>NW_027361811.1:10768750-11485000 GCF_039654945.1 Dendrobates tinctorius
ATTTTATGGCGCGCATGCAGGAAAGGTTTTCTTCTGATGACTCTTCCATCAAGGCCATGTTTGTACAGGTGTCTCTGAATAGTAGAACAATGTACCACAACTTCAGAGTCTGCTAAATCTTTATGAAGGTCTTTTGCAGTTCATTGGGGTTCTGATTTGCTTCTCTAGCAAATCTCACTGAAATTTTGCTTAGTCTCCCAGACCTCAGCTTGACCTCCACTGCCATTTCTTACTAACATTTCAAAGTGAGGAAAGGGCAACTTGAAAACTCTTTGCTTTCTTCTTATAACCTTCACCTCCTTAGTGGGCCTTCACCATTTTCATTTTCAGAGTGCTAGGCAGCTGCTTAGAAGAACCCATGGCTCCTGTTTTTTAGCACAAGGTTAGAGGAAACTGGGTTTTTATAAAGTTGGGAAATTTCCATCACTTAATATACTATGTACTACACAGCAGACCAGTATTCCATATGACCATGAAAAGGACACAATTTGAAACAATCACAAAACCAAAATTGAGACTTTGGAGTGGCCTAGTCAAAGTCCTGACCTTAATCCACTTGAGATGCTGTGGCATGATCTTAAAAAGGCGGTTAATGCTTGGAAACCCTCCAATGTGGCTGAATTACAACAATTCTGCAAAGATGAGTAGGCCAAAATTCCTCCAGGGTGTTGTAAAAGACTCATTGCCAGTTATCGCCAGCGCTTGACTGTAGTTGTGGCTGCTTAAGGTGGCCCAACCAGTTGTTAGGTTTAGGGGGCAATGACTTTTTCACACAGGACACTGTAAGTTTGGATTTCTTTTTCCCTTAATAATAAAGACTTTAATGTAAAAATTTTGTGAATTTTGTGTTTACGCGTGTTATCTTTGTCTAATACTTAAAGGGATTTTCTCATCATATTTGACCTACCTAAACTATTAATATGGACATATAGGCTATAAACTGCTGAAAATAGTCCTCCCTGTGTGTCTCATATCAGCTGTGTTGTTGCTGAGAAATCATCTTTTATCAATTTATATAAATGACTTATCCCAGGTTCCAGGGTGGATGGTGCCTGGAGATAACTCTGCCTCCACTGGAAGTGGATTATACTTTTTTCTGGCTAGTCAGTCTGTTTTTTGCTAAAGGGAATCTGCCACCAGGATTTTGCTATGTAATCTGAGAACACCATGAGGTAAAGTTGAAACACAGATTTCAGTGATGTGTCACTTACTAGACTGTGTGCTGTAGTTTCAATACTATCAGTGTTTTATTGGCAGGAGATTATCACTGCCGGACTAGGTCCCCTCGTGTCTCCTGGTCCAACTGCGCCCTCAGCACTGATTAGAAGCTTAATGTCAATATACAATGTACATAGAAAGCTGTTAATCAGTGGTGTGGTTGGGGTCAGCTTTCTGAGCTCTGCTACAACCACAGCAAAGAATACTCTGATTATATCACAATAGTTGTACCAAGTAAAATAAAGCACAGGAATCAGCGTCTCTTTCTCTACATCATGCTGCTTTTGGATGAGATAGCAAAAACCTAGTGACAGATTCCCTTTATGTTTTATACATGTGAACAATAACAAATACATCCAAATGCAGCCTATACCATAATCATAGAATTGTTCTACATGTTTCTTTCAGTGCAAATGATCAACAACAATAAGATTATGGCTATGTTCACATGTAATCAATTTGAAACAGATATTTTTGACAACATATTTGCAGCAAAATGTTTTGTCTGTTGGCTGAAATATGGAAAAATTATAGCTGTCTAAATATGGCGATTCAAAAACTAGTTTTTGCAATAAAAAGCATATTTTAGTGTGTGACAAACATAAAAACCCGATATAAATCTTGTATTGCTGTAATCGCACCAATCAGAAGAATAAAGTCTCCTAATCACTTAAAAAAGAAATAAAACCAATTCTTAACCTGCTGATGATTTTTTTCATTCTGCCTCCCAAAGATCGCAGTAAGGCTCGGCTCACATTTATCCTGCTCTCTGTGCTGAGCGCTTACACATTTCTGTGTAAATCTCTGAAATACCTGATTCAGACAGAACCCCCGGCGGAAGATTCCTTATAATGAAGCAGATGTAGTTACTTTGGACGCCATAGGACCTATGATCCAGTGGTGTGTCTTTTTAGGCAAGCATAAAAACGCAGTCAACCACAGCTTTGTGCACTTTTGAAAAGAAGGACACCACTGAACAGAGGCCAGATGGAGTCCAGAGTAACTCTGCTACCTCATTATAGTGAATGGATCAACTGGGGGTTTCATCTGTCATGTCACTCAGAGATTTAGATGGGAACCCCAAAGTAAGCGCTCAGGGTCAGCGCTGGATAAATACTTTGAAAAATGTTCCCAATAAAGGCTTCAACTCAATCCACAAAAAAAAGCAAGTCCCCACTCAGTTCTGTCATCTGTCAATGGAAATATAAGGGGCTTCCATGTTACTGGTGTACAAAGGCTCTGGAAAAGCTAAATGGCTCTTTGCCCTCAAAAGAAATTCAGTAAATTCTGTGCTCCTAAATCCAAATGCCCCCTCCCTTCTGAGCTCCAGTGTGCCTAAATAACATTTAGCATCCACAAGTTTGCAATTTCTGTAGTGATGAGATCCTGCCTAATTTACAGATGGGTGTCTCCAGAAACATGAGCGGGTCATAATGTACTGAGCACTACAACGTACTGGTCACTTCAGCATACTGGTCACTACAATGGCAGTTTGCAATTTTCACTCAGCAACATCCACTACTGTTGCACATTTCTGGAAATTCTGTAGATAAATACCAAAAGGTAATATAAATGGAGTCACTTGAGGGGGATTCTGCTTTTCTAGCTCTTAGGCTGGTTTCACACTAGCGTTTGATCGCGCAGCGCATCGTGCGCTATCGGGCGCACGCGCAATGTTCCCCTATCTTTAACATGGTGGTCGCAGGGTCTTGCGAATGTACGCGCTCATCAGTGTTTAGCGTGCGCTGCGCATTTTACAGGTGTGCGCCCAGACGTGCCGTACGCTACATGCTGCATTTTTTGTTCCGCCTACATCGATAAAAAAATCGCGCGCGCCCAAAAATAGCATTACAGTCTATGTGGTCGCTGACGAGCGCTTGGCAGCGCGCACATCAGCGCCTTGTGCGCGCATGCGATTTGAGTAAATAATGTCTAGACACTTGTCTAAAACTCCCCCTAAATAAGCAACATTGTTTGGGAGGAGTGTAGATAAAAGAAGGTGTCTTCAGTGACAATTACTCTACAAACAGCCTTGCAGAGAGCAGACAAGAGCCTAGAAGAGCCTTCCAAGTGTGGATTCAAGCTTCAGGAGCCAAAATGTGAGTATTCTTCAACATAATATCTGTGTGTCCTGTACAATTTTATAGTGTACTAATGTATTTTTTGTTTTCATTTCAGCATGTCTTCTTCTGGATCACTGTATTCGCCATCTCGGCAAGAACTGGCCCAAGCTGATCGTGAGGTGAGAATCTTGCTGCCTTTGGGTAAGTATAGCTGCTTCTAGAAATGTGTTTTAATTTTTTCTTTCTTTACAGACATCGGACACGGGCACTGAAGATGAAGTGCGGGAGCAGTCTGAGTGGGAGCGGTCTGAGCGGGAGCAGTCTGAGCGAGAGGATTCTGAGCGGGAGCAGCGTAGTCAAGTCGTGGCAATGTTAGTATTTTTTTTTTTTTTTCTGTCTTTATTTATATTGCCTTTTCTCTGTTTCTTTTTGTATCTGTTTCATTTTCCAAAATTCAAAACATTATAATATTATTTTTTCTAGGTTCCACAACGGGATGACGAAGAAGTAGTGTACATCGACAACGAGCACCTGATCCGCCTCGTTGAGGAACGCATCCCGTTGTGGGACAGCCGTGACCAGCAGTACAAAGACACAGTGGTGACCTGGCAGCTCTGGAATGAGGTGGCCGCAGTGATGATGGATGGCTGGGACAGCGCCTCTCCAAGCTCAAAAAGGGCGTTCAGTAAGTATAAAGATGCTCTGTGATACTGCATTGATTTTTGGACCTGATGGTGCTGATGTGTTTTTTGCAAGATATATTCTTGCATTAACCCCTTCCTGACATCCGACGTACTATCCCGTCCACGGTACCCGGGCCCGTATGACCGTGGACGGGATAGTACGTCGGGCCCTTTAATGCGATACCGCGACTAAAGTCGCGGTGATCGCATTAAAATTCCGACGCCATCTCACCTTACAAAAGATGGCGTCGGCATCCCGGGCTGCGATCCCGCCCCCCGGCATCCAGAGCGCTGTGATTGGCTGTTCAATTCTGAACAGCCAATCGCAGCGTTTCTCATTGTTTCAGCCAATCAGCTTGGCTGAAACAATGATGTCCTAGGCGGGGATCGAGTACCGATGTACTCGATCCTAGAGCCGGTGCCTGGCAACGCCAGGCACCGGCAAAAAGCACCCGGATTGGCGCGATCGCCGATCTGATCGATCGCGCCAATCGCAGTGCACAGCGGCGCTATATCGCCGCTGTGCCCTGCCAGTACCGGCCAGGATCGGTGCTATATTAGCACCGACCGTGCTGGAGCCTGATGCAGGCCCAACAGGGCCTGCAGGAGTTGGCTGGCGCGATCGATTAGATCGGCGATCGCGCCAACCACAGGGCACAGCTGCGGTCACCATGTGACCGCTCTGTGCCCTGCTGGTGACCTGGGCATGACCTGCCTAGTAATCGGAGCTGTGAGCTCCGATTCTAGGCAGTTGCCATGGTCACCAGGCAGATCAGGGATTGGTGGGATCGATGTAATCATTCGATCCCACCAATGACAGGTCACAGCAGCGATGTGACCGCTCTGTGACCTGCCCCCTGACCTGCCTCTGACCTGTCTGACCTGTCTGCAGGGGTCCTCACTCTAGCTGAGGATTCCTGCAGAGAGGTCGGACGCAGCAAGAGCTCCTGTGCTGGGTATTGTGGTGCCACAGCTTGTAGCATCACAATCCCTGCAGAAGAAAGAAGAAGAAGAAAGAAAACTACAATTGTAAGTGTTAATTGATCCCTGATCCCCTGCCCAATCTATCTTCACCCCCCCAATCTATCTTCATCCCCCCACCCCCCCTCTTACCCCCCTTCACCCCCCTTTTACCCCCCTCCACCCCACTTTTTCGCCACCTCCGTGCGCAGCGGGCGAGCGTTGATCGGTGACGCAGTTCACCGATCAACACTCGCGCTCGCTTTTTTTTCCTTAGCCCCCTTTGCGCCACTTCCGTTCACACATTCCGCAGCCGCAAAAGTTGGATAAGTGACACACGTCACTTATCCAAGCTTGTGCCTGCCGTTTTTCATTTTTTTCACCCCCCTTTGTGCCACCTAACTACAACCCTAACTGTTGATCCCTGCCCAATCTATCTTCATCCACCCCAATCCCCCCATCCCCCTTCCCCCTATTTTTACCCCCCTCCACCCCACTTTTGCGCCACCTCCGTGCGCAGCTGCCGAGCGTTGATTGGTGACGCAGTTCACCGATCAACACTTGAGCTCGCTTTTTTTTCCGTAGCCCACTTTGCGCCACTTCCATACACACATCCCGCAGCCGCAAAAGTTGGATAAGTGACACATGTCACTTATCCAAGCTTGTGCCTGCCGCTTTTCATTTTTGTCACCCCCCTTTGTGCCACCTAACTACAACCCTAACTGTTGATCCCTGCCCAATCTCTCTTCATCCACCCCAATCCCCCCATCCCCCTTCCCCCTATTTTTACCCCCCTCCACCCCACTTTTGCGCCACCTCCGTGCGCAGCCGGCGAGCGTTGATTGGTGACGCAGTTCACCGATCAACACTTGAGCTCGCTTTTTTTTCTTTAGCCCCTCCGTACACACATCCCGCAGCTGTGAAACTTGGATAAGTGACACAGTTCACTTATCAGAGTTTGCCGTTTTCCTTTTTTTTTTTTCCACCCCCCCCTTGCGCCACCCCGTGCGCACATCCAGCAGCCTAGTTTTGATAAGTGACACTTATCAGCTAGGGCCTGCTGTTTTAGACTTTTTTCCACAGCTTTTTCTTTACAGAAAGTTTACACCAATCACTCCTCACGTACACATACAGTTTTCAATAAAGTGTACACCCAAGCACCATATTTACACAAAAATGTCATCAAATTCATCCCAACAGTGCTATTCAGTGGAGGAGGCATATGCTTTACTTGCCTCCGAAACTGATAGCGATTTGGATGACGATCCGACTTTTCTTTATTTTTCGGATTCTTCATCCTCTTCTTCTTCCTCTTCCCCCTCCTCATCTTCCTCCTCGGGTCCTGCGGAACCGCCACGCAGACGCTCCAGGACAGAAGATGAGGCAGCGCCCACCATGCCCGCAGCTGACCCAGTGCTCCCCGTTTGGACCTCGCCCCCCGAAAATTACGAGCCACTGATTCCTGATTTTGTGGCAGAATCAGGAATCAAGTTTGACACCACCGGCCTCACAGAAATTGACTTTTTCAAAGTCTTTTTCTCTGAGCATTTTGTTAACCTCATGGTGGAGCAAACTAATTTGTACGCTCGTCAATTTTTGGAGCAAAACCCGCGTTCAACATTTTCAAACTGGTCTCCTGTAGACGCAGTTGAAATGACGCAGTTTTGGGGCCTGGTCCTCCATATGGGGATACTGAAGAAGCCGGAAATTCGGCAATATTGGAGTGTTGATATTTTATACAACACTCCAGTGTTCCGAATGGTCATGGCCCGGACGCGTTTTGAGGCCATCCACAAGTTTCTGCATTATACTGATAATGCAGCGTGTCCCGCACAAGATGACCCCAACTTTGACCGTCTGTTCAAAGTTCGGCCGGTCATCGAACACTTCAACAAAAAGTTTGCTGAAGTGTACGTGCCCCAAAGGGACATCTGCGTGGATGAGTCCTTGGTTCACTTCAAGGGAAGGCTGCGATTCCGTCAATACCTGCCCAGTAAGAGGGCCAGGTACGGAATCAAACTCTATAAGTTGTGTGAGAGTACCTCAGGGTACACCCACAAGTTTAGAGTTTACGAAGGGAAGGACACCCGGATTGAACCCCCTGAGTGTCCTCCTTTCCTGGGAGTGAGTGGGAAAATTGTGTGGGATTTGGTGCACCCACTGCTGGATAAAGGTTATCACCTCTACACTGATAACTTTTATACCAGCATCCCACTCTACAAATCCCTCTCTGAGCGACGTACCGCAGCCTGCGGTACTGTCCGCAAAAATCAGAGAGGCCTCCCGAAGACGCTACTTGGGCAGATGCTCCGAAAAGGTGAGAGCAGAGCCCAATGTAGCGACCACCTGCTGGTGGTCAAGTACAAGGACAAGAGAGATGTCCATCTCTTGACCACCATACACGGTGATGGCAGTACCCTCTGCACTGTACGGGGTACCTCTACACAGGTCCTCAAACCGACATGTGTAGTGGGGTACAACAAAAAAATGGGGGGAGTTGATCTCTCCGATCAACTCCTCCAACCGTACAATGCATTGAGGAAGGCCAAGGTGTGGTACAAAAAGCTGGCCGTGCACATCGTCCAAATGGCAATGCTCAATGCATTCCTGCTGTCACAATGTGCATGCCCCAGTGATACGGCGTACCTTCATTTCCAGGAGGTAGTGGTTAAGGCCATGATGTTTGGCGCTCAGGAAGGAGCGGGCCCCAGTACTTCAGGAACTGAAGGTGCTCGTATTGTCCCAGGTCAGCATTTTCTGGGGGTGGTCCCGCCAACCCCAAGAAAAGGTAAGCCGCAAAAAAGGTGTCGAGTGTGTTACAAAAAAGGAATACGCAGGGACACCACTTACCAGTGCGACACCTGCCCCGAAAAACCTGGCCTGTGCATGAAGGATTGCTTCAAATTGTACCACACCTCCATGCACTACTAATTTACATTAGATTAGTTGGGGGCACATCTAGATTTGTTCATTGGGGGTCTAGTATCCAAAATGATGTCATATGTGGGGTTTTTTCCTGTTTAGGCACATCAGGGACTCTGCAAATGGAAAATGACGCCAGCAGACCATCAAAGTCTGCATTCCAAAACAACACTACTTCCCTTTCGAGCCCCAACGTGTGCCTAAACAGTTTTTTCCCACATGTGGGGTACCAGAGTACCCAGGACAAATTGGACAACGACTTTTGGGGTCCAATTTCTCCTGTTACTCTTGGGAAAATTCAAAATTGGGGACTAAATGATCATTTATGTGGGAACAAAACAGGATTTTATATTTTCACGCCTGGGCATTATAATCTTTAGTGAAACACTTGGGGGTTCAAAGTGCTCACCACACATCTAGATAAGTTCCTTAGGGGGTCTAGTTTCCAAAATGGGGTCACTTATGGGGGGTTTCTACTGTTTAGGAACATCAAGGGCTCTGCAAATGGAACATGACGTCCGCAGACCATTCCATCAAAGTCTGCTTTCCAAAACGTCATTACTTCCCTTTCGAGCCCTGACGTGTGCCCAAACAGTAGTTTTCTCCCACATGTGGGGTATCAGGGTACTCAGGACAAATTGAACAACAACTTTTGGGGTCCAATTTCTCCTGTTACTCTTGGGAAAATTAAAAATTGGGGACTAAATGATCATTTATATGGGAACAAAACAGGATTTTATATTTTCACGCCTGGGCATTATAATCTTTAGTGAAACACTTGGGGGTTCAAAGTGCTCACCACACATCTAGATAAGTTCCTTAGGGGGTCTAGTTTCCAAAATGGGGTCACTTGTGGGGGGTTTCCACTGTTTAGGCACATCAGACGCTCGTCAAACGTGACATGGCGTCCAATCTCAATTCCAGCCAATTTTAGGTTGAAAAAGTCAAACGGGGCTCCTTCCCTTCTGAGCCCTGCCATGTGACTAAACAGTGGTTCCCCCCCACATATTTGGTATCAGCGTACTCAGGACAAATTTGACAACAACCTTTGGGGTCCAATTTCTCCTGTTACCCTTGGGAAAACAAAATATTGGGGACTAAATGATCATGTTTGTGGAAAAAATATGATTTTTTATTTTCACGCCCGGGTGTTATAAACTTCTGTGAAGCCCTTGGGGGTTCAAAGTGGTCACCACACATCTAGATAAGTTCCTTAGGGGGTCTAGTTTCCAAAATGGGGTCACTTGTGGGGGGTTTCCACTGTTTAGGCACATCAGACGCTCGTCAAACGTGACATGGCGTCCAATCTCAATTCCAGCCAATTTTAGGTTGAAAAAGTCAAACGGGGCTCCTTCCCTTCTGAGCTCTGCCATGTGCCTAAACAGTGGTTCCCCCCCACATATTGGGTATCAGCGTACTCAGGACAAATTTGACAACAACCTTTGGGGTCCAATTTCTCCTGTTACCCTTGGGAAAACAAAATATTGGGGACTAAATGATCATGTTTGTGGAAAAAATATGATTTTTTATTTTCACGCCCGGGTGTTATAAACTTCTGTGAAGCCCTTGGGGGTTCAAAGTGGTCACCACACATCTAGATAAGTTCCTTAGGGGGTCTAGTTTCCAAAATGGGGTCACTTGTGGGGGGTTTCCACTGTTTAGGCACATCAGACGCTCGTCAAACGTGACATGGCGTCCAATCTCAATTCCAGCCAATTTTAGGTTGAAAAAGTCAAACGGGGCTCCTTCCCTTCTGAGCCCTGCCATGTGCCTAAACAGTGGTTCCCCCCCACATATTGGGTATCAGCGTACTCAGGACAAATTTGACAACAACCTTTGGGGTCCAATTTCTCCTGTTACCCTTGGAAAAATAAAAAAATTGTTGCTAAAATATTATTTTTGTGACTAAAAGGTTAAATGTTCATTTTTTCCTTCCACGTTGCTTCTGCTCCTGTGAAGCACCTGAAGGGTTAATAATCTTCTTGAATGTAGTTTTGAGTAGCTTCAGGGGTGTAGTTTTTAGAATGGTGTCACTTTTGGGTATTTTCTGCCATATAGACCCCTCAAAGTGACTTCAAATGTTAGGTGGTCCCTAAAAAAAATGGTTTTGTAAGTTTTGTTGTAAAAATTAGAAATCGCTTGTCAAATTTTAACCCTTATAACTTCCTAACAAAAAAAAATGTTGTTTCCCAAGTTGTGCTGATGTAAAGTAGACATGTGGGAAATGTTATTTAGTAACTATTTTGTGTCACATATTTCTCTGTTTTAAGGGCATACAAATTCAAAGTTTGAAAATTGCAAAATTTTCAAAATTTTTGCCATATTTCTGTTTTTTTCATAAATAAACGCAAGTTATAGCGAAAATTTTTTACCACTAAAGTGAAGTACAATATGTCACGAGAAAACAATATCAGAATCGCCTAGATCCGTTGAAGCGTTCCAGAGTTATAACCTCATAAAGGGACAGTGGTCAGAATTGTAAAAATTGGCCCGGTCATGAACGTGCAAACCACCCTTGGGGGTGAAGGGGTTAAACACATCAATGCCTTGTGGAATGCATTGATTGATTTTTGTCTTCAACTGCTGCATTGCTTTATGGTCCTGAGGGTGCTGGTGTTTTTTTGTCAAGATATATTCTTGCATTAAAAACACCAATGCCATGTGGAAAACAGTGATTGATTTTTGTCTTCAACTGCGGCATTGCTTTATGGTCCCGATGGTGCTGGTGTTTTTTTGGCAAGATATATTCTTGCATTAAAAACACCAATGCCATGTGGAAAACAGTGATTGATTTTTGTCTTCAACTGCTGCATTGCTTTATGGTCCTGATGGTGCTGGTGTTTTTTTGGCAAGATATATTCTTGCATTAAAAACACCAATGCCTTGTGGAAAACAGTGATTGATTTTTGTCTTCAACTGCTGCATTGCTTTATGGTCCTGCTGGTGCTGGTGTTTTTTTGGCAAGATATATTCTTGCATTAAAAACACCAATGCCATGTGGAAAACAGTGATTGATTTTTGTCTTCAACTGCGGCATTGCTTTATGGTCCTGATGGTGCTGGTGTTTTTTTGGCAAGATATATTCTTGCATTAAAACACCAATGCCATGTGGAAAACAGTGATTGCTTTGTCAACTACTGTCTTGATCCGGTTTTCACTCTTGCTCCGGATGATACTGTTGTTTTCGCTGCTACATATATTCTAGCAGGAAACATAACAGTGTCCTTAGTATCAACAGTGATAGCATTGTGTCTAGAATTTTATTTGTGCTGCAGCATTGACTGTTTGCAAAGTTCTATTCGGTGTGTGTGCTGATAATTAAGTTGCCTTAGGTGCATTTTCTAATTTTTTTTTTATTTTTTTTCCCAACAGTGAACAAAATCCGCACACGTTGGTGCTCGATCTCTCTCTCTCTCTCTCTCTCTCTCCTCCCCCGGCCAGCGATTCCTTTAAATTTCTTCATTTTCAGGATCCGTCTGAAAACGGATCCTGTGCCATCCGTTCACATCAGTTGAGAACGGATCCGCTTGTCCGCCTTTTTGGCGGATTATAACTGATGCAAAAAACTGAAGTGTGAAAGCGGCCTGAGGGACAGGTTCGGAGTGGTTCAGCGGTATAAGGCGCAGAAGAAAGTACCGCTATTATCGCGAGTTGGCTTTCCTGAGACCGGTCCTTGCCAGCAGAGCGTAAGTTTTTTGTTTGTTTTTTGGCTTGTTATTACTATGTGCTTTTCAATTCCACAGGTGATGCTTCTTGTAAATGCATGATACTCATGTTTTCCCTTTCTTTCCACAGCAACCTGTCCCGGGAGCGGTTCTTCATCGATCGACCTCGGACCCGTCCCAGCCATCCGACAGCCAGGAAGCAACTTGCAGGTCAGCAACACAGACAGCTGGTGACCAGGAAGCTGGTCCATCAGGTGTTCCCCTGTCCCAGGTCTCTGTCACTGGTTATGTAGGCACTACCCGCCAGCGGCAGAGGGCCTCGGACAGGCCTGTCATGCCCGAGTTCATGCTTTTGATCGAGGCCTTTAAGGGCAGCCTCAAGGCGCTATCCGCCAGAATGGAAAGCGGTTTTTCCCTGATGGAACATTGTTTTAACCACATGGAACACCGCTTCCACTCTGTTGACCAGCGCCTTGACCGTCTGGAGGCCGACCTCAACAGACCAGCGCACCATTTTTTCAGTAAAATTGAACAGGGCATGGCGGAACACCTTAGTCCTGAGCAACAGTTGAGTGTGTTACATGCCTGCAACACTGCTTACTTGCAGGCTATGCAGCAGAATCGGTATGTGCAGCAGTCAGTGGTGTCATTTCCAACTGACTCACTTCACCACACTACCGACTTCTGCTGCATACCACTGCACGGCCACCTGCATTCCCAGCGAAGCCGGACACCACTACACCACCCCAAGTCTGAGTGCTGCTGGACACTCCTCTGCCACCACCACTATGGCAAGCGCTGCTCCTGTATGGAGCACCACCACCGCCACAGCACCACCAGCTTGGAGCCAAACCACCACAGAACCTGCTTGGGCCACAGACACCACCAGTCAACACCAAAGGAGCACCGCCAGCACTCCTCAGCAACAGAGCACCGCCAGCACTCCTCAGCAACAGAGCACCGCCAGCACTCTTCAGCAACAGAGCACCACCAGCACTCTTCAGCAACAGAGCACCGCCAGCACTCTTCAGCAACAGAGCACTGCCAGCACTCCTCATCAAAGGAGCATCGCCAGCACTCCTCATCAAAGGAGCATCGCCAACACTCCTCATCAAAGGAGCACTGCCAGCACTCCTCATCAAAGGAGCACCGCCAGCACTCCTCATCAAAGGAGCACCACCACCACTACTCGTCTTACGATCACCGCCACCAATACTCCTCCTCGGAGTCCCCCAAGAACTTTGGCTGAGATCCCAGACAGGCAGCCTCCTGCTCGGAGCACCAGCCCAACTTTCTCCCCTTCTAGGAGCACCGCCACTGCCACTTCTAGCAGCACCGCCACCACAGAGCAGCAAAGGGGTGATCCGCATTCCCTATTTTACGTGGTAATGACACAGTCCACCATCACCAGGCGGTAGACCAAAGTAAGGCGGTCACAGGCTGCAAGTCGGTCCGGGCAGGATATTCCTGCGCCAAAGAAAAAAAAAAAAACTTTGTTCCGTCCATCCACCCTCTTCTCCTAATGTGTCTCAACCTGCCTCCATGTCCATTCAAGAGCTCCCTTCCCCCAGTACTTTCGTCGCCCCTTCTCCTAGAACCCCTTCCTCAATCTCCAGTCGTTCCTCGTCTCTCCACACACCCAAAGTATCCCAATCTTCCCCCAAACATTATTCCTAATAAAAAAGTTTTTTTTATTTTTTGTTACAAAATAAATGTGCACTATCACACCTGGGCAGGTGAATTGATTTTGAACCTGCAGTGTTGCTATAACTCTCCATATATTTTGCAGAAGAGTGTAATGATGCTGCAGTTTAATCTGTATTGTAATGGCCATTTGTGATAAGTATTCAACAAGGCCTGGGTATTTTACCTGACACAGTTGTATTATCTCCACCATCGCTGTTAATTGAATATACTTTAGAGATTATAAAGGTAATACAACTTGTGTGTGTATGTCACCTATTCAGGAGTATTAGTGAATTCATGATGCACAAAACACAGCATCAAAAATTCACTGATACACCTGGCTACTTGCTAATGGTATTGGGAGTGTAAAAACAGAGAATGCACTCAGTAACAGGTATCAAAACAGTTATTTTATTAACATACCAACAACATGCAATAACATTTTTTTACACCGTTTGCTCTTGCCATTCCACCCGTCCTACATCTGAGTTGAAGTAGGCCGCAAATTGGTCCCTCATTTGGCCAACTTTGACGGATGACCTGAGATGGTGCTGTGTAAATTCAGGCAATGGATTAGGAGCAACATCATCAAGATCTAAGTTCGGGGGCTCTCGAGAAATTACAAAATTATGTAGAATAACACAGGCCTTGACCACCTCATCCACTGTTTCCAGTTTCAGATTAATAGCTGTGCCAAGAATGTGCCATCTAAATACAAGTATACCAAATGCACACTCAACTGCTCTCCTGGCCCTGGTGAGCCTGTAATTATAAATTCTTTTGTGGAGGTCTAAGTCCCGGTTTGAGCGGGTTTTGGCACATCTGGAACGCTTCATCACCAACCATTACAAATGGCTGTGGCGGACCTTCGGTGTTGGGAAGAGGCCGTGGCATGGGGAAATTGAAGTTGTTGCCATACAGCCTCCTGCCCATGTCAGAGGTCTTAAAAGTCTGGGAGTCATTCCCAAGGCCAAATGCCCCAATGTCCACTGCAATAAACATACAGTCTGCATCCGCAAAGGCCATCAGTACAGTAGAAAAGTACTTTTTGTAGTTATAGAACTCAGAGCCTGTTCTTTTGGGCTTGATAATCCGGATGTGTTTCCCATCTACCGCTCCCAAACAGTTAGGGAAATTGCATACAGTCCAGAATCTGTCGGCGATTTCCAACCACTTTTCTGCGGTTGGCATGGGCATGAATTCGGGACAAAGAATGTTCCACAAAGCCCGGCAGGTGTCCGCTACAATTCTAGACAACGTGGAGATTCCAATCCGGTACTGGAAGTGCAGTGACGAGAGGGTCTCTCCAGTAGCCAGGAATCTGTGACACAAAGAAAACAAAAAAAATTAATATTTGTGTATACGTAATTTTTTTATACACGTTAAATAAAAAAAAAAAAAAATCTGCAGCCTTTGGTTCAATACATGGCATCAAAAAATTACAGCAGCCTTTAGTTAACGACATGGCAGAACTGTAATTCTGCCAGATTTGGAAGAGTACATGTCACAACCAAGAAAAATCAGCAGGCATTGGTTTAGCAAAACTGCGTACCTTAATGTGACCAGGAGCCGTTCCTCAGGAGTAATCGCACGCCAGAGCTGCGTGTCCTGTCTCCGGATGACTTCTTTTACCCGACCAAGCAAATAGTGAAAGGTTTCTTTGGTCATCCGGGTATAATCCGTAAATTTCTCCAGGTTTGCCTGGAGCTCGCTGTAGAGGGAGTGGTGCGCTCCACGGCTCTCCCGGAGTTCAATAATGGGATGTATCCAAAAACGCCGCTGCTGCCGTCTTCGCTGCCTCTCTCCCTCTGTTCATGGCAAGCAACGGCATAAGCCTGAGCCATCCTCCTGTCCAGATCCAAGTCAAAGTCAAAGCTTTTCCAGCGCAGATCCATGTTTCTCAAGTCAAATGCAAGCAAATGTGAAGAATTCAGCTGTAAACAGGGGCTATATAAAGAATTTCCATAAGACACGCCCACTGCTGTCCCATTGGTGGAGTGTGTTGCAAGAATTTTTCAAGGATTTTTTCTCCAGTTTATTGCGCATAAAAAATGCAAACGCATGAAAAACGCTTACAAACGCATAAAAACGCTGCGATTTTTTGTCGTTATGCGCACAATAATGAAACAAAAAACACAGCGTTTATAAGCGTTTGCATCCGCTTTTGACATGCGTTTCATATGCGCTCCAAACGCTGAGCAAAAAAATGCTAGTGTGAAACTAGCCTTAGGGGCTTTGTATATGGAGTACGCAAACTATTCTAGGAAAATCTGCATTCCAGGAGGCAAACAGCGCTCTGTTCCTTCTGAGTCTCGCCATGTGGTTAAGAAGTGCTTTATAGAGGATTACTATATTCAGCAGAAATTGTGGGACAAATTCTGGTGCCATTTTACCCATTTCACAGTATAAAAATGTAAAACTTGGGGCTAACACATAATCTTGTTGGTAAAAATGTAAATTATTGTTTCTTCACTGCCCAATGGTACAAAATTCTGTGACACACCTATGGTGTCAATATGATCACTGCACCCCTAGATGAATTCATTGAGAGGTGTAATTTGTAAAATGGGGTCACTTATGAGTGGGTTCTGCTGTTCTGGCATCTCATGAGCTCTGCCAATGTGACATGGCACCCTCAAACCAAGTACAGCAAAATCTGCACTGTAATATGACGCTCCTTCCCTTCTAAGCTTTGCACTGTGCTTCAAAAGTAGTTTTTGACCATATGTGGGGTGTCAGTGTACTCAGTAGAAGTTGCACAACACATTTTGGATTCGATTTTCTCCTGGGGTTGAAAAAAACTTTTTTGTGGGAAAACAGTGATTTTTTTTAATTTTCACGGATGAACGTTATAAGCTTCTGTGAAAAATGAGGATGAATGAACTCATGGAGATCAACATCCATCACTGTAGAGACACCATCACATGTTTCAAAACGCAGTGATTCTAGAGCAATGCCCCCATCCCTTATGGGAAATATGCAAAAACATGCAAAACACAAGCCGCGGAGACGCCATCACATGTTTCTCAACGCAAGCAATGACTAGCCAGGTCTTTCCCCGGGAAGGAACAACCACGGGAAGGGCAGTCTCCAATGAAGGAAACCACCTATGCCAAAACATGGTATCCATCCACAGACAGCTGTTTCTGTGAAGCACCTGGGGTTTCAAGGTGCTCAGAACACATCTAGATAAGTTCCCTAATAGGTCTAATTTCCAAAATGGTGTTACTTGTGGGGTTTTCCACTGTTCAGGCACAACAGGGGCTCTCCAAACATGACATGGTGTCCGCTAATTATTCCAGCAAATTTTGCATTCACAAAGTCAAATGGCCTTCCTTTCCTTCCACGCCCTGCAGTGCACCCAAACAGTAGTTTTCCTCCTCATATTGGGTATCAGCGTACTCAGTAGAAATTGCACAAGAAATTGTATGGTGCAATTTATCCTGTTACCCTTATGAAAATGCAAAATTTGGAGCTAAAAATAATTTTTGTGGGAAAAATGTGATTTTATTATTTTCACAGCTCAACGTTATAAACTTCTGTGAAACACCTGGGGTTTCAAGGTGCTAAATACACATCTAGAGAAGTTCCCTGAGAGGCCTAGTTTCCAAAATTGTGTCACTTGGGAGTTTTAAGCACATCAGGGGCTATCCAAACACGACATGGCCTCCTCTAATTATGCCAGCAAATTTTACATTCAAAAAGTCAAATTGATGTGCGCTCAAACAGTGATTTTCTCCCACATATGAGATGGTCAGGAGAAATTGCACAACAAATTGTATGGTCCATTTTTTCTTGTTACCCTTGCAAAAATAATAAATAGGTCTAAAGGAACATTTTTATAAATAAAATTTAAATGTTTATTTTTTCCTTCCACATTCAATTAATTCCTGTGAAGCAACTCAAGGGTTAATAAACTTCTTGAATGTGGTTTTGAGCACCTTGAGGAGTACAGTTCTTAGATTGGTGTCACTTTTGGGTATTTTCTGTCATATAGGCCCGTCAAAGCCACATCAAATGTGGCTGGTCAACTTTTAACCCTTATAACTTCCTAACAAAAAAATGATGCTTCAAAAATTGTGCGGATGTAAAGTAGACATGTGGGAAATGTTATTTAATAACTATTTTGTGTGACATAACTCTGATTTAGGGAAATAATAATTAAAAGTTTAAAAATTGCTAAATTTTCCAAATTTTTCCAAAATTTCCGATTTTTTCTCAAATAAACGTAAATCATATCATATAAATTTTACCACTATCATGAAGTACAATATGTCACGAAAAAACATTCTCAGAAACAGTGGAATCCATTGAAGCATTTTAGAGTTAAGACCTCATAAAGTGAACGTGGTCAGAGTTGGAAAAAATTTGCCTGGTCAGGAAGGTGAAAACAGGCTTCAGGACGAAGGGGTTAAAATTCACACCATATATTGTTGATTTCCAAGAACAGATTTTTCAAAAAAATGGAGATGAGATTCCGAGCAGAAAATCCACAACAAATCTGAAAAAAAGAAATCCACAAAAAATCCACAAAAAAGAAAAAACATCAGAAAATAGAAAAGAGTGAGAGACATACTCAATGGTGCAGTATTTTCACATGTGAGGTAAATGATATTGCAAAATCTAAAATTAAAATATTTTCGTTTTGAATTTTATAATTGCTTTTACTTGTTTGTGTAGCTCTAATCAATACATAATAAATCAATAAAACATAAATAAACTAGCTTGTTAGCACTATAAATAACACATACGTCAAAGGCATACATATCATACATGCATAACTTTGCTGTAACTCATTTTAATATACATATTTAGAGTGGGCAAATTCTGGATATATTGCCAATTAACTGAGCTTTAATAGGTTACCTTGAAATTATAACTGAATCATTTTGAGCAATATGCAGAAATACAGTTTGCGAAAATGTAAGTGCATTAACTACCCCTGTCCTTATTGCTTTATGTGAAAGTAGGAATACAATTGTCTGTACCCATCTGGTGCTCAATTTGGTATGTCCTGACCAAAATAACAGTTCTAGGAAGACACAGCCGAAAGCAACATGACATTCGCTGAAGAATTATTTCTTGGAAAAGAGCAATAATGCTGCCTCTCACAAACAAAGGGCAGAGATCAAATGCTAGTCAATAATAGGTCCTGAAATACATTTCACTTAAAACTTAAAATACCATAATATTGCTAACCACGCGTAGCATTTAAAGTTTGAAGCAATACATTCTGCAAGCACGTTAGCAAGTTTTTCTAATAGTGTAATTGTCCAGTCGGTGAATAATACTAGAAAAAATTGTGTCCTTCTCAGATCCTTTACAATCCATAGCTAAGAGATTAAAAACGTAATAAATGGTCACATGGAATGACAAGAAATGGCAGTTGGTTTAGCACAGGTTAGACTGGGTTTCAGAGTCTATAAGTTTCCCTAGGGTTCATTCTTATTCCCTGCAAGGGGGTTCAAATTGGATGCAGAAGAATCCTAACATCACAGTTACCAGAGAGTCGTAGAGTTGGAATATTGCTTATTATTACATAGATTGCAACAACTATTATTTACTACTTGTCACGCTCACGCCCTGACTGGTTGGCGTGAGCCAGGGGGTTGTGGCCCCACTGTGCCACAAACCAGATTACCCTGGAAGGGGCGTGACTAAGACAGTTGCCTTGGTTTTCACTGGAGCCTCTGATGGTGAGGTCAGGCTTGTGCGGCAGGCAGCTGCCAGGTGCCACTCCAGGGTGGTGTCTGGCTGTGGCTGCTGATCCCACTTGGGGAGACGGTACGGGCGACAGGCAGGTGAGCACGGCGGGCACGGCTGAGAGACAGGTAGGCAGGCACGGCTGAGACACTGGCAGGCGGGCACGGCTGAGATACAGGCAGGCGGGCATGGCTGAGACACAGGCAGGTGGGCATAGCTGAGACACAGGTAGGCGGGCATGGCTGAGACACAGGGACAGGGACCAACTGGAAAGGCACAGGGACATGGGCAGGAAGGAGTGGTGTATGGAATAGGTAGGGTCCTGTTCACACAGGGGGTGCAGGTACTGGTACTGACATGAAGGAATGGTGTATGAAGGAACAGGTAGAGACCTGTTCACACAGCAGGTGCAGGTACTGGTACTGGCAGGAAGAAATGGAGTATGAAGGAACAGGTTTGGACCTGTTCACACAGGAGGAGAACTGCAAGGCTGCGGAGAAGAGCTCTAGAGCAGCAAGAGGTTCTGCAGCAGCAGAACCAGAACAAAGCAGAACCGCCAGAGTGCGGAGCACAGGCAGAGCCGCAAGAGTACAGAGCAGGCAGAGCCACAAGAGTGCGGAGCACATGCAGAGCTGCAAGAGTGCAGAGCACAAGCAGAGCCGCAAGAGTGCAGAGCACAAGCAGAGCCGCAAGAGTACGGAGCACAAGCAGACAGAGAGGACACAAGAAAAGACACAGTAGGGAAAGTAGCCACAGACAGGGAGACCGAGAGACAGAGGTAGGACTGAGTTCAGACAAGATAACGATACAAGACAAGATACAGGAACAAAGACATAGGGACCAGGATATTCTGTCTCCTGGAGGGCGGCAAGAACAAGTATGAGACAAGGTCAAGAGCAATAGCACAAAGACCAGGATATTCTGCCTCCTGGAGGGCGAACGGAGAGGTACAAGGCGAGGTAGGAACAAAGACACAGAGACTAGGATATTCTGCCTCCTAGAGGGCGGACAGACAGGTGCAAGGCAAAGCTAGGAATCAAGCCTCCAGAGAAGGCAAAACACAGGACAGGACCTGGAGACTCAGTAGCAAGACACTAACTGAGTTAAGACATAGCACAGGCAAGTTCCACTGGGTGGAGCTGCCCTAAATACTAGAGGCCTTTTGGTTATTGGCCAGGGACACATTAGACAGGTGCACCATGATTCCATAAGAACTAGAGAGTTCGGTCACCGCCCCCCTATGCACACATCCAGGAAGCATGCAGAGAGCAGGCAGGAAGCAAGAGGCACACAGCATGAAGCCAGCAGCAGACAGAACACACAGCAAGCCCTGGAGCAGTAAGTAGGTTGGTGTGTGAAGGATGGGAGGCCATGCAGTGATGCTGGCAGGGTTGTCACAGTACCCCCCTTCACGGCCCCTCTTCTTCAAGCCTGCCAGAATGACCTGCAGAAGGAGTATGGGACCACACACAGTCCAGGGTGACACGACATCCTTCAGGTAAGGTAAAGTAGGCGTGCCATCAGGGATCACAGAGTGCCAACTTTGTGCCCGATGGAGTCAACCTCCACAATGACCTGGACCTCCTCCTCTAGACTGGTGAAAAACAGAGATGAGCAAACTTCAGTCTTGGGATCTTCACCAATCAGCCACATGGAAGCTGGAGGCATATATTCGGGAAGCATCTTCAGCCTGGTACCCTGAATAAAACTGGACCACCTCTTCCGGGTTAGAGGATGAGTAACCCTCTGTCTTGGTATCTTCACCAACAGGCCACCAGGAAGCAGAAGGCATACATTCAGGAAGCAACTTCAGCCTGTTACTCTGAGAAAACTGGACAATAGAGTCAACCTCCACAATGACCTGGACCTCCTCCTCTAGACTGGTGGAAAGCAGAGATGAGCAAACTTCAGTCTTGGGATCTTCACCAATCGGCCACATGGAAGCTGGAAGCATACATTCAGGTAGCATCTTCAGCCTGGTACCCTGAAAAAACTGGACCACCTCTTCCAGGTTAGAGGATGAGTAAAGCTCTGTCTTGGAATCTTCACCCACTGGCCACAGAGGAGCTGAATGTATACACTCAGGATCCATCTTCAACCCTTTATCCAGGGGAAGACAATCAAGAGGCAGGGATGCTCCTGGGAGCAGATCACTGGTATAATCGCTGGGGACATGTGAAGAGAATGCCACCACTTCCCTCTCTTCGGAGGCATCATCACACCTTGACTCGACGACCAGCAGACCAGATGAAGAAGTCGACATTGCTGACTGACTCTGATTCAAGGGAACCAGACACCTTTTGTCACTTGGCTGTTTCAAGCGAAGCAACTTGCTGGGTCTCCAGACATGAATGGGTTTCGTAGAATCTCTTGCTCAGAATGACCCATGGGCATACCAAACAGCAAATGGAAGACAAACTTCTTCGTGTATAATGCTCCGACCTGGAGCTGTAGTTGTCCTTGCAGGACTAGACTGTTCTCGAATAGGGCTCGACCATCTCTAGACAACGCCCACGCCAGTTTTGGGAGCTGCAAAACAGAGACCACACACCGACTCCGTATGGCTGGTGGCTTAAACACACCAAAGCTCCCTGAAGGCAGAGAACCAGTCATTGGCTTCACAGAGCAGAGACCGTCAGGATGTTCTTTCACAAGACCAGATTCCGGCTGCAAGTTTGCCAGCCCTATTTTATTAGACCTCTTGGATCTTACAGAAGAGGCCAGCTTGGCAGGCTGTGGAACAGGAGAGTCATGGATGGTCACAGGTGGGTGAGATGATTTACCCACAGGTTTTTTTTGTCTGGTCCATCACTGGAAGCTTGAGGGGGAAGACTTCTCAGGAGACACTGTACTAGGCTTGTCAAAGGCTTTGCAGAAGGCACCAGGAAGGTCGGAAGACTCGAGGTGATGGGATACCCTGCTTCCCAGAAAGGGTTAAGCCACTCCAAGGCATCTCCTGTTAGGATTGGACATTAGCAATCCTACCTTTACCCGAATAGTGGCTAAGAAGGGAGCATGCCATTGAAAGTAACGTAAGCACTGCTCCAAAAAGACACGACACTGCTTAGGATCCCCATCATACCTTGGCGGATCCGAGGGGGGTTCAACTTTAGGAATGCCAGCCTCAAATTGAGCAAACAGTTCATTAGAGACCACAACGGTGGGTGGAGCAGTGAAGGATCGGGCTTCAAACTGGGCAAAAAAATCATTAGATTGCTCACGCTGGCAGGAAAAAAGTTCATCATGCTCAGAGAGCACACGGACATGGGACTCAATGGGAACCATGGCCTGTGCTAACTGTCATGCTCACGCCCTGACTGGTGGGCATGAGCCAAGGGGTTGTGGCCCCACTGTGCCACAAACCAGACTACCCTGGAAGGGGTGTGACTAAGACAGCTGCCTTGGTTTTCACTGGAGCCTCTGATGGTGAGGTGTGGCTTGTGCGGCAGGCAACTGCCAGGTGCCACTCCAGGGTGGTGTCTGGCTGTGGCAGCTGATCCCACTTGGAGAGACTGTTGTGAGTTAATTCTCTGGTTCACCAGTTGTGAGTTCTCCTTCCAGACTCCCCCTGCTGGTAACAGGAGGTAGAGAGGCTGATTTGATCAGTGGAGATCTGCCACCTGAGAATGAGGATGACGATTGGATCTCAGGAGTCTCAGATTGGATTTAAGACAGCTGATGCCCTATTCAGTTGCTGGTGATTCCTTCTGGCTTGTCAGCTCTTGGTTTTCAGCTCTGTTCCAGTCATCTAAAGCTAAGTTTTTCTGCTAATGTTCACACTTGATTTTGTTGGTCTATTCAGTTTTTTGGTGTGGTCAGCCAGCCCCTGCTGGGGGCTGTGCTGAATTTCCACTCTTATTTATCAGTATTTTGCCAATTGGCTTTTTGTCCCTTACTAGTTCGGTCTCTTTTTGCTCTGTCTCAGAATATTTCAGAGTGCTGTTATAGTGGGAGAAGTCTAGTGACTTCAGGGTTAATTTTGCTATCAGAAGTGTTGGACATGATTTTTGTAGGGTTTTTTACAGGTTGCAGACAGTGTCTTTCCTTTCCTGTCTAGTTAGTTTGGGCCCCATCATTTGCTCAGCCTATTTTCCTGCCTGTGTTGGTGCCTTCATCTTGTTTCACCGTCAATACATGTGTGGGGGCTATCTATTCCTTTGGGGTCTGGTCTGGGGCAGTTAGATTTCCCTTTTCTTGCTTTAGGCTTATTTAGTCCTCCGGCCGTGACGAGGCATCTAGGAACATCGTAGGCATGCTCCACGGCTACTGCTAGTTGTGTGGTAAGATCAGGGATCTACAATCTGCATAGTTACCAACCTCTCTGGTTTTCAGTGACTTAGCTTGTTTTGCTTTTTTCTCCTCAGTGACTCATTCATAACAGAATCACCAGCCATACCGCAGATTCTAGGGTACTCAAAAGCAGGAAAAAGTTGTTAAAAAAAGGTCAGAATTTTTTTGTTTTTGTTTTTTATATTTTTTCCTCTTTTTTCTCTGGGGCCTTAGGAGGATTTTTTTTTCCTTTTCCTAATGGAGATTAAGCAATTGTCTGATCGTGTGGAGCAGCTGGCTGCTGAAGTGCAGGGAATTTCCCCCTATCTCATTCAGTCACATGCTGCTGAACCTAAGATCCCTACTCCTGATGTGTTTTCTGGGGATCGGTCTAAATTTCTGAATTTTAAAAATAATTGTAAATTATTTCTGGCCTTGAAGCCTAACTCATCGGGGAGCTCTGTGCAGCAGGTTAAAATTGTCATCTCCTTGCTGCGCGGCGATCCCCAGGATTGGGCTTTTTCTCTGACACCTGAAAATCCTATTCTGACTAATGTGGATGCATTTTTTCAAGCCTTGAGGTTGCTGTATGATGAACCTAATGCTGTTGATCAAGCTGAGAGAACCCTGTTGGCATTAAACCAGGGTCAGGATTCTGCAGAGTTATACTGTCAAAAATTCCGAAAGTGGGCGGTCCTTACTACATGGAATGATAGTGCATTGGCAGCTCTCTTTCGGAAGGGTTTATCAGAGACCGTAAAAGATGTTATGGTGGGATTTCCTGTTCCCTCTGGTCTGGATGATTCTATGTCATTAGCCATTCAAGTTGATCGGCGTTTGCGTGAACGTAAAACTACATGGGAGGCGCTGCCACCCTTTGAACAAACGTCTGAACCTATGCAATGTGATGGGGTTTTGTCTAGGGCGCAACGTCAGGAGTTTAGAAGGCGTAATAAGCTGTGTTTTTTCTGTGGAGACGCCTCTCATATTATTTCTGTCTGCCCAAAATGAGAGAAATGTTTTGCACACACATTTGCTGTGGGCAGTATACAACCTAAGTTTCTTTTGGCAATTACTCTGATCTGCTCCTTATCCACGTTTTCCATGAAGGCTTTTGTGGATTCAGGAGCAGCGTTGAATCTGATGGATTTGGACTTTGCTAAACGTTGTGGTTTTTCCATGACGCCGCTGCGGACGCCTATTCCTTTGAGGGGTATTGATGCTACTCCTTTGGTGGAGAATAAACCTCAGTTTTGGACCCAGGTGACAATGCGAGTTGCCCCAGACCACCAAGAAAATTGAAAATTTTTGGTGCTGCATAATCTGCATGATACTATTGTTCTGGGTTTTCCTTGGCTGCAAACTCATAATCCAGTTTTGGATTGGAAATCTGGGTCTGTGGTGAGTTGGGGTTGTCATTGTGTTCTTAGGGACGATCCTGTTTTCTCCACCTCTCCTCAGTCTCATGATATTCCTGATTATATAGCCGATTTTTCTGATGTATTTAGTGAGAGCAAGTCTGCATCTTTGCCTCCTCATAGGAGTTATGACTGTGCAATTGAGTTGATGCCTGGGTGTAAATTTCCCAAGGGTCGGCTTTTCAACTTATCAGTACCCGAACATGATGCTATGCGATCTTATATTAAGGAGTCATTGGAGAAGGGTCATATTAGACCATCCTCGTCACTTTTAGGTGCTGGGGGTTTTTTTGTGGCCAAAAAAGATGGTTCATTAAGACCGTGTATTGATTATCGTTCTCTTAACAAGATGACGGTTAAATATCAGTACCCGTTACCTCTGATATCTGATTTATTCTCCAGAGTTAAGAGTGCCTGCTGGTTTACTAAGCTTGACCTCAGGGGGGCATATAATCTTATTCGCATCAAGCACGGGGATGAATGGAAGACAGCGTTTAATACTCCGGAGGGACATTTTGAGTACCTGGTGATGCCTTTTGGGCTCACTAATGCCCCTTCTGTCTTCCAGTCCTTTATGAATGATATTTTCCGTGACCTTGTGGATAAGTTTTTGATCATCTATCTGGATGATATTTTGATCTTTTATAGTGATTGGGATTCTCATGTGGAACACGTCCGGACTGTGTTCCGGATTTTGAGGGAGAATTCCCTGTTTGTTAAGGGATCGAAATGCCTCTTTGGTGTACAGAGGATTTCATTTTTGGGATTTATCTTATCTCCATCGGCTATTGAAATGGACCCAGCCAAGGTACAGGCCATTTATGATTGGGTTCAGCCTACTTCTTTTAAGGCCCTCCAGAAGTTTTTGGGTTTGGCTAATTTCTATCCTAAATTTATAGGTAATTTTTCTGGTATTGTCAAACCACTGACTGATCTGACCAAGAAGGGCGCTGATGTGTTGAATTGGTCTCCTGAGGCTATCTCAGCATTTCAGGAGCGCAAAGATTTACTTCCGCTCCAGTTTTACGGCAACCTGATGTCTCACTTCCATTTCAGGTGGAGGCAGATGCTTCTGAGATTGGTGCAGGAGCTGTTTTGTCCCAAAAAGACCCTGTGACTTCTAAGATGAATCCCTGTGCCTTCTTTTCTCGAAAGTTCTCCCCATCTGAACGCAACTATGACGTGGGGAATCGGGAATTGTTGGCCGTGAAGTGGGCATTTCAGGAGTGGAGACATTGGTTGGAGGGAGCTAGACATCAAGTTGTGGTCCTCACCGATCACAAGAATTTGATTTATCAGGAGTCGGCCAAACGCTTGAATCCTAGACAGGCTAGATGGGCCTTGTTTTTCACGCGTTTTAATTTTGTGGTCTCTTTTCTTCCGGGCACTAAGAATGTTAAGGCAGACGCCCTTTCTGGGAGTTTCTTTGCCGATTCTCTTAGTGTGACCGAGCCTACTACCATCCTAGGTGAGAGGGTAGTTCTCTCTGCCATTTCGCCCAATTTGAGAAGCGCCCTGGAGAAATTTCAGGAGGATAAACCTGAGCGCTGCCCTATGGGAAAATTGTATGTTCCTGACCAGTGGAGAAAGAGAGTGATGTCTGAAATTCATTGTTCCGCATTGGCTGGTCATCCAGGTATTTTTGGTACCAAAGATTTGGTGAGTCGGTCCTTTTGGTGGCCTGCCTTATCTCGTGACGTCAGGAATTTTGTATAGTCCTGTGGGACTTGTTCTCGGTCTAAACCCTGTTCTCATTCTAGTGGGTTGCTGATGCCCTTGCCGGTGCCCAAGAGGCCATGGACCCATATCTCAATGGATTTTATTTCTGACTTCCTGTCTCTAAGAGAATGGCTGTTATCTGGGTGATTTGTGATAGATTTTCGAAGATCCATCTTGTACCACTCCCAAAGTTGCCATCTTCCGCTGAGTTGGTGCCCTTGTTTTTACAACAGGTGGTTCGGTTACATGGGATTCCTGAGAATATTGTGTCCGACAGAGGAGTCCAGTTTGTTTCCAGATTCTGGAAAGTCTTTTGCTCCAATCTGGGAATTCAGTTATCCTTCTCCTCCGCGTTTCATCCCCAGACCAATGGACAGACTGAGAGAACAAACCAGACCTTGGAGTCTTATTTGAGATGTTTTATATCTGCTGATCAGGATGATTGGGTCTCATTTTTGCCTTTGGCCAAATTTGCACTGAACAATAGAGCTAGTTCTGCCACTTTGATGTCACCCTTTTTCTGTAATTTTGGGTTTCATCCTCGATTCTCTTCAGGGCAAGTGGAATCTTCGTCCTGCCCAGGTATGGACACTGTGGTTAAGAGAATGCAGCAGATATGGGACCAAGTGGTGGATAAGTTGTCAGTCTCTCAGGAAAAGGCCCAGCGATTTTCCAACCAGCATAGGACCATTGGTCCCCGGTTTAAAGTGGGTGATATGGTTTGGTTGTCGTCTAAGAATATTCCTATGAAGGTTGCATCTCCTAAATTTAAGCCAAGATTTATTGGTCCTTATAAGATTTTGGAAATTCTTAATCCTGTTTCGTTTTGATTGGCTCTTCCAGTTACGTTCAAGATCCATAACGCATTTCACAAATCTCTGTTGAAGAGGTTTGTTGAGCCAGTGGTTCCTATGGCAGCACCTCCTGACCCTGTGTTGGTTGAAGGCAATGTGGAATATGAGGTAGAGAAAATTTTGGATTTTCGTTTGGTTAGACAGAGACTCCAGTATTTGGTCAAATGGAAGGGTTATGGTCAGGAGGATAATTCTTGGGTCTCTGCCTCCGATATTCATGCCAATAGATTGGTTTGTGCTTTTCACCGGGCCCATCCTGAACGGCCTGGTGGCGTGGATGAGGGTTCGGTGACCCCTCCTCAAGGGGGGGTACTGTTGTGAGCTCATTCTCTGGTTCACAAGTTGTGAGTTCTCCTTCCAGACTCCCTCTGGTGGTAACAGGAGGTAGAGAGGCAGATTTGATCAGTGGAGATCTGCCACCTGAGAATGAGGATGATGATTGGATCTCAGGAGTCTCAGATTGGATTTAAAACAGCTGACGCTCTCTTCAGTTGCTGGTCATTCCTTCTGGCTTGTCAGCTCTTGGTTTTCAGCTCTGTTCCAGTCATCTAAAGCTAAGTTTTTCTGCTAATGTTCACACTTGATTTTGTTGGTCTATTCAGTTTTTTGGTGTGGTCAGCCAGCCCCTACTGGGGGCTGTGCTGAATTTCCACTCTTATTTATCAGTATTTTTCCAATTGGCTTTTTGTCCCTTACTAGTTCGGTCTCTTTTTGCTCTGTCTCAGAATATTTCAGAGTGCTGATATAGTGGGAGAGGTCTAGTGACTTCAGGGTTAATTTTGCTATCAGAAGTGTTGGACATGATTTTTGTAGAGTTTTTTGCAGGTTGCAGACAGTGTCTTTCCTTTCCTTTCCTGTCTAGTTAGTTTGGGCCCCATCATTTGCTCAGCCTATTTTCCTGCCTGTGTTTGTGCCTTCATCTTGTTTCACCGTCAGTACATGTGTGGGGGCTATCTATTCCTTTGGGGTCTGCTCTGGGGCAGTTAGTTTTCCCTTTTCTTGCTTTAGGCTTATTTAGTCCTCTGGCCGTGACAAGACGTCTAGGAACATCGTAGGCACGCTCCACAGCTACTGCTAGTTGTGTGGTAAGATCAGGGATCTGCAATCTGCATAGTTACCAACCTCTCTGGTTTTCTGTGACTTAGCTTGTTTTGCTTTTTTCTCCTCGGTGACCCATTCATAACAGGAGACGGTGCGGGTGACAGGCACGAGTAGCAGACAGGTAGGTGAGCACGGCAAGCATGGCTGAGACTCAGGCAGGCAGGCATGGCTGAGACACTGGCAGGTGAGCACGGCTGAGACACAGGAAGGCGGACACAGCTGAGACACAGGCAGGCAGACACGGCTGAGACACAGACAGGCGGGCACGGTTGAGACCAGGATATTCTGCCTCCTGGAGGGTGGACAGAGAGGTACAAGGCGAGGTAGGAATAAAGACACAGAGACAAGGATATTCTGCCTCCTAGAGGGCGGAAAGACAGGTTCAAGGCAATGCTAGGAATCAAGCCTTCAGAGAAGGCAAAACAGATGACAGGACCTGGCGACTCAGTAGCAAGACAGTAGCTGAGTTAAGACATAGCACAGGAAAGTTCCACTGGGTGGAGCAGCCCTAAATACTAGAGGCCTCTTGGTAATTGGCCAGGGACATATTAGACAGGTGCACCCTGATTGTATAAGAACCAGAGAGTTCTGGCACCGCCCCCCATGCACAGACACAGCTAGGAAGCATCCAGAGAGCAGGCAGGAAGCAAGAGGCACCCAGCATGAAGCCAGCAGCAGACATAACACACAGCAAGGCCTGGACCAGTGAGCAAGTTGGAGTGTGAGGGATGGGAGGCCATGCAGTGATGCTGGCAGGGTTGTTACACTACTGTTTAATAGTTTATGACATTCAGTCTCCAGTAGCAGTGTTGTATTGCCAATAATGCATTGTTAAAAAAAAAAGAACCAGGAAGCACCTGCTCACTCACTGTGTGTATGGCTGGAGCTCAGTTTTACGTTCACTTTGCAAGCTGACAGACAAAAAATACCAGTTGAGTTGTAAGCTGTGTTATCTTTGTTCCTGAATAAATATTTGTTCACTGTTGAACGGCTGGACGGTACAGAGATTACCTCACTGCCAACAGTTTATGGGCCCAAATATCAAAAGATCCAGAAACCTAAAGACACAGGGTTCAACACAAAGGAGAGAGAACAATAGTGTACTAAGAAGAACCAAAGATGGCCACCAGCGGCAACTCTGTGAAATTCACAGTGCCAAATCTGACTAACCATAACTATCAATCCTGGAAATTCAAGGTAAAGAGGCTGCTGATAAGAGAAAGTACGTGGAAATATACATAGGAGTTCAGACCTGACCCACTACCAGAAGACTGGGCAGAAAAGGGTAAAAAATCAAAAAGCACTATCTCCCTCAGTATAAATGATGATCAGATTGTGCATGTATGCAAATGTGAAACTTCAAAACAAATGTGAGAAAAGTGCATGAAAGGAAAAATTAGAGCAATAAGCTCTATTTAATGAAATAGTTGTATCAGTCTAAGCTAAATAAGGGTGAAAATATGCAGGATTACATAAGAAATATTATGGAAACTTTGGAGCACCTGCACGGCATTGGGGAAGATCTAAAGGATGTCCATGTTGCTGCACTACTTGCACATAGAGACCTAGAAGCAATACGAAAGCTCGCTCAAAAACAACTTGCTCATGGTATTACAGTCGATATTTGTAATCAGATAATGAAATGTACTAGCTGATTTAAATGGAAAATGTCAAGAAAATTATTTCATAAGAATAGTACTGCAAAATCAGAACAGCTCCTGGACTTAATACACACAGATGTTTGTGGTCTAATGAGTAGAGAAAGTACAGATATTTTCTCCCATTTATTGATAATTGTTCAAGATATACAATTGTATATCTGCTTCACAGCAAAGATGAAGTTCCGGAGAAACTTGAAATATATCTAACTGAAGTATATAAAAAATGTGGGAGAATGCCAAAAATTCTGCATGTAGATAACGGAACAGAATATACAAGTAATGAGAAACAAAGCGTTTTAAGTAAAAATGGAATCGTGTTTCAGACCACTGTACCATACAAGCCTAAACAAAATGGTGCAGCATAAAGAAGGAACCGGACACTTTGTGAAAGAGGAAGAAGTATGCTATTTGACGCAGAATTGCCAGCAACATATTGGGGCAAAGCAACCATGACAGCTTGCTATATTCAAAACAGACTACCAGGTAAAGCTACTGGGAAAGCTCAGTTTGAGCAATGGAACAGAAAGAAGCCTGAACGACAACACATAAGGATATTTGGAAGTAAAGTATTTGTACATGTTCCCAAAGAAAAAATATACTAAGTGGGAATATCATGCAAAAGAGGGCATCCTGGTAGGCTACAGTGAAGCACGGAAAAGATATAGAATCCTGCACCAAGAAATGAACAAGATCACAATAAGCAGAGATGTAATGATTGAGGTGAACTTTCTGTCACTCAAGTTCCATGACATCATACCAGTAGTCTAGCTGAAGCAACAACAATCTCAGTCACAATTTCAAAATGTCATGATAAAGGATGCAGAAGTTTGGTTAGGTTCTTCAATCACTGAAGAAGCAACAGAAAAATCAGGTGATCCTGAAATCAGGAGAACGTCGAGATCAAACAAGTGTATACCAGCTAAACATCTATCCTTTTTTGTAAAAACACTATATGAGTCAGAGCTGCAGTCATGGGATGAGATGTAACAACTACCTGTTCATGAAAAACTGAAGTGAATTATTGCTGCTAACGAGGAAACTAAGTCCCTTCATCATCTTCAGACTTGGAAACTCACAAAACTAGCCCAAGGCAAGAAAGCAGTCAAATGTAAATGGGTTTTTAAGACCAAGTATGACCCTGAAGGCAGGGTTCAAAGATTTAAGGCAAGAGTAGTCACAAATGGATATTCTCAGAAATATGATGAAGATTGTGATGCCACATTTTCTCCAGTTGCTAAGCAGACCACATTCAGGATTATACTAGCTATAGCTGCTGGACAAAGGAGTTTGTCAGACATTCTGACATCAAAACTGCCTTTTAAATGATGATATTGAACAGGACTTGTATATGACTCTTCACGAGGGTGAAGAGAATCTCATTTGCAAACTACAAAAATCTCTATATGTACTTAAGCATTCAACAAGAGCGTGAAACACCAAAATGAACAAAGTCTTATTGGAAGAAGGTTTTAAAAGAGGTCAAGCAGTTCTGTGTTTATACACAAAATGTACTAAGAGAAAGTGGATATTCTCTTATACGTTGACGATGTGATTATGGTTCATCAAAAGGAAATGGAAATTGCAAAGATAACTAAAATTTTGAATCAGCATTAACTAAAGACCTTGGAAATGTGACATATTATCTAGGAATCCATGTCCAATGAGAAGAAGATGGAAGTTTTCTTTCTTTTCTAAACCAAAGTGCAAAAATAAACTCCATTCTGAATCATTTTGGAATGTCAGAAGCCAAAGGTATATCAACCCTAATGAAACCATTATACTTAAAGTTGGAAAGAGGAGATGATCTGTTACTTAACAATAAGAAATACAGACAGGCAGTGGGGACACTTCTATACTGGGTAAATGTGACTCTACTGGATATCGCAGCAACAATTGGAATTTACCACAGATATGTAAAAAAATGTGCCAAAAGTACTGGAATTCCCTTTAGGGAGTTCTTCAATATTTGAAAGAAACTCAGGACATTAATTCATAGAATTATGGAATGTTAGAGTCGGAAGATATCTCCAGGGTCATCGTGTCCAACTCCCTACTCAATGTAGTGGAGGATTCACTAAACTATCTCAGACAGATGTCTGTCTAGCCTCTGTTTGAAGACTTCCATTGGAGGAGAACTCACCACCTCTCATGACAGCCTATTTCTCTCATTGATCACCCTCACTGTCAAAAAGTTTTTTATAATATCTAATCTGTTTCTTCTCCCTTTCAGATTCATTCCATTGCTTCTCATGTTTCCATGTGCAAATGAGAATAAGGATGATCCCTCTACACTGTGACATCCCTTCAGATATTTGTAATTTTTCATCTACCATTTGCAATTTAAAGGGAATCTGTCACGCTTTTTTTGCCCTATTGGCTGCCGGCATAGACATCGGGGGCTTATCTACAGCATTCTGTAATGCTGTAGATAAGCCTCCGATGTAACCTGAAAGAGAATAAAAACACATTATATTATACTCACGGAGGTGGGCGGTCCAGTCCGATGGGTGTCGCCGTCCCATCTGGCGCCTCCCTTCTTCATGTGATGTCGTCCTCTTCTCCTGTCCTGTAATGGCTCCGGCGCAGGTGCACTGCTCTGCCCTGTTGAGGGCAGAGCAGAATTCTGCAGTGTGCAGATGCCAGACCTCTCCCGACGCCTGCGCACTGCAGGACTCTGCTCTGCCCTCAACAGGGCAGAGCAGTGCGCCTGCGCTGGAGCCATTACAGGACGGAAGAGAACGTCATCGCATGAAGAAGGGAGTCGCCGGACGGGACGGCGACACCCATCGGACTGGACCGCCCACCTCCGTGAGTATAATATAATGTGTTTTTCTTCTCTTTCAGGTTACATCGGAGGCTTATCTACAGCATTACAGAATGCTGTAGATAAGCCCCCGATGTCTATGCCGGCAGCCAATAGGGAAAAAGTGTGATAGATTCCCTTTAAGGAAACATGCAACAGGAGATCTAAAAATCACAGGCTATGTGGATGCAGACTCGGCTGGGGACTTAAGTGATCGGAAATCGACAAGTGGCTATTTGTTCAAGCTTGGAGAAAGTTCAATTTTTTGGTCTTGCAAAAAAGAGGTGTCTGTAGCCTTGTCAGTTACAGAAGCAGAGTATATGTCTGCAGCCCACGCAAGTCAAGAGGTCATTTGCTTAAACCAATTGTTAGGAAATCTTGGTAAGCCATCTACTTAACCAACAGTGGGTGATTTATGAAGACAACCAAGGATGCATTAAACTTGAATGCGGTGCCAAGATCAATGCAAGAACAAAGCATATTGAGGTTTGGCATACTGTCTCCGACAGCGGTGTTGTATTGGCAATAAGAAATACCAGTTGTTAGCTGTGTTAGCTTTGCTTCTGAATAAATATATGTTCACTGTTGGACAGTACAGAGATTAATCCACTGCCAATATGTAGCATTGACTAAACTGAAGGTGGAACAACACAGTCATGTAAAATAATATTTCAAGTAGGATACATAATAAAAAGGCTAGATTTATCAAAGATTTTATGCCACTGTTCTGGTGTAAAAAGCTTTGAAAAGTTACATAATTTTCACGGCAACTGGTGGTTGCGTTAAAATTATATGATTTTTCCAATTTTCACACCATTTTTGTCCATCTCCATCTAAGTGGGAGGGGCAGGATGGGGGCATGGAGACCTCTTACATCAAATTCATGATTAGGGGTTCACTACCCCACAAATCTTGCATTGCGCGCCATTCGTTCGGTGCTCTTGGGTGGTTGGGTGGTCCTCTTTATTAAATAGGAGTCTATCTGAGTTCTTGGTGTTTAACTGTTAGGAGGGTCAAGTTTATGAAGATGTGCAACTTCCTGTCTCACTGTCTCATCCTCTTTCACTCACCGGAAAACATGGCAAAAAAAATTTTTTTTGCTTTCCTGCATAATTGTTTATTTGATATTTTAAACAACTGCTCCCCCTGTTTAAGTTGAATTATATATCATTGCATCCTTCTGTGATTATCTTCTTAACACATATGTCATCATGTAATTTTGAAAACTTCATGTTGATTTGTAAATTGGGTTTAATCTTCTAAGCCCAAGGGAAGGGTAATCCTCAAGTCACGGGTCCCTAGTCTTTTCCACATCAGGCCATTTTTCCTCTCCTGAGTGCTGTAGGATGACTCTTCATGATTTAGGAGTTTACTGCATTGTATAGATGTTTGCTTGGATTAGAAGTTTCTAAATAAAGTCATGCAAATAAAAACTAAAACAAATATAAAACAAAATACATCCATTAAAAAGGGCAAAATGAAAGTTGATTTTAATAAAGTTTGCTTGGTCTATTAATGTCACAGCTATGATGTTGCGGTTGTAGTGGGCAGAAAATTATGGTGTAATAATTTTAATTAATCGAAATTGATTAACAATGATGGGGAATAGGATGAGCTTTGGTGGCTATCCTAAACAATGAGATAATGGAAATGTCATCCACAGCGGCTTAGCTTTTAAGAACAGGAATAAGGTAGGGAGGGTCATTGGTGCCCTTGAAATATACTAGCTTTGCTAGGTGACAATTCCCAAAGTGCTGGCCCTAGGCTGCTGTATGTCAGACATCTGGGGAATCTCATGGTATGCAGGAAGGTCCGAATGTACTTGCCTGACATTTCAACTGACTCTGTCATAGACAAGTGGTTTTAAATAAAGCTGTGGCCATTTATCAACAAAATAATGTGTTGTGTATTTTATTTTATTGAGATCATATATGAACTGTACTTTGGGTCATGAGCTACTGAATAAGGGATCATCCCATATCCAGAAACGTACATTTTCTGTGCCAGTCTGCACAAACGGTTTAGAGATAAAAACAGAGTTCATTTGATGTCATTGCAGTCTGTGTCCATGGATTTCCCAGACACACTGCAGAAATGCAGTGTGAACAAGCACTTAGAGGGAGGTATCGTGCGGTCAACACATTATTTACTGCATTTTTTTACCCTGATCCATAAAAACTGGCGATTTTCATGGTCATCTTGATGAAAGGTGGTACACGCCTCTTCTTGGATTTTGAGCATCTGATGAGTGGCAAGTGCCTCTGTGCGTCACACCAGAAATCTCACTCCAGTCAACTTGTCATGAATTGGCCAAGACTTGGTATCACGACTACCTTCCAACCTAGTTCTGCCTATTACATTAAGCTGGGAGAAACTATCATTAAAACGCCAACAGTCGCAAAATTTTGGTGCAACTCTTGGTTGCGTCAACATTTTGCAACTTTTCAAGGCTTTTATGCCATTTTTGGAGGCATAAAAGCTTTGATGGATGCTCTAGCTTTGCTACCAGCGAATTGGAAATCACTCAATGATTACTTACCATATATACTCAAATATAAGCTGACCTGAGTATAAGCCGAGGCACCTAATTTTGCCACCAAAAAATGGGTAAGCTGGGTATGTATTGTCCCCTCATCCCTGACCTGGTATGCGTGGCTCCCCTATCCCTATCCTTGTATACATGGCTCCCCCATCACTGTCTTTGTATGCATGGCTCCCCATCCCTATCCTTGTATGCATGGCTCCCTCCGTCGCTCTCCTGGTATTCATGGCTCGCCCCATCGCTGTCCTGGTATGCATGGCTCCCCTGTCCCTATCCTTGTATGAATGGCTCCCTCCGTCGCTGTTCTGGTATGCATGGCTCGCCCCATCCCATGCTTGTATGCATGGCTCCCCCCTGCCATCCTTGTATGCATGGCTCCTATTACAAAAACATCCTACTCACCTCCCTGCGTGCCCTGCATCTCTTTGGTTCCGGCTTCCAGCAGCTCTTCCTGTTTCGAGTGATCGCGTGGCCCCGCTCATTAAGATAATGAATATGTACGCATCTCCACGCCATATTCATTACCATGATGAGTGGGGACACCTGATCACTCGGCACAGAAAGAGATGATGGAAGCCGGAACCAATGAGATGCAGGGCACGCAGGAAGGTGAGTAGGCTGTCTTCTGGAAGCCGGCGGCTGCGGGTGTCACTGTGTACGCTATAAGAGAAATGAATATTCATTTTTCTTTAGCAGCGGGCACAGTTACAGCCACAGCAGCCGCCTCCTGCCTCTGTCACCCACTGCTCCACCGCTCCCGCTCTCCCGCCGGCTTTCTGGGACAATTGACTCGTGTATAAGCTGAGGAGGGCAAAAAAATGTGCTGAAAAACTTGGCTTATACACAAGTATATACGGTAACTTTTTTTTTTTAGAAATGAGTAATTGTAAAATGATATCTAGTGTTTTACTATCTGGTATGCAGTTCGTTAGAATATTGTCTGCATAATTAATGATCAAGTAAATTGCTGGTTACTTATTGTGTGGTTTTTGCAAACACATGTGCAATTACTTAATTAAGTGATCGTGTAATGAAGTGAGGTGATTTCCATTTTTATATTTGCTAAAAGAAAGACTTTTTCTTAACTGCATTGATTTACCAGATAATTACTGTGTTATTATTCACTGCAGCTGCCATTTAAACCAGCAGCGCATTGTGTCAGCCAAGAGTTGGGAACCTGCCACAGAAGTAACAGGATAATAATCCCCATGTGTCTCCTCTTCATTCCCCAACCAGCGATTGTTACGCGGTAAGAAAGTGTCATCCTTTTACTTCAGTCTCTGAACCATTTAAGTAAAATCCTATGCGCTCAAGATATACCTTGGATATGACAGATCATGAAGTTCCATATTCAACAAAGACTATTGGATGATTGTTATCTCATTTTTTATTGGATAGCACTTGGACCAATGTTGTGATTTGACGCATACATAGTACAAGCGTTGCCAATTCAAGTATATACTGTAGGTGTGTGGAAATTGACACTCTGATCGAACTCTGATCAGTGTTTGATCAGAGTGTACAGGGGCGTAACTACCATAGTCGCAGGAGTCGCCACTGCGACCGGGCCCGGGGGGAGTCAGGGGCCTGGCAGGCATATCTCCCAATCGTCCCGATTCTCACAGGACATTTTTGACCCCCCCTCACCCGCATCTCGCACTGCACTGAGTCGCCTCGCCCCCCCATGCACCCCATCTTCGCCATCCCACAGAGACCCACCGCACTAACAGCAGCCCGTCAATAGGCTGTTTTCTCCAATGTGCGCACAGGACCTGTGATGAGGTCACAGGAGGGGAGGAGTCAGGGGTCACATGATCAGGGGCCTCTCTGCAGAACTCTGCTGTGTGCTGGATGAGGCAAAGTTTATGTGTGGAGTCAGGAGGGGTTTACAGTGTGGATGTAGCAGAGCTGTGTGTGTACAATTTTGGACGGAGCGGAGCCGTGTATGTATGAGGTGTACGGAGCAGAGCCGTGTGGGTGCGAGGTGTACAGGGCGGAGCCGTGTGTGTACGGTGTGTACAGAGCGGAGCCGTCTGTGTATGAGGTGTACGGAGCAGAGCCACGCGTGTACGAGGTGTACGGAGCAGAGCCACGCATGTACGAGGTGTACGGAGCGGAGCCGCGTGTACGAGGTGTACGGAGCGGAGATGTGCGTGTATTTTGGCATGGGGGGCCCATTTGAAAGTTCGCATCGGGGCCCATAACTTTGTAGTTACACCACTGAGAGTGTCATTAACATAATTGATCCTTTTCTCCCAAATAAGAGATTCTACTGTCGTATGACCCCGGCCTAAGAATAACTCTGCTAGTCTGCAGTAAAAATGAAGTGTACCTTGTTTCATCGATGGTCATAGAATCACAGTTCTTTAGCAATTGTCGCAGCCATATAGCATAACACCATATAGTATAAAGTTAAAGGAGTGAGTTAAATATATTAATTTAACAAATGTGTGGATGCCATCATTTTACATATAAGTATTACAGATCCTCCTCCTCAACCTGATTTTAGAGCAGCTCATCACACACTGCACAACTCTCCTGTTTTCAAAATGGACGATTAAAGTGGAACATGTAACCAAACCAGCGTTCTCCAAATGAAAAACACTGCATAAGGAAAAGCTGTTTTTTTATGTGAAGTGGCTGATGGACGTTCCTTGTTAACATGCTCCATCATCAGCTACCATTTTTGGAACATATGGAAAGCTCAGTGGCTAGCACTGGGGTCCTGGGTTCAAATACCATGAAGGACAACATCTGTGAGGAGTTTGTACAGTGGGGAAAATAAGTATGTCCATTTTGCAAGTTTTTCCATGTACAAAAAATGAAGATTTGGAGGTCTGTAATTTTTATTGTACGCACACTTTAACTGTGAGAGACATAATCTAAAAATAAAAACCAGAAAATCACACTGTATGACTTTTAAATAATTAAATACCATTTTATTGCATGAAATAAGTATTTGAGCACCTACCAACCAGCATGAATTCTGGCTCTCACAGACCTGCACTCTTTACCTGTATTAATTGCACCTGTTTAAACTCCTTACCTGTGTAAAAGACACCTGTCCACACACTCAATCAATCCCACTCCAATGTCTCCACCATGGACATTATGTTATAGGACAATAGGCAAGCAGCTTAGTAACTATTGGCGCAATTTTTAGAAAATGGAAGAAACATAAAATGATTTTCAATTTTCCTTGATCTGTTCACCCTGTTCACGCCAGCACATGTCCAGGCTGTTTGAAGTTCTCCAATGACCATCTGGATGATTCAGAGGAGGCATGGGAGAAAGTCATGTGGTCCGATGAGACCAAAATTGAACTTTTTGGTATCAACTCCTCTCGCTGTGTTTGGAGGAAGAAGAAAGATGAACACCATCCCAACCATGAAGCATGGTGGGGGAAACATCATACTTTTGGGGTAATTTTCTGCAATGGGGACAGGACGACTGCACCGTATTGGAGGGAGGATGAATGGGTTCATGTATTACAATATTTTGGCTAACAACCTCCTTCCCTCAGTAAGAGCATTGAAGATGGGTCGTGGCTGGGTCTTCCAGCATGACAATGACAAGAAACACACAGCCAGATCAACTGAGGAGTTGCTTCAAGGTCCTGCATTTCAATTAGTTCAAGGTCATGGAGTGGCCTAGCTGAAGCTCAATGTTGTCCAGTGACAGGCCTAAACATGAAAGTTTTGGAAAAGATCTGTATGGAGCAGTGGGAAAAATCCCTGCTGCAGTGTGTGCAAACTTGGTCAAGAAGTACAGGAAAAGTCTGACCTCTGTAATTGCAAGCAAAGTTCTATTTTTCTGTAGTATCAAATACTTATTTCATGCAAATAAATGCAATTTAATTATGTAAAAATCATACAATGTGATTTTCTGGTTTTATTTTTAGATTCTGTCTCTCACAGTTGAAGTGTGCCTATGATGAAAATTACAGACTTCCTCATTTTTTGTAGGTGGGAAAACTTGCAAAATCGCCAGTGTATCAAATAATTATTTTCCCTACTGTATATACTTTTATTTCACAGTCATAAATTCTCAGAAAAATTAAAGGTTTTCTCCCTGAGAAAGCCCATGTGAAACACTTGTCGGGGATACACTGGACAATACATCATACAGGCACCGTTATGGGTAAGCTGGCTTTGTCTTTATATTGCCTTATATGTGACTCAGCTCATGCTTTACTTTACACTATGCATGCTTTCATATAACTGGGAGCTGGTACCACCTGTTGGCCTTAAGGATGCTTATTACATATAGCTTAGGGCCAAACTGATGACTTTTAAGTGAAATTCCTGGGCATTTGTGCTGCACTTTATCTGCACTAAGCCCTTTATGTCTTTACCAATTATGAGACTGCTGTCATTTCTTCAGGCTTAGCTTTCCCTGATCCTGTTTGCATTTGCACCTGTGATGTGTATATGTCCTTTACACCCAGGGGCGCACCTACCATGAGGCAAGTTGGGCACTTTGCCTCAGGCGGAGGTGCGTCCCGGAAGAGAGGGCGGCAGATTCTGCCGGTGTAGTAACTGAACTTGTGTCGGAGATGCAGGTTGTTACTACTCTATTTCTTTTGCGGGCCCGGGCTTTCACTCCGGGAGCTACTTTTCCCGCACTGCACTGATAAGCCACCACACCCCCCATGCACCGCATCCTCTTAACTTCCAGAGAGACCCACCTCAACCTGCAGAGCCGCACACCACATATATTGCTGTTCTGTGCGCACAGGACCTGTGATGAGGTCACAGGGGAGGAGTCAGGGGTCACTTGATCAGGGCCCTCAGTATATGCAGGACTCTGCTGTGTGCTGTGCTGGTTGTCATGGTGCTGGATGAGGGGAAGTTTATGTGTGGGGTCAGGAGGGGTTTACAAGGTGCATGTAAATGAGCTGTGTGTGTACGAGGTGTACGGAGTGGAGCTGTGTGTGTACGTGGTGTACGGAGCGAAGCCATGTGTGTACGAGGTGTACGGAGTGGAGCCCTGTGTGTACAAAGTGTACGGAGCGGTTACACCGCTCCGTCATACTCACCCGGCCTCCACTCCCACGCCGCAGCTGGCCTCCGCTCCCACGCAACAGCCTCTCTCCACCCGACGGCCACGGCGGTCACCTCTAACGGGCTTGCAGCCGACGCCATCCCTGCATGCAATTCGCATACGCCATAGGCCGCGACCACGCCTCCCTGCTGCTTCTTGTGCTCCGGCTGTGCCCTGACTCGGAAGCACCTTCGGACCAATGGCAGACCAGACGGGGCTATATCAGGCCGCTTCCCCCTGAGGGAGGCACCTGATCGTTGTGTTACCTTGCATACTGGGCCCTGCTTCCTCCTGTGCTCTCTTCAGTCTCTCGGTGCTGTCCTCAGTGTTTCCTGCAGCAGCCTCTTGGCCTGTCTTCCGTGTTCGCTAACAGTTATTCTCAGTCCTGCTCCAGTGTTCCTGTTTCCTCCGTCTCCTGTCTCCAGTGTTCCTGATCCATCCTGCTCCAGTCCTGCCATACAACTCCAGTCCTGCCTCCGGTGTTCCTGTTCCAGTCCTGCCATCCTACTCCAGTCCTGCCTCTGGTGTTCCTGTTCCATCCTGTTCCAGTCCTGCTGTCCTACTCCAGTCCTGCCTCCAGTGTTCCTGTTCCATCCTGCTCCAGTCCTGCCGTCCTACTCCAGTCCTGCCTCCGGTGTTCCAGTTCCATCCTGCTCCAGTCCTTCCATCCTCCTTTATTTCAACTCTGTCCTGTCATCTACACTTCAGTTCCTCCACGTTCCAGTCTATAGTCTTACTCCATTCCTGTCTCCCGTGTGCCAGCCCTGTTCTGTCATCTACACTTCAGTCCCACTGTCCTACTCCAGTCCATCCTGAGCCGCCCCTATCGGTACCGGCTACCATGGTACTCGAACCCCTGGGCCTGCTCCTAATGGTCCCTGTATAGGGGTCGGTTCCACCTGGCAGCTCGCCTGGGGCCCCTTGGTGCCACGGCCCAGAGGGTCCACTCCTGGAGATTCTGGCTCCTGACCACCCATGCTAACAGGAGCCGTGTGTATACAGGGTGTACAGAGCAGAGCCGCATGTGTACAAGGTGGATGGAGCTGAGCCGTGTGTGTATGAGGTGTACGGAACAGAGCCCTGTGTGTACGGAGGTGTGTGTGTACGGGGTGTACGGAGCGGAGCCGCGTGTGTACGGGGTGTACGAAACGAAGCCCTGTATGTATGAAGTGTACAGAGCTGAGCCGTGTGTGTACGGAGCAGAGCTGTGTGTGTACGGAGCGGAATCATGCGTGTATGGAGCAGAGCCACATGTGTACGAGGTGTACGGAGAGGAGCCGCATTTGTACGAGGTGTACAGAGTGGAGCCAAGTCTGTACGAGGCATACAAAGCTGAGTCGTTAATGTATGAGGTGTACGGAGCGGAGGCATGTGTGTACGAGGCGTATGGAGCGGAGCCGCGTGTGTACGAGGTGTACGGAGTGGAGCCTCATGAATACGAAGTGTTCGGAGCGGAGCCACGTGTGTACGAGGTTACGGAGCGGAGCAGCATGTGAACGAGGTGTATGGAGCAGAGCCGCAGGTTTACGCAGTGGAGCCATGTGTGTACGAGGTGTACAGTGCGTGGCCGCGTGTGTAGAAGGTGTACGGAGCAGAGCTGCAAGTGTACGAGGTTTACGGAGTGAAGCCATTTGTGTACTGAGTGGAGCCATGTGTGTGCGAGGTGTACGGAGCGGAGCCATGTGTGTACGAGGCATACAAAGTGGAACCGTGTGTGTATGGGGTGTGCAGAGCCGTGCATGTGTGAGGTTTATGGTGGGGAGCATTTATACCACCCAACCGTCCCGGATCCAGCAGGACAGTCCCAATTTTGAAAGCCTGCCCACTGTCCCGGCCGGGAGCTTACTTTTCCCACGGACACAGGAGTACACGGCAGAGCCCCGAGAAGTACTTTAAAACTTGCATGTGGCATTCCACCGGAAGTGACGTGCTGGAAGCTGACCGGAAATTAGGTAATTTCGGGAGGAGATTGTGATGGAACCATGGAGGCACTTCAGGGAATGCTTCAAATACATTACCTTGTCCTCCTCTGACAGCGCAGACAGCGGGGTCACCTTGGAATCGGGGATGCCGGCCATGTGAGCGGATCATGATGTGTCCTGCACCGAGAGGCTCAGGTGGTCATTACAATGGGAGCTGGGCTGCTATGGTATTTTTATAGAATCTTTCTTTCTTTCTCTCTCTGTTTCTTTCTCGCTCTCTGTTCTTTCTTTCCCTCGCTAATCTTTCTTTCTCTGTTTCTTTCTTTCTCTCTCTGTTTCTTTCTCTCTCTCTGTTCTTTCTTTCACTCTCTAATCTTTCTTTCTCTCTCTGTTTCTTTCTTTCCCCTCTTTCTTTCTTTCTTTCTTTCTTTCTTTCTCTCTGTTCTTTTTTCTGTCCCTTCTTTTTTCTCTCTCTCTGTTCTTTCTTTCTTCTCTCTCTGTTCTTTCTTTCCCCTTTCTTTCTTTCTTTCTTTCGTTCTTCCTTTCTCTCTCTGTTATATCTTTCTTTCTCTCCGTTTCTATCTTTCCCCTCTTTCTTTCTTTTTCTCTCTCCTTTCTTTCTCTCTCTCTGTTCCCTTTCTCTCTCACTGTTCTTTCTTTCTCTCTCTGTTCTTTCTTTCCCCTCTTTCTTTCTCTTTCTCTCATCGTTCTTTCTCTCTGTTCTTTCTTTCTCTCTCTGTTCTTTCTCTTTCACTCTCTTTTCTTTCTCTCTCTGTTCTTTCTTTTTTCTCTCTTTCTGTTCTTTCTTTCTTTTCATCAGTACCAGTCAGTGTGCCCATAGTACCAGCCACTGTGCCCATAATACATGCCACTGTGCCCTCAGTACCAGTCAGTGTGATCAGCAGTGCTAAATGGGTGCGGTTGGGGCATGGATATGGGTGTGACTAGTTGTGAAATGGGTGTGGTCAGGGGAATAGACTAAAATTTGTTGTGGCGCGCTCTGCATACCACACCCTTTGTCCCTCTTTCCCTTCTTCAAAAGTTGGTAGATATGGTTAAAGCCACCAGCCAATCGGAGGCTGGCAGCTGACGTCAGCACGCAAGTCGCCAGTGGATGGCGTCATTCGCCGGCGAGTGCGCGCTTGAAAAGATTGGAGGCTGGGAGCATCACCGCAAGAGCTTGGCCAGGTAAGGAGAAAGTTTGGGGGGTTTTTTAAGCGACAAACCGCAATATTTTTCACCGGCAGGATGGAGACACATGGACCAGGGGGCATGATAGGACATGCATGGGGCATGATGGGAGATGCAGGGGGCAGGATTGGAAGTGCAGGGGGCAGGATCATGGGGCAGGATGGAGACAGATGAGGCAGGATCATGGGGCAGGATGGAGACAGATGGGGCAGGATCATGGGGCAGGATGGAGACAGATGGGGCAGGGTCATGGGGCAGGATGGAGAAAGATGGGGCAGGATCATGGGGCAGGAAGGAGACAGATGGTGCAGGATCATAGTACAGGAAGGATAGGATGGAGACAGATGAGGCAGGATCATGGGGCAGGATGGAGACGGATGGGGCAGGATCGAGACAGATGGGTCAGGGTCATGGGGCAGGATGGAGACAGATGGGGCAGGATCATGGGGCAGGATGGAGACAGATGAGGCAAGATCATGGGGCAGGATGGAGACAGATGGGGCAGGATCATGAGGCAGGATGGAGACAGATGGGGCAGGATCATGGGGCAAGATGGAGACAGATGGTGCAGGATCATGGTACAGGATGGAGACAGATGGGGCAGGATCATGAGACAGATGGGGCAGGATGGGACATCACATGGGGGCAGAATGAATACTCATGATGGCAGGATGGGAGAACATATGGCTGGAGCCAGGAATTTGACACAAGGGGGCCAGGATGGGGGATATTTTTAACATAGGCGCTAAATAAGGGATTATCTGTGTAGCAAGGTGGATATTAAAACTTAACCTTTATTAGGTAAAATTGTAAAAAGCCAAATTAGTCAAACAACAAAAACAAAGGGTTACCACAGTGAAAGAAGTGCCCTATAACCGACGACCAGAAAAGGTGGGGTTGTTAAAAAGGTACCACTGGCCTCTCATACCCTCAATATTAATCTGACCTGATGGCAAAATGACTATAATTGCCCATAGGGTGAATAGTGTATACATGATCTAATTTATATGGTACAAATAAGTGGTGCTTATAAGGAAAGGCTGTTATACCCATACATGTTATTGTGACTTACTTGGGAAAGTGGATGACATATCCTATGGGCAACTATAGCCATTTTGCTATCAGGTCAGATTAATATTGAGGATCTGAGAGGCCAGTAGTACCTTTTTAACAACCCCCCCCCTTTTTCTGTTTGTTGGTTATAGGGCACTTCCTTCACTGTGGTACCCCTTTGTTTAATTGTTGTTTGACTAAATTGGGTTTTTACAATTTTACCTAATAAAGGTTAAGTTTTAATATCCATCTTGCTATACAGATAATCTATTTTGTGGATAGTTCTTTTCCTGATTTATATGCTAATTAAGGGATATTATTAGTGCAGTGATGTATTTATTTTATTTTTTGAGGATACTGTTTTAAATGGGGGAGGAGGTCCTGTTACTGTGCAGAGCATCACTGTGGCTTTTTTTCTTCATGTGGTGTAGTTTAGAATTTGGGATAAAATTAAGTAATGTGTTCTGCAAGCGTTGCTCTAGATAACTGTGTTATTTCCTGCAGAGATGAGCCCTGGCTGGAAGAAGTAATGGCGATCTGTGCTGGATGAAAGATGAAAAGCAAAGATGAAGGATTTCACCTAGAGACATCACTGGTGAGTCAGTGTGTTACCTGTACACTGACACTATAAACTGCATACTATATACAGCGGTCCGGTGTATAATGTCACCGGTGATCACTGTATTTCTTGTACACTGACACTATATACAGAGCTCCTGTGCATAATGTCACCAGTGATCACTGTATTACCTGTACACTGACACTATATACAGAGCTCCTGTGTATGTCACTGGTGATCACTGTATTACCTATACACTATATACAGAGTTCCTGCGTATAATGTCACCAGTGATCACTGTATTACCTGTACACAGACACTGCATACTAAGTATAGCTCTCCTGTGTATAATGGCACTTATGGTGATATTAGTATTGTGTTTTTTTTGTTAATGACCAGTATTGTAGTATTCAGTCACTATGTGGTGGTAATATGTTGTCCGGCCATGGTGTGGTGATATTTTTTGTTGTATGTGCTATTATTTGGTCACCATGTGGTGGTAATATGTGGTCTGGTCATGGTGTGGTGGTATTTGTTCCTTGTATGTGGTATTATTGGTCATGTTGTGGTAATATGTGGTCTGGCCATGGTGTGGTGGTATTTGTTCCTTGTATGTGGAATTATTTGGTCACTGTGGTGGTAATATGTTGTCTGGACATGGTGTGGTGGTATTTGTTTCTTGTAAGTGGTATTATTGATCATTTTAAAAATTGAAAAATAAATGAAAATATACCTAAATTGTATTGGATATTTTAACAAATGTTTAATAGGATAGAGTAGAGTAGGGCCCGGCCAAAAGAGTTTACCGTGTCATGGTGGCGGCTTAAAAATCTTTTGGCCAAAACAAAAGCTGCTGGCTATATGTGTGATCTGATGGTGGGAACTGTTAATGTGTGATAGGTGAGAAGTGGAGTTTTTCCAAGAGAGAGTGGTGGGACTGTGGACAGTTCGAGGGGAGGAGGCAGGGCTGGGGGGGAGCCTGGGTGGAGTCACAAGAGGGCCCTGAAAATTTTGCCAGTATGGGGCCCCGAAATTCCTAGTGGCAGCTCTGCCTGTGTGCGCATGGGCAATGTTGGCTACTAGGAAGGTGCTGAGCTGGGACAAAGCAGGAGGAATCTCCATTAGAAATGAGCGACTTTGCCTTTTTTAGGGTCGAGTCGGGTTTCATGAAACCTGACTTTGTCAAAAGTCGAGGAGAACGAAATTGTCTGACTAGCGGGAAAAATCGGAGGTCCGACTGAAACACGAAACCCAATGCAAGTTAATGGGGAAGCAAAGTCAGCAGTGACATGCCGGACCGCTTTTTTTAAAGTTCTCTCTCTCTCCCCGGACGCTGCACATGTCATCTCATTGCCCACAGTGTACGTCCTTGCTCATTGGCTGAAAAAAAGTCACGTGCAAGCATTCTCGGAAATCCGACTTTGGCACTCGTTTTACCGACCGCATGGCCGACTTCACGCTGTGGTCGGGTTTCGGTCGGCGAAACCCGACTTTGGCATAAGTCCGCGACTTATGAATCTGGCTGACCTGTTTCGCTCAACTCTAATCTCCATTGTTCTTACAGCATTTGTTACACTAATACTAAGCACTAATTTATAAGATTTATCACCAGTTTTATTCACAAGTAATTTGTGTCAGCAAAGTGGCCTCAAATCCTACACCCTGGGTGCTGCTGATATATCCAGGTTGCCTGCCCCCTGTGCCATGGCCCTAAATGCAGAAACAATGCATTTTTCCACATTTCATCTTTAATATATATTTTTTGTTGTTAACAATCTGCTCTGATTATTGGGTCATTGCTTTATTTTTTAGGTTCCCCAGTGTATGTATTTTTGGTGTAGATTTAATGCTGGAATTCTGCACTCTAACCACCACTTTGTGCTTTTTTTGGGGGGTTGCCCTGGAGTGGTGCTTCGAACCTAAGGTCCCTGCCCTGCTCCTATACTCCCTACTGCCATCTTCACCTTTTATCGGCACCATCTTGTGACTGCAACTTAGGCTAGTTTCACATTAGCGTTTACGGTCGCAGCGTCGGGCTGCTCACGGCCGCCGCTAAGCCCCGCCCCCTGCGTGCCTCCGCCGGTAGCTCCGCCTACGGGTGCATGACGCTGCATGCGTCCTGCGTCCCCTATCTTTAGCACTGGGGATGCAGGCCGAGTGCAGGTGCTGTACAACGCAGCAAAAACTGCTGCGGATCCGCAGGGCCAAATCCGCAGCGGATCCACAGCAGAATCCACAGCGTGTGCACATACCCTATGAGTTGCTATCTGATAACACCCACTCGTTATATGCCAAATCTTTGATTGCTAATATCTCATGAACAGAGAGTCAAGATTTAACCCCTTCACCCCCAAGGATGGTTTGCACGTTCATGACCGGGCCAATTTTTACAATTCTGACCACTGTACCTTTATGAGGTCATAACTCTGGAACGCTTCTATGGATCCCGGTGATTCTGACATTGTTTTCTCGTGACATATTGTACTTCATGTCAGTAGTAAAAATTTCATTCAAATAACTTGCGTTTATTTGTGAAAAAAACGGAAATTTGGCAAAAATTTTGAAAATTTCGCAATTTTCCAACTTTGAATTTTTATGCCCTTAAATCACAGAGATACGGCACACAAAAAACTTGATAACTAACAATTCCCACATGTTTACTTTACATCAGCTCAATTTTGGAACCCAAATTTTTTTTTGTTAGGAAGTTATAAGGGTTAAAAGTTGACCAGCGATTTCTCATTTTTACAACACCATTTTATTTTTAGGACCACATCACATTTGAAGCCACTTTGAGGGGTCTATATGATAGAAAATACCCAAAAGTGACACCATTCTAAAAACTGCACCCCTTAAGGTGCTCAAAACCACATTCAAGAAGTTTATTAACCCTTTAGGTGCATCACAGGAATTTTTTTGAATATTTAAAAAAAAAAATGAACATCTAACTTTTTTTCACAAAAAAAATACTTCAGGTTCAATTTTTTTTATTTTACCAAGGGTAACAGGAGAACTTGGACTGCAAAAGTTATTGTGCAATTTGTCCTGAGTACGCTGATACCTGATTTGTGGGGGGGAACGACTGTTTCGGCGCATGGCAGAGCTCAGAATGGAAGGAGCGCCGTTTGACTTTTTCAATGCAAAATTGGCTGGAATTCAGATCGGACGCCATGTCACGTTTGGAGAGTCCCTGATGTACCTAAACTATTGAAACTCCCCACAAGTGACCCCATTTTGGACACTAGACCCCCCCACGGAACTTATCTAGATGTGTGGTGAGCACTTTGAACCCCCAAGTGCTTCACAGAAGTTTATAACGCTCGGACGTGAAAATAAAAAAATCATTTTTTTCCACAAAAATGATATTTTTGCCCCCCAAAAATTGTTTTGCAATTTGTCCTGAGTAGGCTGATACCCTACATGTGGGGGTAAAACACTGTTTGGGCACATGGCAGAGCTTGGAAGGGAAGGAGCACCATATGACTTTTTCAACTCAGAATTGGCTGGAATTGAGATCAGACGCAATGTTGCATTTGGAGAGCCCCTGATGTGCCCAAACAGTGGAAACCCCCAAGTCTAACTCCAACCCGAACCCCAACACACCCCTAACCCTAATCTCAGCCCTAACCCTAGCCCTAACCCAAGCCCTAACCCTAGCCCTAACCCTAACCCTAGCCAAAACCCTAGCCCTAACCCTAACCCTAGCCATAACCCTAGCCCTAACCCTAACCCTAATGGAAAAATGGAAATAAATACATTTTTTTAATTTTATTATTTTTCCCTAACTAAGGGGGTGATAACGGGGGGTTTGATTTACTATTTATGGCGGTTTTTATTTTTGGCAGCTGTCGCACGCTAAAAGACGCTTTTTATTGTAAAAATAGTTTTTGCATCACCACATATTGAGAGCTATAATTTTTCCGTATTTTGACCCACCGAGTCATGTGAGGTCTTATTTTTTGCAGGACGAGTTGACGTTTTTATTGGTACCATTTTCGGGCATGTGACATTTTTTGATCGCTTTTTATTCCGATTTTTGGGACGCAGAATGAACAAAAACCAGTGTTTCATGAATTTCTTTTGGGGGAGTGCGTTTACACCATTCCGCGTGCAGTAAGGCTGGTTTCACATTCGCGTTAAAGCAACGCTGCGCCCTGCGTCATTAAGCCCCGCCCCGATCCGGCTCCCTGCCCGCCCCATCCGGGATCACCGCCTACTTTCGCATTTGCACGCATGCGATCGGCGCACCCTATCTTTAGCATAGGGTGCGCAGATCATGCGCTGCCAGTGTGAAAGTAGCATGCTGCACACTTTTGACGGTGCGCCGTGCGCGCCGAAATGCAGCATGTTGCATTTCGGCGCGCACGGCGCACCGTCAAAAGTGCGCAGCACGCTACTTTCACACTGGCAGCGCATGATCTGCGCACCCTATGCTAAAGATAGGGTGCGCCGATCGCATGCGTGCAAATGCGAAAGTAGGCGGTGATCCCGGATGGGGCGGTCAGGGAGCCAGATCGGGGCGGGGCTTAACGACGCAGGGCGCAGCGTTGTTTTAACGCGAATGTGAAACCAGCCTAAAATTGATAAAGCGGTTTTATTCTTCGGGTCAGTACGGTTACAGCGATACCTCATTTAGATCGTTTTTTTATGTTTTGTCGGTTTTATGCAATGAAAACTATTTTATATAAAAAATAATTATTTTTGCATCGCTTTATTCTGCGAGCTATAACTTTTTTATTTTTTCGCTAATGATGCTGTATGGCAGCTCGTTTTTTGCGGGACAAGATGACGTTTTCAGCGGTACCATGGATATTTATATGCGTCTTTTTTATCGCGCGTTATTACACTTTTTGTTTGGCGGTATGATAATAAATCATTATTTTTTGCTTTGTTTTTTATTTTTATTTTTTAAGGGGTTCACTAAAGGGGTTAACTAATGGGACAGTTTTATAGGGCGGGTCGTTATGGACGCGGCGATACCTAATATGTGTACTTTTATTGTTTTGTTTTTTTTTTATTTTCAAAAAATGAATTTATTGGGGAATATTTTTTTTTTTTTTTACTAATTTATTTGGCGATTTTTTTAAAATTATTTTTACACTTTTTTTTAATTTTTTTTTTACTTTATTACATAGTCCCAGGTGGGATATCACTGTCCTGTGACAGATCGCTGATCTGTCACATCACAGATCACTGTGACAGATCAGCAATCTGTCACAGGCATTGAAGAAGACTTCCTCTTGCCTGCGCTTTGCAGGCACTGAGGAAGCCAGCTTCCTCCAGGCCCCCGAAGGCCCCCGTCGTCATCTTGGATTCGGGGGCCTGGAGGAAAGGAGCCCCCCGCAGCAGCGCTGCACATTGCGCTGCCGTGGGGGGCTCAGGGAAGCACGGAGGGAGGCCCCTCCCTGCCGATGCTTCCCTTTAACTCCCGGTACACCGCGATCATGTTTGATCGCGGTGTGCAAGGGGTTAACGTGTCGGGGGCGGTCCGTGACCGCCCCTGACACATTGTGCCGGGTGTCAGCTGTGATAATCAGCTGACACCCGGCCACGATCAGTGGCGCTCACCACGTGGGCGCCGCTGATCGCGGTAGACGTACTATCCCGTCCATGGGCATAGGGGCCCAGGTCCCATGGACGGGATAGTACATCGGATGTCAGGAAGGGGTTAAAAAAATAGTTGTATTCCATTCTGCAGCTGCTATTACATTCTAGTTACTTATGTATAAAAAGAATCTTTAAAAAAAAGTAAGCTGGATCCTGTTTGCTAGGGACTACTCTACTACCAGAGGTGCATCTAAGTTTTTTTTTTTAATTCTTTATTTAGAATTTTCAGAATACAAGAAAAATAAAACAACCAGGACCTTCATCTGCGACAAATTACAATAAAGGATCAGAGGGATAAACAAAACCCCAATAAATTGAAGTATTAGCAGACGAAAGTCGATAAGTGAATGTAACTCAAACATTACAACAGTCAGGTACAAAGAAATAGGCAAAAAATCTTAGATCAATAGCTCCGGGGGATGTAACCCCGAAAACCAGAGCAATTTACAGAGTCGAGACATATTGGACCATGTAAGGCAATGAAATCAAAGTTAAGAACATGGCGGGAGAGCAGAGCAACAGGAAAACTGATAAGCAAATAAAACTAAGAGTCCGGGTCCATACACTGCGGCTTAGGGCAGCACAAAAGGACGTGCGTAATTAGATTAATGGGGGAGGAGCGCAAGAATCATGTGAGCACAGAGGTAAAGCAAAGCCAGGGAAACCATATAGTAAGGAATTTGTCATGTGTACGTGAGTCCCAACTGGACAATTCTTCCATCCTACGAATATCATGGACTTTAGTTATCCATTCACTCAATGAAGGAGGGGACGTTTGTCTCCAATGTAACGAGATCAGATGTTTAGCTGCGGCCACCAATAGAGGGAGCAATTCATGTTTCTTAGGGTTATATGATTTAGTGGGAAGAGACAGCAGAACTTCTTGGGGAGTTAAGTTTTTTTTTAGTAAGCCCAACTGATGAAGGTATTTAAATATTTCGTCCCAATAATTAGCAATTTTTGGACACTGCCAGAAGATGTGGAAAAAGGAGCCAACCAGGGCCGGCCCGAGAGATTACGGCGCCCTAGGCGAAACTATTTTTTTGCGCCCCTACTATTCTTGGCAGTAGATGAAAACTTGGGATATAAATTTAGGAGCAAAATAAACCACAACAACAATGATTAATTAACTCTCTCCTAACTCTTTAATCTTCTGAGAAGTTGTATAGGACAAATATATACAAAGTAATCAATAACACAAAACAAAAACGACCATAGGTAATTAAAATTTTTGTTTCCTTGCCTTTTTTTTTAAAAGGATGACACTAAGTCACCGAGATTAATTTGTTTAGCAACTTCAGATTCTATCGAAATTGTTGCCAACCCAACCAACCTCTCTTGCGTCATATTTGCCCTTAAATATGTACACTTTTCATTCCATCCCTAAAACTTTTTGCCTTTTGAAAAGATTTTTTTATAATTTTTTCTATTTTTTCTCTGGCACCCCCTTTGGGTCGGCGCCCTAGGCGGCCGCCTAGTTCACCTATACGTTCGGGCCGGCCATGGAGCCAACCGAACCCAAACATCTCCAACAGAGAGGGGAAACAGAAAGGCCTGAGTGATGGAGTCTTTCAGGGGTTCTATACCAGCGTGAAAGAATTTTAAAAGTGTTTTCCTGTAACAAAACACATCTGGAAAAACCGTGTGAATTACCCAGAATCTGTTTTGTCTCACGAGGAGACAAAGACAATTTAAGTTCTGCTTCCCATGAGGATAGATAAATTGGTTTGAAATGAGCGGAGGGAGAAATAAGGTTGACGTATATTTTAGAGGTGGTGCATCTAAGTTTTCAGCCACCGGGGGCCAGAATTCAGCTTGGAGCCCCCCCACATGCAGTTTGAGTAGCCATCGTGTGACCCATCATTCATATGGGATTTGCACACTTACTACAGTACCGTCCCAACTAGCTGCTCTTCCTCACTCTCTCAATGTTCAGTGAAAAACTGAAAGGAGCAGGAAAAGTTAGTTGTCACGTGACCATGAGTATGAAAATCACATACAGTGAAGTGGCCATGTGATGACTGCTAAAACTAGCAAACTAGCTGAATCCTGATAGTGAGTATATTGCACGCTGTTAGGATTGGCATGCTACAGGGCTTCATTTTACAATTAAAGGATTTGTCTAGATTTTAGATGAAAGTCTGCAGTCACTCTGTTTGATCACAAGCTTCTGCATACTCACAGCACATTTCAAGGATTCTCCCTTTCCAGTGGCAAAAGTGGACAGTCATATGCGATTTGTATATTTCTGGCCATATTCCGACTAGACGTGTCCAGCCTCTCTCAATTAATTTTCATTAAGCGAGGAGACGCATGTTTCGTCGGCACGTGACTGCATGCATGCAGATAGTGACCTCCTAATCTCACCGTCGGCACCAGAAAATCCTGACACGGTGCAGTGAGAATTCAGAAGTCTGCAGTAACATATAAAGACTGCAGATCCATCACAAACTTGGACAACCCCTTTAATGCTCCTTACATAAATGAAAACATAGCAAACCTTAACTTGTCAGATGGCACAACACTCTATTAACATATCCATGTATCATGTAATCTTACAAGTTATGGATTGTTACATGTGTACAGGATCAGAACCAATAACAGCATAAGAATCCATCACCAGAAGCATTAGCAGTACAGAAATACATCATCAAAACCCCATCAGTGCATAAACACAGCATCCCAACCCTCATTAGTACAGAAATACATAATCAGAACCACCACCAGCACAGACCATCATCATCAGAACCACCAGAAGTACAAAAATACATCCGTATAACCCCTATCACTACAGAAACATAGCATCAAAACCTTCATCAGTACGGAAATATATTGCCAGGACCACCATGGGTACATGATTACATAACTAGAACCACCATCAGTACATGAATTCAGCACCAAAACCACCATCAGTATATGGTACATCTATTGTAATGTCAGGTCAATCCCATATACATGTTCGTACAGCTTCCAGTACGTCCTTAACATTGGTAAGGAGATAATGGAAGTTGTTGCTATCAGTCATCATCAGACTGTGGACCATACAGCAACTACAGTACTGATGAGAATTAGTCAATAACACAAATAAACATTTACATCCAGGTAACTTATAGATGATGCTGTCTCCGATTAGAGTCATTCTTTTACTTTTCTTCATCTTGTCCAGACGGCATGATGACTTTTCATCACCACAACTCGTCTCTGCAGACTTCCGTCTTCTCCGGTCTTGTATAGCACATTCCCATGTGATACCCCTAAAAATAGCAGTGTCATTATAATGTTCCTGGATAAATATCTGCCCTCTTCCATGCCCCTGAATTAGTAATGCTCCTCATTGTGTTCCCTGCACAAAATATGACCCACACAGTGTAGCCCTTATGGTACATGCCCTCCACACTGCCCTTTCTATTTCATACTGGGCCCCATCTTCACACTGTCTTCTCACACTATGTCCCCTATACTACCCAGTCTCTATACCAGTGATCCCCAACCTTTCTGCCTTGAGAACCACATTAAACTTTGAGAAAGGGTCGCGAGCCACATTTAGGTCCAAGAGAGAGTCAGGAGCCACATTCAGCTCCCGCCCACCTCACACTAGCGAGACACATTGTCCCCATTACTGGTATAACGAAAGCCAAAGTTTTTTCACTGAAATTACACAAAGGCAGTGTACCAAGAGCCAAGGGTTCCCACAATACCCCCACTCAGTATTCTCGAATCAACCACCCCCACCACACTGTCATATCGAGCTTTAAGCATCTCCTCTACTTCACATCATCTGGTCTCCACCTTACCATACTTAAATTATTTCCAAATCTCCAAGGCCAGAATATTCACATTAAGATCTGCTCTTCTGTACTGGGCTACTCACTAAAACTCACCATCTGGAAAACTGCTCTTCATAGTTGTTTGCTAGACCTGATGTGTGAATGCACCAAGCTGGCATCCAGTCATGAGCCACATATCCTGGGCCCAAGAGCCACATTTTGGGGACCCCTGCTCTATACTGTGCTCTCTCATCACATGCCCCCTCCTCGGGAAAACTATCCCCTCCTTGCTGTGGCCTCATACCGTCCCCCATGCTGCTCCCTCTCCATACCGTCCCCCACACTACCCAGTCTCTATTCTTTGCTTCCTCACATTTATCTCATCCCATGCTTTCTCCTCACACTATTTCCCTGAATAGTATTCTGACACATCCATCATGCTCCTCATACTGTGTCCGCACCTATCCCTATCACTCCCCATACTGTATCTGCACCCATCCCTCCTCACTCTGCATGCATTCATCCCTCACACCCACCCCACACTCTCACTCCCCATACTGTGTCCTCAAATTTATTATCCTTACTCCCTATACTGTCCTCAAATTTCTCCTCCCCTCACTCCCAATACTGTGTCTGCACCCATTCCCCCTCACTATGTATACTGTGTCCGTACCCATCCCCCTCACCCCCATCCTATGTTCTCAAATTTACAACTCCCCATAATAGTAGGGAAAAAAGTATTTAGTCAGCCACCAATTGTGCAAGTTCTCCCACTTAAAAAGGAGAAGTTACAGGTCTGTGAGAGCCCGAAATCTTGCATGGTTTTAGGTCACCAAATACTTATTTTCCACCATAATTTGCAAAATAAATCTTGCCAAATCAGACAAGGTGATTTTCTGGATTTGTTTTCTCATTTTGACTCATAGTTGAGGTCTACATATGATGTCAATTATAGGCCTCTCTCATCTTTATAAGTGGGAGAACTTTCACAATTGGTGGCTGACTAAATACTTTTTCCCCACTGTATGTGTCTCACACATCCTTCTTCCTGCTCCACATACTGTGCCCGCATCCATCCAGCTCTCCCTATACTGTGTGCTTAATTTCTCCTCCAGTTTGCTTTCCTTACTGGGTCTGCATATGTTATACTATTTCTTTCCCCCTTTACCTACTTTACATAATTACAGTAAATCTGTGTTTTCTGCTCCATTTCTAGCCCTTACCACACCAAACTTTTGCTTTATGGGGGTCTTAGGGGTACTTCACACTAAGCAAGTTCGCTAGCGAGATCGCTGATGCGTCACCGATTTTGTGACGCAACAGCGATCTCGCCAGCGATCTCGCTGTGTGTGGCACACATCAGCGACCAGCCCCCTCGCCGGGTATCGCTGATCGTGCAGGAATGTCCTGGGCTATTTTTTGATCGTTAGTCTCCCGCTTGCCAGCGTGTGGCAGCGGGAGACCAACGATCAGCAAGCTCCCAGCGCTGTAAGCAGACGCTGGGAGCAGGTATCCAAGGTAAACAGCAGGTAACTAAGCGCCGCACACGCTTAGTTACCGCTGTGTACCCTAGATACCAGCGTGCTCGCGCTGGGAGCTGGTATCCAAGGTAAACAGCGGATAACTAAGCGCCGCGCGTGCCTAGTTACCCGCTGTTTACCATGGATACCAGCTCCCAGCGCAAGCACGCTGGTATCTAGGGTACACAGTGGGTAACTAAGCGACACACGCGCTTAGTTACTCGCTATTTACTCTAGATACCAGCGTCCTCGCATGTCCTGATCGGTGGTGAGATCCGCCTGTTTGACAGCTCACCAGCGATCATGTAGACGCACCAGCGATCCTGACCAGGTCGTATCGTTGTCGGGATCGCTGGTGCGTCATTTAGTGTAACGGGACCCTTAAGGGTCAAGATACTGTAAGTGGAACCTTATCTTGTGGGGATTATTTTAGTCAAGCAACTCCTTGTTGTAAAATATATTCTATGGTGATGGTAGTATGGCGTGTTAATAAGATGAAGTATGATGGTAAAAAGGTCAAATGAAATACTTCTTCACGCAAAATAATTTATTTTAAAAAAACCTATTTTTTAACATCATAACAATTTTAAATTAACTTTTTACTTTCAAACACTGTGTTTTTGAAGAATGATTTGGCTTTATAAATTGCAATAGAGCTGATTGCTTCTAACAATTCTTTTCTCATTTTGCTTTCGTTCAGATTAGTTATGATTGGGGCAAATTATTCTCCTCTGACCTTGTTCTAACTTAATTGGAATTCCATAGTCTTTGCTCTTGTGCATTCTGGTTGGGTCAGGCAGTCCTTTTCCATGGACAAAGGCTTTAGCTCACAATACCTTGTCAATGAATAGGTAGATTTGTTAAACCTAAACAGCATCTCAGATGTCCTCTTTTGCATTGTAAAATGATATCATCTGAAAAGAGAAATACACTGGATGCTTTGCTGTAAATTATTCAGTTTTACAATTATTGAACACCTGGCACAGTGAAATGAGATGGCTGCTTTCTTTTCATGCGTATTATTACTGATTGGCCGCATAAGACACTGAAGAGCAAACTAATTTTTCCTTGTTAGAGAATAAGGGGATGTTGTTTTGCTTAATTTGTATTATGTATGTTATTATTTAAGTGCTGAGTCTGCATTAATTATTCGCAAATAGAGAGCTTGTTAAGAAATGGTGTCAATTAATTGAAGATGGAAGGTGTACTGAGTATTTGTGCCAAAGAAACTTATATTGATTGTGCAGGCAGAGGTGTAAATATTGAAGCTTCAGGTGATCTGGTACTTGTGGTGCTTTTTGCACTGTGTATTTGCTTTTCATCTTGTGCAGGATGCCGCAGATTCAGTGTAAGGTAAAAGGGAGCAACAATTAAGTTTTGGTGCATGATCCACCAATCACAATAGGTGAGGTCACAGCTCCCCCTTCTCTTTTTCTCTTCACAATGACCATTGCACACACTCATTAGATGCTCTAATACAACAGATAGGAATCTGATTAATGCTGCTAATGTAAATGTAGATTTTCTGAAACAAGAAGAAACTGTAGCCCCTATGGCCAGTTTGAACATTGCATGAGTTCTCATTATTAAACATTTAAATATGCTACTTTAAAAAAAAAAAAACATGTTTTAAAAAAATAATGATATGTCCCCCATAGTGTTCTGACTTTAGGATGTGAGTTGTTCTATCAAAGTTACAAGTAATGTTTATCCTACCTTTCTTTTCATCCTTTGGTTGGACTTTGTTCTTGTTTCTATACGTGCACACAGTGATTGTTGACCGTTATTTCTGTATGCATGCTAATGGTGGAGACACATTAGAACAGATCTACATTGACACTAGCAATTCTAAAGCAATGACCCAGAGTGCTGGCTGTTTTTTTGTATGTGTGCTGTATAACCAGCATGAATAGGAGTACTGAATCACTGGAGAAAGCGGAACGTACATACTTCAAACAGAACCAAAACTTAGTTATGTTGACCATATTAAAATGACCCTGCACAAACAGTGGGCACCATGATTCAGATGGTACCTGCACAGCTGCAACAGCTATATCTTTTGATGAAATGCTCCCGAGTTTCAGAGTAAATTAAATTTAAAGAGACCCTGTCAGCACAGAATGACTATTCAAACTAAGTCCTGCCGCTTGGTGCTTCACAGCGCCTCCGATCATTTATATACACCTTCACACCAGCTTGTTTTCCCTCTGCCTTCATACCTCCCTCTTCTTTGATTGACAGCTCTGGTTTCTCAGAGCCGTAGAAGTGAGGAGATAGATGGAAACCAAGCAGGCGGGAAGGTGTATATAAATGACTGGCCCTGCCATGAAGTACTGAGCGTCAGGACTTGGTTTAAACAGTCATTCTGTGCTGATAGAGTCCTTTTACTGATTTAGCCAGGGGCCACGCTCAGAGACCAGATTACTCCAGCCCTGCCGCCAAACAGCTTCTCCCATTGCTGTTGCAGATGATTGACAGGTATCTTCCTATATACACACAAGATCAATCAATCACTTTTAGCGGTGCTGGGAAAAGCCAGCTGGGGGAAGTGCCTGATTAGTCTAATCTCTTTAAAGTAAATTTTAAAGTATTAAGGGCCTGTCACTCTAAAGGTACTGTCACACTTAGCGATGCACCAGCGATCCCGACCAGCAATATGACGCGGTCAGGATCGCTGGTACATCGCTAAGTGGTCGCTAGTGAGCTGCCACACAGGCAGATCTCACCAGCGACATCGCTGGGGACGGGGGTCGCTACTTACCTGTCACACTAGGTGATCCTGATGTCCTCCCGCCTGGCTCCATGCTCGTCGCTCGTCTCTCCACAGGAAGCCCAGCAGGAAGCTGACGACGAGAAACAGTCCTGGACGTTCTCGCGTGATCAGCGATAAGCAGCGGGCGAGTTGGTCGTAGGTAAGTATCAGACACAGCGATATCGCTAGCAATATCGCTATAACGTCACAAGTTATAGCGATATTGCTAGCGATATCGCTTAGTGTGACAATACCTTAAGCGATATCGCTAGCAATATCGCTATAACGTCACTGGTTTTGTGACGTAGCAGCGATATTGCTAGCGATATCGCTATGTCTGATACTTACCTCCGACCGGCTCCCCCGCTGATTATCGCTGATCGCGCGAGAACGTCCTGGACCATTTCTCGTCGTCAGCTTCCTGCTGGGCTTCCTGCTGTGGCAACGAGCGACGCATGGAGCTGGGCGGGAGGACGTCTTCATCGCCTCGTCTGACAGGTAAGTAACGACCGCCGACCGCTGCTATGTCTCTGGTGAGATCTTCCTGTGTGGCAGCTCACTAGCGACCACTTAGCGATGCACCAGCGATCCTGACCGCGTCATATCGCTGGTCAGGATCGCTGGTGCATCGCTAAGTGTGACAGTATCTTTACTCTTGGATCTTTAAAGGGAACCTGTCAGCAGGATTATGCTGAGTAACCTAAAGACAGTGTCAGGTTGGCGCCGTTAAAATGATGCCTGGGTGATGAAATCCGTTTTGTGGTTGTTGTTTATTTGTAGTTTTCAGTTAATGAGATTCTGATGCTCCAGGGCGGCCTGGAGGGGGGTCTTCATGTGGTGATCTGATTAGGTATTCATCTGTATGGCTTCTGACAGGTCACTGATCCCTCACTGACCTGTCCCCTAGTTTACATATTGAATAGAATTATGGTTTGAAAAAAAATATTCACAGTCATCAGGCAGGCACCAGCGGTGGCGCTGTAGCATGATAAGGTGGATTATATGGCTGTTTTTATGTTATTTAGACATATAGTTTTGCTGTAAAAAATATATATTTTCTTAATCAAAATGGCAAATTTCTGTTGTCTTAGCATATTGATAACATTGTCATTACTTTAGTTTTTCCTGCATAAGCAAATTAAATCCCCTTAAAGCAAGGGCAATTGTACACATTGCTATTGAGTGGTGATGACCTGTGCCAGACTCCATTCTTCATCAGTCATGAAGCTTCATCCTTGTAGACATCTTTCAGGGGACATAATCAACAGTTACATGTCTATCAAACAGAATCAGTTCACATGCAAGCTCAATGTAGTCATTAGTCCGGAACAGGGGTCCGGCTCCTTCTTGGCTGACACATGTGCGACCACCCTTAAATCTCTCTATCCAGTCATACAAAACCCTGTCTGCATACTGGGCACAAAGTCCATGAAAAATATCGTACCAGACAATTCCTCATACCAAAATAATAAAACTAATCACTACACACTCCTCTTCTTATGTGCAAGAAACAAGTTATTCCTCATTATTTATCTTATTATTTATCTTAATATTTATCATTATTATTTATCATTATTATTCTCATTATTATCTCATATTCCCATTATTTCTCACACTGCAGCCAAAATCGAACACACTCAAACCTGCAAAGCAGTGATACGGAGAGACAGAGACCTCAAATGGAAATCACTGATAAGACAATGCAATCAACAGAAGTTTTAGTACAACTGTAGAGCAGAAATTTTTTTACTCACCCTTGCATAATGGAGGGTAAAATATAGTTCCTTTTGCATTGGCTGTCAAAACTGGCACTATATCAGGCCCCCTTCAAGCGTCCATTTTTTTTAAGAACCACAAATACGGACACACGTGCACCCATTGCATTCAATTGTGGTGCGCACATGTTGTTATTATTTTTTATTTTTATAGAGCCATTTATTCCTTGGTGCTTTACATGTGAAAAGAGGTATAAATAATAAAGACATGTACAATAATCTGAAACAATAGAAGTTACGACTGGTACAAGAGGAGAGAGGACTCTGCCCGCGAGGGCTCACAGTCTACAAGGGATGGGTGAGGATACAGTAGGTGAGGGCAATGCTGGTCGTGCAGCGATATCGAGAGTTACTGCAGGTTGTAGGCTTGTCGGAAGAGGTATGTCTTCAGGTTCCTTTTGAAGGTTTCTACATAGGCAAGAGTCTGACATGTTGGGGTAGAAATTTCCAGAGTTTGGGGGGACCTACGGGAGAAATCTTGTATGTGGGAAGAGGAGATAAGAGGGGAGTAGAGAAGGAGATCTTGTGAGGATCAGCTGTTGCGTGCTGGTAATTACCGAGAGACGAGGTCACTGATGTATGGAAGTGACTGGCTGGGGATGGCTTTGTATGCCGTGGTTAGGGTTTTGAACTGGACTTTCTGCGTAATGGGGAGCCAGTGAAGAGTGTTATGATTGGGTCACCGAGGAGGAAAACAAAACCAAGCTAAGTCACAGAAAACCAGCAGCCATTTACTTTAATGGATATATCCATTGGGGGAGTTGAGTGAGATGAGGGAAAAATGATGAATTCTGTTTTGTTCATATTAAGTTTTAGAAATCTAGCAGAGAAGAAGGATGAAATAGGACCGTGTGTCCATGTGAAAAACCCGCAGATATGTCAGTTTTTTATCAACACCATGAATAACCCCTTAGCGACAGAGCCAGTTTGCAGCTTAATGACCAGGCCAATTTTTACAATTATGACCACTGTCCCTTTATGAGGTTATAACTCTAGAACGCTTTAATGGATCCCGCTGATTCTAAAACTGTTTTTTCGTGACATATTGTACTTCATATTAGTGGTAAAATTTCTTCGATAAGTCTTGTGTTTATTTATGAAAAAAATGGAAATATGGCGAAAATTTTGAAAATTTTGCAATTTTAAAACTTTAAATTTTATGCCCTCAAATCAGAGAGATGTGTCACACAAATTTCTTAATAAATAACATTTCCCACATGTCTACTTTACATCAGCACAATTTTGGAAGCAAAATTTTTTTTTGTTAGGAAGTTATAAGGGTTAAAAGTTGACCAGCGATTTCTCATTTTTACAACAAAATTTACAAAACCTTTTTTTTAGGGACCACATCATATTTAAAGTCATTTTGAGGGGTGTACATGACAGAAAATACCCAAAAGTGGCACCATTCTAAACACTAGACCCCTCAAGGTGCTCAAAACCACATTCAAGAAGTTTATTAACCCTTTAAGTGCTTCACAGGAACTAAAGCAATGTGGAAGGAAAAAATTAATATTTAACTTTTTTTTCCAAAAAATTTACGTCAGAACCAATTTTTTTTATTTTCACAAGTGTTAAAAGAGAAAATCAACCACAAAATTTGTTGTACAATTTCTCCTGAATACGCTGATACCCTATATGTGGGGGTAAACCACTATTTCAGCACACGGCAGAGCTCGCAAGGGATGGAGCGCCGTTTGACTTTTTCAACGCAGAATTGGCTGGAATTGAGATCGGATGCCATGTTGCGTTCGGAGAGCCCTTAATGTGCCTAAACAGTGGAAACCTCCAACAAGTGACCCCATTTTGGAAACTAGACCCATTAAGGAACTTATCTAGATGTGTGGTGAGCACTTTGAACCCCCAAGGGCTTCACAGAAGTTTATAACGTAGAGCCGTGAAAATAAGAAATCTATTTTTTTCCACAAAGATGATCTTTTCGCCCCCAAATTTTTATTTTTTACAAGGGTAACAGGAGAAATCATACCCGCACAGTTGTTATGCGATTTGTCCTGAGTACGCCGATACCCCATATGTGGGGGGGAACCACTGTTTGGGCGCATGGGAGAGCTCGGAAGGGAAGGAGTGCCATTTTGGAATGCAGACTTTGATGGAATGGTCTGCGGACATCATGTTGCTCTTGCAGAGCCCCTGATGGGCCTAAACAGTGGAAACCCCCCACAAGTGACCCCATTTTGGAAACTAGACCCATTAAGGAACTTATCTAGATGTGTGGTGAGCACTTTGAACCTTCAAGTGCTTCACAGAAGTTTATAACGTAGAGCCGTGAAAATAAAAAATCCATTTTTTTTCCACAAAAATGATCTTTTCGCCCCCAAATTTTTATTTTTACAAGGGTAACAGGAGAAATCATACCCGCACAGTTGTTATGCGATTTGTCCTGAGTATGCCGATACCCCATATGTGGGGGGGAACCACTGTTTTGGCGCATGGGAGAGCTCGGAAGGGAAGGAGTGCCATTTTGGAATGCAGACTTTGATGGAATGGTCTGCGGGCATCATGTTGCGCTTGCAGAGCCCCTGATGGGCCTAAACAGTGGAAACCCCCCACATGTGACCCCATTTTGGAAACTAGACCCATTAAGGAACTTATCTAGATGTGTGGTGAGCACTTATAAACTTCTGTGAAGCACTTGAAGGTTCAAACGTAGAGCCGTGAAAATAAAAAATCCATTTTTTTTCCACAAAAATGATCTTTTCGCCCCCAAATTTTTATTTTTACAAGGGTAACAGGAGAAATCATATCCGCACAGTTGTTATGCGATTTGTCCTGAGTACGCCGATACCCCATATGTGGGGGGGAACCACTGTTTGGGCGCATGGGAGAGCTCGGAAGGGAAGGAGTGCCATTTTGGAATGCAGACTTTGATGGAATGGTCTGCGGGCATCATGTTGCGCTTGCAGAGCCCCTGATGGGCCTAAACAGTGGAAACCCCCCACAAGTGACCCCATTTTGGAAATTAGACCCCCTAATGAACTTATCTAGATGTGTGGTGAGCACTTTGAACCCCCAAGCGCTTCACAAAAGTTTATAAACGCAGAGCCGTGAAAATAAAAAGTCTTTTTTTATTTCCACAAAAGTGATTTTTTAGACCCCAATTTTTAGACCCCCAAAGTTGGCAAATAGTGGAAAACCCTCAATTCTTGCTCCAACCCTAACCCCAACACACCCCTAACCCTAATCCCAACCCTAATCCCTAATCCTAATTCTAACCCTAATTCTAGTTCGCCCTAACCCTAATTCTAACCCTAGTCGTGACCCGAGCCCTAACCCTAGCCCTAGCACAACCCTAACCCTAGCCTAACCCTAGCCCTAACCCTAGCCCAACCCTAACCCTAGCCCAACCCTAACCCTAGCCCAACCCTAACCCTAGCCCAACCCTAACCCTAGCCCAACCCTAACCCTAACCCTACCCTAACCCTAGCCCTAACCCTACCCTAACCCTAGCCCTAGCCCTACCCTAGCCCTAACCCTACCCTAACCCTAACCCTAGCCCAACCCTAACCCTAACCCTAATGGAAAACTGAAAAAAAAAATATTTTCTATATTTCATTATATTGGCCTATATAAGGGAGTGATAAACGGGGGGGTTATGTACTATTTTTTTTATTTTGATCACTATGATCGTTTATCATAGTGATCAAAATAATGAATGGAATCTGCCAGCCGGAGCCGGCAGATTCCCGGCGGGCGCACTGCGCATGCGCCCGCCATTTTCAAGATGGCGCCCATCGGAGGATGCCGGCGGGACGTGGGACCACCGGGAGGGGACGGAGGGCCACGGAGAGGTACCGGGGGGGGATCGGGGACCCTATTTCTCTCTCCTCTGATGTGCGATCACATCAGAGGAGAGAGAAATTAAATGTAAAATCGCGGCTTTTTTTTTTTTTTTGCGGTCGCCGTTATAGGGTTAATAACGGTGATCGCAAAAGCGGGGGGGCGCTATTCACTTAAATCACAGCGCCGTGAATTAACGGCGCTGTGGTTTTAGTACCCTTAATTACCGCCGTTAAAAGACGTATCGGCGGTCGTTAAGGGGATAAACTGCACACGTGCACACCGATGACACACAGATGACATAAACGTCAGCATCTGGGAAGAGTAGAGTAGGTATTGGTGTGCACTCAAGGTCACTGTAGAAGTGAGGTGCTGGTAGGATGGACCATGGTGGTCCCTGAAATAAATAGCAAAAATTCACCGCACACTCTAATGGAATAATTTGCAACCTTCAGAGGAATTTTATTTTAGACAAAAAAGATAAGTGCCAAGTTGCAAAAATTAGTCCAAAACCCTAGGTGTTTCTATTTTACTGGGTTTTGGACCAATTTTTGTAACTTGGCACTTATCTTTTTTGTCTAAAATAAAATTCTACTGACGGCTGTAAATTATTCCATTAGAATGTGCGGTGAATTTTTGCTATTTAGCATCTGGGAAGAAGCGGTACAGTTTGCGTTCTTCCCAGGTACTGGGTTCTGAAGGCAGCTCTCATCATTGTCGCCTGGTCTCCCTGTGATCAGCGCAAATAGACAACAATTATGTAAGTTGTATTCAGCACCCGCTGTGCACATCCCGTGTAAAATTAAGAATTAAATTAAAAAATTGTCATGGGCTCCCATGTAATTTTCTTACCCAGCAGAGAGAAAGCCCAAGGTTGGGGACTGATGTTACTAATCTGGGAAAGGGTACAATCTCCCAAAAGGTTCTGTCACAGTTCCACCCCTCAGGGTGTCTGGGATGCAGTTACTGACAGCTCGGCCATCTAATGCAGTACAGGGGCGTGCTGAAGCTGTCAGTACTTTGATGGACAGCATGGCCATCCAATCTGGTACAGGAGCGTGCTGAGCTGTCAGTGTGTTGATTGACAGCTCAACTAGGCAATCTGTGACAGGGAGGCATCGACTGTCTCAGGTGTTCACTATCCCAGGTAACTGTAATGCCTACTTAACTGAGCAGCTTCTCCCAGACCACTGCCAGAAGTACATTCATCTTGTGAGGGTTGTGCTCTGTGCTCTCCTGTGTTTTGTGTTCTGTTTGCTTGATCTGTTGCCTGACTTTGGACTTCGTTCTGACCATCCGCCTGTTTAACCACTTCAGCTTATCTGTTAACCTCCCGGTACTCTGACCTCGGAACGTTACCTGACTATGCTTTTGTCTCTTCTTTCTGTTTATGATGTACCCTCCTGGCTTCTGACCTTGGACTCCTTAACCACTCCGACTTTTCTTTTTCGCCAATATGGATCCTGTTCACACGCTTTGTGACCAGGTGGCGAAATTGATGCAGATGACTCAGGATCTGGCGAAGGATTGCCAAAGTCTGGAGTCTTCGCAATATCAGTTGTAGGGTCAGATAAATAACTTGTTGAAGACCTCCCATAGCCCCCCACTGTCTGCAGTGGCCGTGACGGCAGTACCCTTTGATGTACAGTTGGTCTCTCCCGAACTTATGTCCCTCCCTGATAAATTTTCAGGAGATAAAGACCATTTTAGGGTATTCAGGGAGAGCTGTAAGTTATTTTTTACCCTGCTCCCTCAGTCATCAGGGGAGGAGTTCCAGCGGGTGGAAATAATCATGTCCCTACTGTGAGGGGGTCCTCAGACCTGGGTATTTTCTTTATTTTCACAAGCCCCAGAACGGTTTTCCGTTGATTCCTTTTTTGACAGTTTAGGTCTGATATATGACGAACCCAAAAGAATCCATGTCGCGGAGGCTAAGATCATGAACCTGGCACAGGGGGTGGAACAGCTGAGGACTACTGTACTGAGTTCCAGCAGTGGTCCACAAAATTCTATGGAACGATGCTGCTCTCAGGTGCCAGGTCCAACGAGGCCTTTCCGAGATAATCATGGATACTCTGGTCCTCCATGATGCCCCTTGTTCTCTGGAGGCTATGACTCAGGCCATACGACTGGACTGCAGAATCCGTGAGAGACAAGGTGAACAGCAGGCCGCATGTACTACTCCCTCGGAGCAGGTCTATTTACCCGAAGTAAGAGTTACCAGTCTTCGAGTTGCGGAGAGAAGACGGAGACAAGATCTTGGACTTTGTCTTTACTGTGGCCTCTCTGGACATTTCCTTAAGAATTACCCAACTCGTCCTCAAGCTATCAAACCATCGGGAGAACATCTGAGTCTGGGTGACGGCCGAGAAGGTCACCCAGACTCCCAGGTACCTTTTTCTTCCTCTGATAAAGTACTGATAAATACAATGATTTCCTTCGAGAACCAGGTGTTATCAACATTGGCATTCATTGACTGTGGGTCTGCTGCTAACTTTATTGATTTGGGACTGGTTCTGAAGTTAGGCTTAGGGACAGTTAGATTGGAAAGACGCATTCAAGTCATCACCCTTGACATGACACCGTTAGCTCACAATGTGTTTGAGAGAGCAACGGTGGATTTCACTCTCCAAGTGGGAGCTCTCCTCTCTGAATTTATCTCCTGTTTTGTGTTGGATAATTTACCTGCTGGATTGGTACTGGGGTTTCCATGGCTACAGATTCACAATCCAATTATTGATTGGTGTCAGAAGGAGATTGGGAAATGGAGCCCCAAGTGTTACAAAAAAATGTTTAAAAAATGTACAAATATGCTCCGCTAGTCTAGAGGGTATTCCGGGGTCCTTGAAGGACTTCGGAGATGTGTTTTCAGAAAAAAAGGCGGAGATACTACCTGCTCATCGTCCCTATGATTGTACTATTGATCTTATTCCTAGCACCAAGTTGCCAAAAGCTCACCTTTACAATTTGTCAGGGCCTAAATGAGCCGCCTTGAAAGAATATGTTAACGAAAGTTTACAGAAGGGTCATATCCGTCCTGCCTCCTCCCCTATAGCTGCTTTTTAAAAAAAAAAGTGTTAGGGACGGCGGAAAGCACTAAATATAAAATAACGTAAAGTGTGTTCGCTGCCCAGGGTCCACCGTGCAGAAGGTGTTAACACTGCTGCTAGCTGATGGCGGACGTACAATATGGCGGTATTACGCACGCGGGTTGAACGTCACCCAGGTGCGCTGAGCGATCTCTGTTTTACTCACAGAGATGCCTTAAGTGCAAAACACAAAAGGGCTGAGCCTGTTAGCGTCACAGGTCTCAGAAGAGTGCACGCATGGTATATGGTCACAGGAGCTGGGTCCTAGGCAGAGGTTCAGCGTCCGTCTAGACCTACCTTGCGTGCGGCGTTGCAGCTGTGGACGCCAAAAGGAGCTGCAGACTGCAGCGCGGCGACAGACACTGCTGCTATTCGACAGTGCCCAAGAGGGGGCGCACTGTCGGACGCTAGTACTGTGTAGATGCTTATTGTGGCTATAGCTTGCCACTGGCTGGCGCTGACTCTAAAGCTAAGTCCCTATACACACTCGTAATATCAGAGGGAGGGGATCTTAATGAGTCATTCGCAGGTTCATGCATCCATCATCATTCACACAGTAGCAACTAGAGACTATAGTAGCGCATGGCCGAACGGCCATGCGAACCTTTTATAGCCAGGACCTTCCGGGAGCTTCCAGATCCCTGAGATGGACCAATCAGATCTGGAGAAGGACCTGGACATGTGGCTCCCGATCTCCAATGGGAGATCGTCTCATGAGCATGCTCAGTAGAGCTACGGAGGGACTTAGCCTCTGGAGTGATTTGCTGCTGAGCAGCCTACATTGCCATTGCTGACCCAAAGGTGGCAGCAATAGCCAACCCCACAGAGCAGGTCTGGGCAGAGCATCTAGGAATCCGGGATTGCTGAGCAATGTCCTCTGCAGTCGAAAGATAATGGGAGACCGCAGAATGTGAGGCTCTGGATTCCTGTTGAACCGCTGCAGGAACCCGACGCCTAACAGAAAGATGGGGGTCTCCGTCCTTGCGTTGATTTCCAAGACCTAAACAAGATCAGGGTTAAAAATACTTACCCACTTCCACTCATCCACAACCTATACAATCAGCTTCTGGGGGCCAGGGTGTTTTCTAAACTTGATCTTAGAGGGGCTTACAATTTGATACTCATCCGGAAGGGTGATGAGTGGAAAATGGCGTTTTTAACGTCTGAGGGTCTTTTTGAAAACCTTCTCATGCCTTTTAGATTATCTAATGCACCTGCCGTGTTTCAAAATTTTATGAATGATATTTTCTCTGATTGCATTAGAAGATTTGTTGTGATTTACCTCGATGACATTTTAATTTCCTCGCCAGGCATGGACACTTACCGGGTACATGTCCGTGTTGTGTTACAGAAGCTAAGGGAGAACTCTCTGTTTGCTAAATTAGAGAAATGTGTTTTTTTCTGTGACAGAAATCTCTTTCTTGGGATTTATCTTGTCAGCAGAAGGGTTTAAGAAGGACCCTGGGAAGGTACAGGCCATAATTGATTGGGTTCAACATCGTGATCTTAAGGCTTTGCAGCGTTTTCTGGGATTCACCAACTATTACCAAAAATTTATCAAGGGGTTTTCATAGCTGGCTAAACCACTTACTGGCCTTACACGTAAGGGACTGAATCGCAAAGTTTGGTCACCGGGTGCTATCAGGGCTTTTGAATGACTAAAAGAGTGTTTTATGTCAGCACCCATTCTGATCCAGCCTGATCTTAAAGAACAGTTCATTGTAGAGGTGGATGCTTCGGAGATTGGGGTGGAGGCAGTCTTATCGCAGGGGCCCAAAACTAACCTGCGTCCATGTGCTTTTCTTTCTAAAAAATTTTCACCGGCAGAGAAAAATTATGATGTGGGTAATCGGGAGTTACTTGCTGTCAAATTTGCCTTTGAGGAATGAAGGCATGTTTTGGAGGAGGTTGTTCATCCACTTACGGTGAACATGGATCACAAGAATTTAGCTTACATTGAATTGGCTAAAAGGTTAACTCCTAGACAGGCCAGATGGTCCTTGTTTTTCTCTTGATTTAATTTTTCTATTACATTCAGGCCTGGGTCTAAGAATGTGAAAGCTGATGCTTTATCTCTTAGTCTAGATTCCATTTCTCCTCCAGAACCCCCATCCTCCATTATTCCTCAGGGTTTTGTGGTGTCTATGGTAACCTCAGAACTGGAAGAGGAGATTCATAAAGTCCAGTCATTGGCTCCTTCCACTTCCCTGGAGTCCAAATTATTTGTGCCTGTGTACCTAAAATTGCGGGTGTTACAGGAATTTCATGATTCCATTTTAAGTGCTCATCCTGGGGTTACTGCCTCAAGGTAAGCTGTTAGTAGACTTTTTTGGTGGCTGTCTATGCATAATGATATTAAAGATTTTGTATCTGCTTGTGAAGTCTGCACACACGCCTAAGTCAGTCATACCTGGCCAGCTGGGGAATTGGCGCCATTGCCTACTCCTGAAAGACCATGTACTGATGTGTCCATGGATTTCATTACAGATTTGCCTGTCTGATGGGAAAACTGCTATTTGGGTGGTAGTTGATCGATTCAGCAAACAAGCTCATTTTGTTCCTTTGTCAGGGTTACCTAATACAGAGACACACACTCTCCAGGTTGTTTATTTCTCATATTGTAAGGTTACATGGGATCCCTCTGAACATTGTGTCTGATAGGGGAGTACAATTTTTCTCTAAATTTTGGAGAGCTCTTTGCAGTAATCTAGGGATTGACTTGTCATTTTCATCTGCTTATCACCCTGAAACTAATGGTCATACTGAGGACAAATCAATCTTTGGAAAAAATTTTAAGGTGCTTTGTGGCAGCACGACAGGAGGACTGGTGTTCGTTTTTACCTCTAGCTGAGTTTGCTTTTAACAGTTGAGTAAATCAATCTACCGGAACCTCACCATTCTTCTGTAATTATGGTTTTCATCCCCATGTTGGTGAATTTTCTAGGATCAATTCTGAATGCCCTGGGGTGGAGGTTGCCGAACAGAGACTTGGGAATGTCTGGAGGGAAGTTCAGAAGAATATTAGCACAGCTCAGATTCGCCAAAAGCGAAAGGCCAATAGAAGACGTTTGGTGGGTCCTGTTTTTAAGATTGGGGATAAGGTTTAGTTGTTGTCTATGAACATTAAACTTAAAGTGCCATCAGCGAAGTTGGGTCCAAAGTTTATTGGTCCATATGAGATCCTAGAGGTGGTCAATCCTGTGGCATTTAGACTAAAGTTTCTGCCATCCATTCACATCTCTAACGTATTCCATAAATCCCTATTAAAGGAGTATGTCCCTTCTGCATAGTCTCCTTCATACCCACCTCCTCTGCTTTCAGTAGACGGTGGCCTAGAGTATGAGGTTCAGAGAGTTGTGGATTTTCGGAGGGTCCATAATTCCCTCCAGTACCTCATCCACTGGAGGGGATATGGACCAGAGGAGACCCTGGGTCCCTGCTCAAGATGTGAAGGCCGATCAGTTGTTCAGGGCCTTCCATCTAAAATTTCCTGGGAAGCCTGGGGGTCGGGTGGCCCCCCTAGAAGAGGGGGTACTGTCATTGTTCCACCCCTCAGGGTGTCTGGGATGCAGTTACTGACAGCTTGGCTGTCCAATCCGGTACAGGGGCGTGCTGAAGCTAGCAGTACTTTGATGGACAGCATTGCCATCCAATATGGTACAGGGGTGTGCTGAGCTGTGAGTGTGTTGATTGAGAGCTCGACTAGCCAATCTGTGACTGGGAGGCATCACTGTCTCAGGTGTTCACTGTTCACTATCCCGGGTAACTGCAATGCCTGCTTAACTGAGCAGCTTCTCCCAGACCACTTTCAGACGTACATTCATCTTGGGAGGTTTGTGCTCCGTGCTCTCCTGTGCCTTGTGTTCTGTTTGCTTGATCTGTTGCCTGACTTTGGGGAAAAAAGTATTTAGTCAGTCACTAATTGTTCAAGTTCTCCCACTTAAAAAGATGAGAGAGGCCTGTAATTGACATCATAGGTAGACCACAACTATGAGAGTTAAAATGAGAAAACAAATTGAGAAAATCACCATGTCTGATTTGGCAAGATTTATTTTTCAAATTATGAAAGAAAATAAGTATTTGGTCCTTAACAAAAGTTCATCTCAAAATTTTATTATATATCCTTTGTTGGCAATGACAGAGGTCAAACGTTTTCTGTAAGTCTTCACAAGGTTGGAAAACATTGTTGGTAGTATGTTGGCCCATTCCTCCATGCAGATCTCCTCTAGAGCAGTGATGTTTCTGGCCTATAGGATGCTGTGCCCTGTTAGAAGTCACAGGGTGTAGCTGAACGTTGCTTACCGCACAGTGCAGCTCTAGCGGACGCCACTAACCAGCCCAAACTCAGACCTGAAAAACACATAGTTCAGCACTGTGCGCGTCCTAAGGGATGATGCAGTACCTGCGGTAGCGTGGTGCCTTAGCTAGATTGGCGCACACAGGAGCTAGCATGTGTGAGGAGGTGGGGGCACCATGGCGCTAGACAGTGCCACACAAGTCGGCGCTGACTCTGAACTCTAACCCTAATAACATGCGTATCAAAGGGAAGGGGTTTCATAATGAGTCATTCAGCGGTTCACAAGCATCCATCATCAGACACATCTCTACCAAATACAGTGTATACTAGCGCATGACCGAGCGGCCATGCAAGCCTTTTATAGCAGCGTCCTTACGGGACCTTCCTGATGGTCCAATCCGAGCTGGAGAAAGACCTGAGCATGTGACCTCCGATCTCCAATGAGAGATTGTCCCACGGGCATGCTCAGTAGACCGAAAGGACTAGTCCCTGGAGTAGCTCGCTGCTGACCAGCATGCGTTCCTATAGATGGACCAGGGGTGGCAGCAGCAACCAAACCCACAGGGATAGAATGAGAAAGATGCTGGGAATGACATCTTTGCTAAGCAGGTTCCTCTGTGGCTGGAGAGGAATGGTAGACTGCAGAAGGCAAGGGTTGGGATTCCTCCTGTGCAGAGGCAGGTGCCTGATGTCTAACACATGGTCCCACTAATTATTTCATGTACACTGATCAGTTGTCCTGGTCCCTTTGCAGAGAAACAGCCCCAAAGCATGATGTTGCCACCCCCATGCTTCACAGTAGGTATGGTGTTCTTTGGATGCAACTCAGCATTCTGTCTCCTAAAAACATGACAAGTTTTTGTTTCTACCAAATAGTTCTACTTTCATTTCATCAGACCATATGGCAATCTTCAGACAGGACTGGAAATTTACTGGCTTAAGCAGGGGGACATGTCTGGCAATGCAAGATCTGAGTCCCTGGTGACGTAGTGTTACTGATGGTAGCCTTTGTTACAGTGGTCCCAGCTCTATGCAGGTCATTCACTAGGTCCTCCCATGTGGTTTTGGGATTTTTGCTCGCTGTTCTTGTGATCATTTTGACCCCACGGGATGAGATCTTGCGTGGAGTCCCAGATCGAGGGATATTATCAGTGGTCTTGTATGTCTTCCATTTTCTTATTATTTCTCCCACAGTTGATTTCATCACACCAAGTTGCTTGCCTATTGCAGATTCAGTTTTCCCAGCCTGGTGCAGGCCTACAATTTTTTTTTTGGTGTCCTTTGACAGCTCTTGGTCTTCACCATAATGGAGTTTGGAGTGTGACTGTTTGAGGTTGTGGACAGGTGTCTTGCATGTTTTTAGGTAACCAAATACTTATTTTCCACCATAATTTGAAAAATAAATCTTGCCAAATCAGACAAGGTGATTTTCTGGATTTGTTTTCTCATTTTGACTCTCATAGTTGTGGTCTACCTATAATGTCAATTACAGACCTCCCTCATCTTTTTAGAACTTGCACAATTGGTGGCTGACTAAATTCTTTTTTTCCCCACTGTATAAAGATTTGATTCGAGACTGCAAACACGAAAATCATTCTTAGCAGGATAGCTACAGCTGAAACTGTAAGAGAAAAAAATCAAGCCTTTCTTATATAAGTCATATTCTAGATATTCTTGGGTGTGATTATAAGCATAATTACATTATCATTACATTACCATATTATAATTAATTCTGTATACATGACTGGCACATTCATTCATTCACAACAAGTGCACTCATATTTTGTATTTTAGAATGTTATTATGTAATTAGTAGACAATTTAGTAAGAAAAGAGACCAAAAGCGAAAACTGATAAAAAGTAGAAAGAAATATAGGGCAATTAAATATAACATTTCCTAGTTAGAACGTGCACAATTGCAATTTGCGCTTAGATATTGCAATGACATACACGTTATGGCGCCCCCTGGTGATCTTTGATTTGGCATCAAAACTTCCAATAAGTGTGTCCAGCAATCTTGAAAACATATTAGACATGCTGATTCTCTTTCACTAGAATGCAAGGTAGTGGAAAACACTTTGATGTTAACATAAAAGCAAATGAGGGTGACAAGACTTTAGCTAAAAGGCATGTGTGTATTGTACGTATGGGAAACAGAACTTACTGTATATGTGGCCCAATGTTGCCCAGATACAGATCTCTGCTGCATGAAGAATGAATTAGTGACAGGCACAGCTGTATTTGACATGAATCAGATTAGCACTGCAGTCTGTTATATGAACAGACAGACTGTCAGGAACACCGCACTGAACTTGCTCACTGAGCCAGTGCGCGTGTCCTGAGTAAAGCAAACAGTGCTCAAAGATACCTGTGGAGTGGGCAGCAGCAGAATAGGTGCGTACTTCAGAGCCGCAGGACCTGAAGCACGTGACTGCTAGGGGCGTGGCCTAAACTCCACAGAGCTAGGAGCTGCAAGAGAACTCCTAGCAGGGTAACTGCGAGACAAAGTTACCAGGGGGCATAGACAGGGAGAATAGTCAAGACGTAGCCAGTGAGTCACACACAGAGATAGCTGCAAAGGTACAAGAGGGGCACAGGCAATGAGTCATACACAGAGATAATAACGCAGTACAAAATCAACAGGCAAACTCACAACGGGAAACAGAACCGGGTCAGAACCATATAAACAAGCTATAGCAACAAACAGGCACACAGGGGTCAGCACACTAGGCCAAAGGCAAAAGTATAACTGGCAGGGATTGAAGCTTCCCAGGGGTTTACGAAGCTCTCCCAGAACCAGAAAGAGACGACAATCATTAACCCCAGGTGTGCAGGTCAAAACCTGCACCGAGCTCCAGACATTAACCCCCGGTGTGCAGCTCAAAAACCTGCACTGGGATCATGACAGTACCCCCCTCTCAACGGGGGGCCTCTGGACCCCCAGGCTTCCCCGGGTACTTGGCATGGAAAGCCCGAACCAGGCGATCTGCATGTACAGAGTGAGCAGGGACCCATGAGCGCTCCTCTGGTCCATATCCCTTCCAGTGGACCAGGCACTGCAAAGAGCGGTGCACCCGCCAAGAGTCCACAATATGTCCGACCTCATACTCCAATTGACCCTCCACCAGCACTGGAGGAACAACAGACTCAGAGTTCTCTTTGACAGATCCTGCGGGTTTCAACAGAGATTTATGGAACACATTAGATATTTTTAAGGAGGCGGGGAGACGCAACCTATATGCCACTGGGTTGACTATCTCCATAATCTCGTATGGACCAATGAACTTTGGTCCCAACTTAGCTGATGGTACCTTTAAGTTGATGTTACGTGTGGAGAGCCAAACCTTCTCTCCCACCTGAAACATGTCTCCAGAGGCTCTCTTTTTGTCCGCAAAATATTTGTATCTCCCCTGGGCCCGAGAGATATAACGCCGGACTTCAACCCAGAGGTTTTTTAACCGTTGAACGGACCCCTCTGCCCCTGGACAACCGGAATCCACCCGAGAAAACTCCCCAAAATGCAGATTAACCCATAGTTAATCAGGAATGGGGACATGTTGGTGGACTGAATCACCCGGTTGTTAAAAGCGAATTCAGCCAACGGTAACGCATCACACCAATCTTCCTGTCTGGCGGAGGTCAGACACCTGAGAATTTGTTCCAGGGATTGATTGGTGCGTTCTGTCTGACCATTACTCTCCGGGTGATATGCCGACGAGAAGGAGAGTGAGATGTCCAATTTCATACAGAACGTCCTCCAAAATTTGGCCACAAACTGCACACCTCTGTCAGACACAACATTCAGGGGTATCCCATGCAATCGGACCACATGCTGCACAATCAACCTTGACAATGTTTCTGCTGAAGGTAATGCTGCCAAGGGAATGAAATGGGCCTGTTTAGAAAACCTATCCACCACCACCCAGATCACGGTATTGCCCCTGGAAGGTGGAAGGCCGGTAATAAAATCAATGGAAAGATGAGTCCATAGCCTATCAGGAACCGGCAAAGGTATGAGTTCTCCAGCCGGTCGGTTATTCAAGCTTTTGGAACGGGCACACATGCCACAAGCAGAAACAAATTCCTTGACATCGGACCTTAATGAAAGCCACCAAAAACCCCTCTAGTGGCCGTGATACCTGGATGAGCACTTAGCCTAGACTCATGAAACTCCTGCAGAAGTCTAGGCCGCAATGAATCTGGAACAAACAGTTTATCCCCTGGCCTGGTTCCTGGAGCTAGGGCCTGAGCCCTTAGAATTTCTTGTTCCAACTCAGTTGAGATCCCCGCCACTACCACCCCTGGGGGAAGAATTGAGGACGGCGGCTCAGGGGGAGACACTGGATCAAAACTTCTGGACAGGGCATCCGCTTTAACATTTTTGGACCCCGGTCGAAAAGTAATGGAGAACTGAAATCGTGAAAAAAAAGTGACCAACGGGCTTGTCTAGGAGTAAGCCTCTTAGCCGATTCAAGGTATGCCAAATTTTTGTGATCCGTGACAACCGTGATAGGGTGAGTCGCCCCTTCCAAAAAGTGCCTCCATTCCTCAAACGCCAGCTTCACCGCAAGATGTTCCCTATTGCCTACATCATAGTTTTTCTCAGCTGAAGAGAACTTCTTGGAGAAGAAGGCACAGGGTTTGAGATTGGTAAGGGTGGCCGGACCGTGGGACAGCACAGCCCCCACCCCCACTTCAGAAGCATCCACCTCCACAATGAATGGTTTGGACGGGTCAGGTTGTACCAACACCGGGGCAGACATGAAACATTTCTTAATCGCTGAGAAGGATTCCTTCGCGAGTACAGACCAATTTTTTACCTCAGCGCCCTTCTGGGTAAGATCCGTGAGTGGTTTAACCACTTGTGAGAAACCTTTAATGAATCTCCGGTAATAGTTCGCAAATCCTAAGAAGCGCTGGAGCCCCTTGAGATCTCGAGGCTGAACCCAGTCAGCGATCGCCAGCACCTTCTTAGGATCCATACGAAACCCCTCACAGGACACAATCAACCCCAAAAAAGACAGCTCCTGTACAAAAAACGAGTATTTCCAATTTAGCGAATAATTGGTTCTCCCTGAGTCTCTAGAGAACTGTCTTTAGATGTTGCAAGTGAGATTGACTGTCCGGGGAATACACCAAAATATCATCCAAATAAATAATAACAAAACGGCCTATCAGATCAGAAAACACAACATTGATGAAATTTTGGAAAATAGCGGGTGCATTAGTTAACCCAAATGGCATTACCAGGTTCTCAAAGAGTCCTTCTGATGTGAGGAATGCCGTTTTCCACTCGTCCCCTTCCCGAACCCTTATCAGATTGTAGGCCCCCCGCAGATCTAACTTGGAGAACCATTGGGCCCCAGCTAACTGGTTACATAAGTCTGGGATGAGGGGAAGCGGGTAAGAGTTCCTAACCGTTATCTTGTTCAGTTCCCGAAAGTCGAGGCACGGCCGCAAACCACCATCTTTTTTCTTCACAAAGAAGAACCCTGCTGCCACAGGTGACACAGAAGGCCTGATATGCCCTTTGCGTAGGCTCTCAGCTATGTACTCCTTCATGGCTTGGCGCTCAGGCCCAGACAAATTGAACAATCGAGCCTTAGGTAACTTGGCTCCGGGTACTAAATCAATGGCACAACCGTAGGGTCTATGATGGTGGCAGCGCCTCAGCCTCACTTTCAGAAAAAACGTCTTCGAAATCCTTCAGGTACTCCGGAATACCTTCCAGACCGACAAATGACACAGACATGGATTTAACAGCGTTAACAAGATGTCCCAGGTTACCACATTTATTATTGCATCCCCACTGAGTGATTTCCCCTGTAACCCAATCAATGGTAGGATTATGGCGTTGAAGGCAAGGCATCCCCAGTACCAGTCCTGCAGGCAAGTTATCTAGCACAAGACAACTTAGTTTTTCTACATGAGTGGAACCCACTTTTAGAGAAAAAAGTTCAGACCTGCAACAGATACCATCTTGGATAAGAGGAGACGAGTCAATTGCCACAAGTTTAACAGGATCGTGAAGCCTGACTGTCCCTATCTTATTAAGAGTCATAACCTTGGTATCAATCAGGTTCACAGCAGTCCCGCAGTCATTAAAAGCAGTAGTCTGAACAGGACCATAACCAAGTTCCAGTTCCACCTGCAGCACCATTTTTGCACCTGAGGAAAATTGTACCTGAAGGTCTGGGTAGCCTCCTCAGCTACTACCCAGACCTAGTCGTTTCCCACCATCTTGGAGGATGATGGACAGGAGGGGCAGTCCTACTTCCAATGTCCAGATTTCCCACAATAGAAGCACAACTGCTTTTCCCGGCGGCGTCTTCTTTCCTTTCCCTCACAGGTGACAGCGCTCACCTCCATAGCCATAGGAAGAGTCCGGGTCTCATCTCCACTGAAGAATAATGGTGTTTCCCATTGCATAATGCCTCTAGCCCGCAGCCTGCGATCTATGCGAACCGCTTGGATCATGGCATCCTCCAGGGAGTCAGGCGGAGGATGAAGGAAATCTCGGCTGCCCAATGTCTGAATTCAGACGTTCACACAGGCCTCTGTGGAACAGCCCCCGAAGGGCGGCATCACTCCAGGAAATCTCGGCTGCCCAACGTCTGAATTCAGTACAGAACCATTCGGCCGAGTGCTCCCCCTGACAGACACTCATCAATATACTACAATGAAGTGGCATGGCGATTGGTGTTTATACTATAATGAAGTGCATTGGCACTTGGTAGTTATACTACAATACTGTGACATGTAGCTTGGTGGTTATACTATAATGAAGTGGCATGGTGCTTGGTGGTTACACTACAATACTGTGGAATGGTGCTTGGTGGTTATACTACAATGAAGTGGCATGGTGCTTTGTGATTATACTATAATGATTTGGCATGGCGCTTGTTGGTTACACTAAAATTCTGTGGCTTGGCGCTTGGCAGTTATACTACAATGAAGTGGCATGGCTCTTGATGGTTATACTACAATGCTGTGGCATGGAGCTTGAAACTTATACTACTTAACAGTAGTACAGTGCTTATTGTAGGAGACAAACACCCTCTGTAACAAGGCAAGAGGATGTAAGAGGTAGAAGAAGATGTTGGAACCAGCTAATGCAGTCCTACAGCTTTAGCACGGGGGGAATATCATGGAAAAATACCACATTGAACAGTTCACACTTCATCTCTTACAGAACACTCTGAAACATTTACTCACAGATGCAAGGCACCACAGAACTTGACATCCACAGGCTTCTCAGTAGGTTTTCCAGTACAGACTACATTTTACCTCACAGTCTCAGTTCACAAAAGGAGCACAGTCTATGCCACACTTTTCTCACAGTAGAACTAGTCACAGGCCAAGTTGCTTCTCACATTCTCAAGCCATAGCTCAAGCCACAAAAGGTTCAACATCTAGGCCACAATTTCCTCACTACAGAACTGGTTACAAGCTATAGCCTTTCTCAGTGTCTTAGACCAAAGAGTGCTTTTTGCTACGGGTCACAGTCACTATTGCTACCCTAGGAGATACCATGTTACCCCAAGCAGTCCCAGAGCAGTCAAACATTTCAGGACTCTTTAGGGCAAATCTCATTGTACTTGCCTAGGTTCAATAAGTGACATCCAGGTATTACTCCAATTCTAAGTCACCAACAGACATTGATCAAGGGAGTGGTCTACATCCACCTCTTATTCTCAGAGACATTCTTCATTTCTCTTAGACTGCTGCAACAGCCCTATGCATGTCTTTTGACTTTTTGATCTGCTAACTAACCAGATTGACTCCCTGCACTCATAAATACACTATAACTGACTGCCATCTACTGCTTTTGACTAGAAGTAGTGATTGCTCCCTCATTTAAAAGCCTAGAGAGCTTGTGCAGCAGTGCTTTTTGGTGTCCTTAATATATCCTCTTAATATATTGCAGTCATCATATTTTATGGCACTGTGTACTTACAATTGCTCACTTTGCCTTTCTACCCAGCTAATCTTAGTTACTATGACTAATAGTTTTTAATGCTACCATGGACATTCATGTTTTAAAAATAAAGATGAACATTTTTATACATTACCGGATGGATGTGCTGAATTCCTTTTCCTCTCCCACAATTCTGTGCACATCAGCTGAACATAACACCCATCGGTAAAGATTCCTCCCAGCTAACTCCATTGCCAGCAAGGAAGTTGAGCTTTTCATTTTCTTCTTTACTCCATGAGTAGAATTGTAGTTCTAATGATGACTCATTAGACCAGCTTCATGTGTTGGCGGCAATCGGAACTGCTCTATTCTGAAGCTGCACAGCACACCTCCAGAGTAGTGGCCATGGTCAGATACTGTACATGACTTGAATAAGGAAAAGATGAGCAGTACCTGGCCAAGGCCTTGTGCAGCTCCGTAACTGAGCAGTGTCAGCTGCCGTCGACACACGGAGCCGGTCTAATGAGTCATCATTAGAACTACAATTCTACTAATGGAGTGAAGAAGAAAATGGCAACACTGGGAACAGCTGATCAGCGGGGGTGCCGGGTGTACGAGGTGTAGCACACCACCAACCATACATTTATAACCTATCGTAAGGACAGGCTACAAATGTTAAAGTCCCAGACAACCGCTTTAAGTTGAAAATGTGAAGAAAAAAAATTTGCGCTAATAAATTGAATGAAATATTGAATCTTGTATCTAATTTAATCAATACTACAACAGGTCCAATCATTTGATCTCTCTATTAAAACAAACATATACATCACTTCTGAGTCATATACCATTGCTGTTTGTGCGGAAGTTTTCTTGTATATAACCAGCATTAGGCTCCATCGAGGTTTTATTGTTGAATAAAAAAAAATTGATCAAAATGTTTCTTTGATTGTAAACCCAACACAGCATCATGAGACGGCTCACTCGGATGCTATGCACTCTCATTTGTTAAGGGGTTGCCATGGAGACCTGCTCTTTTCAAGTACCGGATATATTGTTAAGAAGTACATCTTATTTTGATTATATGCTGCAGGCTCTTGTAAATAAATACTTTACTATCGTAGTAAACATTTCATTTGTTTTGCATAGTAGCTTATCCATTAAAATCCAATTTTGCATTTCTCCATCAAATAATTTGCGCCGAACTGGATTTTAGTAGTCCAATTAAAAAAAATACAAAAAATATCCTTTATGAGTACAAAAGATGGCTTTTAAAAAGCTTTTCTGCCTACATTATGTGCGGTTTGTTTTCATATTCTCCTAGAAGCCAATAAAAAATTCAGCTTCTTCTAGTTTTAAAGGGATATTAACAAAATGTTGAAATAAACATTGACGGCAAACTGCAGTGTGGGCCATATTCACATGTAGCATAAATGCTGCATTTTTTCTACTGCTTTTTATGTTTTCTGCAGGTGTCTGCACCATAATTCACAATTACAATTTGTTGTGATCAGTGTGTTTTTCCTGCATTTTTTAATGCATTTTTCCCCTTTACCACCTTCACAACATGACATATACAGTTGAAACCAGTTTACATACACTATATAAAAAGGCACATATGAATGTTTTTCTCAATATCTGTCATGAAATCAGAATAAACATTTCACGTTTTAGGTAAATTAGGATTACCATAATTATTGATATTTGCCAAATGCCAAAATAATGAGAGAGATAGAGAATGTTTTAAGGCATCGGATAACTTCCCTGATGGACACTCCTGTAACATCTGGGGCCTAAGGCTCAGTCCAGGTACCGTGAAGCGGGCCTGGTCTTCTGGCATAATGATGTCGGTAGACGTGGAATTACATGGGGCAGTGTCCAGTCCCGGGAGCACTGCCAAAGTGGACAAGAGGTCCCTGAGGCTCATGAAGTCAGCAGGCTGGGGGTAGTCCTGTGGTAGGGCTAAAGAGGTACTGGTCTAAGGAGGAAGGAAACATGAATTGCTGTGCCTATCCCACATGTCGGAACCTGATGAACTTGAACTGACCAGTAAACGTTTGCCTGTTGGAAAGAAGTTGGTGTCCCCTGAATTGTGTGTGGTGGCTCCTGAAGAAGGAAGCCTGGAGGCAGCGGAGGCCTGCGGCCTACAAATGAGTGTGATGCCCCCCACACTCTACAGGATACTGGGACACCGTTTGTCTGTAAAGTGCCAGCGCAAAACCGGCAGCAGCTTGGTCATGACTACCGCTGTCACCCACTTTACACTTTTTTTAATTGTACAAGATTTCCCCTAATGCTGCAGTAGGGCTGGTTGTAATTTAGAGAGAACCTGGCACTTGATTCATACTGCCCAAACTACAAGCAGCATGAATCAGAGCCCAGCTACATGATTGCAACCATGTAATGGAAAACAAAACATCATTGTTTCTGGGTTTTGTTTCTACAGCGTGTGAACTTCACAGGTTAACTTTATTCTACCAGTCTCTATGATTCCAGAAATCCCAAATTTACGTAGGATTTTGGTTTTATTGTTTTTGTCCAAAAAAACTTTACATTATAATGTCATAGTATTCTTGGAGTCATAACTTATTTTAGTTTTTTATATATGTAGTTCATGAAAGCTTGTTTTTTTTTCGAGGATGAGTTGACATTTTCATTGGGATCATTACGAGCTGCATATGATTTGTTGATCACCTTTAAATTCCTTTTATTTCTTTTTAGGACAAATGGACAAGAAACAGCAATTCTGGCATTGCGCTTTATTTTTATTATTTACAATATTCCCTGCAAAGTTGAAATTATATGCTCACTTTGTTCTGTGGTTTGATACACTTACATCTTTATCAGAATTAAATTATTTTTTTATTTTTACATTTTTCTAAAAGGCATTTACTGAGCGGGATGAATAAAGTAATATTTTAATAGTTATGATCTTTATGAATGCGATGACACACCAAATGTTTCTTTTTTTTGCTTACATTTATTTCAACACCGAAACTACTAAGGTAATTAACCCTTTCATGACCCAGCCTATTTTGACCTTAATGACCTGGCCATTTTCTACAATTCTGACCAGTGTATGAGGTAATAACTCCGGAATGCTTCAACGGATCCTAGCGATTCTGAGACTGTTTTTTAGTTACATATTGAGCTTCATGTTAGTGGTAAATTTAGGTCAATAATTTTTGCGTTTATCTGTGAAAAAATTAGAAATTTGGCGAAAATTTTGCAATTTTCAAATTTTTATTCTGTTAAACCAGAGTTATGTGGCACAAAATAGTTAATAAATAAAAATTTTCCACCTGGACCCCAAAAGTTGTTGTCCAATTTGTCCTGAGTACGCTGAAACCCCATATGTGGGGGGGAACTGTGGCGCCCCTGAGGCTCAGTCGCCACAGAGGTACTGCATCTTCTCCTAAGGTGTAGTGCCCCACCATCCGGGTAAGGTGGGAACTCCTTTCCACACTCCAACACTCGCACCCCCACACAACAGGGTAGTTCTGCATAACCACATTGCGGCTCCTTGATCAGAGGGTAGCAGAGCACCTTTGGTGGTTCCCTGCTTGGAACACTGGACGTGCTGGGAGCTGGGTGGAGTTAAGATACATAAAAGAGTGGGACAGTGTAGGATGACAGAGTCTGTCTGACAGAAGGTCAGTTGGGTAGGAAGTCACTCAGACAGGAGTGAGGATCCCTGGAAGAAGGGATGGAGGAAGGAGTGCTGCAGCTGCCTCAGTGATCTGAGCCAGCTGGCACGGGAAAGGAAAAGAAGGAGAAAGACGTAGAACTGAAACCTAAGCTTCCATAAGAAAGAAAGACAAATACGGAACGAAGGAGTAGAGAGAACAGAGAGGACGTGGGTTAGAAGAAGAGCCCTGCCTATAGGTTCTCAGCGCAAGGCCGGGGCCCGGTCCCCGAGGTTGTATGGACACTTATGGTTCTGCAGCAGACATCGGTGGAGTAGTAGGCTATAAATGTGCTACTCCCATCTAAGACTTGGGGCACAACAGCAATTGGATAGAGAGCCGGGACTCAGGAGAAGGGAGTCCCCAAAGCAGGCTACAGCTGTCTGCCGTACAAGTAGAGTTCTTGGGAACATCAGTCAAGAGGAACTCCAGTGTAACTCAGTACTAGGAGATCTTCACACTTTAAGGCGCTATAGAGGAGTCGTTCAGAAAGGTACATATTGGCGGAGTGTTGGAGGGGAGAATCCTAACTTGCCTGGAGGTTGATTGAGTCTCTGACCTGGAGGACACGGCCCGGAGGCAGGCACCTGTGTGTGTACAATGGACTGAGAGTAAAGCTTTGGAACTACAAGCCCCGGTGTCCTCCATTCATTTGTGCTCTAACACAGCACTGCTACAGCTGGGTACCATTCTCCACACCGCCTGCACCTCTCCTCTTCCATTACATCCACGCTGCCATGGGGCTACAGTTTCACCTGTGGGGAGCTACACCATCTAGGCTGCAACACACCACCAGCCCCAGAGGATCTGCATACAGCGTCGGCCTAACATCCTACTTGCCGAACACCACAGGTGGCGTCACAAACTGTTCATTTAAACCATTACATTCCCCCATTACTTGGGCACCCATGGCCACGGTCCGGGTCACCGCTGCTGTGACTCATCCCACTGACACCGACCCGGTACCGAGCACCCTACAGCCCTGGGAGGGTGACCCAGAACCACTGTTTGGGTGCACGGCAGGGCTCAGAAGGAGTGCCATTTGACTTTTTGAATGGAAAATTAGCTCCAAACGTTAGCGGAAACTATGTCGTGTTTGGAGAGCCCCTGTATGCCTAAACTTTGGAGCTTCCCCACAGATGACCTCATTTTGGAAACTAGACCCCTAAGGAACTTATCTAGATGCATAGTGAGCACTTTGAACCCCCAGCTGCTTCACAAATTGAGCCATAAAAATGAAAAAGTACTATTTTTTCACAAAAAAAATTTTTAGCCTCAATTTTTTCATTTTCACATGGGTAACAGGATAAAAATGGATCCTAAAATTTGTTGGGCAATTTCTCCTGAGTACACCGATACCTCATATGTAGTCATAAACCACGGGTGCACGGCAGGGCTCGGAAGGGAAGGAGCGCCATTTGACTTTTTGAATGGAAAATTAGCTCCAATCGTTAGCGGACACCATGTCGCGTATGGAGAACCCCTGTGTGCCTAAACATTGGAGCTCCCCCACAAGTGACCCCATTTTGGAAACTAGACACCCCAAGGAATTTATCTAGATGTGTGGTGAGCACTTTGAATCCCCAAGTGCGTCACAGAAGTTTAACGCAGAGGCGTGAAAATAAAAAAAAATCATTTTTTCCCTCAAAAAATGATATTTTTAGCCCGCAATTTTTTATTTTCACAAGGGTAACAGGAGAAATTGGATCCCAAAAGTTGTTGTGCAATTTTTCCTGAGTACGCTGATACCCCATATGTTGGGGTAAACCACTGTTTGGGCACATGTCGGGGCTCAGAAGGGAGGGACCACTGTTTGACTTTTTGAATGCAAAATTGGCTGGAATCAATGGTGGTGCCATGTTGCATTTGGAGACCCACTGGTGTGCCTACATAATGGAAACCCCTCATTTCTAACTCAACCCTAACACCAACACACCCATAACCCTAACCACAACCCTAACTCCAACATACCCCTAACCCTAATCCCAACCATAACCTAACCACAAGCCTAACCCCAACACACCCCTAACCCTAATTCCAACCCTAACCCTAATTCCAACCCTAACCCTAATTCTAACCCTAACCCTAATCCTAATGGAAAAATAAAAATAAATATATTTTCTTTATTTCATTATTTTTCCCTACCTATGGGAATGATAAAGGGGGGTTTATTTACTTTTTTTTTATTTTGATCACTGTGATAGGGTTTATCACAGTGATCAAAATGTACCTGGAATGAATGAATGAATGAATGAATCTGGTGGCCGGCAGATTCGGCGGGTGCACTACGCATGCGCCCGCCATTTTGGAAGATGGCCGCACCCATGGGGGAAGACAGAGGGATACCGGGAGGTACCGAGACTCGGGAGGTACCGGGGGAGGGGGGAATCGGAAGGCAGGGGGAGCAGTGAGGTGAAGAGGGGAGGGGAGCAAATACTGATGGCGGCGGCAAATCGCTGCCGTCAGTCGGTGGCAGGGGCAGATCGCCCCAGTCTGTCAGTGGGGGGTCAGATTACGGTCTCAAGCCATGGCCGATAATATTGCAGCAGTGGTGAAATATTACAATTGCTCTGATTGGCTGTTGAAAGTGAAACAGCCAATCAGAGAGATCGTAGCCACAGGGGGCAAAGTCACGCCCCTGGGGGGAAGTACAAGTCTTCCTGTACCTGTGGGTCGGGTGACTTTTCATTGACCCCGGTCACCCGACCCACAGGAACGTGATCTCCCCATGACGCCACATAGGTGTCACAGGTCGGATTTTCACCGACTTTCATGACGCCTACGTGGTGTCAAAGGTTGGGAAGGGGTTAATCACACAATATGTTTTCTTCAGTACAGCGCCCTGCTAAATGGAATATCAAGTCATGTGACATTTCATAATCTACCTTCCTATGGACGGTGTGACAAAGTCATTGGTAGAGTAGTGGAGGGGAGATATGTGTCACTGCGCTTAATGGTGTCAGTGATATGAAACCAGAGTAGTTTCCTCCAGCACACTATGTCTTGTGAGGGTTAAGTTAAAGTTTCATACATGGGCTGTTTTTTGTGGACATCTATAGAGTGGATGGGAGGGTGCCCACCTTATCTCCACCTGTACCGCGGTGTACTGACATGATCTGTGTGATGTCACAATCATGTGGTCAGCCTCATGATAGGAGTCACATGGTTTAGGATTTAATTGGTAGGCTTACCAAGACAGCAGTGTGCAGTGTACCTGGAGAGGAAACACTTCCAGGAAAGTGTTTGTTCCCGTGTGGTACGTTAAGGACCTGTACCATGGACAATGTACCCATGAGCGGGCTGAAACCAACCAAGCACATTCTTAAAGAGAAAGTTTAATTTATTCCTGTGTCCAGCCAAGTGAGACGCTTTAACACAAGGGATACTTTTTTTTTCAAATATTCCTTTTTTATGTTGACCAATAATAAAATGAAAACGGACGACTTTTAAAACCTATTTTTAATTGTCCTGCCGCATGGCTAGGAGAAGAGATAAAAAGTAGGCAGGGGTTGTGGACTTTGCTTTGAGGTCAGAGGAAGACCTGACTTGAGTAAGGAATGGAGGAATGGAGTGTATAATGAGACAGGAAAGAATTATGGAAACATAGTTTTTACCTTAGAGCAGTATAGGAGCACCAACATCTTGGTGGTACCAAACCACATAAATAAGGGTTGTCATGTGGAGAAAGGAACATCAAGAATTTAAAAATAAATCATTGCTACAGGGTGTTTAGGACTTTACTGCACATTCTTTACAGTTGTCTTTTACTGCTTCTTTATGCATTGTTTATACACTGAACACAATAATATAGTATGCAATAAGCTCCCTGGCTCCCTCTAGTGGTGATTTTATAATTGCCAAGATTTATCTCTGACTATTATAAAAACAATTTATTATAATAAATTCATTAATACAATATTTTGGACCAAAAAAAGTGTTACATCATTCCCATACACCAAAGATTGTAGAATCTGTGCTACAATATATAGATTTATTACACACGGGTTGTCTTTCAGAGATTGAAAAATGTAAAGAATAGGCAAATAGGTGGAGGAGCTAGGATGGCAAAGTGACACATGAAATTTGGCATTTACTGAAAATATTTTTATTTCACTTTATATTAGGGTTTCCTATACCCCAGTGTTTAGAAATCTTTTATTTTTGCAGAAAATGCAAAGATCACGTTTGTTTTAATCGTTTTCTTATTGGCGATTGATTACACATGAGTATAACAAATTTTTGACACCCACAAGTATCGGAAAATGTAATACTTTGATGATTCAATATGACGGCATTATGAAACATGACTTTTAGGATAATGTAAATAGTGACTGATGATGTGGGGTTCAACAAGGCCAAGACAGCACTTAGCGACAGCTAGCTCTGTTAAGCGTGGCCAGAAGAGAGAGACCTTGACGACATCCTGTTGACAAGGAAATGGATGGAACCTAGTGAGACACGTATCCTCATACCAGCATTTTTCAATGAATGGCAGCCGAACAAAAATTCCCTAGGGTGTGGCAAACCCCACCTCACCAGTTGAGGGTTAATATCAAGTCCCAGCTTCGTTCAATGCTCCCGTGAATGATGAATCTGAAGACTTGTGCTTTAAGTAGAAGATAGAAACCAAAACGGAGATGCTACATTTGTCTCTTTTTAGTCACATACTATCCTGACAACAAAAGTTTTTGGTCGCTAGCATTATTCCCAGTTATTTTCTTTTAACAGTGACTCGTACTGGACAGCTAAAGAGGATACTTGACTTGGAAATAACAGATAAAGGGACATCTGAGCTATAAAAAAGAAAGCACAAACATAAAGAAAATTACATTTCATCAATAGTGTTAGAATCGGATAGGTCAACAATTTATTTTTTGATATTACTCACTCATTTAGCGCCATTAATTCCACAGCGCTTTACAGACATCATCATCACTGTCCTCATTGGGACTCACAATCTAGAATCCCTATGTCTTTGGAGTTTAGGAGGAAACCGGAGGAAACCCACACAATCATGGAGAGGACATACAAACTCCTTGCAGCTGTTGTCCTTGGTGGGTTTTGAACACAGGACTCCACCACAGCAAGTACTAACCACTGAGCCATCGTGTTGTAATTAGCCAATAATTATCATTAATTGGGCTTGTGAACCTCATTATTAGGCTGCTTTAACTCTTTTCTCACCAATTTCTTAAGCCTAAAAAGCCCCTTTAATTCAATTCATTTCTTGCATAACACATTTAGTGATAGTTGTATTGGCTTATACCTTTAAATACGTAACTACACAATTAGTTTTAAAGCATGGATATTTATTCTTTTTTTACGTTGCTTTTTATCCTTCAAATTGCAAATTCATCTGACAGGTCCAATTCTTGCATTGGAGAATTGTTGCTAAATAACCGAAATCACGGCATATTAGTTAACATAGCACAAAGGCATAAATCTTCCCTGCATGTCCGTAAAATGAATAAGTTAGTCTTTGTATCTAGCACAACATATCTCAGAGCAGTTAATCCATGGAAGGAAACACAAAGTGCACTTACATAATTACTGCCGTTCAATTTAATTCTGCAAATACTACATTTTCCATAAACAATTTTTCAAATTACAAAATTACCATGTAAGGACAGGAAGAATGTGTATGTTGATACGTGTATTACGGGGAAAAAAACCTCTTGAAAAGCTCGGAGCTGAATTATTTTTCATGTGTTTGCACTTATAGGGCATTACAAATCGACTTCATATTTTCTATTAGTCTACGCAAATCTATCATTTTTATAAGAAAATATGAAGGTTGTGCACAGAAGTCAGTAAACATTTTTTTTAAGAAAAATAGCAATGTGTTTGTCTGAATACTTTAAATCAAGGTTATATCTTTTCGGAAAGTGATACAGTATGATTTGTACATTACGGCAAATAGTCGCTGCTAATTTCATGACCCATTCTTCCTACACCAGGGCTGTGTCAGCCTTTTCGACGCTGACACAGTCCTGGCTAAACACTTAAGAGGCATAAAGACTTAAAGGAAATGGTTTAAACTAAAGCTTCACGTACCCTAACTAACTCACCAATAGAATTTACAAATCCTTATCATTTAATTTTGTATTTTCTGTTGGCATATTGACATCCACCACGTATCAGGAAGGCACATCTTTGCAAAACTGTTATTACATATCAACCTGTAAAATACCTATAAAAGACTGAATTCAATTTTTTTTAGCCTCTTCTTCAAATAGCTAGACTTTTTTTTTTTATTCTTCCACTGACGAAGCCATGTGAATTTTTGTGGGGTTTTTTTTGTAGTACTTATATTTACATGGTAATTACATGGTAAATGAAGTGTAATGTACTAAAAAAAAAAAAAAAAGAGAGAGAGAGAATTAAATGTTGAGTGGAATGAAAGAAAAACCTATTTTGCCATTGTTGCTCAAGTTTTGATTTTTGCAATGTTCACTGTGTGGTAAAAATTACAAGATAACTTTTTTCTGAGGTCAGAATAACTGATATAGGTTTTTATTCTTTTATTCTTTACTTCTTTAAAAAAAAAAAAATACATAAAAAGAAAAAAAGTTTTGCTTGTGTCAGTATAGTCTGATAACCATAACTTTTGTGTTTGGGAGAGTGAGCTGTCGTATTCATTGGTAACATTTTGAGGTACATACAACTTTTCAATTGCTTTTCACTCCTTCATTATAGGAGCCAGGGTGACTGCAAAACAGCAATTCTGGCTTTTTTTTACCCAATTGTTCACATTGCCACATAACATAATATTTAAACTGTTCAGACTTCTATAGACACAGCAATACCCATAATGGTAATTTGATGATTTTATAAATTTCGCTTTTTCATTTTATAGAATATTTTTATTTAAAAAATGGAAAAACTGGTGATTTTCCTTTTTCATATCTTGTAGTTTTCATACTTTTAGGCAGTATGCTATAGAGCAAATGAAGCTGAGCAAACTGATATACGTCCTTATTAGTTTTCCTTTAATTGGACTCATCTGGCAAACTAATTACCACAGGTGTTTGAGATTGATTCTAGTGACCTAAAAAGCCCTGAGACACAATACCATCCATGAGTTTATGTGAAAAAAACAAAAAAATAGATTTTTATGACACTGAAATACTATTTGTATAATAATTTGGAATGCAGAGTATATGGTAGCAATGCACTTCAAATTTCATATATTCAATGTTTGCATACATAATAGCACTTACAGAGTGCTGCTTTATTCTTTTGTTTCTATATTGTGCAGCCATTGCGGCAACAGGGGTTGGATCTGGTGAGTATATTGCCTTTTACTATTTAAAAAATTCCTTGCCTTTTGAAAAAATCTTATGTTAAGTAAACTCTTTATGTTCTTGAACTATTCACTTTCGTCTCCCTTAAAAAATGAGTGTGAGATTTTTTTTTTAACCTTAAGAGATATAATATTGGTGTTTAATGCTGTTAAAATATGCTTTATGTGTCAATTTTTCCTTTTTTATGTATTACTTTACAAATTAAGTTGAAATACTCGTTGTGTCTCAGAAACATCAGGTGAGAAAGAATGATTCACAGTGGTCTGCATCTGATTTGGCTAGATCTTAAAAATTCACCACTTCTGCCTCCTGACTTGCTCCTTCTTGTCATTGGGGGAGGTCAAACTAATGTCCCATTTGCAAAAAATACCTAGGTGCTGGCCAACCTTCTGAAAAACTACATGTCGACAACATTTCCATAATAGAGACTGTATTCCATCATACAGGGCACAAAACACATCCAAACTACATGGCTCCATCTTATTCAGTTTGTTATTTTATCCATTCGATTGCTCATTTTTGTAGGTAGCCAAACCTCGCAAATTGTGTCTAAGCCATCTGGAACACTGCATCATGAAACTGTATCCTTTATCCTGAAACAGTCTATGACTAACACAAGTCTAAGGCCGGTTTCACACTAGCGCATTTTCAGCGCGCGCACGGCCGGGGGTAGCTCCGCCCCCGATCCGGCTCTCTGCCCGGCGTGCCCGCCCCTTCCTTGTAGCGCCGCCTCCTAGCGGACAGCGGCGCCTGCGATCGGCGCACCCTATCTTTAGCATAGGGTGCGCCGATCGTGCGCAGGCCGTGCGCTAGTTGCGCTTTGACCTGCGCTGCGCACTTTTGACGGTGCGCCGTGCGCGCCAAAATCCAAAAAGTTTGATTTTGGCGCGCACGGCGCACCGTCAAAAGTGCGCAGCGCAGGTCAAAGCGCAACTAGCGCACGGCCTGCGCACGATCGGCGCACCCTATGCTAAAGATAGGGTGCGCCGATCGCAGGCGCCGCTGTCCGCTAGGAGGCGGCGCTACAAGGAAGGGGCGGGCACGCCGGGCAGAGAGCCGGATCGGGGGCGGAGCTACCCCCGGCCGTGCGCGCGTTGAAAATGCGCTAGTGTGAAACCGGCCTTAGATGACTAAATAGAATCAGAGGTGACAAAATACAATCAATCAAAAGATAAAAGTGAAGGGTGGAATTGAATATTTTGTACATTTACTGTTTAGAGTTGAAGCTGAAGCTGCACGCTTTTCCTGTATACACTGTACACTATCCTCTAAGGAGGCCATGACCTCATTAAATTTTTTATCCATATTGACCTCATTGATTCCTCCAGGAATTGTGCACAATGACACATGCTTTCATGGTGTTGACGTCTCATTGCAAGGAACCTCGGAACACTCTCCACTTGCTTGGAAGAATTCCAAATGCACACCTAACATAGTGACAGGCACTGGTCAGACCAAAGTTAAAGATCCTCTCCTTATTTTCCATAATAGTCTGCATATTCATACTGACGTGGTTGCCTATCCAGAAGTTTGCTAATGAGGCCAGCCTTTCCTAGTAATGCCTCTAAGTACTCAAACTGCCTTCCATTTTCTATGCTAAAATGACAGAAACTCGTGATTTTTGTACCAGAGCAACAATATTGGTACAATATTCCTCCATCTATAATTAACATATCTACAATTTCCCTTTATTGTAATACAGATATTACACTTTAGTACATAAGCTCGAAGTTTCCCCCCCCCATGCTTTGCTGTGCTATTTATATTTTTTTCACCAGCTCTTTGGCAGAGAAATATATTTCCTTTCTCGCCATAATATAATAAAAATCATTATGTTATGATATTAAGAAATATATTTCTCTAAAGCTTACACAAAGCACTACTTAGGCTTTTACCTGAACATCAATACAGTAGTTATGTGCAAAAATAATCTGAGAAATCTCCTAAAGGGTCCCATACATATTAGAACAGTCTTGTTATAACCAGATGACCATTTAATGTGTATTAGGCCCTCCTAACCAGACAGATAATGTTGGGGAGAGAAGGATCAGGCATAATAAATTTCAGCTATCCTTTGCTCATGTGGAAGGTTTTGCCGCTGTCATAGCTGTCTAGCAGCAGCTTACTCCACTGTCTCCATAAAAAACATGCATTTTGGGGCAAACTAAGAATGCTTGTGTTTTGAGGTGGTCAGAAAAGACAGTTGCCAATCAAGTGAGTATTCGGCCAACATCAATCTACAGTGTATGGACACCATAAGGCGTGAAAGATGTTAGATCCTAATAGAAGTTGGATCTCCAGCTGTGTGAAAAAGTGTTTGCCCCGTTCCTGATTTTCTATTCTTTTGCATGTTTGTCACACTTAAATGTTTCAGATCACCAAACAAATTTAAATATTAGACACAAAACACAAAATGCATTTTTTAAATTAAGGTATTTATTATTAATGGGGAAAAATAAGTCCAAACCTACAGGGCCCTGTGTGAAAAAGTGACTGCTCCCTAAACCTAATAACTGGTTGGCTTAGCAGCAACAATTGCAATCAAGTTTATGTGATACCTGGCAATGAGTCTTTCATAGCGTTGAGCATTCCGATACAGCAAATATCGGGTATCGGCCGATATTCGTGGTATCGGAATTCTGATACTGAGTTCCGATACTTTTTGCATATCGAATACCGGAATCGGAAGTTGCCATAATGCTATGAGCCAGTTTGATTTGATTCAGCCAATGAGGAATCCTCTGAAGTGTGGGCACATCCTGTTAGGCATGTAGGCATGTTAACTAATGGCATGGCTGTGATTGGCTGCTGAAATGATGTCATGTTGCACTATAAAAGCCGCTGCCGCCATTTAGGGTTCACTCTGCTCTGAATTCAGTTAGGGACAGGCTCCTGTTCCGGACTCTGAGGGACAGTTAGAGATAGCGATTTGCTAAATAATATTGTGCTTTACCCAGACTACATTATCAATCACTGTAGCTTTCTTTTGCCTTGCAGCGCTGTTCATGGCTGTCTGCAAGGTCTGTGTGAGTGCAGCTCACGCTGTAGTGTGTCCTGCAGCCACCGCTGGTTGTAGGCCGCTCAGCGTGCATCACTGCCTCATACATATTTTTGCTTTATTGCTGCTCATTTTTCATTAATTCTCCTATTAGTGTGCATCCAACCGTATCCATATACATTGGTTGCAAACACTATAGGAGTAGACAGCGGAGCCTTTCTGCAGCCTTTCAGTGCTAGTGCCCAGTTCTCTACACTGTTCACGGCTGTCTGTGAGGTCTCTGTGTGTGAGTGCAGCTCACGTTGTAGTGTGTTCTGCAGCCACCTCTGGTTGTAGTCCGCTTAGCGTGCGTCACTGCCTCATACATAGTCCTTTTTTTGTTTTATTGCAGCTCATTTTTCCTGATTTTTTTCTCCTATTAGTGTGCTTCCATCCGTATCCATCTACATTGGTTGGTTGCAAACACTATATAGGAGTAGATAGAGGAGACTTTTTGCTGGCTTGTGCCCTGCAGCCGCAGCCAGATTAGTATTAGCCTATTTTTTGGAGCCTCATCTATTGCATTGTAGGTTACCTTCCTGCATTGTAATAGCTCCAAAAATGTTGTGATACTATCGCTTTCACATTTTTGGTCACATCCTTTTAGTTTTTTTGAAAAAAACACGTAAATAAAGTTCACCAAACACTCCACTTGACAGTTGTGTAGGCCACATTAGCTCATATTAAAGTGTAGTCCACACACTTTATAAAATTAGTGTTTCTTATACCTGTTAGCGGCTGTTCAGGAATAAGCACACTAAGCCCCCCTTGTACTTTTCTGCCTATCTTTATCAGTCTACCAAGATGAAGAAGGCAGGGAGTAAGGCACGTGGGCGTGGAGTTTCAGCAGGGAGAGGACGTGGGGATTCTGTGCCTGCTGTGGGCACCAGTGACTCAGCATCCCCCAGTTTTACCAGGCAACAGTCCTTTATGCACAGCTTTGTAGGACCTCGCCGTACCCCAATGCTGCGGGACGAACAAATTGAAGCCGTTATCGGATGGATGGCAGCTAACGCATCGACTTCAATTACTTCCACATCCTCTCAGGGCCAGAGCACTGAAGAGCAACCATCTGTCTCTTCACCACCTGCCAAATTGCCCAGGCATTCAGAGAGCCCTGGACAGGAGCCATCTCTACTTCTGTTCTCTGAATCTCTTGGCTTGGAAACAGGGGGACAGCCAAGCAGCATTCTAGAATGTGAAGAAGAGGGAGTATGCAGTGATGCGCAACTGCTTTGTCCCTCTGAATCTGAAGAGGTGGGTGGGCCAGTGCCTATGGTCAGCACACCTCAGTACGCATCAGATGATGAGACTCAGGTGTCACTTTCTGGTGCGTATTGTGCTTGCGAGACTACCCAGGAGAAGCAGGTGTTTGAAGAGGGGAGTGTAGATGATGAGGTCCTTGACCCATCATGGCGTGAGGAACAGGAAGGTGGTGGGAGCAGCTCTGAGGAAGAGATTCCCCAAACGGCCATAATAGGAGGGAGAGGGAGGGGGCAGACTTGGTTGCCTGTAGCCTCCACTTCGGCACCCGTTAGGAGCATTCCTCTTCCAAAACCCAAAACAGGCGCTCCCAGGACTTGCAGTGCGTGGTCCTTTTTTGACACAGTTGCAGATGACATTTGCTTTGTCAAATGCAAGCTGTGTAATCAGAAAGTAAAAAGAGGGAAAAGTGTCAGCAACCTGAATACCCCAAATATGTGGAAACATGCGGACCAAGCACGTGGTGGAGTTACAAAGACACACTGAAGACGTAGGCCAACCTACAGCACCACCTACCACCTCTTCAGCTCGTGTTGTAGCCTCTTCCTCCAGCTCACACACAGCTGGTTCGGCTTCCTCACAGGATCACCATGGAAGAACCTCTGGCACTGTTGTCCAGAGACCCAGTGATATTCCACCCACAGCACCAAGTTCCCTGTCATCCTCACACTCCCAGGCCACTCTACAGCCATCGGTAGCACAGCCATGGGAGAAAAGGAGGCCATACTCGGCAAACCATCCCAGAGCACAGGCTCTGAATGCTGGCATTGCAAAAATACTGGCCCTTGAAATGCTCTCATTCAGGCTGGTGGATACTGACACCTTCTGTAACTTAATGGCATTGGCAGACCCATGATACACCATGCCCAGCCACTTTTATTTCAGCAGGCAAGCCGTCCCTGCCCTGCAAAAGCATGTGGAGGGAAAAATTAAACATGCGCTACTAAACGCCGTCAGTAGCAAGGTCCACCTGACCACCGATGCGTGGACCAGTAACCATGGATAGGGATGATACCTTTCCCTCACTGCCCATTGGGTCAATGTTGTGGAGCCGGGTACAGATCTTGAGAGTGGCGCTGTACGTGTTCTGCCAACTGCAAGGATTGCAAAAATAGTCTGTACACATTGACTCCTCCTCATACTCCAGTTCCTCAGAATCAGCGCTGCCGGAGCCTGTTACGACTGATAGGAGCACAGCCGTGGCCAAACATCAACAGGCCGTACTGAAATTAATTTCTTTGGGGAATCGAAACCACACAGCGCAGGAGCTCTGGAATGCCATCAAGCAGGAGAGCGACGTATGGTTTGTGCCAGCGAATCTCTAGCCAGGACTGGTAGTGTGTGACAATGGCCGAAATCTGGTGGCAGCTCTGGACCTAGGCAACCGCACTCACATCCCATGTCTGGCACATGTGCTCAAATTGGTCGTGCAGAGCTTTCTGAGGGACTATCCGGATCTTGATGCACTGCTGCACAAGGTCCGCATAGAGTGCGCTCACTTGCGGCGTTCCAGCATGGCAAGATCTCGCATTGCAGCTCTGCAGCGCCGATTCCGCCTTCGGAACATCGCATCATATATGACCTACCCACCAGGTGGAATTCTACGTTACATACAGTGGGGCAAAAAAGTATTTAGTCAGTCAGCAATAGTGCAAGTTCCACCACTTAAAAAGAAGAGAGGCGTCTGTAATTTACATCATAGGTAGACCTCAACTATGGGAGACAAACTGAGAAAAAAAAATCCAGAAAATCACATTGTCTGGTTTTTTTTCATTTTATTTGCATATTATGGTGGAAAATAAGTATTTGGTCAGAAACAAAATTTCATCTCAATACTTTGTGATATATCCTTTGTTGGCAATGACAGAGGTCAAACGTTTTCTGTAAGTCTTCACAAGGTTGCCACACACTGTTGTTGGTATGTTGGCCCATTCCTCCATGCAGATCTCCTCTAGAGCAGTGATGTTTTTGGCTTTTCGCTTGGCAACACGGACTTTCAACTCCCTCCAAAGGTTTTCTATAGGGTTGAGATCTGGAGACTGGCTAGGCCACTCCAGGACCTTGAAATGCTTCTTACGAAGCCACTCCTTCGTTGCCCTGGCGGTGTGCTTTGGATCATTGTCATGTTGAAAGACCCAGCCACGTTTCATCTTCAATGCCCTTGCTGATGGAAGGAGGTTTTCACTCAAAATCTCACGATACATGGCCCCATTCATTCTTTCATGTACCCGGATCAGTCGTCCTGGCCCCTTTGCAGAGAAACAGCCCCAAAGCATGATGTTTCCACCACCATGCTTTACAGTAGGTATGGTGTTTGATGGATGCAACTCAGTATTCTTTTTCCTCCAAACACGACAAGTTGTGTTTCTACCAAACAGTTCCAGTTTGGTTTCATCAGACCATAGGACATTCTCCCAAAACTCCTCTGGATCATCCAAATGCTCTCTAGCAAACTTCAGACGGGCCCGGACATGTACAGGCTTAAGCAGTGGGACACGTCTGGCACTGCAGGATCTGAGTCCATGGTGGCGTAGTGTGTTACTTATGGTAGGCCTTGTTACATTGGTCCCAGCTCTCTGCAGTTCATTCACTAGGTCCCCCCGAGTGGTTCTGGGATTTTTGCTCACCGTTCTTGTGATCATTCTGACCCCACGGGGTGGGATTTTGCGTGGAGCACCAGATCGAGGGAGATTATCAGTGGTCTTGTATGTCTTCCATTTTCTAATTATTGCTCCCACAGTTGATTTCTTCACTCCAAGCTAGTTGGCTATTGCAGATTCAGTCTTCCCAGCCTGGTGCAGGGCTACAATTTTGTTTCTGGTGTCCTTTGACAGCTCTTTGGTCTTCACCATAGTGGAGTTTGGAGTCAGACTGTTTGAGGGTGCGCACAGGTGTCTTTTTATACTGATAACAAGTTTAAACAGGTGCCATTACTACAGGTAATGAGTGGAGGAAAGAGGAGACTCTTAAAGAAGAAGTTACAGGTCTGTGAGAGCCAGAAATCTTGATTGCTTGTTTCTGACCAAATACTTATTTTCCACCATAATGTGCAAATAAAATGAAAAAAAACAGACAATGTGATTTTCTGGATTTTTTTTTCTCAGTTTGTCTCCCATAGTTGAGGTCTACCTATGATGTAAATTACAGACGCCTCTCATCTTTTTAAGTGGTGGAACTTGCACTATTGCTGACTGACTAAATACTTTTTTGCCCCACTGTATGTTGGAGCGATTCTGTGAGCAGGCAGCAGTAATGGAGTACCAGCTGCATCAGGCGCAAACAAGTCGCACTGTGCACCGGTCACACTTTAGCACCACTGAGTGGGCCTCTATGAAGGACATCTGCCACGTTTTGCGTGCCTTCGATGATTCCACGCGGATGGCGAGTGCAGATGATGCACTAGTCAGCATGACTGTCCCCCTTATCTGTAGCTTCAAAAAACACTGCAAGCACTAAGGGAGGAGGTTTTGGAAGAGGTGGAGGATGAGGAGTCACAAATGCCATCTGCTTCTGGACAGTCTGCGCAACGTGGTTCCTCACAAAGGCCTAGGCAGGGGATACTTTGTGAGGAGGATGAGGAGGAGTAAATGGAGGAGGAAGACATCTCTCCAGAGGAGGGAGGTACACAATGCTCTAGTAGTCAGTATGTACAGCAAGGGTGGGGTGATGCAGAGCAGGCAGAGATGACGCCTCAAGCAGGGAACAGCGTTTCTTGGGCAGTTGGGAGTCTGCAGCACATGGTTGATTTCATGCTGCAGTGCCTGAGAAACGAACGCCGCATCGTCCACATTCTCAACACGGCTGATTATTGGGTGTACACCCTCCTAGATCCTCCCTACCGGGACAACTTACAAAGCCTCATAACACCGTTGAACCGGGAGCGTAAAATGCGGGAGTACCAAGACACACTGGTGCATTCCATCATGTTCTCCATTCCACCCGAGAGCAGTGCTGCTAATGCTTTACAAAGCAGCTCTGTGCGTCAAGGCAGTGGAGGAAGCTCTGCACAAAGAGGGAGCAGAGGCAGCGCCTCAGCACAAGGCAAGACCAGTATGGCCCAAATGTGGCAAAGTTTTGTGTGCCCACCACAAATGTCTACACCATCACAGACGGCTCCAGTCAGCAGGAGGCAACGTTTCCATCAGATGGTGACAGACTACATGTCTTGCCCTGTCAGTGTACTCCCAGACGGCTCTTCCCCCTTAAAGTTTTGGGTCTCTAAGCTGGATACATGGCCAGAGCTTAGCCAGTATGCATTGGAGGTGCTAGCTTGCCCTGCTGCTAGTGTATTATCGGAACGCGTCTTTAGTGCCGCAGGTGGTGTACTAACAGACCGTCGCACGCGACTATCCTCCGATAACTTTGACTGGCTTACTTTTCCGAAAATGAACAAGGCCTGGATCTCGCCAGAATTTGCCAGTCCTCTTCCAGAATAAATAATTGGTTGGCAACAGTATCCAGGTCTCCTGTTGTGTTCATGTTTCTACCACCTTAACTGTAATCCCTGGGCTCCGACACAGCCAGTTGTTGCTCAGAAGTGCCATCTGCACTGAGAAAAACACTAGCTCCTGTGTTAGTGGGGTTCAGTAACGCCAGCTGCTCCCCTGCTGTGTGTCCGGCAATATCTCCTGCTCCCTCCACATTCAAACTACATCAGATTTTACACTTGCTCCAAGTTGGCCTCAGCTTAAACCCTGATTGACCTTGGGCTCCAACATCGCCAGTTGCTGCTCAGAAGTGCTGTCTGCACAGAGAAAACACTAGCTTCCTGTGTTAGTGGGGTTCAGTAACGCCAGCTGCTCCTCTGCTGTGTGTCCGGCAATATCTCCTGCTCCCTCCACATTCAAACTACATCAGATTTTACACTTGCTTCAAGTAGGCCTCAGCCTAAACCCTGATTGAACCTGGGCTCCAACTCTGCCAGTTGCTGCTCAGAAGTGCCGTCTGCACAGAGAAAAACACTAGCTCCTGTGTTAGTGGGGTTCAGTAACGCCAGCTGCTCCCCTGCTGTGTGTCCGGCAATGTCTACTGCTGCCTCCACATTCACACTACTACTGATTTCAAACTTGCTCCAATTAGGCGTATGGCTCCACTCTGTCTCTAGTATATACCCTGGCCTCCAACACCGCCAGTTGCTGCTCAGAAGTGCCGTCTGCACAATCAACACTTGTTCCTGTGTTACTGGGGTTCAGTAACGTCAGCTGATCCCCTGATGTGTGTCCGGCAATGTCTCCTGCTCTGTCCACATTCCCACTACCCTGGAGGCCAGGGTAAATACTAGAGACAGAGTGGAGCCAGAGGCCTAATTGGAGCACGTTTAAAATCAGTAGTAGTCTTCAACAGATATTAAACTTGATGAAATTAGGCCTCAGCCTACACCCTGATTGACCCTGGGCTCCAACATCGCCAGTTGCTGCTCATTAGTGCCGTCTGCACAGTCAACATATGCTCCAGTGTTATTGGGGTTCAGAAATGTCATCTGATCCCCAGCTGTGTGTCCAGCAAGTTCTCCTGCTCTGTCCACACTCACACAACTACAGATTTTAAACTTGCTCCAATTAGGCCTCTGTCTCCACTCTGTTTGTAGTATTTAACCTGGGTCACAGCACCGCCAGCTGTTTCCTGGCATTGTCTTTGGCACAGGTACTCCCTCCTGCCCAGCCTGGTTCCAGCACGCCTGCTGTTTCCGGGTAGTGTCAATGTCACTTTGCCACCAATACGTTGTCCTGTCGTGTTGCGGTCGGGTTAGCCGAGTCTATGGTGCCTGCAGTTTATGGGCTTCCTATGTGGGCTGCGGGATCTGGCAACAAAGGCTGGTTCCGTAGTTCCAATAGGACAAGCACCCCCTGTAGGACTGTGAGTTCCAGTAACTGCGGCCGGCTCGCGGCCTTGCAACTTTGTTTTTCATGGGTACCTTCTGCTACCCATCCGGGTTCCAGCACCGTCAGCTGGTTCTTGGCAGTGCCTTTGGCTGAGGTGCCTCCTTCTCGGTATCCGCGTTCCAGCAACGTCTGCTGGTCCTTGGTAGTGCTTTCTAGCACAGGTACCTCCTGCTTAGTAACCGGGTTCCAGCACCATCAGCTGGTCCTCGGTAGTGCCAATGGTTCTTGTTCCTTTTGCTGCCCCTCCGGGTTCCAGCACCGTCCGCTGGTCCTCGCTAGTTCCATTGGCTCTTGCAGCTTCTGCCACCCATCCGGGTTCCAGCACCGTCAGCTGGTTCTCGGCAGTGCCTTTGGCTTAGGTGCCTCCTTCTCAGTATCCGCGTTCCAGCAACGTCTGCTGGTCCTTGGTAGTGCTTTCTAGCACAGGTACCTCCTGCTTAGTAACCGGGTTCCAGCACCGTCAGCTGGTCCTCGGTAGTGCCATTGGCTCTTGTTCCTTCTGCTGCCCCTCCGGGTTCCAGCACCGTCAGCTGGTCCTCGCTAGTTCCATTGGCTCTTGCAGCTTCTGCTACCCATCCGGGTTCCAGCACCGTCAGCTGGTTCTCGGCAGTGCCTTTGGCTTAGGTGCCTCCTTCTCAGTATCCGCGTTCCAGCAACGTCTGCTGGTCCTTGGTAGTGCTTTCTAGCACAGGTACCTCCTGCTTAGTAACTGGGTTCCAGCACCGTCAGCTGGTCCTCGGTAGTGCCATTGGCTCTTGTTCCTTCTGCTGCCCCTCCGGGTTCCAGCACCGTCAGCTGGTCCTCGCTAGTTCCATTGGCTCTTGCAGCTTCTGCTACCCATCCGGGTTCCAGCACCGTCAGCTGATTCTCGGCAGTGCCTTTGGCTTAGGTGCCTCCTTCTCGGTATCCGAGTTCCAGCAACATCTTCTGGTCCTTGGTAGTGCTTTCTAGCACAGGTACCTCCTGCTTAGTAACCGGGTTCCAGCACCGTCAGCTGGTCCTCGGTAGTGCCATTGGCTCTTGTTCCTTCTGCTGCCCCTCCGGGTTCCAGCACCGTCAGCTGGTCCTCGCTAGTTCCATTGGCTCTTGCAGCTTCTGCTACCCATCCGGGTTCCAGCACCGTCAGCTGGTTCTCTGCAGTGCCTTTGGCTTAGGTGCCTCCTTCTCAGTATCCGAGTTCCAGCAACGTCTGCTGGTCATTAGTAGTGCTTTCTAGCACAGGTACCTCCTGCTTAGTAACCAGGTTCCAGCACCGTCAGCTGGTCCTCGGTAGTGCCATTGGCTCTTGTACTTCTGCTGCCCCTCCGGGTTCCAGCACCATCAGCTGGTCCTCGGTAGTGCCATTGGCTCTTGTTCCTTCTGCTACCCATCCGGGTTCCAGTACCGTCAGCTGGTTCTCGGCAGTTCCTCAGCCTTCTTGTACCTTCTGCTACATTTCCAAGTTCAAGCTTTTGGAAATGGTTTTTGGTTATCACTTGGAGCAACAAGAGACAGAAGACCAAGAAGCAGAAGACCAAGAAGCAGAAGAACAAAAAGCAGAAGAACATTAAGCAGAAGATTAAAAATCAGAGCAAAAGATATTATCTAAATTATAAGCAGAAGAAGACTAAGCAGTGTATGGGGGTGAGTCCGTTCCTCCTCATGGTGCCCCTGGAAAATGCCTGCTGCTGCAGGCCAAACTGAACGCGGACAAATCCTGTTGTAAATCTTTTGTGACAGGCAGAACGGAAGGTGTAATCTTCAAACTTTTATAGATAACAACTACCGGAATGACTGTTACAAATAAGAATATGATGATGAAGAAGAATAGGAAGAAGATGAAGAAGTAGAATATGAAGAAGAATAATAGTTGAATAAGAATATGAAGAATGTAAAAAAAAAAGAATAATAGGAAGAAGGTGAAGAAGAAGATGATGAATAAGGTGATGAAGAATTTGATGAAAAAGATGCTGCTGCTGCTGCTGAGGATCATGAATGAGAAAGTGTGGGAGAAGTAAAAAAGAAGGTGAAGAGCATGGAAGTAGTGAAACATACATATCTGACAAAATATAAAAAAGGTTAACATAGTCAATATCTTTGTAACTCCGAACGTCTTTAAAAAAAAAAATTATTCCTGCTATTCCATTTGATTGGGCTAAACCTCTATGCCTTTAATGTCTCCTCCACCTCCACCAATACATTCTACATTATTATTAGTTGTTTTTCTTCATGTAGAATTAACCTACAAGGAAAGAAAGGGTTTTTTTAATTCCGATATTTCTGTCCCCATTGACTTGCATTGGTTTCCGGTATCGGAATCGGCGATATCCGATACTTTTTGGGTATTGGTCCGATCCAATCCGATCCGATATTTCACGATATCGGATGGTATCGCTTAACACTAGTCTTTAACAAAGCTTTTGAGGAGTTTTCGCCGACTCCTAGGCTGACAGATCTCAATTACTTTGTTCCTCACTTGTTCCAGAATTTATTAGTATTGCGGCATGATGTCTAGCTTTTGAGGATCTTTTGGTCTTCTTCACATTGTCAGGCAGGTCCTATTTAAGTGATTTCTTGACTAAGAACAGATGTGACAGTAATCAGGCCTGCAAATGGCTAGGGAAATTGAACTTATGGTAGTTTCCCAAAAATGTGATAAGATTCTGTTTATTTATGTTTTAAGGGAGGGGGCAATCACTTTTTCACACAGGGCACTTTAGGTTTGGATTTCTTTTTCCCTTAATAATGAGGACTTTCATTTTAGAACTGCATTTTGTATTTACCTGTGTTATCTTTGTCTAATATTTAAATTTGTTTGATGATCTGAAACATTTAAGTGCGACAAATATGCAAAAGAGGAACTCAGAGAGGGAGCAAACACTTTTTCACATAACTGTATAAAGTATCATTCAGTAAAAAGCTAAGAGGAAGATGTATTATACACCGCAGCGCAATGGATTCTATGGCCAAGTACCTTTGAAGGACTAATGATAATGAATATTGTTATTTAAGAAAATGTTTAAAAATGCAAGTAAAAACCATAAGAATCTCAATTTTAGCAATAAAAAGTGGCTTATTATGGGGAAAAAAATCTCTAATATTGCTATCATGGTGTCTGTTTCTACACAAAATATAAAACCATTATATTTCTTATCCCACACAGTAAATGCTATAAAAAATAATATCAGAACTGTTTTATTCATTTTGACTCACACAACTCAAGCAAAATAAAAAAAATGATTAAAAAGTGATATGTAACTCAAGCTGGTGACTATAAAAACTACAACTAACCCTACAAAAAATAAGCCTGCATATAGTTCTGTTGACAGAAAAATAAAAAAATTATAGATCTTGTAATATGGTGAAGAGACACAAAAAATAATGATTTAAAAAAATTAAAAAAATTGCTAAAAAATAGTAAAACATAAAAAAAAAAACATTTGGTATCATCAAATTTGTAGTGACCTGCAGAATTAGGAGATAACAACATATATTGCTTCTTAGCAAGCAGCGCAAAATTTAAAACATTAGTAAATAAGTTGCTGAATTGATTGGTTTTCCTTTCCCATTTCTACCCATGTGAATACTTTTATGCCCAATGATGACAAAAGTATTCTCAAAGTGATATATTTATTGGCTAACCAAAAAATAATATATGTTAGCAAGCTTTCAGAGCACAGAGGCTCCTTCTTCAGCATCTGTGCTCTGAAACCTTGCAAATATACATTATTTTCTGGTTAGCCAATGAAGGTATCACTCCGGGAATACTTTTGTCATCATTGGGCATAAAAGTATTCACATCGATTTTTCTGGCTAACTTGGTACCACAATATAATTTGTTATTGTTGTACACCATTTCTACCCAGTAAAAGTTAATAAAAGTGAATCAGTTATTTATTTACGCCAAAATGGTGACCTTGAAAATTACATATCATCATACAAAATAACAAAACCTCAAAAGTAATAAAATAGAGAAAATGTGTAAAATAAAATGTATCCGTAATGATCCAAACTATAACATTATCATTTTAATTAACCCACATGGTGAAAGGTTTAAAAAAAACAACAACAGCTCTTTTAACACAAAAAATGAAGAGATAAAGGGGTTTTCCCATTTCAGGAAAGTAGACTTCAAACACTGAAAAGCAACAAAATAACAAAAAGAGTAGGTACTTACACTCCCCGATCTAGCGCTCGATTCCCATAGCTACTCCGGTTTCGGTGTTTTGGCTGCAGAAGTGACATCACATCAACAGCTCATCACTGCTGTAGCCAATCACTGAGCTCTGCAGCTTGTGCTGTCTACTTCAGCACAGCCGTTGAGCTCAGTAATATTTCATGGTATGTATGTGAACAAACAAAACCAAAGAAAAGACAATGTGTGCATAACCCTAATGAAAATAAATTAAATAAGTAAAAAAGCAAGTGCATTGAATAATTAACATAGGGTGCTTAGTAAACTCTTTTTTTATGCTACTATTTACACTAGGTAGGTTTTAACATTAGAGAGTGTAGTTACTGTCCCAAATGGGTACACCTTGTCGTGGTGGGACAACTTTATACTTTTTTGATCAAAACAGTGTTTACTAAGTACCCTATGTTAATTATTTAATGCACTTGCTTTTTTACTTATTTATTTTCATTAGGGTATATGCACACGTCTTTTCTTTGGTTTTGTTTGTTTCTATGGCCAGTGTGAACATGTCTTTACATCATGCATGTCATTCAAGTCATACTCTGTTTATCTATGGTACGAATATGACAGACCACAGCGGTGTTTTATCCTCACTTGAACTTACCAATTTATATATACCTATGAGGTTGTACATTAGGGTGTGGAAACTGGCAGTTTTGCACTGTGGTCCTTACATAGACCGTGAAAAACATCCGCCTGAATCTAGCAGGATAGAACTTCAAAAATGGTGACACACAAATATATGTGGAAATTATTAATAGAGCAATTCTTTTCAGGTTTCCTTTGTATTACCTACCCCATGCCTACTTTCCACTATTACCCAAATACTCCTGTGAGATATATGTAACGGGTATAAGGAGAAATTATTTGGTTACTATCCTGTATAGAGTAACATCAGAGGCAATTTCTAATGGAGTTGACAACACTTATTTGTAGAATATTAATGGGGTTTTCCTGTCTAAAGAAACTACTCTCTAGTGTCCAGACAGGCATGTGGCTTATTAAAGGGGCTGTTTGGCCTAAAGTGACTACAGACTTGTCAATCCTTGCATGCGCTGTGCACTGGAAACAGTAGCTATAGTAACCTTGGTATGTATGGAGGCACATGGACTGCATATGGCAACACATGGCTCTTCTCTATATGGCATCTGGAGCACATTTTTTTCATATGGAATCCAAGAGAAAAGAATGGATGAATGTCTCCATGATGTTAGAGGTACAACAAAGCTACACACACTTTAAGTACTGTTATATGGTGTGCATGAACTGTGAGATATATGCAAAGTTAATATAATTATCCCATTCGCAAGCTTTGTGGGTCATTAGCGCAATTGTTACATCTTCCTGGAATATTGACTTGAATGTTGTACGGAAACATCCCATTCGTATGCACTGGGTCAATAGTGCAAAAGGGACGGCTTACGGGAACATTGACCAGAATTGTGTACTAAATTTAATATGACTTTCGCAATGCTGCAATTAGTTTCAATTCCTTTCAAGTTCATAGAAACATTTGATAAGTAAATTTTGAATTTAAAACATCATCAGGAATGAATAGGTTTGGTTATGTCGCTAATTACATTTTCCTAATGTTCTGCAATCTTAACAATTTTCTAGCGAATCTTGAATTGCATAGAAAAGCACTGTCCTCGTAAAACTAGAGTCACAGGTGGAATGTGGAAGGGCTAATACGAAGGGTAATGGGAAAAAATCCACCTTTTGTGTTCTCTGCTTAAATGTCAGGGTTTGGTAAATGGATTTCTCTACTTACCTAGGAGTGTGCGCCTACATTTGTCTAGCAGCAATTAGCGAGAAGAGGTTGCTCTGCAAATTGGCTCAGCGCACGGTATAGTTCATCTCCCTTTATTGTATAAAACAGAACAAAATTGTTCCTAATCAATCCACTTCAGCTTTTAGTCTAAAAAATTTATTTACTATCCCTTTCAGTTCCAAGCACTTCTAAATGGTTTTCTGGAATTAACCAATGAGGCGGAGATGCTTTTTTTTTTTTTAAGCAACTCCTATATACTGTGCTCATCTTGCGAACTCTGACCGAATTAATGACATGGTATTATAGCTGAAGAGTTCTTATCCAATTAATGAATGCTTTTAGAATAATTAGTCTGCATGTCATATGCAATATTTTACTATTTTTTCTTACATAACAGATATTAGAGTTGATTGTGATGGCTGTAATTTTATTTATCTAAGTCTCATTTAATAACTCCGAGCTAAGAGTTAAATTAATCCACAGCCCTTTCCATTAATTTTTTTTTTTTTTTTAATTAGCTGTTATTAATGTTAACGAGGTATTCTGGCTATAGGAAATATGTATCTATTGTAAAAGAATTATATACTATTATTTTTACCTACAGAAAAGATAATAATCTTCCCGTACCCTTTGCACGAATTCTTAGTGTAGAAAACCATGGTTAACATCGTATTTCCTTGAAAGGTTTTCATCCTCGGAGAATAAATTTCAATGACTGCAAGCAGGGATTTGGAAGTCATGAGGAATTAATGCACAAGTATATGATAACATTGCATAACCTTATTGTAAAATTGATTCCCAACCGTTTTACTATAGGGGAACTTTTAGTCTGATTTATCATGTAGGGAATAAACCATTCTTTAATTCTGGTTACTATTCCTTAATTGCTTTGCTAGCCTGCACTAATGCTAAATCTCTGGTGAAAGTTCTTGCTGTTCCCGCGTCCTAAGGCGATGTTTTTCAACTCTAATCCTAAAGGGAATTCTAAGCATTCACAGAAAAGGACATATAAATTCAAAAAACATCACGGAAAAAAGGCAGCCAAAATTACTAACACCAATACACAATATGAAATGCTCTGCAGGATGACACAGGCCCCCCCATGTTAAAGGCAGAGGCAACACAGGTGCAAATTACTGATGAAACAAGCACTTGCACGCTTACCATCCATGGTGGGGGTGGATGCCTAGGATTATAAATCCACACAGATGAGACTTGTATAGGACGCCAGTCACACAGGTACGTGTGATACACAGTGTCTGGCTTACAGCCTATTAATGACGCTCATAATATTAGATAAGGAGGGCTGCCCAGCACTGTATAAGTGAACCCCACAAGGACTTTTTGGAGAATTGCTGTTGAGGGACTCGCAAGACAATGAGGACCCTTGACATGGGTGGGTTACGAGTGGCTTTTGCCCTTTAACTGGGTCACAATCTAGTGTGAGTAAAACAGATTCCTCCTAGTTGAATATTTCTGATAATCAACTTCACAAAAGAGTTCTATTACTCCCCCTAAAGGTCCGACTCGGGCGTAACTTGGCGTAACTTGTGTGGTTTATGAGCGTACGACGGGAACCAATGCAGAGGGCACCCGCTGGTGTCAGACACAGATACAGTTGAAAAGTATTGTGGAGCCACTAGCTGTACAGTAGCAGGTGATGCCTGTGTCCTGACATCATTGCATCGTGCCACCTGCACAAGGGAGACATTACTCCACCAACGATATAGAGGCCTGAATGGGGGACATTATTACCATACAAGGGCCAGAATAGGGAACTTTATTAATATATTGGGGCCACAAAGAGGAAGATTATTATATGTATCAGGGCCAGAATGGGAAACATTATTACTGTGAAGGGACCACAATGGGGAACATAATTAATAAAAGTGGACCACAATGAGGAACATTAATACTGTAGCGAGCTATAATGGAGAACGTTATTCATATATGGGGACCACAATGGGGGATATTATTACTATATGGGAGCCAGAATGGGGGACACTGTTACTATATGGGGCTAGAATGAGGAAAGCTATTACTATATGGGAGCTAGAATGGGGAATGTTAATACTAAATGGTGGCCAGAATGGGGTACAAAAAATAGATATTACAAATCAGCACATATTTGGTATCCTTACAATTGTTACAATACAGTGACGAGATTAGTTACAGTGATCAGTAAATCGTGTACAAACATGGCGTGGGTTTTTTGCCGTTAAAAACATTTAAAAAATGTAATAAAAATGTAACATTGAGGCCGTGTTCACAGTTAGTGTAAATGTTATGTTTTTACTGCTGCTTTTTATCTGCACATTTTCTGCAGGTGTCCGCATTACTCTACTCAATAACAATCTCTGATTTTTGCTACTTTTCTAAGCTTTTTCCCCTTTATTTGATGCGCTTTTGGTGCAGATTTGAAGCAGTGTTATTACTGCATTTTTATAGTACTGAAACTTTGCAGAATCAAAGATCTTCTGCACTATGAAAAAGTTATAAAACGCTGCTTCAGATCTACATCAAAAACGCATAAAAAATGCTGCAAAAATGCAACAACCAAAAAAGATAGTTACTCTGTAGTATGATGCGAGTACCTGCAGAAAATGTGCAGAAAAAAGCACTGTATTAGTAACATGTGAACAAGGCCTTACAGACACAAGAAAATATTAAAACCTCAGAATGAAGTTTGGCAAAATGATAAAGTTATGGCTACTACATCTATGTATGAATTAACAAAAAAATAAACCCTTAGGTTTCACCTTTCCCGGTTATGGAGGGACAGTCCCGGATTTGGGTTTATGCCTTGCCTACCCATGCGATATGTTGACTGTCCCTCGATGCTACCATGACCCCTATGACATCTTCTCCTAACAGAATACAAAGAAATGGTAAATGGGTGTAGTCAAAAATTGCTGCAGTGCACTAAGCGTGCTACATAGTTTAGCCCTCTTTTGGTTCTGGAAAAATTGGTAGGTATAATAAAAGTGTCCGGTCAAGGATAGACACAGGTCCCAGCAGTCGGACCCCCACCGATTAACATGTTATCACCTATCCTGAAGTTAGGGGATAACATGTTTTATCAGAGAACCCCTCTGATTCAATCCAACTTAAAATGGATCTGTACTTTCAACAAACTTTGCATAGATCAATAGTACAGGCGAATATAACAAAGTTTGTATCAGAGATCAGCTTCCGTCCCCACTTATCAGACACTTCTTCCTCTCCCCCTGCCTTCTGAACTCACGATTCACTGTGAAAAAGTTCCTTAAGTCATTCATGCTGATAGGAGATGGACAGCAGGTGTCATGTGACACAGCCCATTATTGTCTAGGAGAGGGGGGTAGTAGGAGTGAGGAGCAGGGAAGGGAACCGACAGAGAAACATGGTGTCAGAGTTTGATTCAGTTCAACACAGCTCAGCTCTGGTGTAAAATTGTAACATCCCTGCCGGCATCACTGCATGGCTTCCCATCTCCCATCTTTCACACCACTCTGGGCCATGCTGTGAGTTCTGTCCTCGGCCTGCTCCATGCTGTGAACCTCATGTCCTTGCTTGCTGCATATTTCCTGGCTGTATGCTTAGGACGGCAGCGTCAGCACTTCCTGAGTCTTGTAGAGACAGTATACACACTCCTAATTTGTCCCTGGCCTATTGCCAAGAGGTATCGGGTACTTAAGGCATCTCCGTCCATAGGGAGATGCCTAAGGCATCTCTGTCCATAGGGAGATGCCTGAGCAACAAATTCTATCATGCTGTACTTTACTACTGAGTTGCCAGATCCTGTCCTGAGGGCTGCATACCTATGCCCATTTCTGTGCTCTTAGTTTCTTGTTTCTGCCTTCCTGGGGGCTGCATACCCAGGGCGGAATCCCTCGTCCTGTACCTGTTCCCGTGTCCGTCCTTGTCTGTACTAAGTTTGTTTCTTGTACCTGTTTGTAGCCTTGCCTGTTTCCTTCCCTTCTCAGCTGTGTGTAGCCTTGTGTCTACTCCTTCTGCTCTGCTCTCCATGCTCTGTGGCTCTGCTCTGTGCTCTGTGGCTCTGCTCTCCACTCCATGCCTTGCGGCTCTGCTCTCCGCTCCGCACTCTGCGGCTCTGCTCTGCTCTCCGCACCCTGCGTCTCTGTTCTGCTCTCCGCTCCGCACCCTGCGGCTCTCCTCTCCGCTCCGCACCCTGCGGCTCTGTTCTGCTCTCTGCTCCGCACCCTGCGGCTCTGCTCTCCGCTCCGCACAATGCGGCTCTGCTCTGCTCTCCGCTCCGCGCCCTAAGGCTTTGCTGTGCTCTCTGCACCGCACCCTGCGGTCCTGTTCTGCTCTCCTTCCGCACCTTGCTGTTCTGCTCTACTACCGTTCTGCACCTTGCGGTTCTTCTCTGCTCCCGTTCCGCACCTTGTGCTTCTGCTCTGCTCCAGTCCTGAGCCCTGCGGTTCTTCGTCCTTCCAGTCTGAACTGGTTCCTACCTGCTCACTTATCCTACTCATACCTGCCTGTGTTCCTGCCCTACCCGTAATGGTTCCTTCAATCTGATCCGTGCCTGCCAGGGTGCCAGCCGGGCCTGCCTGCCTGCCAAGGTTCCAGCTGCGCCCCCCTGCCTGCCAGGGTGCCAGTCGTGCCCACCTGCTGGCAGAGTGCCAGCCATGCCCGACTGCCTGCCACAGTGCCAGCTGTGCCCAACTGCCTGCCAGAGTGCCAGCCATGCCCGCCTGCCAGAGTGCCAGCCATGCCAGTCTTGCCCAACTGTACTTGCCCACACCTGTCACTAGTGTTTAGTTCCCCAGTGGGATCAGTTGCTACTGCCAGACACAGCCCTGGAGTGATACCTGGCAGCTACTTGCCGTACAAGCCTGACCTCACCATCAGAGGCTCCAGTGAACACAAAGGTAGCTGCCGATTTGTGGCACAGTGGGGCCACAATCCTCGCTCGCGCCATCCAGTCTGGGCGCGAGCATTACAAAAACGTCATCCATGTTGCTGCAGCTTGTCTCTGTTGACTAAAAAGCAAATGAAGAGCTGGCTTTCCCCTCTCCCTGTGCTGTCTATAGAAGAAATCACTGCAGCTCGTCTCCTCTCTTCCCCAGCAAACAGTGGATTGTAAGTTACAAATAGAGCATGTGGAGCTCCCACCAGGGCAGTGGGGAAAACTCAGTACCAAGCTGCTTCTTAAAGGGGTAGTGTCACAGCAGCGGTGACCCGGTCCGTGGCATCCAATAAAAGGGGATATTTACAGGGGAAAAATAAAGAGTTTATAATAAAGTGTTTGTGACCTCAGAGGAAGATATTTGCATCGAAACACGCGTCAGGGGGACCCTGGGTGTTCTGCTTTGGTAACAACTTTTATTAGCACTCTACTTATGGAACCATGAGGCGTTCTTTTCACGTTTTTTTCACATTTGACCCTCTCCCTATGCATTATTATTTATTTTATTATACTATGGGATATTTTCCCTGTGGAGTATGGATAGATGTCAGAAATGTATGATGTTTAGAACTTTCATGTGCACGTGATGTATTTTTTTCACATTTATATTTTCCTTATAAATTTTTTTATAATTGTTTAGATTTTTTTGGTGGATTATTTCCCATTTGGAAAATAATTAAATGTGAAAAACCAGCAATGTTAAACAATTTTTTCATGCAAGTGAAATGTATTAAAATCTTTTATTGTTAGTACATTCATGTACATATATTAGTCTCATGTGTTCTGGATGTGATACATGTAATTACTTGCTCCAAATGCGTCTCACCCAGGGGTTGTGTTTTGTTGCTATTTTTTCCAGTACGGTTTGCCGCCTCCATTTTATTTCTTATTTTTTGGTATATGTCTAAATAAAATTAAAAAATCTTTATTTGCATTGGAGGACCTTTTTTGTGTTTTTCCTATAAATGAGTGTTGGATGCAGGTGTAAGAGTGCGGTCAGGTGCCTCCACCTTACCTGGGTAGTGGGATACTACACCTCTGGAGCCTCCACCTTACCTGGGTAGTGGGATACTACATCTCTGGATGAGGTGAAGTACCTCTGTGGCGACTGAACCCTGAGGGGCGCCACATACCCCCCTGTTGTGAGTTCATTTTCCCCTTCACTACTGAGGCCCGATGAACTCCCTCTTCTGGTAAAGAAAGGTAGTGAGCCTGATTATCAAACACCTGAGCCTAATGATGATGACTGAATGAGTGGAGTTACTGACTGGATATAAGGCCGCCGACGCCCTTCTGCTCAGCGGGTGATTTCTCTGTGGGATCCTTGGAGACCAGTCTGAATTCCTGCTCTTCTAAAGCTAAGTTTTCTGCTCGGCTTTTTGCATTTGTGCTTTGACTTTGTTTTGCTTTGTTTTTTCTGGATTTCTGCCATTCCCTGCTGGGGTGAGCTGAATTCCTTTAGCTCTGTCTTCTGAAAATACCTGAGTGCTGATTTAGTTTTTGAAGCCTAGCTGCTTTAGGGTCTTTTTCCATATCAGCTTGTTGGCTTATGTTTTTGATAGGGTTTTGGCAGATTGCAGACAGCAACCTTCCTTTCCTGTTCTGTTTAGTTAGCTTGGGCCCCATCGTTTGCTCAGCCTATCTTTCTATCTGTGTGAGTGTTTTTTCATCTTGCTTCACCATCATTATATGTTGGGGGCTGTCTTTTACTTTGGGGTCTGCTCTGGGGCAGTTTAAATTTCCTTTTCTGTCTTTAGGCTATTTATCTCTCCGGCTGTGAGCGAGGGGTCTAGGGCACCGTAGGAACCCCCCACGGCTACTGCTAGTTGTGTTGATAGGTTCAGGGGTCTGCAATCTGATAGTCGCCAACTTCTCTGGTTTTCTGGACGTAGCTTCTATTTTTGTGTCTGCCTCCTACGGTGACTCAATCATAACAGAATCACCCGCCAGACCGCAGATCCTAGGGTACTCAATAGCAGGAAAGAATTGTAAAAAAAAAAAAAATGTGTGTATATTTTTTCCTCTATATCTCTGAGGCCGTAGGGGGAATTTTTTTTTCTCTCAATGGAGATAAAGCAATTGTCTGATCGTGTGGAGCAGCTCGCTGCGGAAGTGCGGGGAAATTATAAAATTGTAAATTATTTTTTGCCATGAAGCCTAACTCGTCAGGGAGCTCCGCGCAGCAGGTTAAAATTGTCATCTCTTTGCTGCGTGGCGATCCCCAGGATTGGGCGTTTTCTTTGAAACCAGATGATCCTATTCTGACTAATGTGAACGCATTTTTTCAAGCCTTGGGGTTGTTGTATGACGAACCTAATGCCATTGATCAGGCTGGAAAGACCCTGCTGGCATTGAACCAGGGTCGAGATTCTGCAGAATTGTACTGTCAAAAATTCCGAAAATGGGCAGTACTTACTACCTGGAATGATAATGCCTTGGCTGCTCTCTTTCGGAAGGGGTTGTCAGAAGCCATAAAAGATACTATCGTGGGATTTCCTGTTCCCTCTGGTCTTGACGATTCTATGTCATTAGCTAATCAGGTTGATCGGCGTTTGCGTGAACGCAAAACTGCACGAGAGGTGTTGCCACCTGTTGAACAAATGTCTGAACCTATGCAATGTGATAGAGTTTTATCCAGAGAGCAGCGTCAGGAGTTCAGAAGGCGTAATAAGTTGTGTTTTTTTCTGTGGAGATGCCTCGCATATTATTTCTGTCTGTCCTAAACGAGAGAAACGCTTTGCACACACGTTTTCTGTTGGTGGTGTTCAACCTAAGTTTCTTCTGGCTATTACTCTGATCTGCTCCCTGTCCACATTTTCCGCCAAGGCTTTTGTGGATTCGGGAGCAGCCCTAAACCTAATGGACTTGGATTTTGCTAAACGTTGTGGATTTCCGATGACACCTCTGCAGACGCCTATCCCTTTGAGGGGGATTGATGCTACTCCTTTGGCTAAAAATAAACCTCAGTTTTGGACCCAGGTGGTAATGCGGGTCGCCCCAGACCATCAAGAAAATTGCAGATTTTTGGTGTTGCATAATCTGCATGATACTATTGTTCTGGGGTTTCCCTGGTTACAAATTCATAATCCAGTTTTGGATTGGAAATCTGTGTTCTGTGGTGAGTTGGGGTTGTCGGTGTGCCTTTAGTGAGGCTCCGGTGTTTTCCACCTCTCCTCAGTCGCATGATGTTCCTGATTATTTGGCGGACTTTTATGATGTATTTAGTGAGAATGAGTCTGCGTCTCTGCCTCCTCATAGGAGTTATGACTGTGCAATTCAACTGAGTCCGGGGTGTAAATTTCCCAAGGGTCGGCTCTTCAATTTATCTGTACCCGAGCACGAGGCTATGCGATCCTATATTAAGGAGGCATTGGAGAAGGGTCATATTAGACCATCCTCGTCACCCTTAGGTGCCTTTTTTTTTTGTAGCCAAAAAGGATGGATCATTAAGACCTTGTATTGATTATCGTGCCCTCAACAAAATTTCTGTTAAATATCAGTATCTGTTACCCCTGATTTCTGATCTGTTCTCCAGAGTTAAAGGTGCTTGCTGGTTTACCAAGCTTGACCTCAGGGGAGCGTATAATCTTATTCGCATTAAGCATGGGGATGAATGGAAGACGGCGTTTAATACTCCGGAGGGACATTTTGAGTACCTGGTGATGCCTTTTGGGCTCACTAATGCCCCTTCTGTCTTCCAGTGCTTCATGAACGATATTTTCCGAGATTTTGTCGATAAATTTTTGATTATCTATCTGGATGATATTTTGATCTTCTCCAAGGATTGGGATTCTCATGTGGAACATATTCGGACTGTGTTCCGGATCTTGAGGGAGAATTCCCTGTATGTCAAAGGATCTAAATGCCTTTTTGGAGTACAGAGGATTTCTTTTTTGGGATTTATTTTGTCCCCGTCAACTATTGAAATGGACCCGGCCATGGTACAGGCCATTTACGATTGGGTTCAGCCCACTTCTTTGATGGCCCTCCAGAAGTTTTTGGGTTTTGCTAATTTTTATCGGAAATTTATAGCAAAATTTTCTAGTATTGCCAAGCCATTGACTGATTTGACTAAGAAGGGTGCTGATGTATTAAATTGGTCTCCGGAGGCTGTTTCTTCCTTTCAGGAGCTGAAGCGAAGATTCACCTCCGCCCCCGTTTTGCGGCAACCTGATGTCTCACTTCCGTTCCAGGTAGAGGTGGATGCTTCTGAGATTGGTGCAGGAGCTGTTTTGTCCCAAAAGGATCCTGTAACATCTAAAATGAATCCCTGTGCTTTCTTTTCCCGAAAGTTCTCTCCATCTGAACGTAACTATGAAGTGGGGAATCGGGAACTGTTGGCCATGAAATGGGCATTTGAGGAGTGGAGACATTGGTTGGAGGGAGCTAAGCATCAAGTCATGGTCCTCACTGACCACAAGAATTTGATTTACCTAGAGTCGGCTAAGCGCTTGAACCCTAGACAGGCTAGGTGGGCCTTGTTTTTTACACGTTTTGATTTTGTGGTTTCTTTTCTTCCTGGAACTAAGAATGTCAAGGCAGACGCCCTCTCTAGGAGCTTCTTTGCTGATTATCCTGTGGTGACCAAGCCTGCTACCATCTTAGGCAAAGGGGTAGTTCTTTCTGCCATCTCGCCCGATATGAGACGTGCTCTGGAAGAGTTCCAGGAGGACAAACCTGAGCGTTGTCCCAGTGGAAAGTTGTATGTTCCTGACCAGTGGAAGAAGAGAGTGATGTCTGAAGTTCATTGCTCTGCTTTTGCTGGTCATCCAGGTATTTTTGGTACTAGAGATCTGGTGAGTCGGTCTTTTTGGTGGCCCTCCTTGTCTCGTGATGTCAGGAATTTTGTGCAGTCCTGTGGGACGTGCTCCCGGTCTAAATCGTGTTCTCGCTCTAGTGGGTTGTTGATGCCTTTGCCTGTCCCCAAGAGGCCATGGACCCATATTTCAATGGATTTCATCTCTGATATGCCTGTCTCTCAAAGGATGACTGTTATTTGGGTGATTTGTGATAGGTTCTCTAAGATGGTTCATCTTGTACCATTCCCTAAGTTGCCGTCTTCCTCTGAGTTGGTGCCCCTGTTTTTACAACAGGTGGTTCGCTTGCACGGGATTCCTGAGAACATTGTATCTGACAGAGGAGTCCAGTTTGTGTCTAGATTTTGGAGAACTTTCTGTTCCAAGTTGGGAATTCAGTTGTCCTTCTCCTCTGCTTTTCACCCTCAGACCAATGGGCAGACAGAGAGAACAAACCAGACCTTGGAGTCATATTTGAGATGTTTTATTTCTGCTGATCAGGATGATTGGGTTTCATTTTTGCCCTTGGCCGAATTTGCTTTAAATAATAGAGCTAGTTCTGCCACTTTGATGTCACCTTTTTTTTGTAACTTTGGGTTTCATCCTCGATTTTCTTCAGGGCAGGTGGAGCCCTCTGCCTGCCCAGGTGTTGACACTGTGGTGGAGAGAATGCACCAGATCTGGGACCAAGTGGTGGATAAGTTATCTCTCTCCCAGGAAAAGGCCCAGCGGTTTTCCAACCGACATAGGACCATTGGTCCCCAGTTTAAGGTTGGTGATATGGTGTAGTTATCATCAAAAAATATTGCTATGAAGGTGGCTTCTCCTAAGTTTAAGCCTAGATATATTGGACCTTACAAGATTTTGGAGATTATTAATCCGGTCTCTTTTTGTTTGGCTCTTCCTGTCACATTTAAAATCCATAATGTGTTCCATAAATCTTTGTTGAAGAGGTTTGTTGAACCTGTTGTTCCGGGGGTGGCACCTCCAGACCCTGTATTGGTTGAAGGTAACATGGAATACGTGGTAGAGAAAGTACTGGATTCCCATCTGGCTAGACGGAGACTCCAGTATTTGGTTAAGTGGAAGGGTTATGGTCAGGAGGATAATTCCTGGGTCTCTGCCTCTGATATTCATGCCAAAAGATTGGTGCGTGCCTTTCATCGGGCTCACCCGGATCGCCCTGGTGGCATGGATGAGGGTTCGGTGACCCCTCCTCAAGGGAGATGTACTGTTGTGAGTTCATTTTCCCCTTCACTACTGAGGCCCGATGAACTCCCTCTTCTGGTAAAGAAAGGTAGTGAGCCTGATTATCAAACACCTGAGCCTAATGATGATGACTGGCTGAGTGGAGTTACTGACTGGATATAAGGCCGCCGACGCCCTTCTGCCCTGCGGGTGATTTCTCTGTGGGATCCTTGGAGACCAGTCTGAATTCCTGCTCTTCTAAAGCTAAGTTTTCTGCTCGGCTTTTTGCATTTGTGCTTTGACTTTGTTTTGCTTTGTTTTTTCTGGATTTCTGTCATTCCCTGCTGGGGTGAGCTGAATTCCTTTAGCTCTGTTTTCTGAAAATACCTGAGTGCTGATTTAGTTTTTGAAGCCTAGCTGCTTCAGGGTCTTTTTCCATATCAGCTTGTTGGCTTATGTTTTTGATAGGGTTTTGGCAGATTGCAGACAGCAACCTTCCTTTCCTGTTCTGTTTAGTTAACTTGGGCCCCATCGTTTGCTCAGCCTATCTTTCTATCTGTGTGAGTGTTTTTTCATCTTGCTTCACCGTCATTATATGTTGGGGGATGTCCTTTACTTTGGGGTCTGCTCTGGGGCAGTTTAGATTTCCTTTTCTGTCTTTAGGCTATTTAGCTCTCCGGCTGTGATCGAGGGGTCTAGGGCACCGTAGGAACCCCCCACGGCTGCTGCTAGTTGTGTTGATAGGTTCAGGGGTCTGCAATCTGATAGTTGTCAACTTCTCTGGTTTTCTGGACGTAGCTTCTATTTTTGTGTCTGCCTCCTACGGTGACTCAATCATAACACCCCCCCATTAAACACAGCATGTCCGCAGGCTGAAAAAAAGCTAGAAAAACATGATGTTACTGGAGCATACAAAGAGTTTAACAATACTGCCAGCAGTTAACAATAAATAAAACATCTCCTGATGAGAAGCACTGTCTCCTTTAACATTACATACTAGCATTACCAATAATTTTCCTATAAAATACCTTACATTTTCTATATTATGCTAATACTATCCTATATCCTAAATACTATTTAACACTATCACATACTGTCATTATTCAAGAGCTCCTGGTAGCAACTGAGTAGTTCGCCACCAGATCTGGACACACTGTCCTTGCAACAATCATAACACTAATTCTGGCTTCCTACTAAGTTTTGGTTACTTCCACAATATTTTCTACAAAAATGTGCTTCACAATACTATTATATTATCACTATCACAAATTAAGTCATACCTGTTACTTTAACTTACAATATTTTATACTTCTTCATGCTATACATCTGTACAAATATCAAAACACCGTTAATTTTTCTTTTATTTCCTATAAAAATCTTTCACTATAATACTGTGCAATATTACTGTTATCAAATACTAATATATACTTTTTATTACAAAACCGTCTATACTTTAAGTGCAATATGTTAGTGCAAGTATAGCTACACTTTTTATTGAATACAATCAAGATTAGTCGAGGTAGTCTCTTTGATACTCTCCCAGCCGGGGTATCTTCTTGTGTCCTTAGTGGAATGTGGAGGACTCACTCCAAACTTCCAACGTTGTTCTTGCGTGGGCTGCAAGACATAGCTGGTCTCCCCCTTGGACCACCAATTCGGCCACACCTAACGGGTTTTTGTTCTGTGATTATTATTTAAAAAGGTGAATTTTTGTTAGGTTTCTTATAAAACCAAGAAGAAGCACCTTAAAGGCAATCTGTCACTGGAAGTTGGCGGCCTATGTAAATGGCCTGTGTCCAATCCGATGGGCGGTGTTTCTTCTTTTTTTTTTCCACCCCATCCGTGGCCCCCGTCTGCAATCTTTTCCGGAATTCTAGTAGTTCTACTCCATAGTTTGCACATGCGCAAAGCAATCTTGCTCACGCACACGCAGTATGCTTTGCCCAACTGCGGGCAAAGCCGAAAATCATTACTGCTCATGCGCCAGTACACTATGTCCCGGAACTATTTCGCTGTGTTCCGGGACATAGTGTACGGTGCATGCGCAGTAATGATTTTCGGCTTTTCCCGCAGTTGGGCAAAGCATACTGCGCACGCGCGAAGCAAGATTGCTTTGCACACACGCGAACTATGGAGTAGAACTACTAGAATTCTGTAAAAGATCGCGGACGGGGACCACGGAAGGGGTGGAGAAAAAAAGAAACACCACCCATCGGACCGGACACAGGCCATTTACATAGGCCACCAACTTCCGGTGAGAGATTCCCTTTAAGAGGTGCTAAACTATTTACAATAAAGTCTCTGGATCATTCAGTATCCATGATCTCTCAGTCCTTTGCCTTACTCATATAAAAACATAATTAGGTAAAACTTGCAGAAACCCTCCTAGGGTTATCTATTTACAAACTTGCTGGAGTCAGTTACTATGCACTTTACTGGGGCTGAATGGTGCAGCCTCCTGAAGAAGTGGAAGCACTCGTTTTATTTTGCTTCTAGGGCAAAACTTGCTGTCTGCCGCTTTCTGCAAAGATAAGACTTGTGGTAGTGGTCACTACTGGTGACACTGGGGTTGTAGTAGCAGCCTGGGTGGATGCTGCTTGTGGGACCTCAGATGGTATGGCCTCCTCTGGAGCTGCTGCTGTTACTGCAGCCTGGGTGGTTGCTAGGATGATTGCAGCCTGCATAGACACTGCCGGTTGGACTTCTGAGTGATCTGCAGCCTGAAGACCTGCTGATGATGGTACAATTGCAGCCTGGGTTGCTGCTGACGGTGTGACTACAGATGGGATCACTGCTGCTGGTGGAGCAGTTGTTGCTGACAGTGCTGCTGTGGTTGACGGTGGTACAACAGCCACTGCTGCCCCCTGGTTCTCTCTTGGAGCTATCAGCTCCACGGGGATCCGGCATACATGTAAGGTGTATCAGCCTCTCTCCCTGTAGTGGCGAGTGAATGAGACATGTTCCCCCAGGAAGAGGTCACATTCTGGATGTCCCATGATAAGGTGGGCTTCCACATCCCGTCTGTTCACAAACAGATCGGGTGCCTTTTGGGAATCTCGGATGAAGCCACATCTCCTACCCAGGTCGAAACTCAGATCCGTGCCTAAACCCATCGGGTTCCCGCTTCCCATTCTCTTCACGCGGACCAGGGTTTTGGTGTGCATGTCCCGCTCCAACAGGGCCATCTGCTGGGCCTGTCGCTCTCTCTCCTCCTGCTCCAGCATCAAGACCTGCTGGCGGCAGGATTCCTCCCGTGTTATGGGGTATTCCATCAGGTCTGTCCCCTTCTCCCAGATGAGGACCTCCGACCTGCGGTGCACTTCGGGGAGAGGCTGTTCTAACAACGGGTTCTAGGATCCCTCCCCTGGGCTCCATTTGTCAATCCCAAGCTACGTTCATGACCACCTGGCCAGATTTGGAAGTCGGCAGTGATCCTATGGGGCCTAGCAGGGCATCCCATGTCCCAGGGGCGGTGCCCGTACCTGATCCTCAGGTGCTGCTGTCATCTCCTGCAGATCCCGTTGCGGTGGGTACCAGTAGTGTGTGAACTGTCGTGGTGGGTACCGGTGATGTTGGTACCGATGCTGGTGGTACCAGTGCTGTTGGTACCTGTGACCTGGCAGTTTCCTCCAGTGCAGCCTGCTTCTTCCTGGCGAGAAGAGCCTGTCTCTGGCGCAGACACGGGGCCAGCTCTTCTATCTCCTGTTCCAGGCGGGCCAGATTGGTGTCTGGTGAGGGGCTGAAGCCTTGATCCGCAGGGCTGGGTGAACTCTCTATCTCCTTCCCGCGCCCCACAGGCCTCCCTCCATTCTCCATGATGGCCTCCTAGTCTTCTGTCTTCTCTTCCGCTGTTTCCCGCCACGGGGCCTTTCTTCACGCCCCGGGGGCGATGCCTCTTTCCTTTGCCACCATACCAGGCTAGGATGTGGACCCCTCTGGGTGTCGGCCATGATGCTGTGGCATAGAAGCATAGACAGGGGAGGTTCATGGTGTTTTGCGCTCTTTCTTGGGTACAGCCCACGATGGTACTCCTCACTGCACACCTCGTGGAACCGCCATGGCAGCCATTTTTACAGTCCAAATCACAGTCCAATAAGTTTACTCCTTTGCACATTCTGTTAAGCAATCTTTCAATTCAGTACAGTCTCTGGCACACAGGACCTGGTGAAACTGGGCTTCGATAGCCTGTTTGTGATGCCAAGTTGGAGCGCCCGCCAGGGCAGTGGGGAATACTCAGTATCGGGCCGCTTCTTAACCCCTTTCTGCCATCGGACGTACTATCCCGTCCATGTGACCTGGGACTTAATCCCCAAGGACGGGATAATACGTCATAGTGATCAGCGGCACCCCTGGGGGGAGCGCCGCTGATCGCGACCGGGTGTCAGCTAATTATCACGGACCGCCCCGGAACATTAACCCCTGGCACACTGCGATCAAACATGATCGCAGTGTACTGGGGGATTAGGGAAGAATCGCGCAGGGAGGGGGGTTCCCTGTGTGCTTCCCTGGACCCTCGGAACAGCGCGATGTGGTCACGCTGTTCCAAGAGCCTCCAACCCTGCAGGCCCCCCGGATCAAAAATGGCCACGGGGGCCTTCGGAGGCCTGCAGGGAGGCCTGCAGGGTGGCGGCTTCCTCAGTGCCTGCAGAGAGCAGGTGCCGAGAAAGCCTAGATAAGTTCCTTTGGGGGGGTCTAGTTTCCAAAATGGGGTCACTTGTGGGGGGTTTCCATAGTTTAGGCACATCAGGGATTATCCAAATGCGACCTGACACCCACAGACCATTCCATCAAAGTCTGCATTCCAAAACGTCACTACTTCCCTTCCGAGCCCTGACATGTGCCCATACAGTAGTTTTCTCCCACATATGGGGTATCAGCGTACTCAGGACAAATTGTACAACAACTTTTTATTTTCATGCCTGGGTGTTATAAACTTATGTGAAGCACTTGGGGGTTCAAAGTGCTCACCACACATCTAGAAAAGTTCCTTGGGCGGTCTAGTTTCCAAAATGGGGTCACCTGTGGGAGGTTTCCACTGTTTAGGCACATCAGGGGCTCTCCAAATGTAACATGGCGTTAGATCTCAATTCCAGCCAAAAAGTCAAATGGCACTGCCATGCGCCCAAACAGTGGTTTACCCCCACATATGGGGTATCAGCGTACTCAGGACAAATTGCACAATAACTTTTGGGGTCCTGTTTCCCTTGGGAAAATAAAAATTAGGGGTGAAAAGATCATTTTTTTTTTAAAATATGATTTTTTCAATTGTACGGCTATACGTTATAAACTTATGTGAAGCCCATGAGGGTTCAAAGTTCTCACCACACATCTAGATACGTTCCTTGGGGGGTCTAGTTTCCAAAATGGTGTCATTTGTGAGGGGTTTCCACTGTTTAGGCACATCAGGGGCTCTACAAATGCAACATGCCGTCCGATCTCAATTCCAGCCAAAAAAGTCAAGTGGCGCTGCTTCCTTTCCAAGCTCTGCCATGCGCCCAAATAGTGGTTTACCCCCACATATGGAGTATCAGCATACTCAGGACAAATTGCACAATAATATTTGGGGTCCTGTTACCTTTGGGAAAATAAAAATTGGAGATGAAAATATCATTTTTTTGGAAAAAATATGATTTTTTAATTGTACGGCTTTACGTTATAAACTTCTGTGAAGCCCTTGGGGGTTCAAAGTGCTCACTACACATCTACATAAGTTCCTTTTGGGGGGTCTAGTTTCCAAAATGGGGTCACTTGTGGGGGGTTTCCACTGTTTAGGCACATCAAGGGCTCTCCAAACGTGACATGGCGCCCGATCTCAATTCCAGCCAATTTTACATTGAAAAAGTCAAACGGCGCTCGTTCCCTTCCGAGCTCTGCCATGCGCCGAAACAGTGGTCCCCCCCCCCACATATCAGGTATCAGCGTACTCAGGACAAATTGCACAATAACGTTTGCAGTCCAATTTCTCCTGTTACCCTTGGTAAAATAAAAAAAATTGGACCTGAATTAATTTTTTTGTGAAAAAAAGGTAAATGTTCATTTTTTTTAAATATTCAAAAAATTCCTGTGAAGCACCTGAAGGATTAATAAACGTCTTGAATGTGGTTTTGAGCACCTTGAAGGGTGCAGTTTTTAGAATGGTGTCACTTTTGGGTATTTTCTATCATATAAAGCCAAAAAATGAAGAAAAATGCAGCACTCGTGAAATCTGTTAAAAAACCATAGTCCTTTATTGAATTAGTTGGACAAGGTCAGCATGAGGGCTAGGTACGTGAGCAACATGCAGGGAAAAAGACTACAGCTGTTTCGTGTTACACACGCTTCAACAGGTCCTTGTCCAACTAATTCAATAAAGGACTATGGTTTTTTAACGGATTCCACGAGTGCTGCATTTTTCTTCATTTTTTGGCTTTATATTACATGTGGTGTTATGCAACCACCGGATTTACCATTTTGAATGTCACCCAGATGCCCGGATTTCAGACATCCATATCTCCAACAGTGAGTAGACTTTGCTTTAGTGCTGTTTTGCTGTTTCTTTCTGTTTGCTGATTTTCTATCACATAGACCCCTCAAAGTGACTTCAAATGTGATGTGGTCCCTAAAAATAAAATGGTATACAAATGAGAAATCGCTGGTCAACTTTTAACCCTTATAACCTCCTAAAAGAAAATTTTGGTTCCAAAATTGTGGTGATGTAAAGTAAACATGTAAGAAATGTTACTTATTGAGCTTTTTGTGTGCCATATCTCTGTCATTTAAGGACATAAAAATTCAAAGTTGGAAAATTGCGACATTTTCAAAATTTTCGCCAAATTTCCGTTTTTTTCACAAATAAACGCAAGTTATATGAATGAAATTTTACCACTAATATGAAGTACAATATGTCATGAGAAAACATTGTCAGAATTACCAGGATCCATGGAAGAGTTATTACATCATAAAGGGACAGTGGTCAGAATTGTAAAAATTGGCCTGGTCATTAACGTGCAAACCACCCTTGGGGTAAAGGGGTTAAAGGGGCAGTGTCACAGTGGCAGTGACCCGGTCTGTGGCCCTGGGCATCCAATAAAAGGGGATATTTACAGGGGGAAAATAAAGAGTTTATAATAAAGTGGTTGTGACGCCACCTGTGGTTTCTGATCAGAAGTAACCAGTGCTGCAGTGCAGATCCTCTGGGACTGATTGTGTGATGCAGCAGAGTTGGAATAGCTCTCCACAGGCAGAGCTGTTGTCCCAGGGCAGTAGTTATTATTAAAGATGCTATATTTGATGTTAATAGATGTAGCAGTGCTGAGTGAGTGTTGAAGAAAGAATTCAGAGGACACAACTGGGTGCAGTTCCAAAGCTTTACTCACAGTTCTGTCTGCAGTACAGATGCCCGCTTGGTGCCGTGTCCTTCAGGTGAGGGACTCAGTCAACTCCCAGGCAAATGGAAAACTTTTCCAGAACTCCCTTCAGTATATGCCTTTCCTGGCCATCTCACTGTATTGCTTTCTCGCCTCTTCCTACACAGCACCTCACAGTCAGTGTCCCAGGCCAGCAGCCGCTGACCTTATCGGATAACATGCACAGTTCGTTTCCTTGCTCCCTTATGGCTGCTTTTCCGGCATAGATAACTGTGGTTAGTGGCTGTGACCCCAAAAGTTGCCATCGCTGTCGGCTTGCTAGCTGAGTCCTGTTGTCCTCTCTACTAGGCTAGGGGCTGAGACCCTTCTGCAACCTGATCCCTCCACCTGACAGCCGTCATCGTGGAACAAGCCCCACGGGTGGCCTATGCTCTGCCTGTGCCTCTGGGATCCTTTCCCTGTACAGGGAGCTTCCTTTAATATCTCCTCCGTCCAGCAGCTCCTCCCAACTAGAAGCTGCTCTGTCTATGTCTTTCCACTTCTCCCCCCTAGGGGAGAACTGATCCTGACTTCCTTTCAGTTCTCCCACTCTGAACCCTTAAGCTCCACCCACCTCCCAACACCCTTTCCTATTCACCAGGGATGAGACCATCCTCCCTTACGGTCCATCCAGGGTGCCCTGCTGCTATAAGTGAGTGTTGGATGCAGGTGTAAGAGTGCGGTCAGGTGCCTCCACCTTACTTGGGTAGTGGGATACTACACCTCTGGATGAGGTGCAGTACCTCTGTGGTGACTGAACCCTCAGAGGCGCCACTCATGCAGAGGGGACAATTGGTGAGAATGCAGAAAATAAGTCGCATAATGGCCAAAAAGGGTGTGGTTCCTCATCTACACACACAGGTCACCTTGTTCTGAATAGTTACTTGAAAGCACAGTTACCATTTAATGGTACATCACAATTATGGTGTGAACAAAGTGCAGTATATGTGTAAAACCATCTGTATTTTACAGTCGACACTCTAATGTAGATAATGCTTAAAAGGTTACTTGCATGTGGCTTTACTGTGGGCCACTACAATCAATGCTACCTGTGGGCCCTAGGCACCTCAGTCTGATATTATCAATAATAATATAAAATTATCTAGAAAAAGTAGGCTATCATGTGCTTATAGGTTAATCTCCTATTTGTCAGCATCTTTAATAGCTACAGTACAATCTGATTATCAGAACAAATAGCATGAGCCAAGGTTCTCTCTGCAATATGAGAGTACAGAACACGGGCAGTCCTGTCTGATCGCCCTTTGAATCTGAAGAAAAAAATCCTGAAGAACATTATTTTAGTTGAATTTTTGCTCATAGAGTGGCATAAATCATCCTAATCTATTTTCTAAATTTGGGCCCAAAGCCCATCTTCTCCGAAACCCAGTATATAGTTTCCCATTCAACACTATCAAAGACCTTGTAGATGTCTAATGATAGCTGCCTCTTTAACCAGACTGGGATGAGAACTGAAGACTGGTAAACAATCTCCTAATGATTAGTCGAGTGGACTTTTTAGGCATAAATCCTGTCTGATCCTTATGTAGAATATTAGTAATTATGTTCATTAATCGATTAGGCAGTAGTCAGGACTACCAGTATGGCTGGCAGGCTCCCTCTGTTCATGCACACAGGTACTGCCGGCATCTCCTCTGAGTTCAGTGAAAGTTAATAAGTCCTCACCCCTCTAATAAACTCTTTCTTGTCACCCTTTGTGATGATTTTTGTAATGTTATTACTGGTCCTGCATTTCATGCCTGTAAAGGGTGACAGCTATAGTTCTAGCATACTAGAAGTTTATGCCATTATCCTCCATACTTTACAGATGTGTTTAATTGCAGACTATCATCCCTGCACAAGGTTGGGATGGCTCCTAGTCCAAGCACTACAGTGCCTTGAAAATGTATTCATCCCCGTGAACTTTTCCACATTTTTCCACGTTACACCCACAAACCTATATATATTTTATTAGGATTTTATTTGACATGCAAACACAAAGTAACAAGTATTTGTGAAGTGCAAAGGAAATAATACATGGTTTCCTACATATTTTAAAAACATTTTGACAAAGTCACTGGCAAAGTACTGGAGGGGAGATATGTATCACTGTGGTTGTTGGCTTCAGTAATATAAACCTAGGAAAAACGCTCCAGAGCAATAAGTGCTGAGAGGGGCCATGTTTAGGGGTAGGTTGATTAAACAGCTGTGGAGTGGGTGCATTCCAGAGGATAAATACACAGCCTTTTGATTTATTCAGGGTAGGGTGTGCCTGGGGGTGTAAGCACCAGAGCTGTGTTTTTCATGATAAGGAAAGCTGGACTTTTGTTGTTTGTTTCTGAGCAGGCGGATCTCTGCAGCAACACAGATTATGCCATACATTAGGTTTTTGTTTTCCCATTATGCCAGAAGGACAGTGTTTGTTTTTCTAACGCTGCTCTGGTTTATGTAGTACCTTGAATAAACCAGTGGAAGATTTAAAGAGGCAGTGTTACTGTGTCTCCCTCTATGTGCAGCCAAGTGAGCCGATCTACCACACTTGGTGGAGAATGTGGGCAAAATCCCCAGAAAGAAAATGTGATGGCTGTGGACAAAATGCTTGTCCTGGGTGAAGGGATGGAACAGCGGTCACACAAAATGGAGGAGCTGAACAAGCACCTGGTCCAAAGCCAGCAGCAGCTCTAGTATCAGCACCAGTAGCAGCTCCAGCAAAACCAGCAGGAGACAACTAAACTCCTGACGCAGCAGATCCAACAGCAGCAACGGCAGATGCAACTCCTGCTGGGGGAAGTGTGAAGCAGAGAAACAGCCCCTCTCCCAAGTCCAGGTGAGGCCTCATTGGCGTATGACAAGCCATGCAAAAGGTGATTATGTTGAGGCATTTTTTAATGTGTTTGAAAAGGTAGCAGAATGGGAGAAGCGGCCACTAGAGCAGTGAGTAGAGGTGTTGGCCCCCTATCTAACTGGTGAGCCCCAACACTGTTGGGGTTAATCTGCAGGTTAACAGCATTATGATGCTGTCAGGCGCCTGCACGTAGCTGAATGCAGGGAGGAGAAAATTATCTTTATTCTCCCGCCAGCATTCGGTATTCAGTCATAGGGGTGGGGCAGAACCGGTTCAGTGACCGCTCTGAGCATACAGAGTGGCCGCCGTAACTGCGTCCCCGACCCTGACTGACTTAGGTTCCACATTGTGGCCGGCTGTCAGTCAGGCCCAGGAGCACAGTTACATCATCCGCTCTGTATACTCAGCGCATGACTGAACCAGTGCCACCCATGTCCCTATGACTGAATACTGAATGCTGGCGGGGAGAATAACAATAATTTTCTCCCCTTGCATTTGGCTACATATAGGTGCCAGACAGCATTATGACGCTGTTAACCTGCAGATTAACCCCATATCTGCAGGTTAGCAGTATTATTCCCGGTGACATAGTCCATTTAATTATTGACGGTCCTGTCCTACCTGTCAGCTAACTGCTCCCGTCTCCCACTTCCACAGTCCCCTAGTGACATTACCCATTATATAGGCTCTATTTGACCGGATTGCCATGGACCTTGTCGGACTCCTAGTTAGGTCCACCAGAGGGCACCTATATTTCATGATGGTCATGGACCGTCCTGACAGACTAAGGAACCTCACTTATATCCAAGGTAATGATAGAATTATGTAAGACTCTTCAGATTATACAACTCATTATGTCGGTGTACCATCAGCAGACGGATGGCCTGGTGGAAAGTTTCAATAAGACATTGAAGTAAATGCTTAAGAAAATTGTGGAAAAGGGTGGCAGAGAGTGGGCTTGCCGACTCCTGTACCTGCTGTTCTCTATTAGGGAAATACCACAGGCCCCTATGTGGCCCAGATGCTGATCATGATCCTTCAAGCACAAGAGGCCCAGGCAAGGGTCTACAATCGGTCATCTAAGACGACATCATCTGTTGGCGTTGGTGTTGATCCGCCTGGTTTAAAGCAAATTTCTGGCCAAGTGACAGGGCTATACGAAGTGATTGAAAAGCTGAGTGATGTCAACTAGAAGTTCCACCAGCCATGGAGAAGAAAGCTGTGCCAACCAAGTGAACCACATCAACCTGTTTAAACCATAGCAATGCAGGGAACCAGTAGAAGCTATGTGCCTGGCGGCAATCATGAGGCCAAGGGCGAAGATGTCACAGTGGCAGAGACACTGTCGCCATCCCGAAATAACAGTGCCAAAAACTGCTTCAGCGGAACCAGGACTTGTTTTCAGAGTCACCAGTACGTACGCAGTACCAGTACGTTGAACATGAAATCCTAGTGGAACCACATGTGTGGGTAAACCAAAAGCCATATAGAATCCCTGAAGCCCACCACAAAGTGATTTAGAAGGAGGTGAAGAGAATGTTGAACCTGGGTGTCAAGGAGTCAAAGATCGGCTGGTCCAGCCCAATTGTCCTTGTGCTGAAGGCTGATGAAGATTAGCGTTTCTTTAATGACTTCAAGAAACTAAATGAGGTGTTTCATTTGGCGCCTATCTGATGCCCCCCGTAAATAAACTCATAGTGAGGCTAGTGTCAGCAAGATACATCACCACCCTGGACCTAACAAAAGAATAGTGGCAAATCCTTCCCTCTCAAAGTGCCAAGGAGAAGATGGCCTTTTCTATACCTGACAGTTGATTCCAGTATACCAGAATGCCATTTGGGCTGCAGCTTACCTTTATGATATTGTGATACTCAGATCAGATTGGGGAAGTCATCTGCAGAAGGTCCAGGCCGTGCTGGATGCATTGAGGAAGGAGGGGTTTACCATAAATCCAAAGAAGTGTACTATGGGGAAAAATGAGGCAAAATACTTGGGCAATATAATCTGGAAAGGCAAAATAAAGAAACAAGTGAATAAGGTGGAGGCAATACAAAATTGGCTGTAACTGGTCTCCAAGAAACAGGTTTGGACATTTCTGGGAATGGTGAGATATCATCGGCGGTTTATCCTGAATTTCGCCACGATAGCTGTGCCCAAACAGACCTTCTTAAGGGTATGAAGACATTGATTGCCAAATGGTCTCCTAAAGCAGAGCTGGTATTCCAAGAGTTGAAGCTTGCCCTATGTAAGCAGACAGTCTTGATTGCACCTGACTTTAGTAAGGAATTTGTGGTCCAGAAGGATGTATCAGAGGTCGGGTTGGGAGCTGTGTTGTCCCAGGAAGTAAATGGGGAGGAACATTCAGCCCTATATTTAAGTAGGAAACTCTTCTCCCGTGAGAAAAACTATGCCATTGCAGAAAAAGAATGCTCGACCATCAAATGGGCAATTGACACCCTGTGGTACTACCTGTTAGGCAGGAAGTTCAGGTTAGTGTCAGATCATGCGCCCCGGAGATACAGTAGATGAGGGAATGGATGAGGAAGAATGCCCGGGTGATTAGTTTCTAGGGCTAGAGGAATACAACTTTCATGTGGAACACAGGCCTGGGAAGCTGCACGGTAACACAGATGCCCTGGCTAGACTTCCTTGTTTGGATGCTTTTTTTCAGCAGGGACAGGGACGCTGGTCAGTTGATGGAAAAATAGATGGCGCTAAATACAGGGCAATTCTGGAGGAAAACCTGTTACAGGCTGCAAAAGACTTGAGACCGTAGTGTAGGTTCACCTTCCAGCAAGACAACAACCCAAAACATACTGCCAGAGCAACAATGTATGATCTAGATCAAAGCATATTCATGTGTGTCAATGATTCAGTCACAGTCCAGACCTAACAATCCTTTTGAGAATCTGTGGCAAGACTAGAAAAATGCTGATAACAGATGTCTCCATCCAATGTCACAGACCTAGAGCACAAAGAAGAATGGGCAAAAGATTCAGCCTCTAGATGTGCAAAGCTGAATGTATACCCTAAGGCTATGTGCACACGGTGCGGATTCTGCTGCGGATCTGCAGTGTTTCAGGCTTTGCGGGTCCACAGCAGATTTAGGTGCGTTGTACAGTACCATTGTTTTCAATGGTAAACTGGAAAACGCTGTGCACATGCTGCAGATTTTTCCGCTTGGATTTGCTGCGGGTTCAAATCCGCAGCATGTCAATTCTTTGTGCGGATTCCGCTGCGGTTTCACACCTTCTCCATTGTAGAGGTGTGAAACCGCAGGGCAAATCCGCAGGTAAACCGCAGGTCTTTTGACCTGAGAATTTACCTGCGGATTTTTCTAAATCCGTGCGGAAAAATCCGCAGGACCAAAATCTACGTGTGCACATAGCCTAAAAGACCTGCAGCAGTAATTGCAGAAAAATGTGGTCCAACAAATTGTTGTCTCAGGGAGGCTAAATACAAATGCACATCACAATTTTCAGATTTATATTTTTAAAATATTTAGAAAACCATTTATCATTTACCTTACACTTCACAAATACTTGCTACTTAGTGTTGGTATATCATGTAAAATCCCAATAAAATACCAATTAAGTTGCTGGGTGTAACATGTAAGTTCATGGGGTATGAATACCTTTTCAAAGCACTGTATACAGATGTTTTACTGCAGACTATTCTCTATACAATGTCGGGATGGTTATTAGTCTGAACATAGGGTTTGTTCCTTGTTTCAAAATCAACATGATATTGGCCTTTGGATGGAGGAAAATAACCCTCCTCTAGTTTATTAAATACCGATACCAGCTGTTCCCCTATCTCCCAACCCTGTTCTCCCTATAGAACTCAGGGGATTCCAGTAGTCTCTGTGGCATTATTTGCCAACATGCCCAATGTTTCCTTCAGTTTTCCTGTATATGAGGAGCCTTTAGACCAGTGATTGTGAAACCTTTGAGAAAGTGCCTAAACTGCAAACCAAAACCCATTTACTTATCGAAAAGTGCCAACACGGCAATTTAACCTGAATACTGAGGTTTTAGTTTAGAAAAAACAACTTATTCAGAGTGCATGCAGGGGCAACAGAGTGCAGGCGGGGACAGCAGAGAGCAACCACAGACAGGAGCAGGAGTACCTGACTGCAGATATAAAGGAATATGCTTCCTATCCTGGTATATGCACTTCACATCCTGGTATATGCTCCCTCATCCTGATATATGCTCATATGCTCTCCCCTCCCCCATCCTCATATATTCTCCCCCCATCTTGATATATGCTCTGCCAATCCATCTATAAGCCTCTCATCCATGCATATGGCCCCATCCATGTATATGCCACCATCCTAGTATAGTATATACTCTCACAATCTATGTATATGACCCTCATCCATGTATATGCTCCCCGTCCTTGTATATGTTCCCCCAATTCATATACACTGCTCAAAGAAATAAAGGGAACACTCAAATAACGCATCCTAGATCTCAATGATCTGAATGAATGAAATATTAACATTGAATACTTTGTTCTGTACAAAGTTGAATGTGCTGACAACAAAATCAAACAAAAATCATCAATGGAAATCAATTTTATTAACCAATGGAGGCCTGAATTTGGAGTCCCACACAAAATTAAATGGACTGTTGAGAGTGTGTGGACCCCATCTGGAATATAATGTCCTTAAAACAAGTCAAAATGATGCTCAGTATTGTGTGTGGCCTCCACGTGCCTGTATGACCTCCCTACAATGCCTGGGCATGCTCCTGATGAGGAGGCGGATGGTCTCCTGAGGGATCTCCTCCCAGACCTGGACTAAAGCATCTGCCAATTCCTGAACAGTCTGTAGTGCAACGTGACATTGGTGGATGGAGCAAGACATGATGTCCCAGATGTGCTCAATCGAATTTAGGTCTGGGGAACGGGTGGGCCAGTCCATAGTTTCAATACCTTCATCTTGCAGGAACTGCTGACACACTCCAGCCACATGAGGTCTGGCATTGTCCTGATGAGGAGGAACCCAGGGCCAACCGCACCAGCATATGGTCTCACAAGGGGTCTGAGGATCTCATCTCGGTACCTAATGGCAGTCAGGCTACCTCTGGCCAGCACATGGAGGGCCATGCGGCCCTCCAAAGAAATGCCACCCCACACCATTACTGACCCACTGCCAAAACGGTCATGCTAAAGGATGTTGCAGGCAGATCGCTCTCCATGGCGTCTCCAGACCCTGTCACGTCTGTCACATGTGCTCAGTATGAACCTGCTTTCACCTGTGAAGAGCACAGGGTGCCAGTGGCGAAATTGCTAATCCTTGTTTTCTTTGGCAAATGCCAAGCGTCCTGCACGGTGTTGGGCTGTGAGCACAACCCCCATCTGTGGACATCGGACACTCAGACCATCCTCATGGAGTCAGTTTCTAACCATTTGTGCAGACATATCCACATTTGTGGCCTGCTGGAGGTCATTTTGCAGTAGCGGTAGAGGAAGTGGAGGAAGCGGTTCTGCTGCTGGGTTGTTGCCTCCTACAGCCCCCTCCAAGTCTCCTGATATACTGACCTGTCTCCTGGTAGCACCTCCAGACTCTGGACACTACGCTGACAGACACAGCAAACCTTCTTGCCACAGCTCGCATTGATGTGCCATCCTGGATTGTACCTGAGCCACTTGTGTGGGTTGTAGAGTTTGTCTCATGCTACCACGACTGTGAAAGCACAACCAACATTCAAAAGTGACCAAAACATCAGCCTGAAAGTATTAGTACTGAGATGTGGTCTGTGGTCCCCACCTGCAGAACCACTCCTTTATTGAGTGTCTTGATAATTGCCAATAATTTCCATCTGTTGTCTATTACATTTGCACAACAACATGTGAAATTGATAGTCAATCAGTGTTGCTTCCTATGTAGTTATATTCTGTTGTTTAAGTGTTCCGTTTATTTTTTTGAGTAGTGTATATGCTCCCCATCCTAGTATGTGCTCCCCCATCCTTGTAGATGATGCCCCATCCTAGTATATGCTCTCCCATCCTTGCATATGCTCTTCCATCCTTGTTTCTGGCCGTCATCCTGGTACATGCACTTCATTCTGGTATATGCTTCTCCTCCTGGTATATGCCCCCATCATTATATATGCGCCCTCATCCTTGTATTTGTCACCCCATCATTGTATATGGGCCCTAATACTGGTATATATCCCTCATCATTGTATATGCGTCCTAATCTTGGTATATGCACCCCCATCCTGGTACATATCCCCCATTATTGCATATGCACCCTAATCCTTGTATATGTCTCCCATCCTGCCCATGCCGCTGTTCAATGCATAGAAAGAAGAAGAAAAAACAATAAACATTGCTACTTTTGAAGCCTTCAACTGATTTTATCGTCTAAGCCACAGGGGGCTCATGACGTCACTACCATACGCCCAGTCGCGTGTACGCCGAAGTCAGCTTCTGGCCTCTAATTTGCCAGCAGCGTGTATTGTGGTGCACGGCCCCAGCAAGCAGGGCTGTGGAGTCAGAGTCGGTGCTCATTTTGGTGGAGTCGGAGTTGGTATAAAGTGGACTGACTCCGACAATATATAAAAAATTGGGTACAGTAGTTCAATGCAGAATGTGCTGAATATTTTTTCATAGGAATTTGGGAAAGTTATGAAATGTCCTATAAATGGCCGTTCTATTCCTGATCTAAGGCTACATTCACACACACAGCGTTTTTGCTGCATTTTTTGAGGAAACATTTTTCAGCTGCAAAAGCAGATCAGCTTTTTAAAAAACCGCATCACCTGAAAGGTTTTTGAGCCCATAGATAATGTTTTCAATAGAAAAAGCAGATTAGAAAAACGCCACACAAACTGACATGCTCATTCTTTGTGAGGATCGATTTTTGAGCCCAAAAACGGATCCTCACAAAACGATGTGTCTGAATGTCATATCTTGAGACCCATTGACTTTGCCGGGATGCCCAGAGTCACTGCATTTTACTGCAAAAAACGGATCTGCAAAAACACGGTGTGTGAATCATGGCCATAGCCAGCGAGGGGCAGGGGGGGCAGCTGAACCCCCTAGAAGCAGGGGCACGCACCTATCAAAACTCACTTGTATGCTGCAGTGCTCCTGTTCTGCACTGGCTCCAGACTGCAGGGGGCAATCTCCCCTCCACTGTCCTCTCTTCTGCAGTCTTCACCAGAGAGAGGAGGGGGAGGGGTGCCTGCCCTGCACAGGATCCGATTCCTGGGCCCCGAGCTGGAGAAAGTGAAAAAGTGAAAATACTACTGCTCATCTCTGTCACAGGAAAGTAACTAATGCTAATATTGTAGTGGATTATTATGTGCTCTCTGTAAAAGGAAGATCTTAAAAAGACTCTTAAAAGACGCTTCATGTTTCTTAAAATGGATGCCTGCACACGTCACAGAGTGAACTATTTTGCCATCAATGCTCGATATGTTTTTGACAACAAAGAAATTGTTACCAAGACACTGGCAGTAAAAGATACTAAAGCTCATCGCAGCAGCCAGTTTCTCCAGGCCTTAGTGGAAAAAGTTCTGCAAGATTACGAACTCAAAAAAGAACAGGTTCTTGCTATTGTAACGGACAGTGTGGCAAACATGATAAATACAATTAAACTGATGAATGAGAGTAATGAACATCAGCTAGAAGAAAATTTAGGATTCAGTATGTTTGAGATGGAAGGCCACAGTGCTATTCATGTAACTGAGGAACAAACAGATATTACAACAGAAGAACAGCAAAATTATACTGTAGAAATAGATGATCTTGTTGAAGGTGCTTCAGAACACTTTCCTATTCATCACATGCGCTGTGTTGTGCACACGCTGCAACTGGCAATAAGAGATAGTCTGCAAGAGGGACATGCTGGAAATCTGATTGGAAAAGTGAGGAAATTGGCTATTGCTGCCAGAACCCCTAAAATTGATTCCATCTTGAAGAGATGTGCTGGGAAAGGGGCAATTTCGATCAAGCCACTCAGTGGGGCAGCACTTATTTAATGATTGAGCGATTGCTTGAACTAAAACCGTTTCTTATAGATATGGCGAACCCTCAGGTAACCCTAAATGAAGGTCAATGGACACAGGTGGCTGAATTGAAGGAATTGCTTAATCGCCCATTTACTGACTAAAAAATTACAAGCTGAGGATTTAACTCCTGGCATTTTCATAAGGGAGTGGAAGAACTTGCTATTTTGCCTGTCCCAATGAGAAGGTTTAATCGCAGATGGCATGTCTGCTTCAATGAAACGGCGACACAGCTATTGGAAAATAAAATTTTTCTGGCAGCTGTTTGTGGACCCAAGTCATCGTATACTGCTTGATGATCAACAGCTTACTAAAGGAAAAGAAGCTCTGACTGAGGTAGCAGTTAGGATGAGTGGCCTACAGGAGGACTGCCAGGCGCAAGAGGACTTGGGTCCTGACAGTGCTACTGCTGCCATATCTTCATCCTCATCAGATGAGGAGTTTGACTTTGACAAGTATTTGGATGACATGGAGCAGGCAAAGTGTTGCCTCATGGAAAAAGATTTCACTCTGTCTCCTATAGCAAGCAGATTGACCATATTTCAGCAAAATGTTTCACTTGCTCTCAAAGAAATAGAAAAATGCAACCGTTCATCAAAACTGACTGTGCATGAGGCAATTCCTTTATACCCGGAAATTGTTAGAGATGTTGCCCATGTGGTTACGGCTTTGCCTCCAACCCAAGTTAGTGTAGAGAGGTTGTTCACTAGCCTTAAAATTATTAGGTCAGATTTGAGGTCATCTATGAAGGAGGATCTGATGGAGGCAATTCTAGTTCATAGAACAAATTCATAGACTGCACAAATGTTATTTAGTATGTTTTTGTTGAAAACTGTTTCTTGCCACTTACATAGTTGTATTCCAATAAATATATATTATGTTCTATCTAAATATTTTGATTATTTTATCATAAAAATGATTAAATCTTTGATGTTCACATTGTACTACAATAAATTTTTCACTTAAATATAAGCAATATATGTGGGAGTCGGAGTCGGTGTAAGGGAAACTGAGGAGTCGGAGTCGCAGGTTTGGCTTACCGACTCCACAGCCCTGCCAGCAAGTTCATGCGCTGCAATACACTTCAGCTGGATGTGTGTCTGAGGATGCAGATCCAGCTGAATTAGGGGCTGGCGTCACCTGGCTCCTCACCCTCCTGGTCCACTGATGCGACGGAACGGCGATGGCGCGTGTGCCGACAGGGAGGGCTGTGTGTGCACCCTCTGGCAAACGTACCCTAGGTTCTACACCGCTGCTCTAGACCCACTAAATCCTCTTGCGGTACCCAGAGAGATTTATTTCTCTCTAAAGATTGATGAATCACACTGAGGTGATCATTAAACTTAGAATTACACACAAGTTTAAAATGTGGAACATAAAACTCTAAAATGTCTGCAAATGTCATCATGGTTTGTATTGGAGGCTGATTGGTCAGTCACCAATGATTGCCGATGGGCCCCTGACGATGAGCAGTGTGATAGGCTACTGTCTATGACAACAGCAATCACTGCTCATCCTTCCAGGCTGTAGAGAGAGGAGGTCCTTATGGTGCCTTGAAAAAGTGTTCATACCACGGGTACTTTTTCCCGTTACGCCAACATCAATGTCATTGGTGAACGGCAAAGGAAATGAAACATGGTTTTCTACATTTTTAAAAAATATACATCTGAAAATTGAGAGGTGAATTTGTATTCATCCCCCAGAGTCAATAGTTTGTACGATCACCTTTCGCTGCAATGATTGCTGCAAGTGTTTTGGGGTATGTCTTTAGACATGCCATTTAGGGAGCACAGTTATTTGAAAGTACTCTGCTCAGATGAAAGCAAAGTAGAACATTTTTGGCTAAATACATAGCTAGCAAGGCTGAAAAAAGACATTTGTCCATCCAGTTTAGCCTATATTCCATCAGAATAAATCCCCAGATATACGTCCTTCTAAAGAACCTAATAACTCTAAGATACTATATTTTTACTCTCCAGGAAGACATCCAGGCCTCTCTTGAACCCCTCGACTGAGTTCGCCAAAAACACTGTGTACTGGAAAACTAACAGCACATCACCCTGAAAACACCATACCCATCATCAAACATGGTGGTGGCAGCATCATGCTGTGGGGATGCTTTTCTTCAGCAGGAACAAGTTACACATACACATATATACACACCTCCACAGAGTTCTTCTCTGCATCAGCTAACGCCACGGGACACAATCAGGCAGCAAAGTTGTTGAGTCTCCTTAGCGCTCACCATACAACCTCAGCACCAGAGCAGAAAACAGAAGCATTGTTCTGCCCATTCTGTGCAGCAAGATATTTTTAAGTGCTGTTCCAGCTATTGCCAGTAAGTGTCATAAGTTGCCCTTCTCTTTTTATTCATGAGTTTGGAATCTTTTGTTCTCCCAAATGGTTAACTGTTCAGAACCGCCCCTTCTTCCTGCCCTGGTCAACAACATGTAACCATTCCTGCCTGTTTTCTGAGTATCTCACATGTGCTCAGCTCAGCTCTCTGCAAGACCATTGCTTATAACAAGCGGATTCCGGTAAGGTTTAATGCATTTATGAGTATATGTTATGCATCTCTGTTAGCTGGCCATAATGAATTCCTCATGATGTTTGCAATGCATGTTCAGCTCCTGTAATGCTAGTACACTGCATGATAGTTATGATCCTCCGTTCAGTGAGTGTAAAGCTGGCGGCCATTAGTTGTTAGAGACATCTTTCACTTTTATTGCTGTGTATGTTATATTGCTCAGCTTCTATATAAAGCATGCTACTGATATAACAGCATCCTGTATCATTGCTACTGTTGTGATAGTACCTTGTCTTGCTGTGATTACCTGCCAGTACTGATGAATTGTATATTGTCTACCAGTACTGACATGCTGCTTTATCTGTTTCTTATAGATTTTACCTGAATCATCCACATTTTGTTCAACAATCTCTGATATCATCTAAAACTCTGTACAACCCCTGATCTCATCTGCTGCTGTGTTCTACTATACCATCTTTTATCATCTCCCACTGTTGTCCATATCATCCCAATAAATATAGACTTAAGCACCCATACAGTCTTGTTTCTGGGAGTGGATGAAAGGTTAAGCGATATGCTGGAATCCACATAAGCGTCATATGTGGAAGGCAGAACAAGCATGCTATGCCAAACATCACACGTGACCCACGCACAGGACATCATCAGAGCGCTAGGCAAGAGGAGCGGCATCCTGTGTCAAACAGCTCGCATGCTCAGTCCCATGACTAAAGAAATTAGCCAAATCAAAGTCTCTTCCAAAAGGAAAAAAGACACCCATCTTTAGACAGTCGTTTTTGGGGTTCTTGCCCCTTGTCAGCACAGTGGTTGGATAGGTGAGAGGCTTCTGAAGAGCTAATTTATACACATGCTCCGTGCAACCGCATGGGATCCACTCATATCTTCCCATGATATTAGAATAGTTTGTAGTGTATTTCGTAAGGTGGAAAAATAGAAGAGCATTTATAATGTTTGAGCTCCTTTACAAGAGGAGCAATCTAATAATCATAGCTATAGAGGGAAGTTCATATGCCCCCTGCTGTCCAACAGCAGGAAGATAACGACAGGCTTCATGCCACCCTATGCTCACGATATATACCCTTAGCTGCCATGCTGTATTGCCACACCTATCTGGAGCAATCCGCTATTCCATATATTCAGACAGTAGCGCTAAACCAGATCTTCACTTATCAGCTTCCCTGATGATTTGTAAACCATGTATTAGAATATTCCTGACTTTACCCAATATTATCGCCAGCTGTGTTGCGGTAATTTAGCCATATTATGTTCTGTCACTTCTACATTAGCAGCAACTGAGGACCTGCTGAGTAATTACTCTGCAACCTTATAACAAAATGCGCCAACCAGCCATAATTGTATTCTCAACTTTATTAACAGCTTTGTCTTCAAACCTGAAGCGTTGCCGATTATTTGTTATAGATTCTTGAAAATAAATCAATTACAAATATTACCAATATGAATAGTCTACAGACAAAGGGTATGCTTAGATCATAGAAAAATAGTGTATTTATAGATGACAACCCTGGACTTTTCAAATAATAGGCCACCTAAAGATGTTGCTTAGTGATAGCTGGAACTATATAATTCTCTGAAGTCATTCCTTTTGGTATAAATTGAAGGTCCATCTACAATGCAAGATTATAGTGAAATAGCGTTCCAAGTAACCTTGCAGTGTGAACAGGATGCTGCACAAACAACACATCATTGTCTTATGTAAACAGGACTTGTGCTGCCGAGAAAAAAGGACAGCCTGTACACACTTGACTATCTATTACAGATTGTTCAGTGAGCATCTTAAATAAGATTGGCCATAAATAAGCTAAAAACAACCACTGATCAGAAAACAGGTCAGATCAGAAGGCGTTTACTAAGCTACGTCTTCTCTTGTAAATAGACCCTTCCAATAGATTTTCTACACTAAATACAGCTACCCAAACAAGATACATTTCAACCAATATGCTCGTTTTAACTGATGTCAGACTTGTCTCCCATTGGGCACATCTCGTATGTCATCGGTCGGCACCTGGAACGGAAGCTGCCAGCAGCGGATCTTGATGATTTGTGTGCCCAAGTGCATTCATTGTGGCAGAAGAACCATTAATTACCTCTTTAAATCAGCCAAGATGTGTAACTGCGTATATCTCTGGGCATGGCATTAATACTTGATACTGAATAAACCAAGAGGTTTTTTTAAATGGTGCTTTCATTTTGTCACCATTTTATTATTTATTGTTATAGCGCCATTTATTCCATGGCGCTTTACATGTGAGGAGGGGTATACATAATAAAAACAAGTACAATAATGTTAAACAATACAAGTCATAACTGGTACAGGAGGAGAGAGGACCCTGCCCGCGAAGGCTCACAATCTACAAGGGATGGGTGAGAATACAGTAGGCGAGGGTAGAGCTGGTCATGCATCGGTTTGGTCGATCGGTGGTTACTGCAAGTTATAGGCTTGTCAGAAGAGGTGGGTCTTCAGGTTCTTTGTGAAGGTTTCGATGGTAGGTGAGAGTCTGATATGTTGTGGTAGAGAGTTCCAGAGTAGGGGTGATGCACGAGAGAAATCTTGTATGCGATTGTGGGAAGAGGAGATAAGAGGGGAGTAGAGAAGGAGATCTTGTGAGGATCGGAGGTTGCGTGCAGGAAAGTACCGGGAGACGAGGTCACAGATGTATGGAGGAGACAGGCTGTGGATGGCTTTGTATGTCATGGTTAGGGTTTTGTACTGGAGTCTCTGGGCAATGGGGAGCCAGTGAAGGGATTGACAGAGGGGAGAAGCTGGGGAATAGCAGGGGGATAGGTGGATTAGTCGGGCAGCAGAGTTTAGAATAGATTGGATGGGTGCGAGTGTTCGAGGGGAGGCCACAGAGCAGGAGGTTGCAGTAGTCAAGGTGAGAGATGATGAGGGCATGGACTACGGTTTTTGCAGATTTTTGGTTGAGGAATGAACGGATTCGTGAAATATTTTTGAGTTGAAGTCGGCAGGAAGTGGAAAAGGCTTGGATATGTGGTTTGAAGGAGAGATCAGTGTCAAGGATTACCCTGAGGCAGCGAGCTTGTGGGACTGGGGAGAGTGGGCAGTCATTTACTGTAATGGATAGGTTCGTTGGGGGGGGGTCACGTGAGATGGGGGAAAGAATATGAATTCTGTTTTGTCCATGTTAAGTTTCAGAAATCATTTACATACCTTTAACATTTCTTTCGCTCCTGTGATATTCATACTTGCACAATTTTTCATTCTTGGTGTTACAATTTCAATGTTGAAGAATGTATACAGATCACTAGTGTCCTTTTAGCAGTTTCCGACTACCCAGCCTTATAAGTATATAGGATCCATTGAGAGAAGACTGATTTTCTGCCACTTTTAGCAATGTTGCATACTTGTCACAATCATTGATCACTTTACCCCAACAGAATCCTCTTTGGTCAAGTTGGAGTTTAGTACATTTGACTGAGTGGCATCGAACATTTAAATGGGCACAGTTGCAACATTAAAAGGAATATGCCCATCTCCATGATCCTATCCCAATATGTAGCCTTAGGTGTAGTAATAATAAGAATAGCAAATACCGCCAATTAGAAATGTAGTATAGTTTCTTGGAGATGGAAATACCCCTTTTAACTCCACTATCAACTCTACCATGTGATTTTTTTTATGGTCGATACTATTGGCACGCACAATTATATGAATTGCAGGAGGACAGGTATTTGTAAATTTGTGCAGTTATTTCTGTGCTAGCACCACCTTACTATGCAATCATTGCAATGTGAAATAGGGGCAAAGGTTATGGGTAGAGAGTACTATGTAATTTTGTGAGAAGAATCTGCTGTATATGATAACCAGGTAGGTTGTGTATGGGTGCTATGGTTAGATGAGTAAAGAATGGATTTCAAGTTTAGAAGAGTCTAAAAGAAAAACTTGAAAAGCTATAAAATACTTTAATCAGTCAAAAATTACATTTGGTCGGTGCAGTAAAAAAACTTAAACTGTTGACATTTCCAATTAACTTATTGCATTTTTCTTTTATGCCCATTGAACTTTTAAAAATAATTGAGAACACTGATCTTGCCAAACCCATTTGGCTTCTTGCATTTAAGTGGCAAGATCACTGTGTACTATTCACATAGGGATTTAAATATACAGGTTCATTTAATAAGCAACTGCTGATCGGTGAACTTTTAGGGATCGACAGTCGTTTAACAACCTGTTTACACAGGCAGCCCAAAGTAAATGGCACACACTGAGTGATCTGCCACAGATCGCTCAATGCACATAGGCCGCCATTGTTCTCAGCAGTGCGAGTCCTTTTTACACAGGATGATGCGCTGCCGAGAACAATGATCTTTTGCGCTGCACAAAAGATCGCTACAAAACCTTCCCGTATAAACAAGCTGCCGATCAGAAAGATTGTCGTGAAACGAGAGTGAAAGAACGCACATTTATGATAATCTTCAGGGTAAATCCACTCAAACATATAGAAAAACTATACACTTATTAAAATACCCAACTGTAAAATACTAAATCTAATAGTTTGTATATTACACGGTTGAGAAATCGAAATATAAAACCATTTAGCCTCTTCAGCCTCACCCCAAGTGGCCATCTTCCAATTGATTTTTCAAGTCTTTGCATAACGCGGGCTATTTTAGTGTAAAAGGAAACATGGAAGATATCCAGGTACGCATTAATGGCCAGATAGCATCAAACCTAAATGAAAATGACCCAATATGGTAATTTCCAACATCTTGCAATAGTTATTTTTTTAACAATATGAGCACATTCTTGTGTGTCTTATTACAGTCAGTTAATACACTTTACAAGGGGAAATAGCAGTCCTCTCAACGTGTTCCTGTTCTTATGGATTTAACCTTCTCCTCAAACTTACACTCATTTCTTCACTGACGTCCTGTAGAGCGAGCACATGTGCTTCAGATGTTGTAGGGTTGTAGGAGATGGTCATTATCCCACAGAAATCAGTCAGGATCGTCTGACACTTCTGAAGGCCATCTAACAGTTTATGCTGCTGGCTAGAATCCCGTTTAAGCCGTTTCATTTCAGGCACTGAAAACCCTATAAGTTTTGTGAGGACTTCATCGCCAAACTCAACATCTAGGTATCCAGTGCCATCAGATATCTTGGCTTTTATACTCCAAATGCCACTAGTGCTGGTAAGATTTCCATTTAAAGTCACAATAAAGGCCTTTAACTTTACACATTTGACAGATGCACTTGGGTAAGACAATACAGCTGACAAGTAGGTAAATGGGGGAAGATCTAATTGACTAGGGACTACTTCAGGTATTGAGGTTTGATTAGTCGATGGAGTACTGGAAGTGATTGCTGTAGAAGCAACTATTTCTGGAGATGAACGGCTCATGATCTCATCCTGCCCCACTGTCATCTCTTCTAATTCCCTTTGAATTTCTTCCTCTAAAAATAAATCATCATCTAAATCATAAGCCTCATCCATGGTACTTGAAGCTTGAATGGTTTCATTGGAAGCTGTGACACGTGCGAGACTAATATCGGATACTTGTGTCCGTTGGCGATCCACATAGGAGACCCTTGAACTGTGACTTGAATTTTCACATCTACTGTAATAGCCACTGTCAGGAACTGTATTATTATTGATTGACAACTCCTCGCTCTCACCAAGACCTGCTAGAAGATCTTCATCTGATAAGTCTAATGCTTCCACAATTGCCTCTTGTGGCCTTGAAGTAACTTGATTTTGCACTGGTGTTCGTTGGGATAAAGCATCTTCTTCCATACCAATCAGTCTCGAAAGAACTTTATCTTGTGCATATTCTGCCATCAGAGCTTCCACTTCTCCTCCAATAACTTTCACATTTTCGGATTTAAGGAGAAGTACACCTAGACGGCAAGATATAGTACCCTGTAACAGGATTTTTGTTCCTGGTGGAAGTCCAGCATGAAGCACTTGTACAGTTTGGTACTCCATTCCCTGAACATTCTGAATGCCATCCGTTAACTGTAGCATGAGCATTCGGGATGGTTTTGACTCCCAGGAATGTTGAGTCGCTTGTGTTGTAGCTGTAACCTGGTCATTTGCATTTTCCCTTCCTCTCTTTTTCTGCAGTTGAGAGTATGCAGGCTGGCTAACATCAACCAAGGAATCTATCTGTATGGCATAAAACCCATTTAGTTCAGATTTTAGGGAATCCAAGACGCCTGCAGGTAGAACTTGCTGTTCCAAGTCTCTTAGATCAGTAAGTAGCCATTGTTCAAAAACTTGTTTATTGATTACAGCCTGAGACAGAGATGAACCTCCATTTTCTTCCTGAATCCAGCTAATGCAAGCTTCTAACCATGGATCTGGAACTTTAATGTGCCAGGTTGATGACAGCCATGTCTTCACTCTATTCGCACAGGCACTCATTTTGAAACCTAGGAGAAAAATAAAATATTATGAGCCCTTTTATCTGAAGAACAAGATTTCAAAATTAGTCATTCTAATGGATTGGAGGGAGAGTAGGAAGGCTTCCATACACCTTAGTCATCCATTCCCACCAAAATCAAGAGGGTTCCGCCAACTTTAATGTATATGGAGACTTTTCAAAAACAGCGCCTCCAGCGGAGCAGTTTTAGGAAAAAGACCACCAACTTTTTCCTAATGCGGCTTGGTCTAGGACTCTAGACTCTAGGTAAACCTCGGCAGCTCTACTGTCGGAATAAGGATATTGTGTGCAAGTACGCCACTGCAAGTTAGGTATTCTGCATAACTTGGCAAGAAAAACGCAGCAGAAAAAACACGGGTTTTTGCTGCAGATTTTCCCCTACTCTTTAGTATGCTGACATGCTGTAGATTTATATCTGCACCAAACCTGCAAGTCACAAATAAGCAACGTGTTCAGGAGACTTCAGGAATCTCATTCACTTTGCTGGCACAGGAAACCCTTCAGGTTTTTTGATAAATTTGCACTGAAAAAACGCAATGTGTGCACACAGTCTAACGGATAAAATTGAATTAAAATCAGTTAGAAGCACTACCTAAATCTACATTACATCCCCATTTAGCCCCAGTATTAATGCTCCTCTAAACAAAAGAAGAATTTTATGTTGTGGAGCTGCAATGCACCTACATCTAACACAAACAAAGAGCACAGAATGACAAATGTGCAAAAATACCTTGCAGTAAGACATATGACAGTAGTCAGCAAGTGCTGATAAAAGGTAATAACAAATACAGGGTATTTAGTCAATACTTTTTTTGCAAAACAATGTATGCCAAGCAGCTCCACCTCGTCAAGGTAACCCGTATTGAAGCAGTCCCTGTCTAATGTATTTAAAACCTGAACATATGAACAGTGTCTAAATGAGCAGGAATAAGACAGGCGCTTTCTAGTATGGACACGTGGTGCAAGACAGCTCCTTGTTTTTAATACACCTACATGTAGGCCGATGTGTCACACCCATTTATTGGGATTATTGCACTTTGCAGTTTCAGTAAGCTGCAGCATGGAGCGTGCTTGAAGTTGCATCTGGAAACATTTAACAGTATGCACTACTGAAATAATTGACCTCAATCTGCAGCGGTTGCAATACTATAACGGCGCAGTCAGACGGCTGTATATATCGGATGGAGATCGTAAAGTAACATATGGACTGGCCAGCAGCTTCATGTATTTCTATGCAGCCGTCCAGTCCGTGCTCTCGATCCGATTTATACGTCTGCACCCCAACAGGATATACTTGCATGCATTTGACTCTACAAAAGCATTTCACTTCCACACACCATTGTTGCTAACTGCCTTTACTACGAAGACACAAATCTTAGGCCGGTTTCACATTAGCGCTTTTTCAGCGCACGCACGGCCGGGGGTAGCTCCGCCCCCAAGCCGGCTCTCTGCCCGGCGTGCCCGCCCCTTGCTTGTAGCGGCGCCTGCGATCGGCGCACCCTATCTTTAGCATCCGAAGTTTGATTTTGGCGCGCACGGCGCACCGTCAAAAGTGCGCAGCGCAGGTCAAAGCGCAACTAGCGCACGGCCTGCGCACGATCTGCGCACCCTATGCTAAAGATAGGGTGCGCCGATCGCAGGCGCCGCTGTCCGCTAGTAGGCGGCGCTACAAGCAAGGGGCGGGCACGCCGGGCAGAGAGCCGGCTCGGGGGCGGAGCTACCCCTGGCCGTGCGTGCGCTGAAAAAGCGCTAATGTGAAACCGGCCTTAGACAGAAAAGCAAAATAAAAGGGCAAACAAAACAAGCTGTGCAAGGTGTTAAATAGCATTTAGTAAACTGAAATACTCAATAGTAAAAAAAAAAAAGTGTGAGAAAAAAAAGCTCTTCTACTAAACTACAACACCGTTAAAGAGCAAAATACAGGGAGAATGACATGAACTAAAATCTGTTCAACAATTTTTAATTTGCAAATCCCTTAATTAATTATATAAGGTCCAAGGCCAGCCAGTGGCAACAACTTTCCTAAACTTTAAGACCAACACTGTAAGGAATTTGTTATTAAGGTACCGGCTGCAAAAAAACCCCCAAAAACTCTTCATCTAAGTTTAGCATGCTTGTTCACATAAAAACAGAAGCTATTATTAAAATCGTGGAATCTGTCAGCAGGATTTTGCTACCCCATCAAAGAGTAGAATGATGTAGGGGCAAAGACCCTGATTCCAGGGATATATCACTTACTGGGCTGCTTGCTGTCATTTTGATAAAAAGCAGTTTTCTCTACTTCAGATACATCAACTCTCTGAATGTTGAGCACCACTGACTGGCAGCTTTCTGTGTACGCTGTGCATAGCCAGAAAGCTGACATTTGGTGGCGCGGTTATACAGAACCCATGAATATGCTTGACTACCTGGCAGCAGGTTTACTAGCCTCTAGTTATAATCTCCTGCTGATACAAAGAGAAGGCTGGTAGTGCAATAAGAGACTGCGCTGCTGTGGTAGAATTCAAGGTATCTTTATTGCCAACGCCTTTCCTGAGCCAGTCCCAGTTCACTTCATCAGGGCATGAAAAGATCAAAGTACAACCGCTATCATGTTTGAGAACATTTCCAACTGAAATTTGTTCTATAGGAACCCGTTGTATAGAACACGGCTGATGATTGATGATCGCACTGGGCCTAATAACCAGAAGAGGATGCGGACAGGAGGATTGCAGGACTCTGGTCCAGCAGCCACAGAGTAGCGACATGGTCCTATGACTATTTTTGTTCACCTCTAATGCCCATCCAGCCTGTCAATCAACAGTGATTTTGTAACAATAACCAAATTTCATCCGTGCTAAAATAACACTTATCACTCACATTAACATCTGATTGTCACTATAAGGGCCAATCCAGATGGAGCACATTTGTCCCTCTGCAGTGCAAATTTAGCTGCTATATGTGAACAGGGGTCTGAGAACCTAATTCAGAAGCATCGTATGGCAATCGGATGTTTATTTTCAGCATGAAATTTACATAGAAATCCAAAACAAATCCTCCATGTCTGATCAAGCAGTCAAATTCGGCATAAACTGCCCATTGGATCAGAACAGAATAGAGGACGCACACTTTTAGGTCAGGTCTCTAATGTCAATGTCTAATGTCAAAGATCATGTTTATATTGTGTGTGATGCCCTGCTCCCCTTGTTTTTTAAATATTTTTATCATGTCTAGTCTTGCATATTTGTCTATGGTGTGCTTAATAAAGTTTTGCAATTAATGAATTTGATTTTTGTATCATGGTTTTCAATCTATTTTAGTGCTCAAGTAGTTTTGTATGTATAAGTTTAAATTGTCTACTTGAACCAACAATGTACCTTTATTTGACTTTATATTGGGTTTTGTACTCCGTTTTTCTGGTATTATGGTCTTGTTCACTGCCTGAAATGGGAGTATACAGTTGAAAAATGATGTCCAAGAAAGTATTTGTTATGATAGTGTAGCAACTTTTGTGGCAAAAAAAGGTAACACTAAAAACTGCAACTGACCCTGCCGGTTCCTGTACAGACTAGAGATCCTGACCTCACAGTCCCGAATGGTTCCTGCATGAGCTGAGATAGCCCTAACCACAGACTAGATGATTGCAACTCGGGCCCTATGCTGCCTGAAAGGCCGTCGAGCGCTTAACATTCCTCCTAAAGAAACCAGAGGGCAGAGCACAGTGCAAATTACCTACAGAAGGGAAAAGGTGCTGAAATTGAAAGAGATCCCAGAGCGAATAAAATAAAAGACGAAATACAAAATAAAGGATTAAGAGTGTACTGCTAGAGAATATGCCGCCTACTTCCTAAAAACAAACATGGGTGCAGGGTAAAGAACATACACAGCAGCGAGATAAACCCCAGCTGGTCTTTCACTGACTGACAAACTACACAATATAGCTGGACATCCAAATTAGACTATCACCAGCAGGAAATACCAGCAAGGGAAAAGTATATAAAGCCACAAAGAGAAAGAGAAAAAAATCCAGCTCCCAAGCGAAATTCAAGTTTTCAAAATGTATTCCAACATGGACAATAGACAGATCAGCTCCAGGACTGCATTAGCTCACACAGGAGCGATAAAGCGACGCGTTTCGATCGCTACATGCGATCTTTATCAAAGCTGGCATGTCAAGATCACACACAAGTATAAAAAGAGACAGGAACCATCATCAGTAAGAGAACCTTTTGGTCGCATGACTTTTTAGTATTCAACGAAATCACATGAATTTTTGATAAAATTGTGACATTTTACATCAACAATTTTTTTTTACATTTATGTGGATACATCTTAAATGTTTTTTCTATATAAATTTGATGTAATTCTTATGATCTCGTTATTTGGTGAATTGCATTTTTTAGAACAGGACCTTCTGATCATGTGACATGTATTAGTTAGATGATTGGTTCCTGTCTCTTTTTATACTTGTGTGATCTTGACATGCCAGCTTTGATAAAGATCGCATGTAGCGGCGATCGAAACGCGTCGCTTTATCGCTCCTGTGTGAGCTGATGCAGTCCTGGAGCTGATCTGTATATTGTCCATGTTGGAATAAATTTTGGAAACTTGAATTTCGCTTGGAGCTGGATTTTTTTCTCTTTCTCTTCATGGAAATCGACCACTGCAGGATGGTGTTCTGCGCTCCTATTGAGTTGGTGAGCTGGCTTTATATCTTTATTTGTATATAAAGCCACACCCAAAAGGTGATAGGGCAGACAAATGAGTAAATGAAAACACCTGTTACCTTAAAAAGACAAAACATGTATAACAGAAGCTAAACACCTGGAGAAAAAGTATATCTGCTATGGCTCGGCAGACAGAGAAGCCAACCACAAAGCACAGGCTCAAGGGTTCGAACCCAGACGCACGACACAAAGCACACTGTGACTCAGTTTGCAGCATTACTGTCAATAGCCCCGTCGGCTACCGGACACCCGAATCCCATTATGAGTGGATTTGGACCCAAGACCCGACAGGGACAAAGAACATATGCTATATCACTATGTGAACATTGCCTAGCAGAGGAAGACCAAAATGCAAAAGTGTAAAAATAATTATTGATTACTTAGAAAATACAAAGTCACTAAAAGCAACAAGGCAGTAGAGCCCACAGGTCCTCTTTGAACATACCCTATAAAGACTGAAAAGGAATATGGTCTAGATAGTTTACCTCAATTATACAAATATACATTTTCCGTGCTTTTTAAATAAACAGGAGCATCTTTTGCGTACACAGGCATTGCTTTTGTAACATCTGTTGTCGGAGGCATTTTGTAAATATGCAAATAGGTCTATTGTGCCCGTCTACGGCTTTTATGAATCGGTGATTATACAATACCTTTGTGTGGGAGGCACAATAAAGAGAGAATGTTTCAGGCAACAATTTATTCTAAATGACTAAATGATGAAATGTCAGACGCGCCAGCCATGTCTGAATGATTTTTCTATCGCATTGTAAACCCTTTTGCGTGACATTTGCTAAGATTCACTGTTCTGTGACTCAAGATGAGGGTGTTTCTTCACATTTCTAGATCCAGGACTACTGTGGCAGTACTTTACTCCACCAATTAATGTTCTGCATCCTTGTTGCAATGGCAACCAAGGCAAACTGCCTGGCAGAGGGAGGAGGGCAGCCTTTCCTCACTCGGAGCTGCTAGGTGGTGCGATGATTATGGTTGTAACATTATGGGGCACTATTTGATCACTAGAAATATAGAAAATATTTTCTTGTTACCCAGGCATTGAAGTATGGCTTATTTCATTTTTTTTTTTTTTTTAAACATGAATCTTTTGTAAAAAAAAATAAATACATTTTTGCCAGACAACCCTTTTGAGATATTGGAGCAGGCTCCCACAGAGCCCGTAGGGGTATACGCAAAACACACTTTAGCACTGTGTGTTGCCATATGGTAGACCTTATTAGTCTAGCATGTGTCGAGGAGTGCCCTCCCATCAACCTCCATAAAGGGGCATGCTATGGACACTGTGGGCCTGATTCACCAAAACTGTTGCCTATGTCAGTCTTGATGAGGGGACGCTCCCGATCCATGGAGTCGCATATACTACTTAGTGAATCAGGAGAGTTGGGCAAGTGGTGATCACCTTTGTGTGCACCTCTCCACAAGTCCTACTCCAGTCCCTGTTGGAATGAATGAATCTGACAAGCAGCATTCGCCGCACTCCCATCCCGACTCTGCCCACTTTGTCGGAGCTGGGAAAAAAAATGACATGAATGACAAATGTTGCAAAATGTCTTGCAAAACTCGAGTTGTGCCAAAATTTGGTGACTTTTCAAAGCGCTTTTATGCCAAAATACTAGCTGAAAGTTTTTATGAAACAAGCCCTATTCAAATACATGAAGCCTTCGGGTGGGTTCACATTGCGTCTAGGCAGTCCATTTAATGGATTGCGTTACACCGCGGCATAACGCGATGTAACGCATCCGTTAACGCTGCCATAAGCTGCCATTAACGAGCACATCGCTAACACGTTATAATCGACATGCGCTAGCGATGTGCCGTCAGTCTGTGACGGACCCTCGGACGCGGTCTGCAGCGTTTGGGGGTCCATCACTGCTAGAGCAGATGGAGAGGCTGCGCTAACGAGATCGCATTATGGAGTAGCGGTAATGCAGTTACGCAATGTGAACCTAGCCTTATACTGGTGTTTAAATGGGACGCCTTATGGGAGTTCAGCAGCACACCGCTCCTCTGCCTCCCGCTTTCCTGTTGCTGACAGTTCAGGTCGGTGGTATGGAAAAGCAAAAATGCACCCAAAACGGTGCCTCTGCAGCATCGGAGAAGCGCTTTCAAGCTCAACGCAAAAAGAAGCATCCCATGCAATCCTATGGCATTCCGCACATGCTGTGCTAATGCTGCGGATTTTTCCGCGGCGGAATTGCACCGCGGAAAAATACGCAACATGCTCATTCTTTGTGCGGAATCGCAGGAAAATCCGCACACATAGGAATGCATTGTTCTGCTTACTTTCCGCATGTGGCTGTGCCCACCATGTGAAAAGTAAGCAGAACATTTGCGGATGGTACCCACGGTCTGGGGAAGAGGAGATTCTCCTCCAGGCTCTGGGTACCATATCCCTGTAAAAAAAAAAATTAAAATAAAAAAATTGTCATATTCTCACCTTCCGGCGTCCCACGCAGTGTCAGCAGGCCTCAGCGATGCTCCCGGCAGGTCCCGTTCCCAGTGATGCATTGCGCCAATGACCTTTGATGACGTTGCGGTCTCGCGAGACCATGACGTCATCAAAGGTCATTGGCGCAATGCATCACTGGGAACGGGACCTGCTGGGAGCATCGCGATGATCGGGAACGCTGCGCGGGACGTCGGAAGGTGAATATAACCCGATTTTTTGTTTTTTTTATTATTTTTAACATTAGATCTTTTTTACTACTGATGCTGCATAGGCAGCCTCAATAGTAAAAAGTTGGTCACACTATGTTTGATGAGTGTGACCAACCTGTCAATCAGTTTTCCAAGCGATGCTACAGATCGCTTGGAAAACGCTAGCATTCTGCAAGCTAATTACGCTTGCAAATCACTAGTTTTTCCATGGGGAAATAGGCGGGAATTAAAATGCTGTTTTCTCGCATATTTCCCGCAGAATGGAATTCCGGAATTCCCGCGGCAATTCCGAAACGTGTGCACATAGCCTTAAAATTAATCCCTGTAATTTGCCTTTTGCTTGACTGAGCGAGAGCAAAATAAGTTAGGGTCATATACAGCAGGTGAAATAAGCCTTACGTCCGAACCCCCCGAATGTGAGCTCTGCTGTGAATCATTTTCGAGCGTGTATGCCCACTCCAGCGTAGCAGACCATGTCTGTGCCGGCCCCGAGAAGGCATATACACCCGATAATGAACGGCAAAGCACTTGTTCGCTCAGCCTACACCATTATAGTCTATGGCCCCATCGACGCATATGTGCGAATCCAGTTTTGTTGGGGATTCGGACAGATGCCCCAGACGAGGCCACCGAACGGGTGCCTGAAAGCAATGTGGAAGCATCCTTACTGAAATTTAATACTTTAAACAAAAGCCTTTGTTGGTGATGACAACTTCAAGACACCTCCTGTTTGGAAAAACTAGTCGCATGCATTGCTCAGGTATGATTTTGGCCCATTGTTCCACACAAACACTTTTCAAATCCTGAAGGTTCTGTGGGCTCCTATAAACTCTGAGCTTTAGGTCGTTCCATAAATGTTCTATTGGATTCAGGTCAGGTGATTGGCTTGGACATTCTAGCAGCTTTATTTTCTTTCTTTCTCTGGAATCAATTGAGTTTCCTTGGCTGTGTGTTTCGAATCATTGTCTTTGCTGAAACGTCCACCTTTGTTTCATCTTCATCATCCTCATAGACGGCAGATTTTTTTTTTTATCAAGAATGTCTTGGTATATTCATCCATTCATCCTTCCTTCAATGATATTAAGTTTGCCAGTGCGGTTTGCTGAAAAACAGCCCCACGCCAGGATGTTCCCACTTCCAAACTTCACTACTGGAATGGTGTTTTTGGTGTGATATGCAGTGCCTTTTGGGCTCCAAACACTGTGTATATTATGGTATCCAAAAAATTCAATTTTTGTCTCATCAGACCAGACTATATTATCCCAGTATTTCACAGGCTTGTCTAGTTGTTCTTGAGCAAACGTTAAACGTGCTTGAACAAGCTTTTTGTTCAGCAATGAAGTCTTCTGGGGTGAGCATGCATACAGGCCATTCAGGTTAAGTGAATTACTTATAGTTTTGTTTGAAAAAATTGTGCCTGCTGATTTCCAGTCTTTATGTAGCTCTCTACAGGTGGTCATTGGCTCTTGGACAACTCGTCTGATAATTATTTTCATTCCTCTATCTGCAATCTTGCAGGACGCACCTGATTGAGGCCGGATTTATGATGTTCTTTCCACTTCCGGATTATGGTCCCAACAATGCTCGCTGGAGCCTTCAGTAGTGTAGAAATACTACTTTAAGAAATGCCCTCAGTATGTTTTGCAACGATAAGGTTGAGAAGGTTTTGAGACAGCTCACTGTTTTTACCCATCATGAGCAGTTTCTTGTGTGGCACCTTGGTAATGAGACACCTTTTTATAGGTCATCAGTTGAACCAGCTGATATTTTCACTAAGTGGCAGGATTGCTTTCTAATTACTGATAGATTTCAGCTGGTCTTGTGACTTTCCATGGCTTTTTGCACATCTTTCTTCATGTGAGCAATACTTTTTCCCTGTTATTTTTTATTATTACACATAATTTATGGAAATCAGTGGTTTGATTTTTTTGACTGTATGGATTGGATGAGTTGTTAGGCTGGTTTCACACTTGCGTTTTTTTGCGCTGTTTTTTGCGCAAAAAAACGCATGCGTTTTTTCCCCTATCTTTTACATGGGTGCGCATACACATGCGTTTGTACGCGTTTGTATGCACATTCGTTTTTTTGTAGTGTGCGCTCGGGCGCACAAAATGCATCTTGTTGCATTTTTTGTGCGTCCGAACTGTCCCAAAAAAAGCATGCGCACGCAATGCGTTTTTTTTTCACCCAAACACCCATTATAGTCTATGGGTGCGCTGACGTGCGCATAGTAATGCGCACATCAGCCAAAAAAAGCATGAGTTTTTTTTAAAAAAAAGCGCCTAAACCCGCAAAAAACACACACAAATGCATGATGCGTTTTTTTAGGTGCGTTTGCACTGCGCACGGTGCGCAGCGCAAAAAAACGCAAGTGTGAAAGTAGCCTTACAGACATCTGGTGAGAATTTCATGTCAATAGCACTTTTAGAAATATATTCACTTTGAAAATTGGTGACGCGTTCAATACTTATTTCACCCACTGTATAAAATATATACACAGACAAAAACTGAAGAATTCATAAGCATAATATATACAGTAGCTGAACTTTATTGAGCAAGAAAACGAGTTTAAAAAAAAAACTCATTAAAGGATACACACAACTTTGGTTATATGTATCGGATACAGATTAAAGGGAATCTGTCACCCCATTTTCAGGCTATAAGCTGCGGCCATCGCCATCAGGGGCTTATCTACAGCATGCTATAATGCTGTAGATAAGCCCCCAATGTAAACTGAAAGATGAGAAAAACACACCGGGGGCGTGGTCGGGATGCGGTGGGTGTCGCCTTCCAGCGCCTCCCATCTTCTAGTGATGACGTTCTCCTTCTTACTTCTGCTGCGGCTTCTGCGCAGGTTTACTTTCTCTGCCCTATTGAGGGCAGAGTAAAGTACTGCAGTGAGCAGGCGCTGGGAAATGTCAGAGAAGTCCGGCGCCTGCGCACTGCAACAGGGCAGAGAAAGTACGCCTGCGCAGGAGCCACGGCAGAAGTAAGGAGGATGTCATCTCTAGAAGATGGGAGGCGCCGGACCGGACCACGACACTCATCGGACCGGACCGAATCCCCGGGTGAGTATAATCTAACTTGTTTTTCTTATCTTTCAAGTTACATCAGGGGCTTATCTACAGCATTACAGAATGCTGTAGATAAGCCCTGATGGCGGTGGTTGCATCTTATAGGTCAAAAATGGGGTGACAGATTCCCTTTGAGGCTGAGTGCAGACGTACTTTTTGGCCCTGCGGATTTTTCCGCACAGAATGGAAGAAATCCGCAGGTCAAATGACCTGCGTTTTTCCTGCGGATTTCTTCCATTTTTAATGCGGTTTTCTTGCGGTTTTTGTGCGGTTTTCCACTGCGGTTTTCCCCCTGCGGATTTGGTGACAGGGGAGGTGGAAAACCGCACAAAAGAAGCAACATGCTGCGGAATTTGTACCGCGGAAAAATCTGCAGCGTCTGCGCAGCGGGTTTTTTTTTCATTGATTTTAAAGCTACTGTACATCACAATGCGGATATGCAACGTTTCTGCGCGGTAAAATCCGCTGTGGATCCGCTGCAAATCTGCATCGTGTGCACACAGCCTAAATTTGCCAGGGAACTGCACCCTCAGGTGACATGAAGTAATCTGCAAACATGTCTCTGACCTGGAGTGAAGACATATCAGGCATTTCATTAACTCTTTCTGTGACTCTTTCCATGGATGGCATGTTCTCCTTAACATTCACAGCCTCATGGAGAAGTAGATAATTATGTAGAATACAGCCGGCCTTTATGATGGCTTCTACCACATCAACATTCACCTGTAGCGCTGTCAGGAACACCCTCCATTTACTGCTCAGAATGCCAAATGTACAGTTAACATGGTGGCGTGCCCGGGAGAGGCTATTATTGTAGATATGTCTCCTAGTATCAAGTCCTCGCTTAGGGAAGGGCCTAAGCACGTTGTTGGTCACTGCAAAGGCCTCATCTGCCACAATAACAAAGGGCACTGGCGATCCCATAGATCCAGGTAGAGGTCTGGGGTTGGGTAGGGACAAGTGAGCCGTCAGAAACTGCTGCCCATTCCTAGTTGCACTTAACATTCTAGCATCTGTTGGGCTCACATCAGCCATTGTATGAACAGCTAAAAAATGGTATCAACTAGAGTTGAGCGACTTTTGCTTTTTTAGGGTCGCGTTTCGTTTCGTGAAACCCGACTTTTCCAAAAGTCGGGTCGAGCAAGATCGTCCGATTATAGGGAAAAGTCGGGGTCGTCCCGAAACACGAAACCCAATGTAAGTCAATGGGGAATAAAAGTCGGCAGTGAGAGGAGGACAGGAAACACACCTACAGTGCCCATTTGAATGCCAAAAGCATCAATTCTTCTTACTTAAGCTTGTCAACCTTAATTAACTTCATAATACAAGTTACGCACTGAAAAATGGGGGTTATTTGGCTAAATTTGTGGGGGGGGAGGGCTGGCTGCAGGTTTTCATGTGCCCTGGGCGAAAGAGCGCCCCTTTAACACATACCACAACTCATCATGCTCCGATACGGCAGAGAAATAGCGGTATAGTACAATGAAAAATACCTCACTTTTTACATCTCATGACGAGGCCCATCTATTTCTCCATACAAAATCATTGGTACCATATGTTTGAAACAGTATATGATGAGCTCCACATAATGCTACAGTATATGTTGGTCCCCATGGATGAAGCTCCACTGTCTTATGGGCCCAAATAATGCTCCAAACATAATGGGCCCCATTTCTACTGCTCTAGTGTATAATGGGCCCTGTAAATGCTGCTCCAGTGTCTGATGTCCACCTTTGGAATGTTCCAGTGTATGGTGGGCCCCATCTATCATTCTCCAGAGTATAGTGCTCCCCAAAAATTGCTGTCCCAACATAGAAAACAATCAAATAAGTCTCCTCGCTAGGGAATCCCTGTACTTGTCTGGACAGGTGCTGTAGCTTGCTTAACAGCTCGCCAGCCGTTCTCACGCCCAGTATGGATTGCACGTGATTGCACAAAGGTTAGAAGGGGTACCGTATCCCCGGATAACATGTATGGATAGCGTACACATTCAAAATATATGTCTATACAGCATGAGGCAGGCTCAGACGGTGTTAGGCCCAGTATGGATTGCACGTCATTGCACAAAGGTTAGAAGGGGTACCGTATCCCCGGATAACATGTATGGATAGTGTACACATTCAAAATATATGTCTATACAGCATGAGGCAGGCTCAGACGGTGTTAGGCCCAGTATGGATTGCACGTCATTGCACAAAGGATAGAAAGGGTACCGTATCCCTGGATAACATGTATGGATAGCGTACACATTCAAAATATATGTCTATACAGCATGAGGCAGGCTCAGACGGTGTTAGGCCCAGTATGGATTGCACGTCATTGCACAAAGGTTAGAAAGGGTACCGTATCCCTGGATAACATGTATGGATAGCGTACACATTCAAAATATATGTCTATACAGCATGAGGCAGGCTCAGACGGTGTTAGGCCCAGTATGGATTGCACGTCATTGCACAAAGGTTAGAAGGGGTACCGTATCCCCGGATAACATGTATGGATAGCGTACACATTCAAAATATATGTCTATACAGCATGAGGCAGGCTCAGACGGTGTTAGGCCCAGTATGGATTACACGTCATTGCACAAAGGTTAGAAGGGGTACCGTATCCCCGGATAACATGTATGGATAGCGTACACATTCAAAATATATGTCTATACAGCATGAGGCAGGCTCAGACGGTGTTAGGCCCAGTATGGATTGCACGTCATTGCACAAAGGTTAGAAAGGGTACCGTATCCCCGGATAACATGTATGGATAGCGTACACATTCAAAATATATGTCTATACAGCATGAGGCAGGCTCAGACGGTGTTAGGCCCAGTATGGATTGCACGTCATTGCACAAAGGTTAGAAGGGGTACCGTATCCCCGGATAACATGTATGGATAGCGTACACATTCAAAATATGTCTATACAGCATGAGGCAGGCTCAGACGGTGTTAGGCCCAGTATGGATTGCACGTCATTGCACAAAGGTTAGAAGGGGTACCGTATCCCCGGATAACATGTATGGATAGCGTACACATTCAAAATATATGTCTATACAGCATGAGGCAGGCTCAGACGGTGTTAGGCCCAGTATGGATTGCACGTCATTGCACAAAGGTTAGAAAGGGTACCGTATCCCCGGATAACATGTATGGATAGCGTACACATTCAAAATATATGTCTCAGGAGGCAGGCTCAGACGGTGTCAGGCACAGTATGGATTTGATGGCCCAGATTACACAGCGGAGGAGCAGGGAGAGGTAAAGATTGCAAATGCTGGGGCCCTGGCCAAGCAAGGGGGGCCCACTCGTGGGCGTCGGTACTGGCACTGGGCCCCTCATAGTACAGCGGTGTGTCTGACGGCGGGTGTGCACCACCGCCGTCAGAGACACTTGATTGCACTATGAGGGACCCTGTGCCAGTGCCCGCGCCCAAGAGTCGGCCTACCCACCTGTCCAGGGCAACGGCACTCGCACGGTGTCGTGCGCTAGGCGGTGACCCCGGCCATGGGGGGGGAGGCAGCACAGATAGGGAATTTTAGAAAGTGGCATATGTTGATGTTGGACATTCAACTGATGCAAAAGGCGAAATAGGTGAAGTACCAGGAAGAGGTGGACCAAAGCGAGCCATTTTTCTGTCACCCTATGTGTCATCAGGGGAAGGTGGGACAAAATCCTTGGAAACCCATGCGTGGTTCATTTTAATGAAGGTTAGATCATCCACATTTTGGGTTGACAGACGGGTCCTTTTTTCTGTCAGGATTGATCCAGCTGCACTGAAGACTCTTTCCGATAGCACACTTGCAGCTGGGCAAGCGAGCTCCTGTAAGGCATATTGGGCCAATTCAGGCCAGGTGTCCAGTTTAGCGGCCCAATAGTCAAAGGGGAATGACCTGTGTGGGAGAACATCGATATGGGAGGAAAAGTAGTTTGTAACCATAGTTGACAACTGCTGTCTCCTGTCACTTTCCATCGATGCAGTATTACCAGTTGTGTGAGCGGTATTTGAAAAATCAGTCCACAACATTGTCATGAAACCCCTGTCTCCAACGCCACTTCTGCTGTGTGCACCACGAACACCTCTGCCAAGCTGCCCCCGGCCCGTACGGCTCGTGTGAGAACCATCACCGCTGCTGTGTGCTGGGAATGCCTCAAGCAACCGATTTACCAGAGTTGCTTGTTTATTAGCCAATATTAGGTCAAGGTTCTCCTGTGGCATGATGTTTTGTAATTTGCCTTTATAGCGTGGATCCAGGATGCTGGCCAACCAGTAGTCGTCATCGTTCATCATTTTGGCAATGCGGGGGTCCCTTTTTAGGATCCGCAAGGCATAATCTGACATGTGGGCCAATGTTCCGGGTGTCAATGATACACTGCGAGTGCTGGGTGGAGGAGCACTTTCTGGCAAATCCACATCCCTCCAGTCACGCACAAACCCTGTACCAGACCTTGCCACGCCAACATTTTCACTTGCCCCACGAGATGCATCCTCCTCCCCTAAGTAATCATCCTCCTCCTCCTCCTCCTCCACCTCGTCCAGGAGAGGTCCCTGAGCAGACAATGGCTGAATGTCATCAAGGATTCCCTCCTCCTCTTCCTCCTCATCAACATTGGCTGCAGACGCCTGCTCCTTAAGGTGCGTCAAAGTTTGCATGAGCAGACGCATAAGTGGGATGCTCATGCTTAGGATGGCGTCGTCTGCGCTTACCAGCCGTGTGCATTCCTCAAAACACTGAAGGACTTTACAAAGGTCTTTCAGCTTCGACCACTGCACGCCTGTCAACTCCATGTCTGCTCTCAAAGTGCCTGGCCGTGTATCCTCCCACAAATGCATTATGGCCTGCCTCTGCTCGCACAGCCGCTCCACCATGTGCAGGGTGGAGTTACACCTTGTTGCAATGTCGATAATGAGGCGGTGGTTGGGAAGGTGGAGCAATCGCTGCAGCTTCTGCATACGAACGGAGTGTACAGGCGACCGGCGGATGTGCGCGCACAGTCTTCGCACCTTCTGGAGCAGGGCTGTTAACACCGGATAATTTTTGAGGAAGCACTGCACCACCAGGTTCAAGGTGTGAGCCAAGCAAGGTATGTGGCTGAGTTTTGAAAGGGCTATGGCTGCCACAAAATTACGGCCGTTATCACTAACTACCTTGCCTGCCTCAAGATGTACACTGCCCAGCCATGACTCAGTTTGTCGCTTCAAGTACTCGGCCAGCACCTCGGCGGTGTGTCTGTCGCCCAAACACATCATCTGCAACACAGCCTGCTGACGCTTTCCACTAGCTGCTCGATAGGGGGACACATCGTGTGCAACAGTGGCAGCTGCAGATGGAGTGCTCGTACGACTGCGCTCTGTGGACGAGCTGTCGCTTCTGGAGGAGGAGGAGGAGGAGGGTCGAACGCCTACAGCCAACTGTTTCCTATACCGTGGGCTAGGCAGCACTGTCCCACCACCGCTGTCCCCTGTGGACCCTGCATCCACCACATTAACCCAGTGCGCAGTGATGGACACGTAACGGCCCTGGCCATGCCGACTGGACCATGCATCAGTTGTGAGGTGCACCTTTCCGCTCACTGACTGCTTGAGTGCATGGACAATGCGGTCTTTCACATGATGGTGGAGGGCTGGGATGGCTTTGCGAGAGAAGTGGCGACTGGGTAGGTCATAGCGTGGTACTGCATAGGCCATGAGTTCGCGGAAAGCTGTGCTTTCCACCAACCGAAAGGGCATCATCTCAAACGAGATTAGTTTGGCAATGTGGGCGTTCAAACCCAGTGTACGCGGATGAGAGACTGAGTACTTTCTTGACCTACTCATAGTGTCTGGGAGGGTGAGCTGGACTTGAGAGCTGCATATGGTGGAAGTAGCGGTGGACAGGGCGGACTGAGAGAGGGTTGATGATGGTGATGGAGTTGGTGTTCTTTCTGATGGCCTAGAATCAGTCTTTCATTGATATAACAGTGGGATTCCCTGACTGCTGTGGCCTTGCAACGACACCTCAACATTTGCTGCTGTGCTAACCGGTGGGCTTACAGTGGGGGAAACAATGTAGCGTTGCTGACTACCTTCGTTGTGATCAGTTGCACATGTGGCACTTGAGGTTTGGTGTTGTGTCCACGCTTGCAAGTGCATGCTGGTTAAATGTCTAAGCATGCAACTGGTATTCAAATTTTTCAGATTTTTCCCTCGGCTAAAGGTCTTTGCGCACTTCTTACAGATAACCTTGGCCTGATCATGAGGATTTTGTTCAAAAAAGTGCCACACTGCACTCTTCCTACTTTGGCAGACATTTTGCGGCCTAGCACGCTGTGATCTTTTGACCCTCTGGACAAGCTGTCCAGCAACTCTTTTGATGTTTGGAACCTGTCTTTGGAGTGCTCCGGGCCTGCCAGATAACAGCTGTTGCGATGTCGATGTCTGCTGTGGATGCTCCTCATCTGAGCTATTGGAAGCAGCACCCTCTTCCCCCAATGGATGCCAATCTGGGTCAACAACTGGGTCATCCATCACCTCCTCTTCTATGTCATGTGCACCTTTCTCTGTGTCACCGTGTATGGTGGTATAGTGTGCGGGAAGGGGCACCTGAGTCTCATCAGGGTCAGAATCTGGCTCTGTACACTGCGAGGACAATGTAGTGCTCTGAGTGAATGTACCAGCAGAATCATCCATAAGCAGCTGTGCATCAGTGCACTCCATGTCAGATTCATCTTGGCCTGGGTAATTCACCATTTGACTTGATAATCCAGGCATGGTATGTGAAAACAGCTCCATGGAGTAATCAGTAGTATGGCCTGCGTCATCCTTCAATCTTGGTTGGGGTGAAGGACACAAGGAAAGGTGTGGTTCATGAACATGAGCCTCCAATGACGACTCAGTGCTTTTACTTTTTACAACTGAAGAAGAGGAGGCGATAGAGCTGGAGGCTGAGTCAGCAATGTAAGACAAAACTTTTTCCTGATGCTCTGCCTTTAAAAGCGGTTTGCCAACTCCTAGAAAACTAAGCGTTCAAGGCCTTATGTAGCCAGACGATGACGCAGGGTCAGCACCTCCTGCATTCGGTCCTATTTTGCTCTTGCCACTACCATCAGATCCACCACCAACACCATCATTACCAGTTGCCAACCCCCGCCCAATTCCACGGCCTCTTCCACCAGCCTTCCTCATTTTTGGTAGAAATGTAGACAAAATCCAACAAACTATATAGTAATGTAAAACAAGGTACAAGGTGTCTATAGGACAGGGGAGTTTTAGAATTTCTGCACACACTTGTGGACAGTGGACACTTGTGGATTGTGTGCGGCCCACTGATATCTGAGCGCTATGTGACACGCTCGATGGCACAGCTGCCTGTGACCAAAGTGACGAGAGGATAATGGAGATTTTGAATCTCTGCGTACACTTGTGGACAGTGGACACTTGTGGATTGTGTGCGGCCCACTGATATCTGAGCGCTATGTGACACGCTCGATGGCACAGCTGCCTGTGACCAAAGTGACGAGAGGATAATGGAGATTTTGAATCTCTGCGTACACTTGTGGACAGTGGACACTTGTGGATTGTATGCGGCCCACTGATATCTGAGCGCTATGTGACACGCTCGATGGCACAGCTGCCTGTGACCAAAGTGACGAGAGGATAAGGGAGATTTTGAATCTCTGCGTACACTTGTGGACAGTGGACACTTGTGGATTGTGTGCGGCCCACTGATATCTGAGCGCTATGTGACACGCTCGATGGCACAGCTGCCTGTGACCAAAGTGACGAGAGGATAATGGAGATTTTGAATCTCTGCGTACACTTTTGGACACTGGACACTTGTGGATTGTGTGCGGCCCACTGATATCTGAGCGCTATGTGACACGCTCGATGGCACAGCTGCCTGTGACCAAAGTGACGAGAGGATAATGGAGATTTTGAATCTCTGCGTACACTTTTGGACACTGGACACTTGTGGATTGTGTGCGGCCCACTGATATCTGAGCGCTATGTGACACGCTCGATGGCACAGCTGCCTGTGACCAAAGTGACGAGAGGATAATGGAGATTTTGAATCTCTGCGTACACTTTTGGACACTGGACACTTGTGGATTGTGTGCGGCCCACTGATATCTGAGCGCTATGTGACACGCTCGATGGCACAGCTGCCTGTGACCAAAGTGACGAGAGGATAATGGAGATTTTGAATCTCTGCGTACACTTTTGGACACTGGACACTTGTGGATTGTGTGCGGCCCACTGATATCTGAGCGCTATGTGACACGCTCGATGGCACAGCTGCCTGTGACCAAAGTGACGAGAGGATAATGGAGATTTTGAATCTCTGCGTACACTTTTGGACACTGGACACTTGTGGATTGTGTGCGGCCCACTGATATCTGAGCGCTATGTGACACGCTCGATGGCACAGCTGCCTGTGACCAAAGTGACGAGAGGATAATGGAGATTTTGAATCTCTGCGTACACTTTTGGACACTGGACACTTGTGGATTGTGTGCGGCCCACTGATATCTGAGCGCTATGTGACACGCTCGATGGCACAGCTGCCTGTGACCAAAGTGACGAGAGGATAATGGAGATTTTGAATCTCTGCGTACACTTGTGGACAGTGGACACTTGTGGATTGTGTGCGGCCCACTGATATCTGAGCGCTATGTGACACGCTCGATGGCACAGCTGCCTGTGACCAAAGTGACGAGAGGATAAGGGAGATTGGATTGCTTTTAAAAAAGCAGTTTGCGGAGCAGTGGGTAAACAGCAATGCCAGCGTGTCAGGAAGCCTTAAAAGGCAGCCCAACAACCAACACCACTGATACACCACAATATAGCCTCCCCTTGCACTGCACACACAGTGACTTGTGTGTTGTGCAGGCCAAATCGCTAGCAGCAGAAGCAGTTTTTTTGTCTTCTTCCCTGCCTAACGCTCTCCCTACAGAATCAGCAGCAACTAGAGTTGAGCGACTTTTGCTTTTTTAGGGTCGCGTTTCGTTTCGTGAAACCCGACTTTTCCAAAAGTCGGGTCGAGCAAGATCGTCCGATTATAGGGAAAAGTCGGGGTCGTCCCGAAACACGAAACCCAATGTAAGTCAATGGGGAATAAAAGTCGGCAGTGAGAGGAGGACAGGAAACACACCTACAGTGCCCATTTGAATGCCAAAAGCATCAATTCTTCTTACTTAAGCTTGTCAACCTTAATTAACTTCATAATACAAGTTACGCACTGAAAAATGGGGGTTATTTGGCTAAATTTGTGGGGGGGGAGGGCTGGCTGCAGGTTTTCATGTGCCCTGGGCGAAAGAGCGCCCCTTTAACACATACCACAACTCATCATGCTCCGATACGGCAGAGAAATAGCGGTATAGTACAATGAAAAATACCTCACTTTTTACATCTCATGACGAGGCCCATCTATTTCTCCATACAAAATCATTGGTCCCATATAATGTTTGAAACAGTATATGATGAGCTCCACATAATGCTACAGTATATGTTGGTCCCCATGGATGAAGCTCCAATGTCTTATGGGCCCAAATAATGCTCCAAACATAATGGGCCCCATTTCTACTGCTCTAGTGTATAATGGGCCCTGTAAATGCTGCTCCAGTGTCTGATGTCCACCTTTGGAATGTTCCAGTGTATGGTGGGCCCCATCTATCATTCTCCAGAGTATAGTGCTCCCCAAAAATTGCTGTCCCAACATAGAAAACAATCAAATAAGTCTCCTCGCTAGGGAATCCCTGTACTTGTCTGGACAGGTGCTGTAGCTTGCTTAACAGCTCGCCAGCCGTTCTCACGCCCAGTATTGATTGCACGTGATTGCACAAAGGTTAGAAAGGGTACCGTATCCCTGGATAACATGTATGGATAGCGTACACATTCAAAATATATGTCTATACAGCATGAGGCAGGCTCAGACGGTGTTAGGCCCAGTATGGATTGCACGTCATTGCACAAAGGTTAGAAGGGGTACCGTATCCCCGGATAACATGTATGGATAGCGTACACATTCAAAATATATGTCTATACAGCATGAGGCAGGCTCAGACGGTGTTAGGCCCAGTATGGATTGCACGTCATTGCACAAAGGTTAGAAGGGGTACCGTATCCCCGGATAACATGTATGGATAGCGTACACATTCAAAATATATGTCTATACAGCATGAGGCAGGCTCAGACGGTGTTAGGCCCAGTATGGATTGCACGTCATTGCACAAAGGTTAGAAGGGGTACCGTATCCCCGGATAACATGTATAGATAGTGTACACATTCAAAATATATATCTATACAGCATGAGGCAGGCTCAGACGGTGTTAGGCCCAGTATGGATTGCACGTCATTGTACAAAGGTTAGAAAGGGTACCGTATCCCTGGATAACATGTATGGATAGCGTACACATTCAAAATATATGTCTATACAGCATGAGGCAGGCTCAGACGGTGTTAGGCCCAGTATGGATTGCACGTCATTGCACAAAGGTTAGAAGGGGTACCGTATCCCCGGATAACATGTATGGATAGCGTACACATTCAAAATATATGTCTATACAGCATGAGGCAGGCTCAGACGGTGTTAGGCCCAGTATGGATTGCACGTCATTGCACAAAGGTTAGAAGGGTACCGTATCCCCGGATAACATGCATGGATAGCGTACACATTCAAAATATATGTCTATACAGCATGAGGCAGGCTCAGACGGTGTTAGGCCCAGTATGGATTGCACGTCATTGCACAAAGGTTAGAAAGGGTACCGTATCCCCGGATAACATGTATGGATAGCGTACACATTCAAAATATATGTCTATACAGCATGAGGCAGGCTCAGACGGTGTTAGGCCCAGTATGGATTGCACGTCATTGCACAAAGGTTAGAAGGGGTGCCGTATCCCCGGATAACATGTATGGATAGCGTACACATTCAAAATATATGTCTATACAGCATGAGGCAGGCTCAGACGGTGTTAGGCCCAGTATGGATTGCACGTCATTGCACAAAGGTTAGAAGGGGTACCGTATCCCCGGATAACATGTATGGATAGCGTACACATTCAAAATATATGTCTATACAGCATGAGGCAGGCTCAGACGGTGTTAGGCCCAGTATGGATTGCACGTCATTGCACAAAGGTTAGAAAGGGTACCGTATCCCTGGATAACATGTATGGATAGCGTACACATTCAAAATATATGTCTATACAGCATGAGGCAGGCTCAGACGGTGTTAGGCCCAGTATGGATTGCACGTCATTGCACAAAGGTTAGAAGGGGTACCGTATCCCCGGATAACATGTATGGATAGCGTACACATTCAAAATATGTCTATACAGCATGAGGCAGGCTCAGACGGTGTTAGGCCCAGTATGGATTGCACGTCATTGCACAAAGGTTAGAAGGAGTACCGTATCCCCGGATAACATGTATGGATAGCGTACACATTCAAAATATATGTCTATACAGCATGAGGCAGGCTCAGACGGTGTTAGGCCCAGTATGGATTGCACGTCATTGCACAAAGGTTAGAAAGGGTACCGTATCCCTGGATAACATGTATGGATAGCGTACACATTCAAAATATATGTCTATACAGCATGAGGCAGGCTCAGACGGTGTTAGGCCCAGTATGGATTGCACGTCATTGCACAAAGGTTAGAAGGGGTACCGTATCCCCGGATAACATGTATGGATAGCGTACACATTCAAAATATATGTCTATACAGCATGAGGCAGGCTCAGACGGTGTTAGGCCCAGTATGGATTGCACGTCATTGCACAAAGGTTAGAAAGGGTACCGTATCCCCGGATAACATGTATGGATAGCGTACACATTCAAAATATATGTCTATACAGCATGAGGCAGGCTCAGACAGTGTTAGGCCCAGTATGGATTGCACGTGATTGCACAAAGGTTAGAAAGGGTACCGTATCCCCGGATAACATGTATGGATAGCGTACACATTCAAAATATATGTCTATACAGCATGAGGCAGGCTCAGACGGTGTTAGGCCCAGTATGGATTGCACGTCATTGCACAAAGGTTAGAAGGGGTACCGTATCCCCGGATAACATGTATGGATAGCGTACACATTCAAAATATATGTCTCAGGAGGCAGGCTCAGACGGTGTCAGGCACAGTATGGATTTGACGGCCCAGATTACACAGCGGAGGAGAAGGGAGAGGTAAAGATTGCAAATGCTGGGGCCCTGGCCAAGCAAGGGGGGCCCACTCGTGGGCGTCGGTACTGGCACTGGGCCCCTCATAGTACAGCGGTATGTCTGACGGCGGGTGTGCACCACTGCCGTCAGAGACACTTGATTGCACTATGAGGGACCCTGTGCCAGTGCCCGCGCCCAAGAGTCGGCCTACCCACCTGTCCAGGGCAACGGCACTCGCACGGTGTCGTGCGCTAGGTGGTGACCCCGGCCATGGGGGGGAGGCAGCACAGTTAGGGAGTTTTAGAAAGTGGCATATGTTGATGTTGGACATTCAACTGATGCAAAAGGCGAAATAGGTGAAGTCCCAGGAAGAGGTGGACCAAAGCGAGCCATTTTTCTGTCACCCTATGTGTCATCAGGGGAAGGTGGGACAAAATCCTTGGAAACCCATGCGTGGTTCATTTTAATGAAGGTTAGATCATCCACATTTTGGGTTGACAGACGGGTTCTTTTTTCTGTCAGGATTGATCCAGCTGCACTGAAGACTCTTTCCGATAGCACACTTGCAGCTGGGCAAGCGAGCTCCTGTAAGGCATATTGGGCCAATTCAGGCCAGGTGTCCAGTTTAGCGGCCCAATAGTCAAAGGGGAATGACCTGTGTGGGAGAACATCGATATGGGAGGAAAAGTAGTTTGTAACCATAGTTGACAACTGCTGTCTCCTGTCACTTTCCATCGATGCAGTATTACCAGTTGTGTGAGCGGTATTTGAAAAATCAGTCTACAACATTGTCATGAAACCCCTGTCTCCAACGCCACTTCTGCTGTGTGCACCACGAACACCTCTGCCAAGCTGCCCCCGGCCCGTACGGCTCGTGTGAGAACCATCACCGCTGCTGTGTGCTGGGAATGCCTCAAGCAACCGATTTACCAGAGTTGCTTGTTTATTAGCCAATATTAGGTCAAGGTTCTCCTGTGGCATGATGTTTTGTAATTTGCCTTTATAGCGTGGATCCAGGATGCTGGCCAACCAGTAGTCGTCATCGTTCATCATTTTGGCAATGCGGGGGTCCCTTTTTAGGATCCGCAAGGCATAATCTGACATGTGGGCCAATGTTCCCGGTGTCAATGATGCACTGCGAGTGCTGGGTGGAGGAGCACTTTCTGGCAAATCCACATCCCTCCAGTCACGCACAAACCCTGTACCAGACCTTGCCACGCCAACATTTTCACTTGCCCCACGAGATGCATCCTCCTCCCCTAAGTAATCATCCCCATCATCCTCCTCCTCCTCTTCTTCCTCCACCTCGTCCAGGAGAGGTCCCTGAGCAGACAATGGCTGAATGTCATCAAGGATTCCCTCCTCCTCTTCCTCCTCATCAACATTGGCTGCAGACGCCTGCTCCTTAAGGTGCATCAAAGTTTGCATGAGCAGACGCATAAGTGGGATGCTCATGCTTAGGATGGCGTCGTCTGCGCTTACCAGCCGTGTGCATTCCTCAAAACACTGAAGGACTTTACAAAGGTCTTTCAGCTTCGACCACTGCACGCCTGTCAACTCCATGTCTGCTCTCAAAGTGCCTGGCCGTGTATCCTCCCACAAATGCATTATGGCCTGCCTCTGCTCGCACAGCCGCTCCACCATGTGCAGGGTGGAGTTCCACCTTGTTGCAATGTCGATAATGAGGCGGTGGTTGGGAAGGTGGAGCAATCGCTGCAGCTTCTGCATACGAACGGAGTGTACACTGCCCAGCCATGACTCAGTTTGTCGCTTCAAGTACTCGGCCAGCACCTCGGCGGTGTGTCTGTCGCCCAAACACATCATCTGCAACACAGCCTGCTGACGCTTTCCACTAGCTGCTCGATAGGGGGACACATCGTGTGCAACAGTGGCAGCTGCAGATGGAGTGCTCGTACGACTGCGCTCTGTGGACGAGCTGTCGCTTCTGGAGGAGGAGGAGGAGGGTCGAACGCCTACAGCCAACTGTTTCCTATACCGTGGGCTAGGCAGCACTGTCCCACCACCGCTGTCCCCTGTGGACCCTGCATCCACCACATTAACCCAGTGCGCAGTGATGGACACGTAACGGCCCTGGCCATGCCGACTGGACCATGCATCAGTTGTGAGGTGCACCTTTCCGCTCACTGACTGCTTGAGTGCATGGACAATGCGGTCTTTCACATGATGGTGGAGGGCTGGGATGGCTTTGCGAGAGAAGAAGTGGCGACTGGGTAGGTCATAGCGTGGTACTGCATAGGCCATGAGTTCGCGGAAAGCTGTGCTTTCCACCAACCGAAAGGGCATCATCTCAAACGAGATTAGTTTGGCAATGTGGGCGTTCAAACCCAGTGTACGCGGATGAGAGACTGAGTACTTTCTTGACCTACTCATAGTGTCTGGGAGGGTGAGCTGGACTTGAGAGCTGCATATGGTGGAAGTAGCGGTGGACAGGGCGGACAGAGAGGGTTGATGATGGTGATGGAGTTGGTGTTCTTTCTGATGGCCTAGAATCAGTCTTTCGTTGATATAACAGTGGGATTCCCTGACTGCTGTGGCCTTGCAACGACACCTCAACATTTGCTGCTGTGCTAACCGGTGGGCTTACAGTGGGGGAAACAATGTAGCGTTGCTGACTACCTTCGTTGTGATCAGTTGCACATGTGGCACTTGAGGTTTGGTGTTGTGTCCACGCTTGCAAGTGCATGCTGGTTAAATGTCTAAGCATGCAACTGGTATTCAAATTTTTCAGATTTTTCCCTCGGCTAAAGGTCTTTGCGCACTTCTTACAGATAACCTTGGCCTGATCATGAGGATTTTGTTCAAAAAAGTGCCACACTGCACTCTTCCTACTTTGGCAGACATTTTGCGGCCTAGCACGCTGTGATCTTTTGACCCTCTGGACAAGCTGTCCAGCAACTCTTTTGATGTTTGGAACCTGTCTTTGGAGTGCTCCGGGCCTGCCAGATAACAGCTGTTGCGATGTCGATGTCTGCTGTGGATGCTCCTCATCTGAGCTATTGGAAGCAGCACCCTCTTCCCCCAATGGATGCCAATCTGGGTCAACAACTGGGTCATCCATCACCTCCTCTTCTATGTCATGTGCACCTTTCTCTGTGTCACCGTGTATGGTGGTATAGTGTGCGGGAAGGGGCACCTGAGTCTCATCAGGGTCAGAATCTGGCTCTGTACACTGCGAGGACAATGTAGTGCTCTGAGTGAATGTACCAGCAGAATCATCCATCAGCGGCTGTGCATCAGTGCACTCCATGTCAGATTCATCTTGGCCTGGGTAATTCACCATTTGACTTGATAATCCAGGCATGGTATGTGAAAACAGCTCCATGGAGTAATCAGTAGTATGGCCTGCGTCATCCTTCAATCTTGGTTGGGGTGAAGGACACAAGGAAAGGTGTGGTTCATGAACATGAGCCTCCAATGACGACTCAGTGCTTTTACTTTTTACAACTGAAGAAGAGGAGGCGATAGAGCTGGAGGCTGAGTCAGCAATGTAAGACAAAACTTTTTCCTGATGCTCTGCCTTTAAAAGCGGTTTGCCAACTCCTAGAAAACTAAGCGTTCGAGGCCTTATGTAGCCAGACGATGACGGAGGGTCAGCACCTCCTGCATTCGGTCCTATTTTGCTCTTGCCACTACCATCAGATCCACCACCAACACCATCATTACCAGCTGCCAACCCCCGCCCAATTCCACGGCCTCTTCCACCAGCCTTCCTCATTTTTGGTAGAAATGTAGACAAAATCCAACAAACTATATAGTAATGTAAAACAAGGTACAAGGTGTCTATAGGACAGGGGAGTTTTAGAATTTCTGCACACACTTGTGGACAGTGGACACTTGTGGATTGTGTGCGGCCCACTGATATCTGAGCGCTATGTGACACGCTCGATGGCACAGCTGCCTGTGACCAAAGTGACGAGAGGATAATGGAGATTTTGAATCTCTGCGTACACTTGTGGACAGTGGACACTTGTGGATTGTGTGCGGCCCACTGATATCTGAGCGCTATGTGACACGCTCGATGGCACAGCTGCCTGTGACCAAAGTGACGAGAGGATAATGGAGATTTTGAATCTCTGCGTACACTTTTGGACACTGGACACTTGTGGATTGTGTGCGGCCCACTGATATCTGAGCGCTATGTGACACGCTCGATGGCACAGCTGCCTGTGACCAAAGTGACGAGAGGATAATGGAGATTTTGAATCTCTGCGTACACTTGTGGACAGTGGACACTTGTGGATTGTGTGCGGCCCACTGATATCTGAGCGCTATGTGACACGCTCGATGGCACAGCTGCCTGTGACCCAAGTGACGAGAGGATAATGGAGATTTTGAATCTCTGCGTACACTTGTGGACAGTGGACACTTGTGGATTGTGTGCGGCCCACTGATATCTGAGCGCTATGTGACACGCTCGATGGCACAGCTGCCTGTGACCAAAGTGACGAGAGGATAATGGAGATTTTGAATCTCTGCGTACACTTTTGGACACTGGACACTTGTGGATTGTGTGCGGCCCACTGATATCTGAGCGCTATGTGACACGCTCGATGGCACAGCTGCCTGTGACCAAAGTGACGAGAGGATAATGGAGATTTTGAATCTCTGCGTACACTTTTGGACACTGGACACTTGTGGATTGTGTGCGGCCCACTGATATCTGAGCGCTATGTGACACGCTCGATGGCACAGCTGCCTGTGACCAAAGTGACGAGAGGATAATGGAGATTTTGAATCTCTGCGTACACTTGTGGACAGTGGACACTTGTGGATTGTGTGCGGCCCACTGATATCTGAGCGCTATGTGACACGCTCGATGGCACAGCTGCCTGTGACCAAAGTGACGAGAGGATAATGGAGATTTTGAATCTCTGCGTACACTTTTGGACACTGGACACTTGTGGATTGTGTGCGGCACACTGATATCTGAGCGCTATGTGACACGCTCGATGGCACAGCTGCCTGTGACCAAAGTGACGAGAGGATAATGGAGATTTTGAATCTCTGCGTACACTTTTGGACAGTGGACACTTGTGGATTGTGTGCGGCCCACTGATATCTGAGCGCTATGTGACACGCTCGATGGCACAGCTGCCTGTGACCAAAGTGACGAGAGGATAATGGAGATTTTGAATCTCTGCGTACACTTGTGGACAGTGGACACTTGTGGATTGTGTGCGGCCCACTGATATCTGAACGCTATGTGACACGCTCGATGGCACAGCTGCCTGTGACCAAAGTGACGAGAGGATAATGGAGATTTTGAATCTCTGCGTACACTTTTGGACACTGGACACTTGTGGATTGTGTGCGGCCCACTGATATCTGAGCGCTATGTGACACGCTCGATGGCACAGCTGCCTGTGACCAAAGTGACGAGAGGATAATGGAGATTTTGAATCTCTGCGTACACTTGCGGACAGTGGACACTTGTGGATTGTGTGCGGCCCACTGATATCTGAGCGCTATGTGACACGCTCGATGGCACAGCTGCCTGTGACCAAAGTGACGAGAGGATAATGGAGATTTTGAATCTCTGCGTACACTTTTGGACAGTGGACACTTGTGGATTGTGTGCGGCCCACTGATATCTGAGCGCTATGTGACACGCTCGATGGCACAGCTGCCTGTGACCAAAGTGACGAGAGGATAATGGAGATTTTGAATCTCTGCGTACACTTTTGGACACTGGACACTTGTGGATTGTGTGCGGCCCACTGATATCTGAGCGCTATGTGACACGCTCGATGGCACAGCTGCCTGTGACCAAAGTGACGAGAGGATAATGGAGATTTTGAATCTCTGCGTACACTTGTGGACAGTGGACACTTGTGGATTGTGTGCGGCCCACTGATATCTGAGCGCTATGTGACACGCTCGATGGCACAGCTGCCTGTGACCAAAGTGACGAGAGGATAATGGAGATTTTGAATCTCTGCGTACACTTTTGGACACTGGACACTTGTGGATTGTGTGCGGCCCACTGATATCTGAGCGCTATGTGACATGCTCGATGGCACAGCTGCCTGTGACTAAAGTGACGAGAGGATAATGGAGATTTTGAATCTCTGCGTACACTTTTGGACACTGGACACTTGTGGATTGTGTGCGGCCCACTGATATCTGAGCGCTATGTGACACGCTCGATGGCACAGCTGCCTGTGACCAAAGTGACGAGAGGATAATGGAGATTTTGAATCTCTGCGTACACTTTTGGACACTGGACACTTGTGGATTGTGTGCGGCCCACTGATATCTGAGCGCTATGTGACACGCTCGATGGGACAGCTGCCTGTGACCAAAGTGACGAGAGGATAATGGAGATTTTGAATCTCTGCGTACACTTTTGGACACTGGACACTTGTGGATTGTGTGCGGCCCACTGATATCTGAGCGCTATGTGACACGCTCGATGGCACAGCTGCCTGTGACCAAAGTGACGAGAGGATAATGGAGATTTTGAATCTCTGCGTACACTTGTGGACAGTGGACACTTGTGGATTGTGTGCGGCCCACTGATATCTGAGCGCTATGTGACACGCTCGATGGCACAGCTGCCTGTGACCAAAGTGACGAGAGGATAAGGGAGATTGGATTGCTTTTAAAAAAGCAGTTTGCGGAGCAGTGGGTAAACAGCAATGCCAGCGTGTCAGGAAGCCTTAAAAGGCAGCCCAACAACCAACACCACTGATACACCACAATATAGCCTCCCCTTGCACTGCACACACAGTGACTTGTGTGTTGTGCAGGCCAAATCGCTAGCAGCAGAAGCAGTTTTTTTGTCTTCTTCCCTGCCTAACGCTCTCCCTACAGAATCAGCAGCAACCTCTCCCTATACTAAGATCGGCAGAAGTAAGATGGCGGTCGGCGTGCACGCCCTTTTATACCCCCTGTGACGCCCACCAAAGCAAGCCAATCACTTGCATGCCCTTCTGAAAGATGGTGGTGACCCGTGCCTATGTCATCACGTTGCCCACAGTGTCCGTGGATCCTGATTGGCTGAAAAAGAGCGCAAAACAAACTTTTGAAACGCGACTTTGGCGCGTAAGTCGCCGACCTCGTGGCCGACCTCATCCTAGGGTCGGGTTTCGTTTCATGAAACCCGACTTTGCCAAAAGTCGGCGACTTTTGAATTTTTTCGACCCGTTTCGCTCAACTCTAGTATCAACTGTCGACCAATTCCAGGAACAGGACTGAAAAATATTTCTTAAGGTTGTACGGTCTAGACCCTTTTTTTGGTTGCACCCTGACCTGAATGTGCTTTCCACCTAATGAGCCCACGCAATTGGGAAATTGTGTGGTTGCTTCGAACTGGGAGGCAATGTCCAGCCAGGTCTCTGTAGTGGGAATTACGGTCGGTTGCAGTCTTTCCCAAATCAGGTCGCATGTTCCTCTAATGACTTCTGCAATGGTGATTTTGCAGAGTAAAAATTCTAAATGAAGAGACTCCAGAGAATTGCCCGTTGTCAGGAATCTGCATTGCAGAAAATAAATATAGTAGTTTCTCTAAAATTTTAAAAGAAAAAAAATATAAACTGTAGTTACTGCAGGGTGACCAACAGCTGTTCCTCAGGCTGTATGTTTTGCCAAGTGCTGGTATCCTGCTGGGTCAGACCAGAGCACAACTCCTCCAGAAGCTTGTCAAACGTCTGGATTGAAATTCTACAGAACTGGGAGAACTTTTTAGGAATCCGTCTGAGGTCCTGGTATAGAGTAGCAGTGTGACACTTTGGGCTCCTCTGGGACACACTATGGTACTCTGGAAGTGAGGAGGTCCTCTGTTCCTCCTCAATGGCTCGCTGTCTCCTGAACCTTCTACTTATAAGCCATGCCAAGAGCACTTTACCTCTGCATGTCATAGATAAAGCCATCCTGTAATAAAAATGCAACTGCTATGGGCAACAGCAAAACTCAACAGCTGCAGCATGCAACTGGCACTTGGCTATTGACCTCACGCAGGGTTATCGCAACTGTGTCTCAAGTACATGTCCAGAGATACTGATGAGCCAAGGGGAACATTTTGGCGCGATTAAAAAAAGGTTTCAGTCTCCTACTTCTTCCTACATACCTGTTTTAGACAGTAGATAAGCTAAAATTGAATGGCTACCTCTAGGGACTTAAAATGCATTTCAATCTACATTCCCTCTAAAAAGATAAGGCTGATATCCCTCTGCCTATTCTTTTATGTAACTTCATGTGAGCTAACTACTACTTACTGTAACCACAAGTTACAGCGCTGCTGTTGCCGAGAGCTCCCTTTCAAGGACGCTACATCAGAGACCAGCATGGTTTTTGTCTAGCTGCTTATGCAAGCAAGCCCCATTACCAAGGCTTATCACAACCTGGGTTTTATGCCTTCCCTCTCTCTCACTTTGCCTGCACCTTCACCGCTTGTGTATAACCTGTCAAGGAGTATGAAGTGAGGTGAAGAAGCAGTGAGGGAAATGACAGGTCAAAGACCATCTGTGAAAGTGCAGGCAGTGCAAAATGAAAGTGAGGGGAACATAAAACCAGCACACAGAATGTGATAAGCCTAGGTCAGGTAGTTAACTTGTATAAGCAGCAATAATACAAGTCAGCCCTCTGATCTGATGCATCAGTCTAATTGAATGAAATGGACAAATTCGGTCAAACTGATGGAATGTCGACGAACCACAACCAACAAGTTGTAATATATCATCACCATCTGGAACAGGGGTCCCCAACCGCCGGTCAGAGGCCCAGCACCGGGCCGCTGCAGTGCCCTTGCCGGTCCGCGGACACAAGGGGAGCCAGGGGCAGCCAGTGGCGTAGCGGGGGCTGGGGCGGCGCGCAGCAATTCTTAAACTGCCCTCATGTGTAGCGGCGGCCAGGGAGCGATCCAAGCAGCTCCGCTGCCTGCAAGAGGGAATAGCAGGAGCGGAGCTGCAAGGACCCGTCCAGCTTCCTGCCCGCCGCCCGCGCTTCCTGTCTCTGACTGACACAGAGAGGAGCGCGCCGCTGCTGTGTCAGAGCGAGGAAGCGCGGGCGATGCTGCGGACAGGTAAGAGGAGAGAGGTGGTGTGTGTATGTATGTCTGTGTGTGTGTGTGTGTGTGTGTGTGTGTGTGTGTGTGTGTGTGTGTGTGTGTGTGTGTGTCTGTGTAGGTGGAGCCTGGCCCTGGAGGACATGGGGACATGAGGAGAAGACCGTGATGGGGAGAGAAGGCCATGATGCCTGGGGTGATGGGAGAAGGCCATGAGGGGGTAATGGGAGAAGGCCATGATGGGGGTGATGGAGAGAAAGCATTGATGGGAGTGATGGAGAGACGTCAGTGATGGGGTGAAGGCAATGATGGGGAGAAGGGAGTGATGGGGTGAAGGCAATGATGGAGAGACGGCAGTGATGGGGTGAAGGCAATGATGGAGAGATGGCAATGATGGGGAGAAGGGAGTGATGGGGTGATGGAGCAGGCAAGGATGGGGTGATGGAGCAGGCAAGGATGGGAGTGATGGAGCACTCATTCAAAACCTATGGTGAGTTGAGTCACATTATGTTATTTAATTATAAGTATGCACTGCTACACTACAACCGCGTCCATAGCCCCGCCCCCTTATAACCAAAGCCCCGCCCCTGCCACACCTCCATCCCCGCCCTGCCGGGCCATGGAAGAATGGTCTTGCTTGAAACCGGTCCCTGGTGCAAAAAAGGTTGGGGACCACTGATCTGGAAGACATTTAGTGAACCTAGTAAGGCCTGCTTCACACTTCCGTTTTTGACCATCAGTCAAAATCCGCCGTTTTTGTGTCTCTCTCTCTCTTTCCCGGGCAGCGGTTCCTTTAAAAAAAATTTCCCCGTTTTCCACGATATGTTAAAATCAATGGTATCGTTCAAATGTACGACTAGTCCCGCAAAAAACAAGCCCCCACATGGCCATATTGATGGAAAAATAAAAAAAATGTATGGCTCTGGGAAGAAGTGTAGCAAAAAACGAAAACTCAAACACCAAAAATAACTCCGGTCATGAAGGGGTTAATGGAATGATCTTTCATGGATTAGTGACAATTGGGAGAAAGTTGTAAACACAAACTTCTGCTGTCAGGACCCTGTTGTCAGGTGACCAGAGACCAGAGGGTTCTTCCAAGTCCGTAATGATAGGGGCGCTCTAGCTCGCCCTGTTCCCCGTGTTACTTATCAAGGTGAAGATGCCAGGCCATGTACCTTGCCTGATCTGAATTTGCCCTCCATCTGTACCCTTCCCCCACCCAGGCAAGAGGGGAGTAGCAGCGCACCGTAGTACACCAACCAGACGAACAAGATAACACAACAGGGAATACGGAAAATAACAAACATACAAATATACTCACATATAACAGAGGTATGCACCGGGGAGTGGAGGATGGGGTAAAACCCAAGTAGGAGAAGAAAAAGGATTGCAAGTCACAGATAAATCCACCAAACGCCTCCTCCAAATAAAACAACTAATATCCTCCCAGCCATGCAGCATAAACTAGCTCTGAAGAAGTTTGTCAGTCAGGACCCAGATCATATAGGGGATAGGAGTGGCTAGCAGTGCTCAGCTGAGAGCCTAGCTCCCAGCAGCACAGATTAACCCCTGCACTGCCATTTAATAAGAAGTTGAAGTGCTTCTATTCATCGTAGGATCAAGTTTATTATTTTTTACATATCCTGTCGCCTGGTAAAGTTTTATTTTGCCCTGACAGCAACCCCTTTAAATTTCAAATCCCAATCCTTTTGTTTTCAAGCGAGAGACTGCAATCAGAGGCCACATCCGGCCCTCTGCAGTCCGAACGATGGGCCGAAACAGTAGCCCATGAGCAACACCATGCCATCACCTGCTGTCACTGCACTGCACATCCTCAGGATTCAGATAGCAGTGACTATCGAGGAGGAAAGGCTACCAGCTCCTTCTTCCACCAAAGTGTGTGACTGAGCTGACAAACATGATGATGACACTTCATCACATCAGCTGTGCAGTTAGTCCCATATGTGTATGGGATGTTTGCATGTATATAGAAGGCTATGTGGGGAGCTTATACTGTATATAGGTAGCTATGTGGGGGCTCAATGTATATTGGAGGCTATGTGAGTCGGTTCATACTGTATATAAAAAGGCTGTGTGGGGGCTCATACTGTATATAGAGAGGCTGTGTGGGGACTCATACTGTATATAGAGGCTGTGTGGGAGCTCATACTGTATATAGAGAGGCTGTTTGGGGACTCATACTGTATATAGAGGCTGGGTGGGGGGCTCATACTGCATATAGAGAGGCTATGCGGGGGCTCATACTGTATATAGAGAGGCTGTGTGGGGCTCATGCAGTATATATAGGGAGACTGTGTGGGGGCTCATACTGTATATAGAGGCTGTGTGGGGGCTCATACTGTATATAGAGAGGCTGTGTGGGGGCTCATACTGCATATAGAGAGGCTGTGTGAGGGCTCATACTGCATATAGAGGCTGTGTGGGGGCTCATACTGTATATAGAGAAGCTGTGTGGGGGCTCATACTGTATATAGAGGCTGTGTGGGGACTTATACTGTATGTAGAGGCTTTGTGGGGGCTCATACTGCATATAGAGAGGCTGTGTGGGTTCTCATTGTATATAGAGACTGTGTAGTGGCTCAAACTGTATATAGAGGCAGTGAGGGGGTTCATACTGTATATAGAGGCTGTGCGGGGGGTCATACTGTATATAGAGAGGCTGTGCGGGGGCTCATACTGTATAGAGGCTCTGTGGGGGCTCATACTGCATATAGAGAGGCTGTTTGGGGACTCATACTGTATATAGAGGCTGGGTGGGGGGCTCATACTGCATATAGAGAGGCTATGCGGGGGCTCATACTGTATATAGAGAGGCTGTGTGGGGCTCATGCAGTATATATAGGGAGACTGTGTGGGGGCTCATACTGTATATAGAGGCTGTGTGGGGGCTCATACTGTATATAGAGAGGCTGTGTGGGGGCTCATACTGCATATAGAGAGGCTGTGTGAGGGCTCATACTGTATATAGAGAAGCTGTGTGGGGGCTCATACTGTATGTAGAGGCTTTGTGGGGGCTCATACTGCATATAGAGGCTGTGTGGGTTCTCATTGTATATAGAGACTGTGTAGTGGCTCAAACTGTATATAGAGGCAGTGAGGGGGTTCATACTGTATATAGAGGCTGTGCGGGGGGTCATACTGTATATAGAGAGGCTGTGCGGGGGCTCATACTGTATAGAGGCTCTGTGGGGGCTCATACTGCATATAGAGAGGCTGTGTGGGGGCTCATACTGTGTATAGAGGCTGTGCGGGGGCTCATACTGTATAGAGGCTGTGAGGGGGCTCATACTGTATATAGAGAGGCTGTGTGGGTTCTCATATTGTATATAGAGAGACTGTGTAGTGGCTCATACTGTATATAGAGGCTGTGCGGGGGCTCATACTGTATATAGAGAGGCTGTGCGGGGGCTCATACTGTATAGAGGCTGTGAGGGGGATCATACTGTATATAGAGAGGCTGGGTGGGTTCTCATATTGTATATAGACTGTAGTGGCTAATACTGTATATAGAGAGGCTGTGCGGGGGCTCATACTGTATATAGAGAGGCTGTGCGGGGGCTCATACTGTATATAGAGAGGCTGTGAGGGGGCTCATACGGTATAGAGGCTGTGAGGGGGCTCATACTGTATATAGGGCTATGTGAAGTATATTGTACATAGAAAGGCTATGTAGGGGTTCACTGTATATAGGAGGCCACGTATGTAGGGGGTCATATTGTATATAGAGGGCTATGTTGGGGCTCATACTGTATACAAGGGTGTTATGTGGGGCAGCACGGTGGCTCAGTGGATAGCAACATAGCCCTCTATATACAGTATGACCCCCTACATACTTGGCCTCCTATATACAGTGAGCCCAAGGACAACATCTGGAGTTTATATGTTCTCCCCGTGTTTGCGTGGGCTCCTCCCACACTCCAAAATACTGATAGGGAATTTAGATTGTGAGCCCCATCGGGGACAGCGATGATAATGTCTGTAAAGCGCTATGGAATTAATGGTGCTGTATAAAATGAGTAAAATAAATAAATGCGAGGGACAGTATACAAGGGGCTATGTGAGGACTCATTGTATATAGGAGGCTGTGTGGGACCTCATTCTGCTTTGAGGGGGCTATGTCGGAGCTCATACTGTTTATAGGTGGCTATGTGGGAGATCATACTGTACATAGGAGTAAATATTGTATATAGGGGCTCATACTGTATATAGGCCAAATATGTAGGTGCTCATTAGGGTGACCGCAAAAAATCGATGTCGGAATTTTGTCCTTCTGGACCCCACAAAACGATTCCCCTTTCCAGATATTGAGATAGCCAAAATTTGAGCTCGATCAAACGACGTTAACCCGTGCTCGTCGCTCAAAGTTTGAAAAAATCCAAATTGAGGTATTTTAAGATTTAGGTATTTTGCATAGTCTGTTAGACTATAAAGAATGTGACAACAACATTGCAGAAATAGCCCTGACCAAATTTTCGAACCATTTTTGGTATTTGAATGCAGAGTTGGTGGGATTATCGTTTTTTGATCCCACCATTACAGACAATGAAAAGTTGTTAATGGCTAATAAATTGCTCAGTAGCACAGATGAACCATCAGAGCACGCTAGGGTTGTAAATCCAAAAGTTAGAAAAGAAAAATTAAAAGAGGTAGGAAGTAACCGACTTTAACGACCTTCTGACAAAAGATGAAGAACAAAAGCAATATGTCCTGGAAGTTGTAAGCAAATGCCGAGAATTATATTCTGACGTTTCAAAAACTACTTTAACAAAAGCTCTAGAATAGATAACTATGTAAAATTATCAACTCATGTAGGTTAGCGTGCTCTGATGGTTCATCTGTGCTACTGAGCAATTTATTAGCCATTAACAACTTTTCATTGTCTGTAATGGTGGGATCAAAAAACGATAATCCCACCAACTCTGCATTCAAATACCACAAATGGTTCGAAAATTTGGTCAGGGCTATTTCTGCAATGTTGTTGTCACATTCTTTATAGTCTAACAGACTATGCAAAATACCTAAATCTTAAAATACCTCAATTTGGATTTTTTCAAACTTTGAGCGACGAGCGGCACGGGTTAACGTCGTTTGATCGAGCTCAAATTTTGGCTCTCTCAATATCTGGAAAGGGGAATCGTTTTGTGGGGTCCAGACGAACAAGATTCTGACATTTTTTCCCCCCCATATGAGATCCGGTCACCCTAGTGCTCATACTGAAAACAAGGGTGTTAAGTGGGTGCTCATACAGTATACAAGGGGGCTATGTGGGGGCTCATTGTATATAGGAGGCTGTGTGGGACCTCATACTGCTTTGAAGGGGCTATGTCGGAGCTCATACTGAATTTAGGGGTCTCATACTGTTTATAGGGGGCTATGTGGGGGATCATACTGTACATAGGAGTAAATATTGTATATAGGGGCTCATACTGTATATAGGCCAAATATGTAGGGGCTCATACTGAAAACAAGGGTGTTAAGTGGGTGCTCATACAGTATACAAGGGGGCTATGTGGGGGCTCAGTGTATATAGGAGGCTGTATGGTGCCCAATACTGTACATAGAGGCTATGTGGGAGCTAATACTGCATTTAGGGAGCGATGTGGGGGATCATACTGTATATAGGCGGTGACGGGAAGACATACTGTATAGAGAGGCTTTGTAGGGGCCTCATACTGTATATAGTAGGGGGCTGTGCGCAGGACGGTGGCTCAGTGGTTAGCATTACAGCGCTGAGGACCTGGCTTCAAACACCACCAAGGACAACATCTGCAGGAAGTTTTTATGTTCCACTCGTGTTTGTGTGGGTTTCCTCCGGGTTCATACTGATAGGCAATGTAAATTGTGAGCCACAATGTGGACAGAGATGATGTCTGTATGGCGCTGCGGCCTATGTTAGCGCTATATAAATGAGATACATAGGGGGAGGTCGGCATACTTCATTCTGCTGACTGTTCAGTGATACAGGCTGCCCCCCACGTTCTGTATCAGTGCATGTGGGCCTACAGTGAGGCGAGCTGCTCGTCTCTGAGCGCTCACAGTAAATGGCGGCTCCTCGCTGCCGCTCAGTGCGCTGAAGCCTCGGGCACCCTCCTGTGTGCAGTAATGAGGGACTCCGCTGCGCCACCGACCAGACTGGCGGCTGAGGCCCGGTTCTCGGCCGTGTGTGTGACAGGACGACCTCGCCTCATACAGCGCACAGCACTCACCCGCGGCTCCCACGAGGCGCCAGCACAGAGCACACCATCACAGGGCCGCAGGCTGCGCACGACCCGGCGTCATATCGCGAGATGTCTCCCCTCCCCCACCCATTGTCTTGGCAACCGGCTCGTTGGACTGCGCTTTCTAACATATGGAAAGCAGTGCTATTATGCACGTACATTACACGGTGTGACACCCGTTACCGGCCGCGGTGTCCCCCAGCACTCCCCGTCCCGGAGTCCCCCACCCCCCGGTGTGTGCGGTGTACGTGCGCCACATTGCTAGGCGCCGCTTTCATTATCTTCGTCTTGCGCCAGGTTTTCCGTCCAACCAAGCTTGTATCGTACAGTGCCCTGTTGGAAGTGGTAGGCGGGGTTACTATTGATTGGCTTCTTCCTCAGCCAATCCAGTCTGTCCGCTTAGTGAGCGTCCAATCGCAGTCGGAGAGCGGAGCCTCACACTTAGCAGTTCTGTAGGTTGCACCCCGTGTGGTTTCGTCTTGTGCTTCGGCCGCGCTAGTGGAGGGAGCTCGGGAGCGGCGGAGGAGCGAGGTAAAGCGGGCCCGGCCTTGGCGCAGTGTGGACGCTATGGCTGCTCTGGACGGCGCTGTGAGGGCGGAGGAGAGGTTTATTAGGGACTGCGTCACTCTGCTAGCGGGGAGAGCGGGTGCTAGTGTGACGCAGGGCGGCGGGGAGTGAGCCGTGACTGGGCTTGTTATAACATACACAGGCTTCGTGGCGGGGCGTTTTCCGTTTTGTGCTCCAGGCCTGCAGTGCCTCCGTTACCGGGCACGCAGCCCATCCCCCCGGTTCATACTCGGCGGCAGGCTTGTGTTCACAGTGCGGGCGGGGTCGGACTAGGCCGGGGAAGTGTTAGGCGGGCTTTGTGTGGCTCGCAGCCGCCATGCTGCCTACCCGTCTTCTCTCCTCACAAAATGGCTGGTGGCGGAAGCTCGCGGCCGAGGGGCGGGGCCGCTATTCCCGGTGCCCTGAAGACAAAGGCGGGAGCGGCGTGGCGTGCTTTGTCCCCGCGTGTGGGAGCCTCGCCTTTGTGTCGGTGGGTCTCGTCCACGCGTTGTACATTACGTCCCCTCGGAGGCCGCCTTTCTCCTGCAGTGCACTGATCGTCCATAAGCCCTGATTCCACCTCAGATGGCTGAGCTCAGGCCTTATGGCGTCAGGGATGTTATAGGACCTGCGCCATCCAGAGGTGCTGAGCTCCGCTTGCACGGGCCCTTGGATGGAGGCCAATGTGCTGTCACCTTGCGTGCTCTACATATAGAGCCATGTTGCACATTCCCAACCTCGACTCCGTTCATTCTCTATGGGATTGGCTGGAGAAAACAGATTATACCGTGCAGTACCTGTGTATTTCCAGAAGTCCATGAGTTCAGCACTGAATTCCCAGGGTCCAGAGCCACTTTTGGGGTCCTGGTGTTGAGGCAGTTGCTATTTTGTGAAGAATCCATTAACATGCAGTCCTTAGGGCATGTGCACACGGTGCGGATTTGCCTCTGCGGATCCGCTGCAGTTCCGCAAGCAATGTACAGTGATAATGGAGTTTAAAAACCGCAGTGCACATGCTGCTGATTTTTCTGCGGTTTTAAATCCGCAGCATGTCAATTCTTTGTGCAAATTCCGCAGCGGTTTACCACCCGTTCCATTGTACAGGTGTCAAAACACGGGAAAACCGCAGGTCATTTTACCTGCAAATCCGCAGCACAATCCGCACCCAGGTCAGAGAATACTAAATGCGCCAGGTGTAAAAGCTAAAAGTGGCCATAGATGTTTATTTTACTGCTTTACATAGCGCTATTAATTCCACAGCTCTTTACAGACATCAGAACTATTCCCATTGGGCATCACAATCTAGATTCCTATCGGTATGCCTTTGGAGTGTGTGTGTGAGGAAACCTGCATGTTCTCCCTGATGTTGTCCTTGGTGTGATATGAATTCAGCTCTGCAAGGCTGCTTTGCTAACTAGTGATGTGCTCAGATAAGGTGTTATCAGAGCATGCTCGGGTACTGAGTGTCTACAGCGTGCTCGAATACTATGTTCAAGTACTAGCTGCATGTCTCGAACAGCCAAGCACATTCACTCATCATTAGTGCTAACCACTGAGCCACAGTGCTGCTCAGATCGTGTTAATGACCATTTAATGTATATGGTAGTGTCCGGACTGTACTCCCACCCAGGGAAGTGTTGGGGTCTATTGGATGGATTTTAACGTATATTTTACTATATATTGGCATTATTTTTAAAGTTCTTTATACATATCATCAGTGCCCCATCTGGCTTCACAATCTAAATTCCCAACGTGGGAGGAAACCCATGCAATCACAGGGAGAACATGCAAATATTATTGGTGGGATTTGAACTCTGCACCATGGCTCTGAAAAGGATGCAATGCCCTGCCATTATCTGATTCCCAACAGAGATGGAAGGTGTCTTGTAGCAACCCTTTCCCTATTGAGAACACATGCAGATTGGGCTGAACCAAGCCTTGGGAGCTGAAAGGAATAGTTTTCTAAGGTGTATGGGCAAACAATCGCTTGATCTTCATAATTTTGGATCATGTCATCAAATTTTTTTATAAGAAAATTCTTACAGGTTCACAACTGTGTTAACAGTTCTTCTAGGTTCTCAGTCATGTTAGTTCTTCAAGAGTCCTGACCATGTTTGCTGATCTTGTTGTATAGGCGGCTTCCATGTTCTCCACTGTTAGCAGCTCTTGTATAGGTGCCTTCTAGAGTCTCCATCATGTTTGCAGCTCCTGTTATATAGGCAGCGTTGTCTAGGCTTACCACTATGTTAACAATAGTTCTAGAGTCTCCATCATGTTAACAGCTCTTCTAGGTTCCATGCTACTGTATCTTAGTTGCGCTCTGCCCTTCTGATTATTGGTGTGAGGCAGTGATTGGCTGCAGCAGTGAGACTTGCAAATGACTGGTTTACTTCAGGCAGGCTCTCATAGGTCAGTGTGCTAGAGAGGAGTCATCACTTTGTCCCTCCTCCTACCATTCGTGTCTTATAACCTGACCTGCATGGCCTGCATTGGCTTTTCTCGCCTTGATCAGCAGCAGTATGTGTGTCACCAGAACCTCAATGATGATCTTCTCTTTTGACTGTTGTCTCTACACAGATAGCTGCCACCACCTCATTAGTCTATTGAATGAAGATGGAGACAGAGCAGGAAGAGGTTGAATTCACTAACACAGAGACCAACGGTGAGAGGCTTCCTTGCACTGTGTTGCCCCTTTTCATTTTTGAAGTAGTAGCTGCTTGATTATTACCATCTTTGTATGTTATCTACATGTGGTAGATAAAGATGTCAGTTGCCTGCTGATTCTAATCAAACTGCATTTATGTAGGAAAACGTCCAGCAGAAGACATGGAGGAAGAACAGGCTTTCAAGAGATCCCGAAACACAGATATGATGGTTGAATTGCGTATTCTGCTCCAGAGTAAAGTAGGTTTACTTTCCAGCTGATGGACGATGATTTCTTATGCAGATGTACATCCTGCTGTAAGACTTGGGTGCTGACTTTTATAACAGTCACTAATGTCTTGTATTTTCTGTCTCTTCAGAATGCTGGTGCAGTTATTGGAAAAGGAGGAAAAAATATAAAAGCTCTTCGGACAGACGTGAGTATTTTAAAGCGAATCCCCGATCCAGCTTCTGCTTATTAAGGATAATGTTAGGGTATCTACAACATCCAGGCAGTCCATTTTAGGCTTGTGAAGGGGTATTAGAGTTAGAACACTTAGCTATAGAACGGGTAGTTTTCATTATGATTAGTATTAATGTGAAAATTTCTGTAGATTAATAACACATAACGTTTAATGGTTCGTACAATGCCTAAGTGGGTTGACTCGTGATTAGACACTTGCATACTACTGCTGGTGCCTTCATCAAGCTGACCTGGCACCATGTGCCTTATACAATCTGTAATTATTTTTCTTATCACTATTTGCCTTCCAAGTAAAACTTTTAAGTGGAGTACTTTCACTTGTATATTTCCCTTAGTTCCTTTTTGCATTGATCCGAGAGCTGTTTTCAGTCTGCTCAGATCCTTCATATTATGAGGGAATGTGTCTATACCCACGAGCCAGCCTGCTACCGTTGTTTAATGTCAGATTACCGTAGAATTACAGTCAGCGTTTAGAAGTTAATTTCCTAAGTGTTATTTCGATATACCTTAATACCATTACTTTAATTGAAAATTGAGTCCAGTTTGTATTAAATTAAAATGTATTACTTTTCCCCCCCTTTTCCCTCTCCTTGTTTTTTTTGGCCACATATCTCCGTTGCCCATGTACTGGATCGTCTTATCCCTGCGTTGCCCATCATGATGGCCCATCTACCCCTGAACGCCCATGTGAAAACCCTGGTTGGCTATGCCCAAAAATGTGCTCGTTGCCCAACGTGCATTATTCCTGACATCTTCCGATTGAATGCCCATGCCCAATGCCAACATCCACGAACGCCAATGACCAATGCAGTACAATGCCAGTGTTTCAGTCCCAGACAGCAGTGGCCCCGAGCGGTATGTCCCAACAGTTTATGCCTCACTGCCTGATTAGAAAGAGAAATGTGTTATAACCTGCCTTTTAATATGATTAGTTTCCCCTACATAGTGTTATTTTCTGTCTTGTTTTCCCATTGATTATTATTATTTTTATTTTTTTTGTATTTCCTTTCATCTTTTTTCAATGATCTTCTTTACATAAGTTAGTCTTTGGAACCACTAATTTCCATATACAAGAGAGCAAACATCGCTTCAAGAGTTGCATATTTCCACACTGTACAGTTGTTTTCTGAGTGATTTTCTGTCTGTGGCCCGCCTGATTCCTGCAGCATTGCTTGTTTCATTGTCTACTGTTCCTTTCCTAATTAGGCGCTAACTCTTAATCACTTTCACTTCACGTTTCTGTTGCTTATTGTCATTTTAATTTTTTTCTCTTCAAAGCTCATTGATATTTCCAGTTTCTGAAGGTGTTTCATCAGTATCCACCAATTGCATTTTCCAACTCTCCCTGTAGTTTGCCAGTTTCATTCAGATAGTGAGGGTGTCCTGAATTAGTGGTGACGGGGAATGTGATCGTTCACTTGTTTCCAGTTCTGTGCCTCTTTTATGACCGCTTTATCTAAATCCTTCCAGAATCCCTTTCCCTCACCAGCATCTAAACGTTTACTGCCCAGTCACATTCAACTGAAGGAAATTTTTAAAAAAGGAAATAAAAGCACATATGCATGTGTAAATCTTTAAATAGCAGTTATATGTACATCTTAGCATCCTTATCTCACTATAGAAGTGAAAGATTTACTAACATTTTATTTTTTTCCTATGTCGTGTCTGTCATGCAGTATTTTAAGTATCAGTGCAGACATTGAAACAATTGGTGAAATCCTGAAGAAAATCATTCCTACGTTAGAAGAGGTATGTATGACCTTTTAGTTCTATTAATAACTTATTGTAGAAATTTTAGTAAAGTTGTTCCTTACTTTGCAGTACCAGCACTATAAGGGAAGTGACTTTGACTGTGAGTTGAGGCTCCTTATCCACCAGTCCCTGGCAGGAGGCATTATTGGTGTCAAAGGTGCAAAGATCAAGGAACTTAGAGAGGTATATAGCAACTTTTTGTGGTGGCTGTGTGTAGGTGTATTTTTGTCTTTCCTAAACTGACTCCATTTTTACTTTTCCAGAACACACAGACCACAATTAAGCTATTCCAGGAGTGTTGCCCCCATTCTACAGATCGTGTTGTGCTGATTGGAGGAAAACCAGATAGAGTGGTTGAGTGCATCAAAGTCATCCTCGACCTCATATCTGAGGTAAGCATAACTTGTTTATGGGATGTCTTTTTTTTTTTTTTTTTGGTCTTTATCTTCTTAATCTAATATCATACTTTTTCAGTCTCCAATCAAAGGCAGAGCACAACCCTATGATCCCAACTTCTATGATGAAACGTATGATTATGGTGGCTTCACAATGATGTTTGATGACAGACGAGGGCGTCCTATGGGTTTCCCCATGCATGCTAGAGGTGGTTTTGATCGGATGCCTCCAGGAGTGGGTGGCCGTCCAATGCCTCAGTCAAGAAGAGATTATGATGATATGAGCCCAAGGAGGGGGCCTCTCCCACCTCCTCCAGGTCGTGGAGGTAGAGGTGGTAGTAGAGCTCGCAATCTTCCACTTCCACCACCCCCACCACCAAGAGGAGGGTAAGTATCTCACATTGTTGGTAATGATTCTGTACTGCTGTTTTTGTATTGTGATTTCCATGGCTGCCTACTGACTTCTGCTTTGTTTATACTTAGAACTTTTGATTTTAATTCTAGTGATCGTCGAGGGAGACCTGACCATTATGATGGGATGGTAGGTGTCTGGTATATTTTCTCTTAATTTTTGCAAGTTTTGGTGGTAGGGGGTTCAATCTAACCGTCTTGCGTTTATTTTCTTTGTAGGTTTTGTAGAGCTATATATCAATCCGTGTGTGTATGTATATGTGTGTGTGTGTATATATATATATATATATATATATATATATATATATATATATATATATATATATACAATCTTTTAGTAAGATTTTTTTTTTTGTAAGATTTTTCTATTTGCTACACATGGACAAACACAAAATTCTAATTGTACTACTACGTGACAGTAATCAGTCAGGCATGTTTAAGAGATTTACACCTAGTTTGATTTTGTAAATGACTGTTTCTTTTCTTCCCCCCCCAGGGTGGCTCTGGATATGGTAAGTGTCTTTGTTTTTCCATCCTCCCCACAAGCACAATCCTTTATATTGCTCGTATGTTTGTGGGTATTGTCATTAACAATTGTGTATTTTGTTTCAAGGTCGGAGTTCTTATGGAGATATAGGGGGTCCTGTCATAACTACTCAAGTCACTATTCCAAAAGATGTAAGTATTCATTATTTAATTGCAAATCTTTATAATATTGCCAGGCTTGTCACATCTGTTTTATAAGTACTTAATTATTCATATCTTTGCATTTTTATTTTTTTTTTTAAGTTGGCAGGTTCTATCATTGGAAAGGGGGGTCAAAGGATCAAACAAATTCGCCATGAATCGGGTGCATCTATCAAAATTGATGAACCTTTGGAAGGGTCAGATGATCGAATCATCACAATTATAGGCACCCAAGACCAGATACAGAATGCACAATATTTGCTTCAAAACAGGCAAGTAGTTGGCACTTTATCATGCATGGATCTAAGACTAAACTTTTACAAAGTTGTCTGTAAGCTGTGTACTACTATAACTCCTTTTTTCCCTTTTCAGATTTTCTGGCTATTTTCTGTCTTTTTCTTAATAATATATTACTAAAAAAAAATGAGGTGCTTTAAAACTAATTCTGCTTCACGAAATTAACAGCTCAACTCTGTCGTGAAACGACTGCAAACGATTTGTAAAAAAAAAAGAACATTTGTATTAATGTACCTGTAGATATATTAGAAGAAATCAGTGGATGTTGGTTTAGTTCTGTGTGGAAGACTAGTGATTTTGTTGTTTTTAGATAACAACATTGACAACAAATCACGGTCTGCCATATGGCACAGACCATGCCTCTACAGGACAAGTTACAGTCGTTTTGATTGGATCCTATAATGCAGCGTTTCACACCTTTTCTATTTACTAACCACTACTTTTAATTTTTACTTTAATCTGCCTAATGCTGTAGCTTGTTTTGGGTTATTTGCTTCCTAATTATCACTAACCTGCATATTAATCATGCCTTTTATTAACTTGTGTGCTAGCCTTTTTTCTTTTTTGGGTTGATAACGTCTTTTATTTCTGTAAGGTTTATGCGCTTACAGGTTCTAACTCAAGATTTTCTTTTTTTTATAGTGTGAAGCAGTATTCTGAAGATTATGCTTATGGGTTTTGACTTCTAAACATTGAGAGGCACATGCTCAAGGGTTCTAATGTAAGGTTCTCTTTTTTTATAGTGTGAAGCAGTATTCTGGCAAGTTTTTCTAAGACTAGTGAAGAATGAAGGAATCCTGCATCTTTTTTTTTTCTTTATCTTCGCTTCTGATTAAAAAAAAAATAATAAAAACCTTCCTCTGCTTCATAGGTGTAATACATTTTAAGGTGTAGAAAATAACTGGTGGTTGATATTTATTGATCTAGCACCTTACCATGAAAGATGTGCTATATAGCAGTGCAGTTTGGGATCAGGTGCAGAATGAGTGGTGGCTTACTTTTTAAAAGCACTTTTCATTGTTAAAACTTTTGGGTGGTGTACATGATAGAGATATATATTAGTCAAGGAAGGGCAATGGTTACGACTATCTACCATGAGCAGTGGAAATTACTTTATTGTGGGGTTTGTTATAACTTCACTATTTATAGATGTTATACTGATTTCCCTTGATTGTGACTTTCCCCACTTATTTTTTTTATCTTAATAAAGTTTAGTGGGTTTTTTTTTTAAGTTGAATAAAGCACAAATGCCATTTTTGGTTTCTTTTTTTTCCAGGACCCAAACAGACCACATTAATGATGAAGAGGAAAGTGTACAGTGAGCAGTGATAAAATTTAGTTCTTTGCACTTGATCTTGTTTTACAATTATTTCTATTATCGCAATAAAAAAATAACTTTTAAGGAAACGACGTTCCATGTTGTGTTTTTATTAAATGTTTTCAAATCTAAATGGGTATTTCGGTCAGTATTTGATTGGAAAATTGGTCATAAAGCAGACTTTATGTATTCATTAACATTTTTCTCCATCTTGTAGTACATTTTTATATTTAGTATCTATTATGGTTTACGCAAAGTTTTTTTTGTTTTTTTGGGTTTTTTTTTCCGTTTGCCTCAAACAATTTCCCCGACTATTACGTCTATAGTTTACAATCCTAAATGCCTACAATTTTATCTCCCCATTTGGATTTGAAAAAAAACAGCTTGTTTCTCAAGTGCAAGTAGCTCTTTTTTTGCCACTGCCCCTGGTACAGCTTTCAGCTTTAGACAGTATGCATGATACAAGCTATTACTAAAGGATTAGTAGAAGACAGCTAGTTTAGTTTACAGAACTAGGAGTTTATGCTTTATTCTCCAGAGTTTGCAGTAGTGGTTAATCTGACATGGTTTTTCTGGCAATCTGCATGAGAACAGCAGTGTGATAATGTTACACTTCGAAGAGTTTGCCCGATTATTGGTAACTGCACAGTAGAGTTTGTGTCTAAGTTCTTTCATGTCCTGCTTGGGTTCAGCCAGCTGCTATGTTTTTACTGTTTTATATATGAGGAACAAAATATGAATTTCTTTTTCAGGCATAAGTGGATTCCAAAATATTTTGTTTAGGACAGCTCCAATGAAAAAACAAAACCTGGAATGCTTTCTTCCCCCATTGTTTCGTTGCTTTTGGATTACAAACCAAGATCTGGATCGCCGGATGCATTTCTTAGTAGCCAGCGGCACACAGCGAAGAATACCCCACTTCCAAGGGAGTTGTACAGGAATTAGTAAAGATGAATGAATATGTCTGCTTTCTGTTAAGATATTTTATTTCCCCTTTATTTTCCAAATTCAGTTATTACATGGAGAATAAAACTCCTCTTAAGCATGTCTGTGCAAATCCTATTGGGATAATTGTTAATATTTGAAAAACTGATACGTTTTGGGTTTTTCAATTTTATTTTATTCATTTACATTCTAATTGTCCTAATTTCAAGGCCGTTTTTGTTTTATCTGCATTGTCTGTTTAGAATTGGGGGATTGTGTTCACTGTAACAATGTGCCGATTGTACACATTGCTGTTTTTATCACTTTTACATTGGTATGTTGTAACTGAAGTTAGTCTCTTGTGTTTGTGTATTGAGATGACCAGCTGTGCGCTCAGTTTTTATCAATTAAAGTTTAAAGGATTTTTTTTTTCATTCTTTAGATGTAGCCAATTGAGTAGTAACTTTTATTTAAACAAAACATATTTGAAATGGCCATTGTCTTTTGCAATCTGTCAGAGTTGGAGATGTCATGCTAGCCAATTATAGATGTACGCTTTACTTTGGAGAAGTTAAACCTGGGTGCTTATTTCATCACTTGCTAGCGTCACATTTATTTGGTATGCAAATAAAAGATTTTGCATTTGTGCCAATGTTTCATGGCAACTGGAAAAATGATTCAGCAAATGGCTAAATAACGCATCAAACTGTAAGGCATTACCTGCATATTTTTGGATGTTTGATCACAGTAGATTCTGTCATTTGCAGAATTCTTCCTCCCTCCTACTAGCCTTATTCTAAATTTAACAATTTTCTATTAAAGGGAACCTGTTACTAAGTAAATTAAGTCCAATCTGCAAGCACCGTATTATAGAGCAGGGGGAGCTGAGTACATTGACTTTGTTCTGTGAGAACATTCTGTATAATATAACATAGATTTTAATCATTTACACTTGCTCTTTTGGGGATTTTCAGACTACCCACTGAGCGGATCAGTGACTGACTGCTTTCTTTGTAGACGTATGTATACAAAAATAGCTGTCGGTCACTAATCAGCCTGCCTGCTGAATGATTAAAACCCAGATTACATGGTTTCCTCTTAAAATTCCATATGTATCAGCACCTGCTGCTCTAGAACATTGTGCCTGCAGATTGGACTGGTTGACAGGTTACATAAGTTGAAAAAAGACCTAGAGTCCAGTTAACCTTGAGTTTCTTTTAAATATGTTGTGCATAATTGGGTAAGAAGTAGAAATGGTGTGAAGTTATTGGCAAGACCTGGTCTTGGTGACCATGTCCTGAGTACCACCTCGTCGGGTCTTATTTTTGTTTAGCCATCTTGGCATGAACGTCTCGTGTCACACTGCAAAGGTGATGCTGTAAGGCTGGCTAATCAAAAGAGGGGCTGGAAATGCTGTACACTGCTGTTTGTGGTCACAGATTACCTGGCTGCTGGACTGTTGCACAAAGTGAATTGCCCCATCCCAGGCAAGAAATAGTTGTTCTTTAAAGCATTTTTGGCAAGTTTTCAGCACATCTTCAATCAAAGGCACACTTGCAGGATTAATTTTTAAATACAATGGCATCCATACACATTAATGTCAGTGCAAGTTGCCAATTTGAGTGATCGGCTGATCTAATGTGTATGGAGACTTCCTATTTCTTTCCCAACAGATGGACATAAAATAAACATCCTAAGGCTAATGTCACACTAGCGTTTGGAGGCGCAGCGGATGCTCGCCGTGAAGCTCTGCCCCCTGCCACGCCTCCTCCAGTAAGCTCCACCTATGGGCTGCATGCAACCTGTGTACCCTTTTCTTTAGCATTGGGTATGCAGGCCATGTGCAGGTATGCTTTTGCCCGCGCATGCATCCTTTTGACTTTGCGCTGGCCGCACTAACATGCAACACAATGAGTTTACCGCAGGTCGGCGCGCAGTCAAAAGGGCGCATGCGGCGGCAAAAGCATGCCTGCGTACCCAATGCTAAAGATAGGCTATGCAGGTCGCATGCAGCGTCATGCGCCCATAGGTGGAGCTGTGACCGGAGGAGACGCGGCGTCTGCTGCGCCTCCAAACGCTAGTGTGAAACTAGCCTCACACTCTTGAAATGACAAGTAGTTTTTTGTTGTGCTAAAAAAAAAAAATTGTATATCGTGGTAAAGCAAACTGAAACTTTTACCACCTGTATTCTTGAGTCACATTTTACTTCCCAACTGCTTACAGTTATCAAAAATCCTGATAGGAGCAATCATGGTTTAGGTCAGTGTTGTCTTCACAAGAATGACTTTGGCACTGTTACCAAGTGTGGCTGTTACAACTGAATAGGCTCTGATTTCAGTCGCACAAAACAAAGTCAAATTTAAAGCACTAAATAAGAATTGGAGAATGTTTAACATGTCATTATGCTGAACCTGATGTTCAGTATTAAGCATCACTTTGGATGCAGCACAAGTATGCAGAGTTTAAGGGTATGTGCACACTGTCGGTAAAGGCAAGAATGGTATGTGTAGATCCCTAGAAGTGAAAACTTTCCAATGGTGATACAGTTGACAATTGTGGGTTTTAACTGTATAGTGAATGTAAAACCATTAACCCAGTTACAGTACCTCTTTTGCTAAATAGCTTGGATGCAGATGGAAAGAAGACCAAAGCCTACAAAAAAAGATGTATTACATTTGCTTTACCATACAGTTAATAATATAACTGCGGTATCACAGGAATTAGTCTTGACAAAACAATGTGTAGTGGCTTTGCATATTTTGGGGGACAAAAAGTAGTCTCTTGTATGTTTTGGTTTTCCTTGTGTAACATTTATTTCACTGCTGTAGCACTGCATTGTTGAGATATTGCCTATTAATTCAAACCACAATCTTAGTAAACATTAGGAACATATTGCAATATATGAATTGCTCTCAGAAATATTGTTTGGTCCCTCAAGAACGATCACCCATCCACAGGATAAAAAAAATAAATCAATGATCAGCAGTCTCAATTCTTCTACCCCCTTCCCCCATGAATATAATCCCTTGTAAGAGTACACATTTACAGATCAGGTGATGTCTCAAGCACACCACATGCAACTCTACTAAAAGCTTTCTTAGTTGCATCAGCTGAGCTTGTGCTAAAACATCAAATATAAAAACTGGGTGTTTACGGACTGATGTTTGAGTACATTTTAGAAATATGGCTTAGGCAAGACACTGGTCTAGATCTGTGTTTCTCAAGTTTAATCTTCAAGGCCTCAGACAGCAGATCAGAATTTCCTCATTGCAAAGGTGATGGAATTATTAGCAAGGCATCAGAAATGGTCATAGATTATCTCTGAAGGATATCCTCCAATCATGATCCGCTTGGAGGGGCCTTGAACTCTGGTGTTGAGAAACACTGGTCTAAATCTTTTTCATGAATAAACGCAAAGGAAGCAAAAAGGCAGGAAATACATTGAATGCTTCTAGTGTATAAATACAGTTAGTTAAATACAGTTAGAAGCATAATTCAAAGGAACACTGGCTACACTATGGTGTGGTGTTAGTCATCGTTGTTCATACTACATGGTCTTCTCCCCTCTGTATCAGTCTTTCATCGTTAGTTTGCTTACTGTAAGTTTGCACACTTTACCACTGTGCTATGCTCTTATTTGAAGGATATCAGTCTTCTATTTGCTTTTGTGACTTTAAAGGGAACCTGTCACCCCCCCCCCCCCCCCCCCAGGCGTTTTTACGTAAAAGAGGCACCTTGTGCAGCACTAATGCTGCATTCTGTCAAGGTGGCTCTTTTATTTAGCGTCCCTTCCACCACTGAAATAATTGTTTTTAAAATTGGTCAGACATACCTGATATTTCACAGGGGGGGGCAGGTCTTTCCCCCCTGGACACAGATGCCTCACATACGTCAGTCATGTCCAGCTTTTGAATTTGGCGCCGCCTCCTCATAGTTCATTTCTTTTTCTCGCACCTGTGCTGTAATATTTCAGTGGTGCAGCAGGACCTGTGATGTCAGCACCATGTGACCAGTAGGGGCGGAGCTCACCAGAGCAATGGTGCAGCAGGACCTGTGATGACATCAGCACCATGTGACCAGTAGGGGCGGAGCTCAGCAGAACAGTGGTGCAGTAGGACCTGTGATGACGTCAGCACCATGTGACCTGTAGGGGCGGAGTTGAGCAGGGCATCGGTGCAGCAAGACCTGTGGTGACGTCAGAATACGCTGCTGAGGAGGCGGCGCCAAATTTAAAAGCATGACATGACTGACGTATGTGAGGCGTTTGTGTCCAGGGGGGAAAGACCTGCCCCCCTGTCAAATATCAGGTATGTCTGACCAATTTTAAAAACAATTATTTCAGTGGTGGAAGGGACGCTAAATAAAAGCCACCTTGGCAGAATGCAGCATTAGTGCTGCACAAGGTGGCTCTTTTACGTAAAAACGCCTGGGGGGGGGGTGACAGGTTCCCTTTAAAGTCACAAAAGCAAATAGAAGACTGATATCCTTCAAATAAGAGCATAGCACAGTGGTAAAGTGTGCAAACTAAGGGTACCGTTACACCTAGCGACTCACCAGCGATCCCGACCAGCGATATGACGCGGTCAGAATCGCTGGGTGGTCGCTAGTGAGCTGCCACTCAGGCAGATCTCACCAGCGACATCGCTGGGGACGGGGATCGCTACTTACCTGTCAGACGTGGCGATCCTGCGTCCTCCCGCCCGGCTCCACGCGTCGCTCGTCGTCACAGCAGGAAGCTGACGACGAGAAATGGTCCAGCAGCTTCTCGCGCGATCAGCGATAATCAGCGGGGGAGCCGGTCGGAGGTAAGTATCACATGCAGCGATATCGCTGCAACGTCACAAAATCGGTGACTTTACAGCGATATTGCTAGCGATATCGCAGTGTGTAACGGGGGCTTTACAGAGAGCTTGGAGTTCAAACGCCTGGGGGGGGGTGACAGGTTCCCTTTAAATGTAAACGTGGCTGAAACTCATTGCTCTGTGGAATGACTGATACTTGACTTCTCAAACATCAAAATCCAAAGGTATTTCAGATACCCTCAATAAAGTGCTTAAATGGATCATCTCGTAAACAAAGAAAAAGGATCGCCGACAGCTGCTATTGCGCATGTGCAGGCATTGCCATCTTGGAGTACTTTTTTTTCCTCTCCAGCAAGATGGCGCTGGCACCTGCGCAAAAGCAGATATTGGATCTCTGTACAAACCGATGCAGGCGCCATTTTCAAAATGACTTTTTTTTTTCCTCTCAAGTAACTGCAAAGGGGATTGAGTGCACAATAACCATGCGATTATGCTGCAGTGCAGGTGCCACGGCCAGCACCTGTCTGAAGAAGTGTTTTTTTTATTTTTTTAAATTCAGTATGTGATGATATCCATTATGCAAACTAGGGGGCAGATCAGTGACCTGTCAGCAGTCTGCATTGAGAATAGCTAATCAGAGCACCACATACATGAACCCCGCCTTAGGACACGAGCATGTCATTAGCACAAAACTGAAAATAAAGATTAAGAAATGGCCACAAGACAGATTTCATCAACCAAGGTATCATTTTATTCAGTATAACAGCACCGACCTGGCACTGTGTGTAGGTTGCTAGGCATAATCCTGCTGAGAGGTTCCCTTTAACCACTCAGCCATTATCTCAAATGGCAGTGAAAGGATCCTTTTCCTTCGCTTATGAGATGAACCATTCAACTACTGTATTGAGGGTATCTGGAAAACATTTTGATGTTTGAGAGAAGTCCAAGTATCAGGTATCAGAGTCATTCATCTGAGGCTACTTTCACACATCCGTCTTTTTGAACCCGGCACGATGCGGCGAAAAGTGTGAAAAACGGATCCGGAATTGGATCTGGTTTTGTCACACAGCATGTAATGATCGCTGCATTGTGCCGGATGGACATGCGGCGCCACCGTTTTTTGCCGGATACGGCAAACATGCGCTGTCCGGCGTCTGCAAAAAACATTCCTTAACTTACAAGTATAATGTGAACAAGGGTTACCTATAGCCGACTAACTGGAAAAAAAACCCTATAAGGCTGGTTTCACATTAGCGCTTTTTAAGCGCACGGCCGGGGGTAGCTCCGCCCCCGAGCCGGCGTGCCCGCCCCTTGCTTGTAGCGCCGCCTCCTAGCGCACAGCGGCGCCTGCGATCGGCGCACCCTATCTTTAGCATAGGGTGCGCAGGCCGTGCGCTAGTTGCGCTTTGACCTGCGCTGCGCACTTGACGGTGCGCCGTGCACGCCAAAATCAAACTTCGGATTTTGGCGCGCACGGCGCACCGTCAAAAGTGCGCAGCGCAGGTCAAAGCGCAACTAGCGCACGATCTGCGCACCCTATGCTAAAGATAGGGTGCGCCTATCGCAGGCGCAGCTGTGCGCTAGGAGGCGGCGCTACAAGCAAGGGGCGGGCACGCCGGGCAGAGAGCCGGCTCGGGGGCGGAGCTACCCACGGCCGTGCGTGCGCTTAAAAAGCGCTAATGTGAAACCAGCCTTAAAATATAACTTTTATTAAGTACAAAAATAACAATATAAAATTGCACAGATGTCCCCTATTATAAAGCCTAGTAAAAAACGGGCTATTGTATTGCTGGAAAGAGATAGGGTATGACAGTTAAACCAAATCTAACCAGCTAAATCTGCCAATCCAATCATGTGGTCAGAAAAACCTGAATAATAGCAGTTAAAAACTGCACAATACTATTATAGCCCAAAAAACGGAAAAAAAAGGAAATGGACATAAAGAAGATGTATAAAAATTGATAATACGTGCTACCATCTGATAACAATTTCACTCAGCCAATGTGAAGAAAAGAGTGACCTGGCCCTATACAGAATGACTATCTGAACACCTACCTAGGTGCGGAGGTTGGCACCCTAAGAAATACGAGAATGGCGCCCCCGCTCGTGCGATGGCTATCCCTAATCACTTATCCTATAAGACGACAGATTAGAAATAAGAGGGACAATTTATATACAGTGGGGAAAAAAAGTATTTAGTCAGTCAGCAATAGTGCAAGTTCCACCACTTAAAAAGATGAGAGGCGTCTGTAATTTACATCATAGGTAGACCTCAACTATGGGAGACAAACTGAGAAAAAAAAATCCAGAAAATCACATTGTCTGGTTTTTTTCATTTTATTTGCATATTATGGTGGAAAATAAGTATTTGGTCAGAAACAAAATTTCATCTTAATACTTTGTAATATATCCTTTGTTGGCAATGACAGAGGTCAAACGTTTTCTGTAAGTCTTCACAAGGTTGCCACACACTGTTGTTGGTATGTTGGCCCATTCCTCCATGCAGATCTCCTCTAGAGCAGTGATGTTTTTGGCTTTTCGCTTGGCAACACGGACTTTCAACTCCCTCCAAAGGTTTTCTATAGGGTTGAGATCTGGAGACTGGCTAGGCCACTCCAGGACCTTGAAATGCTTCTTACGAAGCCACTCCTTCGTTGCCCTGGCGGTGTGCTTTGGATCATTGTCATGTTGAAAGACCCAGCCACGTTTCATCTTCAATGCCCTTGCTGATGGAAGGAGGTTTGCACTCAAAATCTCACGATACATGGCCCCATTCATTCTTTCATGTACCCGGATCAGTCGTCCTGGCCCCTTTGCAGAGAAACAGCCCCAAAGCATGATGTTTCCACCACCATGCTTTACAGTAGGTATGGTGTTTGATGGATGCAACTCAGTATTCTTTTTCCTCCAAACACGACAAGTTGTGTTTCTACCAAACAGTTCCAGTTTGGTTTCATCAGACCATAGGACATTCTCCCAAAACTCCTCTGGATCATCCAAATGCTCTCTAGCAAACTTCAGACGGGCCCGGACATGTACAGGCTTAAGCAGTGGGACACGTCTGGCACTGCAGGATCTGAGTCCATGGTGGCGTAGTGTGTAACTTATGCTAGGCCTTGTTACATTGGTCCCAGCTCTGCAGTTCATTCACTAGGTCCCCCCGCGTGGTTTTGGGATTTTGCTCACCGTTCTTGTGATCATTCTGACCCCACGGGGTGGGATTTTGCGTGGAGCACCAGATCGAGGGAGATTATCAGTGGTCTTGTATGTCTTCCATTTTCTAATTATTGCTCCCACAGTTGATTTCTTCACTCCAAGCTGGTTGGCTATTGCAGATTCAGTCTTCCCAGCCTGGTGCAGGGCTACAATTTTGTTTCTGGTGTCCTTTGACAGCTCTTTGGTCTTCACCATAGTGGAGTTTGGAGTAAGACTGTTTGAGGGTGTGCACAGGTGTCTTTTTATACTGATAACAAGTTTAAACAGATGCCATTACTACAGGTAATGAGTGGAAGAAAGAGGAGACTCTTAAAGAAGAAGTTACAGGTCTGTGAGAGCCAGAAATCTTGATTGCTTGTTTCTGACCAAATACTTATTTTCCACCATAATATGCAAATAAAATGAAAAAAAAACAGACAATGTGATTTTCTGGATTTTTTTTTCTCAGTTTGTCTCCCATAGTTGAGGTCTACCTATGATGTAAATTACAGACGCCTCTCATCTTTTTAAGTGGGGGAACTTGCACTATTGCTGACTGACTAAATACTTTTTTTCCCCACTGTATACTTCATATACGTAACAATGGTTTTGGGAAAGTGCATAATTTGATACAAATTTATATGTAACTGGTTCTATTTTGAGTGTGTTATGCATCTATTCAGACTGTCTGGACTTTCTACCTTTCCTCACATGCATATATAATTGTATAAATCTACTTTACTGCATTCACGAAGATATTCTTAGTAAATGGATACAAGCCATCTGGCCCTCTGTTTCTAATCTGTCGTCTTATAGGATGATATAGGAGATTAGGGATAGCCATCGCACGAGCGGGGACGCCATTCTCGTATTTCTTAGGGTGCCAACCTCCGCACCTAGGTAGGTGTTCAGATAGTCATTCTGTATAGGGCCAGGTCACTCTTCACATTGGCTGAGTGAAATTGTTATCAGATGGTAGCACGAATTATCAATTTTTATACATCTTTATGTCCATTTCCCTTTTTTTTCCGTTTTTTGAGGTTTTTGGGCTATAATAGTATTGTGCAGTTTTTAACTGCTATTATTCAGGTTTTTCTGACCACATGATTGGATTGGCAGATTTAGCTGGTTAGATTTGGTTTAACTGTCATACCTTATCTCTTTCCAGCAATACAATAGCCCGTTTTTTACTAGGCTTTATAATAGGGGACATCTGTGCAATTTTATATTGTTAAAAAGCGTTCCTTGCAACGTTTTTTTGCAGCGACGGAACGGGTTTTTAAAGTGCGCATGCCCGGACACTGAGTTTTAACCCCACAAGTGCCCGGCAAGCGCATCTCTCTTCTCTGCGTGCGTGTCTCTCCTCACCGCGGCTGGGCTCTCTCGTCCCCCGATGCAGCGGCTCCTCACCGCGGCTGGGCTCTCTCGTCCCCCGATGCAGCGGCTCCTCACCGCGGCTGGGCTCTCTCGTCCCCCAGTGCAGCGGCTCCTCACCGCGGCTGGGCTCTTTCGTCCCCCGGTGCAGTGGCTCCTTTAAATGTTGCCCACGCCGTATCAGGCGCCGCATCTACATCCAGGGTCACCGCTGCAGGCCAGATCCGGCGGTCCGGCTTTTTGCCGCACTCCGCCGGACCCCTGACACCGGATGTGTGAAAGTAGCCTGTCACACAGCAATGAGTTTCAGCCACATGTTTACATTGAAAGTCACATAAGCAAATAGAAGACTGTTATCCTTCAATTAAGAGTATAGCACAGTGGTAAAGTGTGCAAACTTATAAACAGCTTTGAGTTCAAATCCCAGCAATGGAACTTAATTTTTTTCTTTGTTATTATTGGTATCAGAATCAGATATCAAAGTCATGTATGAGAGTCAGGAGTATCAGACAGAGTATGTCTGATGTTTGTCTTTGATATATGATCATGTCCTAAAATGGACACTGTATATTCACCACCATCTTGATATGAGGAATAACTTTAATGTCGTGTGTGAATAAATATCCCATTGGAATATTTTTTCTATAGAGCTGTGGTCCTCTGCTCAATGATTAGATTTACATCCTATCACTGCACAACACCAAATGTTAAAGCGAACCTGTCAGCAGGTTTTGGCCGATTTAAGATATGGCCACTGCCTTTCAGGGCTTATCTACAGCATTCTATAATGATGTGTATCTGCTTCCGATCCGACCTGAAAGATAAGAAAAATAAGTTTTATTATACTCACCTGGCATGGAGTCCGGTCCGATGGGTGTTGCGAGTCCGAGCCTCCCATCTTCTTGCAATGCCACCCTCCTGCTTGCTTCATGGCTCCCCGGCATCGCACTTCTGCGCAGGTCTACTTCTCTGCCCTGTTGAGGGCAGAGCAAAGTACTGCAAGTGTGCAGGCTTCGGGAAAGGCCCTGTTCACTGCAGGAATTTGCTCTGCCCTCAACAGGGTAGATAAGTACGTCAGCGCAGGAGCGCGATGCCGGGGAGCCTGTGTAGCAAGCAAAGAGGGTGGCATTGCATGAAGATGGGAGGCGCTGAACCAGGACCCGCAACACCCATCGGACCGGCCCTCCCCGCAGGTGAGTATAATAAAAGTTGTTTTTCAGGTCGGATCGGGGGCTTATCTACAGCATTATAGAATGCTGTAGATAAGTCCTGAAAGGTGGTGGCTGTATCTCATATCGGCCAAAACTGCTGACATGTTCCCTTTAAGTGATCACTGACTGCTACCAGAAGGCTGGCAAGGGAGGTGGTCAAAACCCCATAAAGTAACTGCAGAGACCTACACTAAGGTTTGGTGGCAGAAGGCACTGAGGTTTTAGGATGAACAGCAAATGGCATATTAATCACTGAAGGTTTCCATGCAGAAACTTCTAACCCAAAAATACAATAGAAGTCCACAACAATATACACAAAAACATGTAAATGAACCGTAGATGTTTACAGCTACATCTTATAGGGCCTATGGATTAGCAGTAGGGAGGTATAATGGAGACTGCTGAAAGGAGTGACCTGCCTAAAATGAATTATGACGATGACTTGGTGCACCCTAAAATGGCGGTGGCTCGGTAATGCCTACTGGACAGTGTGGCAGTGGTTCAGTGATGCTTTGGAGTGTCTTTGCTTTCACACTGGAAATTGGCAACTTGTTGAGGCCAAAATGAATATAATCAAGTACCTGGGAATTGCCAGGAAAAGATATCATGAATTCTGTCTGCAAGCTTGGATGTTATTGAATCTTCTAACAGGACAGTGATCCCAAATGTAACTCAGTCAATCAAGGCTTGGTTTCAGAAGAAGTTCTGGAAGAGTCTACAATTTGGTGAAGTTTGAATTAGGCATTTGCAGCGCAAAAAACAAGAATATTAGTGAACTATTTGCTATTGCCCATAATGGACTAAAATTCCTCAGGATCACTGAAAGAAGCTGGTGTCTGGGTATGCATCGTGTTTGCAGCAGGATAGCAGCCAAAGGTGCTCTATCTACTAAGTACCAAAGACAAGTGTGATGAAGGGGTTGAATAATTCTGAGGCCGCAGTATTCATTAATTGAAAAACAAATTTATATATGTGCATGTACAGTATGGCCGGGTCCGCCCCTGGTGGGAGCGGATGAAGAGAAGGAGACCTCGCCCCTTGCAACTGAACAGCGATGGAGGGAAGAGGCAGCTGGAGGCGGACCCACCCGGTAACCGGCGGGAACCTGAAGAAAAATCTGGAAGATGCTGTGCAGTGCCATCTTGCACTCATGAACCGGCCACGATGCAGCACTCGTGTATGCATAGCTGCCAAGGCGTGGGCCGTATTGAGTGAAGGTGGCGGCAGGAGAGAGCATGCATCCAGCCTCCAACAGTCCGCGAGGAGCCAGCAGAGGCTCCCAGCTGTCCGACCTTAGAATTGCCTTGACCCCGCAGCGTTCACCTGGCAGAGACACCATCCTTCCGGAGGCAGGATACTGGTGGTGTGGAACCACTTTGTTCTGCTGTGGCCATTTCAGTATGAGTGCCCTAATAGCCCCCACACACAGTATAAGCACCCAACGCTACACACACACACACACACACACACACACACACACACACAGTATTAGCACCCCACAGCTCCCCTAGTGCTCCACAGCCCCCACACTGTATGATGTGCCAACAGCTCCCACACGGTATGATGCCAGCACACGCAGTATAATATCCCCACAACCTTCCAACTTTATAACGTTTAGAAAAGACATTTACTACTCCTTTTATTCAGCCTTAAATGGGGTTGTCAAGTCTTGTTGTGAAAGTCTGAAGTTAATCTATGTGACTGCAGACTTCTGAGTCATTACAACACATGCGCCACACGATATCAGGATTCTCCGATGTTGCTGCCGAGACCGGTCAGTCACGTGACCACAAGTATACAATTTACAGACACCACCACATCCTGGTTAGACATGCTCGACATTACCCAATTCAAGTGAATTGGGGCATCACACTCACTATGATGCCCCCACAACCCGAACACAGTATAATTTCCCCATTAGCCTCTCCATAATATAATGTCACCATAGATCCCCACACAGCTTGATGCCTCCATAGCCCTTTCCACAATGTGATGGTCCCAAAACACCCACACATAGTATGATACCCCTACAGCCCCCCACACAGTCTGATGCCACCACAGTTCCACACACTGTATGATGCCCTCACACACAGAATTATGACCCAGCAGCCTCCGACGCTGTATGATGCCCCTATAGCCCCCTAGAAGTACTGACTGACACAATAAATACCTCTCTCTGTCCCCCCAATGCTCTGCTTCGCCTTGTGCTCTGGATTGAGGCTCCGCTCAGGTGTAATCCAGTGACATCATGGAACCTGCTGTACTGAGATTTACGCTACTTTTACACATCAGGTTTTTTTCCGACAGGCAGGATCCGGCTATTTGTTAAAAAAACAGATCCAGTGAAAGCTGCCGTCGGATCCGGTTTTCTCTCATTGAATTGTATTAGCGCCGGACCGTTCCGCATGGCCTTCCGTTTCTTCCGGTTTTCACCAAATTCGGCTAAATGTTTCATTCCGGTGTCTGGAAAAAACATCTCTAGTAACTTTTTTGTCTGCAGCGAAGAACCGGACAGCGCCGGATCCGGCGCTTCCGGCTTTTTGCTACAATGGAAGTCTATGGGTCCTGGAATGTGCCGGATCCAGAAAAAGACGGACCCGGCCACCGGATCCAGTTTTTTAAGTCTGAGCATGCTCAGATCCAATTGGCCAGCCCCCAGGAAACAGATATAAACAATGCCAGTGAGGCAAGACGGATCCAGCATAAAAACGGATCTGTTTCATCAGTTTTCCACAATTTACGCCGGATCCGGTTTTTCTAAAAATAGCCGGATCCTGCCTGTCGGAAAAAACCTGATGTGCGAAAGTAGCCTTAGACACACAGGGTGGCACAGAGAACGGACGACTCCCTCTTCTACCACTGGATTCACTCCAGCAAGGCAGGCACCATTGACATGGAGACCCCAGGCAGGGAGATGGCTGTATACTATGGGGGTCCGCTGTTTCCAGCCCTCTGGCTGTGTCGTTCTGCCGATTGGCCGGATGTGGCCCGCAGGCTGCAGCTTGCATAGGGCCGGTCTGGAGTAATAACATTGTTACATAAAAGAAAACAAAAAATGTAATAAAAACATTATATATATATATATATATATATATATATCATGTTTTATTTATAACACTCTAGGGAAAATAAGGAAAAAACTTTGAAGGTCAAAGTGCAAACTATAATTCCATGGGTATGTAATGCTATTACATGAGCTTGGCGACAAGGGGTGCAGTCCCGTGGGGAGACTTGGGGGGCAGTAATGGCATGCTAATCTTGCCAGGTTGCTGCCCCCACAGACATTTGTTTTCAGTGGAAAACTCCTATAGTGAGCGCTGTACCTGACTGAGGGTCACGGGTCTTTGGCTAAGACGGTGCTGAAGTTGGTTTCTTATTCGTCTATTTTTTATTTTCTGTTTTTTTCAGGTTTTTCAATAAAAATAAAATATTCTAAGTACATAATAATATACAATCATGTGTCGTTTAGTGAATAAACTTAAAAACAGATAAAAAAAATAGAACGCTGGCACAAAATGGGCATCAAAGTGGGCACTGAGGTATGGTATTGAAGGGGTTAAATGGCTTTGTGCCACTGATCTGACGCCTGATTTACATACCTTGCGATGCCACACATCAAGTTCATGTCAATCCAGCCTGGCACAAATGGGTTATGGGCATCAAAGTAGGCAGAGAAGCAATTTTCAAACGTGAATAAGTAACAGCTGTTTTTATGGGGTTAAATGCCTTTGGGCTACTGATCTAACACCTGATTTACATACCTACTGATGCCCCACATGAAATCCATGTCTCTCCAGCGTGGCACAAATGGGTTCTGGGCATCAGAACTGGCATCAAAGTGGGCAGAGAAGCAATTTTCACACGTGAATAAGTAACAGCTAAATTTAAGGGGTTATATGGCTTTGGGCCACTGATCTAACACCTGATATACATATCTAGTGATGCCCCACATGAAATCCATGTCACTCCAGCCTGGCCCAAATGGGTTCTGGGCATCAGAACTGGCATCAAAGTAGACAAATTGCACATTTTCACAGATTTGAATAAGTAACAGCTGTTTTTAAGGGGTTAAATGCCTTTGGGCCACTGATCTAATACCTGGTTTACATACCTACTGATGCCCCACATGAAATCCATGTCAATCCAGCGTGGCACAAATTGGTTCTGGGCATCACAACTGGCATCAAAGTGGTCAAATCACCCTTTTTCACAGATTTGAATAAGTAACAGCTATTTTTAAGGGGTTAAATGGCTTTGTGCCACTGATCTAACACCTGATTTACATACCTACTGATACCCCACATGAAATGCATGTCTCTCCAGCCTGGCACAAATGGGTTCTGGGCATCAGAACTGGCATCAAAGTGGGCAAATCACCCATTTTCACAGATTTGAATAAGTAACAGCTATTTTTAAGGGGTTAAATGCCTTTGGGCCACTGATCTAACATCTGATTTACATACCTACTGATGCCCCACATGAAATCCATGTCTCTCCAGCCTGGCACAAATGGGTTCTGGGCATCAGAACTGGCATCAAAGTGGGCAAATCACCCTTTTTCACAGATTTGAATAAGTAACAGCTATTTTTAAGGGGTTAAATGGCTTTGTGCCACTCATCTAACACCTGATTTACATACCTAGTGATGCCCCACATGAAATCCATGTCACTCCAGCCTGGCACAAATGGGTTCTGGGCATCAGAACTGGCATCAAAGTGGGCAAATCACCCTTTTTCACAGATTTGAATAAGTAACAGCTATTTTGAAGGGGTTAAATGGCTTTGTGCCACTGATGTAACACCTGATTTACATACCTACTGATGCCCCACATGAAATCCATGTCTCTCCAGCCTGGCACAAATGGTTTCTTGGCATCAGAACTGGCATCAAAGTGGGCAAATCGCAAATTTTTACAGATTTGAATAAGTAACACAGCCCGCCCTGTTACATGTCCCCTCTACTGAGTGCTACTCAGAGCCTTCAGCAGCCGCCATGACTAAAGGTAAGCACCGGGTGAGAACAGAGTGGGGTGAGGCGGGAGCCGGCCAGGGGTGAAAACAGAGGGGTGAGCCTGCTCCACTCCACTCCATTCTGCCCCACTCCATCATGCCCCTACTCCATAATGCCCCTGCGCCATCCTGCCCCGCTCCAATATGCCCCTCTCTATTCTGCCCCGCTCCTTCCTGCTCCGCTCCTTCCTGCTCTGCTCCATCCTGCTCTGCTCCATCCTACCCCCACTCCATCCTGCCCCACTCCTATATGCCCCTCTCTATTCTGCCCCGCTCCTTCCTGCTCTGCTCCTTCCTGCCCCACTCCAATATGCCCCTCTCTATTCTGCCCCACTCCTTCCTGCTCTGCTCCTTCCTGCCCCACTCCATCCTGCCCCTCTCTAGTCTGCCCCGCTCCTTCCTGCTCCGCTCCTTCCTGCTCTGCTCCTTCCTGCCCCACTCCATCCTGCCCCACTCCATCCTGCCCCACTCCATCCTGCCCCCACTCCATCCTGCCCCACTCCAATATGCCCCTCTCTATTCTGCCCCGCTCCTTCCTGCTCTGCTCCTTCCTGCCCCACTCCATCCTGCCCCACTCCATCCTGCTCTGCTCCATCCTGCCCCACTCCAATATGCCCCTCTCTATTCTGCCCCGCTCCTTCCTGCTCTGCTCCTTCCTGCCCCACTCCATCCTGCCCCACTCCAATATGCCCCTCTCTATTCTGCTCCGCTCCTTCCTGCTCTGCTCCTTCCTGCCCCACTCCATCCTGCCCCCACTCTATTCTGCTCCGCTCCTTGTGGTAATGGCGCGCATGTCCGGTCTTTTTAAGACTGAGACATGGCGCCAGACGCCATAGTCAAGGACTTGTGGAAGCAGCAGTTGCTGCAAAATGGCAGGCCATCGTCCACCGCCCCAGCACTCCCCCTCCCCCGAATATATAGCTCCATGTGATGATGATATTGGATATCGAATAAAGACATGAATCTTCCCTGGTGAGTGGCGCTTCTTTCTACCTTGCTGTAGCTGGATCCTACTATATACAGTAATTGCCTACATATTCTAGAAGTACTATTCTGTCACTGTAAAGGCTTTGTGCTGCCCAATAGCTGCTGAGGACCTCTCACTATACAGGGGTCTGAGGATGGGTGCACACAGAAAAGAGAGAAGTGAAGTTATCTTCATACCTCAGGACAGAAAAAGAGACGCTATACACCAGAATACTACAGCTTGTCGGGATATTGTCACTGAATTATGCCAGGATTGGCTATATCCTGCCGCATTGGGCAATAATAAGAGGCTGGAAAAGGCCGATAATGAGCGCTCCCCCAATACCAGTGCCGAAAATTCCAAGGTTTTCTGCCATGTTGGAAAAGCTCTATGAAATGTACTCAGATCAGAACATGTTTTTGGAGAAAAGGATGGGACCGCCATGTCCCAGCAATAATATTATGAAGGGAAAGAGGTAAGGAAGCCTATGGATATGGCTAATATGCCAAGATCTTTTTAAAAGCAAATGCACCAAATGTAAGGTCTCCAGGTGCAAAGTGCTTAGAGAATTAGGGGTCTTACAAGCAAACTGCCTTAAAACCAGTAATGGGCGAGTGTGCTCAGCATTGGGGTGCAGGATGAAGCGGCGAGCATTGCCGAGTATCGGTTGGTGCTCAAATCAGAGAGACAAAAATGATGGAATTTGCCATTCACTTCCATTATGATCGCTACTCGAGTCGAGCACCGAGCGTTTCAATCAACACGACTTATAGCGAATCCACCACAAGTGGCCATCGGCAGCCGAGTGCAGAAGTGACATCCTCGCTGGGCGGCGGTGCTACATACTTACTCTTTTTAAGCTGTATCCTGCATAAAATATAATTGGAGGAAGAAGAATATTGAAGAAAACTTCAGGGTCAAATGTAACCTGCAAGAATAACAGAAGTAGTAAAGTTATATACAGTCTGTACTACATTTATTACTAATAATAAAGACTTACACACAGTCACTAAATGACACCTATAACCAATGTGAGGCTGAATAAGAGGGCTGGGGAGGGCAGCTCTGACCACAAGGGAATAGTAGAGACGTCCTCTCGATAATGCTGGGGCTTTACTAGAATGCTTACCTGTCATCTCAGGTGACAGCGCGGAATAAGTTGTGTGTACACAAGGAGTGACAATATTTCTGACCATTACAGGACCCAGTTCCCTGAAAGCTGAGCTCTGTATAAACCCACCACTCACCACTAACTAGCAGCTTTCGGAGTATGAGTACACTGTGCATAGGCAGAAAGCCGTCAATCAGTGATGGGGCAGGGTTATATAGAGCAGGAGGCCTACATTGTATGAGACAACTAGTCCACTAGTGAAAATCTCCTGCTGATAAAACACTGATATTATAGAAACTGAATCAAGCAGTCCAGTAAGTGACACATCACTGGAATCAGGATCTCTGCCCGTACATCATGCTGCTCTCAGATTACATAGCAAAAACCTTGACAGATTCCCTTTAAAACCCTTACTTGAAAGCATCACTGTGTGTGCACGCGTGCGTCACTCTATACAGCTGCTTCCCTCATCCCAAGAGTCTTCTATATGCAACATGTAACCTGATCCCTCAGTGAGTTGAATCGGTCTTTCAATATATACGGTAAATTCAGGAGGGAGGAGAAGAAGTGGCTCACGAGTGGAGAAATAGGCATTTTTTTCTGATATCACAAAGTTTCACTCTTGATGCAAAGTTTTCGAAACTACAGTGATTATTTAAACCTGGCTTTGCTATTTATTGGAGTCTGGCAACATGGGGGATCCAGTCTATTAGCCAATCACATTACAAATACAGTGGCTACAACTGTGTTATACTTCGGGACACTCGATGCAAGGGATCAGTGCTGCAGGCAGTTCTGCTCCTGCCCTAAAAGTGACAGAAACTACTACAGAACCCCCCACGGACTCCATTATAAGTCAACAGAAAAGTTTCCAGCCTGCAGCTATGTATATTAGGAGTGAGCAGGCTACGTCATGGAGGAGGGTGCTGTGAGCAGGCTGCAGGCACAGCGAGCTCCTCCTCTAGGACCTGAATCACGTGGCTGATAAATCTGCAATTTAGGTTCTGACATTGAATTTGTCCAATACTCCGGCTGTTAGTGGGGATCTCGCCTTCCGGAGCATTTCATTGTCCTGCAGATTGTTAACCTCCTGGGAGCTGATTTCTCCTTTCAGGGTGTACTCGTAGAAGGTGCCGCTGACCTTCACCAGCAGCGTGGCCGGGGTCGTCTGCTCGCAGCTTATGGTTACGTTGTTGGCGTCACTCGTAATGTGCACTCCGTATCGCAACACCACCCCGACAACCAGACCTGGAAAACAGAGAAAAAATTCCATGAACAAACAAGGATTAACTAGATCCAGACAGACCCATATTACCCCTTTTGTCATCAGTCACATTTTTAGGTTTTTGCCCCCCCCCCCCATCTCCATTTCAATAATTGCACATACATTCTTTCCTCCCCTTCTTCCCCGAGCCATAACTTTTTAATTTTTCTGTCCCTATAGACATATGACGGCTTGCTTTTTGCACAACAAGTTGTATTTTTCTAATAACGCCGTCCATTTTACCACAAAGTGTAATAGAAAAGCAGAAAAAACTCTGATTTTGATGAAATTGCAACAAGGAAAAAAAAACAATCCTGACATCACTTTGCTTTTTAGGGAATTGTTTTTAAGGCGTACACTGTGTGATAAAACTGACCTCGCGGTATGATTCTGCTCATCAGTACGATTACAGCAATACCAAACAGGTCCAGTACTTTTATGGTGAAAAAAAAAATCAGAAATAAAAAAAATGCCTGTGCCACCATTTTCCGAGACCAGTAACGTTTTCATTTTTCAGTCGATGGAGATGTGTTATGGCTTATTTTTTGCGGGCCGAAATGACGTTTTTAGTAATACAATTTTGGGATAGATATGACTTTTTGATCGCTTCTTACAGCATTTTTTGTATTGTTGCAGTGACCCAAAAACACAATTTTTGAGCTTTGAATTTTTTTCTGTTTACAAATCGGGTTACCGTAATTATTTTTATATTTCAATATATGGGACTTTTCTGAACACGGCGATACCACACTTTTTTTTTAACTATCTTTATTTTTAATGGGGTGATTTGAACTTATATATTTTTGCACATTTTTTTTATTTACTTTTCACTGTGTTTATTAGTCCCCTTTGGGGACTTGAACCTGCAATTGTATGATCGCATGTGCTATATACAGCAATAGCATACTATTGCTGCATATAATATAAATCACAAACTCCTTTGAAGCCTGGGCACAGGATGGGTTTTAAGGGAGCTGCATAATGATAATCATGGAGGTCTTCAACAGACCCCTAGCTGTCATAGCTAGCCATCAGTGCGCAGATATAGGGTTAATCTGTAGGTTAATAATGTTACAACGCTGAATGGGTGCATCACTGTAAGTGCAGCAACTGGGAGAAAATTAATTTATTCCCCCAAGGAGCATAGGGTCGGTGCGGCGAGCGAGTGCAGTCACCGGTCACTAGACTGTGCGCACGCCCGGCACTTTGATTGACAGCTTGCTGTGCACAGATGTGGATCATGCTAGCAATCCAAGTGCGGTGGCGAGCTTACAGCCACTGTTCACACTATACTTCTTGCACAGTATTGGTGTGTGGTGATCAACAGCTGTGGGCACAAATGTCAGAGGGACCCCAACTACAGGAGATTGAAAATTAGCACATAGGGACGGGTTGTCCACTGCTAACATGGCGGGCAATGCTAAATAAGACATCACAGTGAGCTCCTTAGGGAAATCACATGAGAATGACCTCTAGGCAAACTCACAATTACTTTAAAAGTTAGAATTGGAAAAGATATGACCACGCCGGAAGAGGGGATAGGTGGAAAAACAACTTCTACTCAGACAACAGCGTTCCACCACTTAACAAAATACAATGAGATCAGTTGTCAGCCAATATAGCCGACAGGACTGAACGCCGGCACAGGCCAGCAATCCGCAACTCTGCTAGTGCCGGGAGCGGCCCGAGAAAAGAGAATGGCATAGAGGCCCCCACAAGACACAAACTATAGTCGGGGGGTCCGCTGCTCATTCTAAGCCGCACCTCGTACCGCTGATGGCCGGCTGCACTGATAATCCCACCATACAGCATGCTGCCCCTGCTCCAAAATTGCTGCAGTGTCAGAAGGTAAAAATAAGAATAATTGTGCTAAGTACCAAGAGAAGCTTTATAGGTGCCAAATGGATGGAAGAGGAGCCGTGAAAACACCTCAGGCCTGGTACAGGAAGGTGCGGGCTCTCTCCTTGGCCACTTTGACCATGACAAGCGCCGTACTGTCAAAGTTCACCCTATTCCGATGCTAAATGCTGTTGTTGCAAAGCACAAGTCCACAAGATTTCTGGCAATTTGCCAACAGAAGAACAAGCAACTCAGGTTCCAAGTATTTTCCCACTCTTTGACCATTTTGGAAAATGAACATTGCGACCAAGAAGCACGGGTACGTGCTCTTCGCCTGCATTAGTTTGGCTAGTCTTCCTGCTCCTTGGGAATATGGCACCTGCTGATTCTGCAGCCTTTCCCCATCTGCCCTTGTCAAGGGAACGCGTCATGTCCAGACCAGAAATGCTATTTACCAGCAGATACAGAGTTAATCTGGAGATGAGAATCGCTAATGTCAGACGCATGTCCTTCCTTATAGAGGGTGTTCCCGAGAGAAGATCTGAGCTCTGTGGACAGGAGTTGGCTTTATGAAACAAACTCTTTACCCCTTTAATTAAGTGTATTATCGACAACACAAAGAACAATAGTACATGTGTTAAAGAAGTTTTCAAACTTTGGGAGAGTTTGGAAAGTCTCCATAACACAAATCTGAGCCATCGCACTGATGAGGTACAGTAATTTTGTTTTCATTATGAAACTTAGGGGATTTCCATGAGTTTGGCTACAGGACTAAACGCAGCTCAGGTTTGGCAGGATAAATTGTGTATTTACATTGGGGGTAATGATAATTCCCGCCCATATGTTCTATTAGGGGGGAATCCCTCTTTACGTATCAAAAATGAAAGCCACTCTGGCTCACCTGGCACTTGTATTGCCACATTTTACCCACAACAGCACAGATGGAGGGAAAAAAACTGATCACCAGGGGATAGAGAAGACCGACAACATAGATCAGATGCCAGCTTTGCTAACGCGCTCATAGGCTTCACTTATAATATGTGCACGAAGCTTCTGAAGACACAAATATGTTTAAAGCACTTAAAGTGAATCTGTCAGCAGGACAGCATGAGGTAGTGACTAAAACACGGATTTCAACAATGGGTCACTTATCAGGCTGTGTGCTGTGGTGTACTTACAATGAACATTTTATCACCAGGACATTATCATTGTCTAGACTAGCTGGCACATGCTTAATAGTCCGACTCCGCCCCCTCCTGTGATAAACAGCTCACTGACAATAGACAATGTACATAGAGAGCCTGGTGTTCCTGGGGTTAGCTTTCTCAGCTTTGCTGCATTCTACATCTAAAAGCTCTCACTGTGTCACAACTGCTGCACCCAGTAAACTAAGTGATACCATGCTGGAATCAGGGTCTCTTCCTCTACATCATGCTGCTGTCAGATGAGGTAGCAAAAACCTGCAGACAGATTTCCTTTAATATGCTGTGCACTGAACCAAAGGTGTTTTTTAGGCCCAGTAGCCTGATACACTGAATCGCACAAAGCGGTATAGAGAACACAGCCACTGGACACTGGTGTATGGGGGGAGATGGTACATACTTTTGAGTAAATTATCACACATAGAAAAAAATAACTGGTACTTCTTTGGGTGGGGTTTACCAGGATTAACTGGGATGGTTCCATTAAGACAACCACAGACGAGAAGTAGAGAGAAGACAGCCTCTGCAAAAATCAGCTCCTGCCCTACTGGACTTGGCACGGCCATGTTTTACAGAACAGGTGCCCACTCGCACAAAGTGAGTAGCAGAAATAAAACGATTTGCCAAGTTTAATGCCATTGGCTTATGCCGACGACCCTAGTTTATAAGCCCTAATAGCGCATTTCAACTTTAAACAGGGGTTCTCTCCATGAGACCCACCTTCTAAGGCCTCTTTCACACTTCAGTTTTTTGCATCAGCTCCAATCCGCCAAAAAGTCATACAAGCGGATCCGTTGTTCACTGATGTGAACGGATGGCACAGGATCCGTTTTCAGACGGATCCTGAAAATGAGGAAATTTAAAGGAAACGCTGGTCGGGAAGGAGAGAGAGAGAGAGGAGAGAGAGAGAGAGGAGAGAGAGAGAGAGGAGAGAGAGAGAGAGAGAGGAGAGGAGAGAGAGAGGAGAGAGATATTCATTATAATTTGTTATAACTAACCGTAGTTAGTTACTATGCCCGGGCAGCGCCGGGATTCTTCAGCTAGTATAAAATAATGCACATAAGGGTTTACCGTTTTGTGTCCACAGCTCCAAAGCAAATGATGGATCTCCATGGTAACAGATAAAAGCTGTGCAGTCTCATCCTGCAGCTATATTACCATCTATCGATCGTTTACTTCTGGGCGTGCTTACTAAATTAGCCCAAAGGAGGGACAAATGGAAGAAAGTAGAAGTATACAGGAAGACACTGCAGACATATCTTTGCGGTCTGTTACCACGGAGATGCATTGGCTGCAGAAACAAAACAGTGAGAAATGTAGAAGATCCTGGAGTAAATTGTATAATTTTTCAATTCAGATGTTTAGGAATAATGTGGCTGTGAAAGTGAATACAGCAGGCTTGACAAGACAGAGTGAAGAGACCAGAACCCTGCGGATCTTCTACTACCTGCGGCGTCCATGGCTCCTCTTCTTAACTCTTTCAATCTTTTTGTCTTTTAAATAAACTTATCACCTCCACAAACACTACTTACATGTAGATATAGGGTTGAAAGCTTGTGTAGCCAGCAGCGGTTACAGGAGGAAAATGAACTTATATCTCCCTGGAGTGTCAATTCGACAACTGTGGCCGGCGTGTATTATTACAGGAGGACCTGTGGCCGGCGTGTATTATTACAGGAGGACCTGTGGCCGACGTGTATTATTACAGGAGGACCTGTGGCCGGCGTGTATTATTACAGGAGGACCTGTGACCGGCTTGTATTATTACAGGAGGACCTGTGGCCGGCGTGTATTATTACAGGAGGACCTGTGGCCGGCGTGTATTATTACAGGAGGACCTGTGGCCGGCGTGTATTATTACAGGAGGACCTGTGGCCGGCGTGTATTATTACAGGAGGACCTGTGACCGGCTTGTATTATTACAGGAGGACCTGTGGCCGGCGTGTATTATTACAGGAGGACCTGTGGCCGGCGTGTATTATTACAGGAGGACCTGTGGCCGGCGTGTATTATTACAGGAGGACCTGTGGCCGGCGTGTATTATTACAGGAGGACCTGTGGCCGGCGTGTATTATTACAGGAGGACCTGTGACCGGCTTGTATTATTACAGGAGGACCTGTGGCCGGCGTGTATTATTACAGGAGGACCTGTGGCCGGCGTGTATTATTACAGGAGGACCTGTGACCGGCTTGTATTATTACAGGAGGACCTGTGGCCGGCGTGTATTATTACAGGAGGACGTGTGACCGGCTTGTATTATTACAGGAGGACCTGTGGCCGGCGTGTGTTATTACAGGAGGACATGTGGCCGGCGTATGTTATTACAGGATACCTGTGACCGGGGTGTATTATTACAGGAGGACCTGTGGCCGGCGTGTATTATTACAGGAGGACCTGTGGCCGGCGTGTATTATTACAGGAGGACCTGTGGCCGACGTGTATTATTACAGGAGGACCTGTGGCCGGCGTGTATTATTACAGGAGGACCTGTGACCGGCTTGTATTATTACAGGAGGACCTGTGGCCGGCGTGTATTATTACAGGAGGACCTGTGGCCGGCGTGTATTATTACAGGAGGACCTGTGGCCGGCGTGTATTATTACAGGAGGACCTGTGGCCGGCGTGTATTATTACAGGAGGACCTGTGGCCGACGTGTATTATTACAGGAGGACCTGTGGCCGGCGTGTATTATTACAGGAGGACCTGTGACCGGCTTGTATTATTACAGGAGGACCTGTGGCCGGCGTGTATTATTACAGGAGGACCTGTGGCCGGCGTGTATTATTACAGGAGGACCTGTGGCCGGCGTGTATTATTACAGGAGGACCTGTGGCCGGCGTGTATTATTACAGGAGGACCTGTGGCCGGCGTGTATTATTACAGGAGGACCTGTGGCCGGCGTGTATTATTACAGGAGGACCTGTGGCCGGCGTGTATTATTACAGGAGGACCTGTGACCGGCTTGTATTATTACAGGAGGACCTGTGGCCGGCGTGTATTATTACAGGAGGACCTGTGGCCGGCGTGTATTATTACAGGAGGACCTGTGACCGGCTTGTATTATTACAGGAGGACCTGTGACCGGCTTGTATTATTACAGGAGGACCTGTGGCCGGCGTGTATTATTACAGGAGGACCTGTGACCGGCTTGTATTATTACAGGAGGACCTGTGGCCGGCGTGTATTATTACAGGAGGACATGTGGCCGGCTTGTATTATTACAGGAGGACCTGTGGCCGGCGTGTATTATTACAGGAGGACGTGTGACCGGCTTGTATTATTACAGGAGGACCTGTGGCCGGCGTGTGTTATTACAGGAGGACATGTGGCCGGCGTATGTTATTACAGGATACCTGTGACCGGGGTGTATTATTACAGGAGGACCTGTGGCCGGCGTGTATTATTACAGGAGGACATGTGGCCAGGGCCCGGTGTTGCTCCCATACTATACATACCTGTAGCACAGGCCATGCACAGCACTTGCCCCTGGGTCTACACTGTGCAGTCACTGCCCGTCACCTCCATTGTCTGGTGTGAGTGCAGGGGCATGACGCCTGGCAGGAGTGGTGGCAGTGACTGACCCTCCATCGTCGCCCCACCTGGGCTGGCACCTACCATAGATCATGGCCAAGCCAGTCTCATGGAGGAAGCGAAACCTGCGGTGTTTGAACAGCCGGATGGTGAGGGTGAGCAGCAGGATGAAGATCAGCAGGTTGGTACTTTCTAGGTGGTGAATGGCCTCCACGTGCTTCTCCGTCACGATTTCCTCCATGGCGCTGTCCTCTGCCCAACACAGACCTATAATAAACAATAAGGGCACTGCTAGCCAGGCACCCGTGCACCGAGAGCCCGGCACCATGACTGGGGCACGATGCTGAAGTTGGTTCCTTATTCGGCAGTTTCTTATTCGTCTATTTTTTATTTTCTGTTTTTTTCAGGTTTATCAATAAAAATAAAACATTCTAAGTATATAATAATATGTAATCATGTGTCCTTTAGTGAATAAACTTAAAAACAGATTAAAAAAAATAGAAGGCTGGCACAAAAATGGGCATCAAAGTGGGCACTGAGGTATGGTATTGAAGGGGTTAAATGGCTTTGTGCCACTGATCTGACACCTGATTTACATACCTACTGATGCCCCACATGAAATCCATGTCAATCCAGCCTGGCACAAATGGGTTCTGGGCATCAGAACTGGCATCAAAGTGGTCAAATCACCCATTTTCACAGATTTGAATAAGTAACAGCTATTTTTAAGGGGTTAAATGGCTTTGTGCCACTCATCTAACACCTGATTTACATACCTACTGATGCCCCACATGAAATCCATGTCAATCCAGCCTGGCACAAATGGGTTCTGGGCATCAGAACTGGCATCAAAGTGGTCAAATCACCCTTTTTCACATATTTGAATAAGTAACAGCTATTTTTAAGGGGTTAAATGGCTTTGTGCCACTCATCTAACACCTGATTTACATACCTACTGATGCCCCACATGAAATCCATGTGAATCCAGCCTGGCACAAATGGGTTATCACCATCAAAACTGGCATCAAAGTGGTCAAATCACCCATTTTCCCAGATTTGAATAAGTAACAGCTATTTTTAAGGGGTTAAATGGCTTTGTGCCACTTATCTAACACCTGATTTACATACCTACTGATGCCCCACAAGAAATCCATGTTACTCCAGCCTGGCACAAATGGGTTCTGGGCATCAGAACTGGCATCAAAGTGGGCAAATCACCCATTTTCACAGATTTGAATAAGTAACAGCTATTTTTAAGGGGTTAAATGGCTTTGTGCCACTGATCTAACACCTGATTTACATACCTACTGATGCCCCATGTGATATACAATGTCTGCAAAATATGTTTTCTGTTGGAATGTGCTAGAGATCCTCCATTCTATGACACTGTAAACTGTAGGTAGTAGGAATCCCTCCCCCCCCCCCAAGTGTTATCAACCCTGCCACTCCCTCTGGAAGAGCAGGAATGTTAATTAGCTAGGGGGAAAAGATCCCTTTGTTCTCTGAAAGTGTGCTGGGATCAATATAGGAGATATTAAAAAGAAGCCTGGCTCGCAAACCATACATGACAGAGAAACATCGATCATATTTCTTTGATCCGAGTGGACCCAGCTTCACTGTGGTGCCTGTTGCAAAACTCTCGGATCATCAGAACCTGAGATATGGGTTCCTGCTAAACGGTGTATCAGAAATACTGCATATTTGGGCTTGAATGATTGTACTCGACAAATTACAACCAATGATGCCATATATGTGTCTGTGCGGGCTTCCCTCGCTAAGTTATGACGATTATAAAGTTTGGTAAGATTTCTACCTTGGAAAGAGAGAGGTGGGACTACCCCAGAATGCATCTCTCCGTGATGTCATATAGCAGAGTCTATAAGGCATTCCCTTGGCAAAACCAGCGCAGAGCAGCTGCAGAGTCAGTGCTGAGCAGAACCCAGATGAGTGGAGACGTGTGGCTCCGCCTTCTCCTTCCCCCCACTCAGCCACTTGGTTTTGCCTAAAGAGTCATGAACAACCGTGAGTGTTACTTTCTATGTTCATCCATCTTTTATTTTATATTTGTAACTGTACATATGTAATGTCTCAATTTTATAGCAACTTTTATCTGTATAATCACTGCCCTCTTTCGGGGAATAAATGAGTTAATATTTAGTTCTGTCTCCATGCTCTAAGAATCGAACTATACGCCTTTGTTAGATAATCGCTACTAAATTGTCGGGTTGGCTTCGAACCCCTCCCTTGAGTCTATAACTTAAGCGGAGAAACCAGGAGCTGGTGGCAGCGCAGCGCATTGTGTACGGTTATTGCGGCTTGCTGGCAGTCCAGAAGGGTCTGATATTGCTGAGTGAGAGGCTGTGGCTACAGCATTGATAATTCCCTGACTGCAGAAGCCTAATTGCTGGTTCACAACAAGCAGCCCGTCCGGCGACTAATTATCCTAGGTGCAGTTCCCTGACTGACCTGAGGGCAAGGGGGCGCCGGAGAGCTGCGAGTTCCAAAGTGGAACTGAGAAAGTGGGATGTACATAACTCCCCGCAGTACTTAGAAGATTGATAGCAGCGGTGGGGCATCCAAAATACCCCCCTGCAGCAAATTGTAGAGCAAGATTAGCTTGCTGGATATTTTTGTCACATGGTGCCAGTGGTGGGATAACTAAGATAAGCCCCCACTGCACCTGTGATAGCCGTGTGCCGGCAGTGTGTCACGTCCCTCCGTCCGCTGATACACCCGTGTCAGTGGTGGGATTGTGACATAGTTGTGACACAGGGTCCGCTGTCCGTCGCGTTTTGGTGGCAGCGGGACCCCCGTTAGTCTCCGTATTGGGCGAACAGTGGTGGGCTGTTCGTCACACCCCACATGAAATCCATGTCACTCCAGCCTGGCACAAATGGGTTCTGGGCATCAGAACTGGCATCAAAGTGGGCAAATCACCCATTTTCACAGATATGAATAAGTAACAGCTATTTTTAAGGGGTTAAATGGCTTTGTGCCACTTATCTAACACCTAATTTACATACCTACTGATGCCCCACATGAAATCCATGTCAATCCAGCCTGGCACAGATGGGTTCTGGGCATCAAAACTGGCATCAAAGTGGTCAAATCACCCATTTTCACAGATTTGAATAAGTAACAGCTATTTTTAAGGGGTTAAATGGCTTTGTGCCACTTATCTAACACCTAATTTACATACCTACTGATGCCCCACATGAAATCCATGTCTCTCCAGTCTGGCACAAATGGGTTCTGGGCATCAAAACTGGCATCAAAGTGGGCAAATCGCACATTTTCACTGATTTGAAAAAGTAACCGTGGTGACCAATTAGAGAAATTGCGTGCGGCTTTGGCACGTGAATATTAATATGGCCGGCTACGCTTCTCTGATTGGTCGAGCACTGCCCAGTGCTCAACCAATCAATCAGAGGAGCAGAGCCGATCAGATTTAAATTTCGGTGGCAATGGTGCGCGGCGACGTTCATTGGCTCAGCCGGAACAGGATTCAAATCCCATACGGCGGCGCTCATTGGCTGAACAGCTGGCCGGCTCAACCAATGAGTGGTGTCGCGCACCTCTGGCGTGTGAATTTAAATTGGACCGGCGCCGCTTCTCTGATTGGTCGAGCACCGGGCGTCACTCGACCAGAGAGGCGGTGCCAGACCGAATTAAATTTATGCGCCAAAGCCGAGTGCCTTCAAACCACGCGCCAAGAGCGCGGAATGGTTGGTGCGGTCAACGGTGATCAATCAGCACTCTTGGCGCGTGGTTTGAATGCCGCACGACGCTTCACGGATTGGTTGCCGCTGGCGATCAATCCAGGAAGCAGCACACGGCTGGGTGGGGAATTTGAATTCTTCCCGCCATATTGGAATACCTAAGACTTAGGCTGCTTCAGCGGCGAGCTATCCAGTGTGGTGGCGTTGGTGTCATTTGCCTGTGTCGCTATCCCACAATGGCACCGCAGTGCATTGTGGGATATCAACATAAGGCCCAGAAGTCTGTGACACATATTATTTGTGATGAAATAGTAGACTAGATGGTGGGTGTGACGAACAGCCCACCGCTGTTCGCCCAATACGGAGACTAACGGGGGTCCCGCTGCCACCAAAAAGGCGACGGACAGCAAACCCTGTGTCACCACTATGTCACAATCCCACCACTGACACGGGTGTATCAGTGGACGGAGGGACGTGACACATTGCCGGCACACGGCTATCACAGGTGCAGTGGGGGCTTATCTTAGTTATCCCACCACTGGCACCATGTGACAAAAATATCCAGCAAGCTAATCTCGCTCTACAATTTGCTGCAGGGGGGTATTTTGGATGCCCCACCACTGCTATCAATCTTCTAAGTACTGCGGGGAGTTATGTACATCCCACTTTCTCAGTTCCACTTTGGAACTCGCAGCTCTCCGGTGCCCCCTTACCCTCAGGTCAGTCAGGGAACTGCACCTAGGATAATTAGTCGCCGGACGGGCTGCTTGTTGTGAACCAGCAATTAGGCTTCTGCAGTCAGGGAATTATCAATGCTGTGGCCGCAGCCCCTCACTCAGCAATATAAGACCCTTCTGGACTGCCAGCAAGCCGCAATAACCGTACACAACGCGCTGCGCTACCACCAGCTCCTGGTTTCTCCGCTTAAGTTATAGACTCAAGGGAGGGGTTCGAAGCCAACCCGACAATTTAGTAGCGATTATCTAACAAAGGCGTACAGTTCGATTCTTAGAGCATGGAGACAGAACTAAATATTAAATCATTTATTCCCCGAAAGAGGGCAGTGATTGATCAAAGAAATATGATCGTTGTTTCTCTGTCATGTATGGTTTGCGAGCCAGGCTACTTTTTAATATCTCCTATATTGATCCCAGCACACTTTCAGAGAACAAAGGGATCTTTTCCCCCTTGCTAATTAACATTCCTGCTCTTCCAGAGGGAGTGGCAGGGTTGATAACACTTGGGGGGGAAGGGATTCCTACTACCTACAGTTTACAGTGTCATAGAATGGAGGATCTCTAGCACATTCCAACAGAAAACATATTTTGCAGACATTGTATATCACAGTGGGCCGATTCTAAAGCATCGTGTAGTCTAGAACAGGGGTCCCCAACCGCCGGTCCGCGGCCCAGCACCGGGCCGCTGCAGTGCCCTTGCCGGTCCGCGGACACAAGGGGAGACAGGGGCGGTCAGTGGCGTAGCGGGGGCTGGGGCGGCGTGTGTAGCGGCGGCAGGGAGCGATCCAAGCAGCTCCGCTGCCTGCAAGAGGGATTAGCAGGAGCGGAGCTGCAAGGACCCGTCCAGCTTCCTGCCCGCCGCCCGCGCTTCCTGTCTGACTGACACAGAGAGGAGCGCGCCGCTGCTGTGTCAGAGCGAGGAAGCACGGGCGGCGGGCAGGTGAGAGGAGAGAGGTGGTGTCTGTGTGTGTACGTATAATATGTATGTGTGTGTGTGTGTGTTGGTCTGTGTTTGTGTAGCCTGGCCCTGGAGGAGATGGGGACATGAGGAGAAGGCCATGAGGGAAGTGATGGAGAGACAGCAGTGATGGGGTGAAGGCAATGATGGGGAGAAGGGAGTGATGGGGTGAAGGCAATGATGGGGAGAAGGGAGTGATGGGGTGAAGGTAATGATGGGGAGAGGGGAGTGATGGGGAGAAGGGAGTGATGGGGTGAAGGCAATGATGGGGAGAAGGGAGTGATGGGGTGAAGGCAATGATGGGGAGAAGGGAGTGATGGGGTGAAGGTAATGATGGGGAGAGGGGAGTGATGGGGAGAAGGGAGTGATGGGGTGAAGGCAATGATGGGGAGAAGGGAGTGATGGGGTGAAGGCAATGATGGGGAGAAGGGAGTGATGGGGTGAAGGCAATGATGGGGAGAAGGGAGTGATGGGGTGAAGGTAATGATGGGGAGAGGGGAGTGATGGGGAGAAGGGAGTGATGGGGTGAAGGCAATGATGGGGAGAAGGGAGTGATGGGGTGAAGGCAATGATGGGGAGAAGGGAGTGATGGGGTGAAGGCAATGATGGGGAGAGGGGAATGATGGGGTGAAGGCAATGATGGAGAGATGGCAGTGATGGGGTGAAGGCAATGATGGGGAGAAGGGAGTGATGGGGTGAAGGCAATGATGGGGAGAAGGGAGTGATGGGGTGAAGGCAATGATGGGGAGAGGGGAGTGATGGGGAGAAGGCAATGATGGGGAGAAGGGGGTGATGGAGCACTCATTCAAAACCTATGGTGAGTTGAGTCACATTATAAATGTTATTTAATTATAAGTATGCACTGCTACACTACAACCGTGTCCATAGCCCCGCCCCCTTATGACCAAAGCCCCGCCCCTGCCACACCTCCATCCCTGCCCTGCCGGGCCATGGAAGAATGGTCTTGCTTGAAACCGGTCCCTGGTGCAAAAAAGGTTGGGGACCACTGTGCTAGAGAATACAGGCTGCTTGCAGGTTATGACTTCACTTCCGGGGCGTATTCATCTACTGTTAGGGGCGTGTCCTTTAGGGGCGTGTCCTTTAGGGGCGTGTCCTTTATTCAGCGCGCCAGGGAAGCAGCCACACTCAACCCAGCCACCGGTAAGCAGCCAGAAGCGCGCCAGGGAAGCAGCCACACTCAACCCAGGCGCCGGGAAGCAGCCAGAAGCGCGCCAGGGAAGCAGCCACACTTAACCCAGCCACTGGTAAGCAGCCAGAAGCGCGCCAGGGAAGTAGCCACACTCAACCCAGGTGCCGGGAAGCAGCCAGAAGCGCGCCAGGGAAGCAGCCACACTCAACCCAGGCACCGGAAACCCCCAGGAACCGGAGACCCACACTCCATGGACCCTAGGCACCAGTGATCTAGGCACCGGAGACCCAGGCCTCATAGATACAGAGACACGTTAGTAGGCTGCAGGCATGCAGTTGTGTCATGATGATGTTAGGCTGCACGCTAGAGGGTTTTGGAGGCTGCACGGTGGAGGCTCGGATGATGATGATGGGAGGCTGCACGGTGGAGGCTCGGATGATGATGATGGGAGGCTGCACAGTGGAGGCTGGGATGATGATGATGGGAGGCTGCACAGTGGAGGCTGGGATGATTTTGATGGGAGGCTGGGATGATTTTGATGGGAGGCTGCACAGTGGAGGCTGGGATGATCATGGGAGGCTGCACAGTGGAGGCTGGGATGATCATGGGAGGCTGCACAGTGGAGGCTGGGATGATCATGGGAGGCTGCACAGTGGAGGCTATGATGATGATGGGAGGCTGCACAGTTTGGGCTGGGATGTGATGATGATGGGAGGCTGCACAGTGGAGGCTGGGATGATGGGAGGCTGCACAGTGGAGGCTGGGATGATGATGGGAGGCTGCACAGTGGAGGCTGGGATGATCATGGGAGGCTGCACAGTGGAGGCTATGATGATGATGATGGGAGGCTGCACAGTGGAGGCTATGATGATGATGATGGGAGGCTGCACAGTTGGGGCTGGGATGATGATGATGGGAGGCTGCACAGTTGGGGCTGGGAAGATGATGATGGGAGGCTACACGGTGGAGGCTCGGAGGATGATGATGGGAGGCTGCACAGTGGAGGCTGGGATGATGATGATGGGAGGCTGCACGGTGGAGGCTCGAAGGATGATGATGGGAGGCTGCACAGTGGAGGCTGGGATGATCTTGGGAGGCTGCACAGTGGAGGCTATGATGATGATGATGATGGGAGGCTGCACAGTGGAGGCTGGGATGATGATGGGAGGCTGCACAGTGGAGGCTGGGATGATGATGATGGGAGGCTACACGGTGGAGGCTCGGAGGATGATGATGGGAGGCTGCACGGTGGAGGCTGGGATGATGATGGGAGGCTGCATGGTGGAGGCTCGGAGGATGATGATGGGAGGCAGCACAGTGGAGGCTGGGATGATCATGGGAGGCTGCACAGTGGAGGCGATGATGATGATGGGAGGCTGCACAGTTGGGGCTGGGATGAAGATGATGGGAGGCTGCACAGTTGGGCCTGGGATGAAGATGATGGGAGGCTGCACAGTGGAGGCTGGGATGATGATGGGAGGCTGCACAGTGGAGGCTGGGATGATGATGGGAGGATGCACAGTGGAGGCTGGGATGATCATGGGAGGCTGCACAGTGGAGGCTATGATGATGGGAGGCTGCACAGTTGGGGCTGGGATGATGATGATGGGAGGCTGGGATGATGATGATGATGGGAGGCTGCACGGTGGAGGCTCGGAGGATGATGGGAGGCTGCACAGTGGAGGCTGGGATGATCTTGGGAGGCTGCACAGTGGAGGCTATGATGATGATGGGAGGCTGCACAGTGGAGGCTGGGATGATGATGGGAGGCTGCACAGTGGAGGCTGGGATGATGATGATGGGAGGCTGCACAGTGGAGGCTGGGATGATGATGATGGGAGGCTGCACAGTGGAGGCTGGGATGATGATGATGGGAGGCTGCACAGTGGAGGCTGGGATGATGATGATGGGAGGCTGCACAGTGGAGGCTGGGATGATGATGATGGGAGGCTGCACAGTGGAGGCTGGGATGATGATGGGAGGCTACACGGTGGAGGCTCGGAGGATGATGATGGGAGGCTGCACAGTGGAGGCTGGGATGATGATGGGAGGCTGCATAGTGGAGGCTGGGATGATGATTGGAGGCTGCACAGTGGAGGCTGGGATGATGATGGGAGGCTGCACAGTGGAGGCTGGGATGATCATGGGAGGCGGCACAGTGGAGGCTATGATGATGATGGGAGGCTGCACAGTTGGGGCTGGGATGATGATGGGAGGCTGCACAGTGGAGGCTGGGATGATGATGATGGGAGGCTACACGGTGGAGGCTGGGATGATGATGATGGGAGGCTACACGGTGGAGGCTCGGAGGATGATGATGGGAGGCTGCACGGTGGAGGCTCGGAGGATGATGATGGGAGGCTGCACAGTGGAGGCTATGATGATGGGAGGCTGCACAGTGGAGGCTGGGATGATGATGATGGGAGGCTGCACAGTGGAGGCTGGGATGATGATGATGGGAGGCTGGCTGCCAGGAGGATGGATGGGGGGAGTGGAAGGAGGCTGCCGGGATGTGTCAGTTTTTGTGTTTACTGCATGCAATTGGCTGCATGTAAGGCCGGCTTCACACCACGGTTTTTAGGATCCGGGGCTGTCTGATGTGAATCGGACAGCCCTGAATCTGATTTGGCCCCTATTGTATCCCTATGAGGCTGGATGGCAGCTACTTGCTATCTGTTTTGCTGTGTGTCCGGCTGGATCTGGGGGATATGGTTTTTTTGCCCCGGGCAAAAATTGATCAAAACCGGATCTCGTGCGATCCAGCACCCAATAACATGGGCAGTCTATGGGTACCGCATCGCTCCGGAACTTTCAAAAAATCGGGCCGGTTCCTGGGTGCTGAACGAGCGGCGGCTTTGAAAGTCAAGCCGCGCTTGTTCAACACCTGGACAGCGCAGCTGATAGAGCCGCCGGCTGAAATTTCAGCATTTGGACAGCGGCAGGAGCGCGAACTAATGATTCCAGCAGAAAACCGTATCGGATGGGTTCTGTTTCTCCGGGCCTGTCGGGTTCTGCCCGTTGCATCCTGCAAAACACAGGAGGGCGCCACCGCTTCCTAAGTGCATGCACAAACCCAACGCACTTAGAGTGCCGCCATCTTTGCATACCCAAGTGTTCAAAGACTGCAGCAACGTCAGTAAGGCTACTGTATGTGCTGACAGGAGTGCATTTGCTAGTCATTTTTCCAGCGTATACATTGCTTTCGTGCGTGCACACTTATGCGGTCACTATCTGGAGGGTAGGGAGGCAGCATATAACGGGAAGAGCACAGAAGCGGCAAGAAACAGCACACAGGAAGGGGGCAAAGACATCTCAAGAGAGGCCACGGGGGACACGAGAAAAAGCATAACATAACACCTCACGCAAGGAACGTGCATGGAGCAAATGGCTGCCGGCCACAGCGTCCCCATCACTGCCCTCCCAGTGCTGTAGCATTGGGCACCCACTGTGTGTGTACATATATGTGTGTGTACTGTAATCATACAAATTCCTAAAATGCTGTATTACTTTTTTTTCTAGACAATACAATGGCACAAATAGATTCAAAATCTGAGTCACTATTTATAGATGTCCACTACACTGTTCCATCCGCTGATATGGTATAGTATCCTCAGTCTTCTAATTATGGATAAACACTAACAACACATTTTAAAGTTATAACTTCAAGTGTGAATATATGATACTATAAGACGCACCTAGGTTTTATAATAGGAATATTGTTGTTGTCAAGTCAAAACTGTGGTTGTGATGCTCTGTTTTGGGGGTGGTCTGCTGACACTTTGGGGGGGTAATGTCCACTTATTGTGCACTAATATGCCCCATCCTAGTGTCTAAATGTTTACAAATGCTTCTATTGTGTTTTCCTGTTCTCAATGGAATACATAGTGAATTCACATAACACTGCATGAACCAGTCTACAATTAAGATCTGTAAATGTATATATAAAGTGCTATTAATTGCATGGAGGGTGTAAACATGATACAAGGGAGCAGATTTTTAGGGCAAAATAGCGTAAGATATAAGTAAGGTGGGGTTATACAAAGCGCTAAAGCAATTCTCTCTTTAGTGCATGCTGAAAGCTGGGGTACTGTAAATCAGTCAATGTGTACTGAGTAGTGAAGGACATACAATTAGCACAGCTACAGACACCTGTGTCGGTGATGGAGATGGGAAGGAAATGTAGGGCGGTGAAGAACTTTTGCGAAGACAGGTAAGTGATAACTCACATGTAGCACAGCGCAGATCTGTTAACATGACGGGTAGGTTATCTATAGAGATTAGAAGGAGATGTAAGGGTACTGTCTCACTAAACGACGTACCAGCGATTCCGACCACGATATGACCTGGTCAGGATCGCTGGTGCGTCGCTACATGGTCGTTGGTGAGCTGTCAATCAGGCAGATCTCACCAGTGACCAGCCACCAGCCTGCATCCACTCTTGGAAATGATGCTGTGCTTGGTAACCAAGGTAAATATCGGGTAACTAAGCAAAATGCTTTGATTGGTTACCCGCTATTTACCCTAGTTACCAGCGCACAACGCTTAGCGCTGGCTCCCTGCACTCATAGCCAGGGTACACATCGGGTTACCAAGCAAAGCGCTTCGCTTATTTACCCGATGTGTACCTTGGTTACCATCGTCCGCAGCTTCCATATGCCAGCTCCATGCTCCCTGCACATTCAGATCGTTGCTCTCTCGCTGTCAAACACAGCGATGTGTGCTTCACAGTGGGAGAGCAATGAGCAAAAAATGAACCAGAGCTGGATGTAACCATCAGCAATTTCACAGCAGGGGCCAGTACGCTGCTCAGTGTCACACACAGCGAGATCACTAATGAGGTCACTGCTGCGTCACAAAAAACGTGACTCAGCAGCGATCTCGCTATGTGAAAAGTACCCTTAAAGTGATGCAGAACTGTGGAGCGGATGGGTAGGTAATAGACAGAGATAAGGAGATGTAAGGCGGTGCAGAACTGTGTAGAGTACGGGTAGGTTATATACAGAAATGAGATGTAGGCTGGTGCAGATCTGTGGAGATGATAGTTAGGTGATACACAGAGAGAAGGAGGAGATTTAGGGTGATGCAGAACTGTGGAAAGGACATGTAAGTAATGAGATGAGATGTAGGGTGATGCAGAACTGTGGAGAGGACGGGTAGGTGATACATGATGGATGAGATGTAGGTGGTGCACAAGTGTGGATAGAGTGGGTGATACTAGGGAGGAGTTGAATATATTTGTTTTGTTAAAGGGAACCTGTCAGGTCGCTCTACCGCTCTATCCTATCACTACCTGTCCCTGCACCTTCCTATGTAATCCCTAACTATCCCTGTCTGACCTAAAGGAGCCCAATAATGAGTGAGAAAAATAACTTGTATAGTTACGTGTAGTATCCAGTTGGAGACTAAATAGGCGGGCTCCAGGCTCCATTGTTCCCTCCTCGCGCTGTCTCCACATGTCCCGCTGGGCGTCGTCATTCCCCTTTGGCTGTGCCACGTCCTTTTTGAACTGGCCGCCTCTTCGGATCACGTGATAACCGGGCCGAACTGTCATGTCCGGTCTGGTGCATTGTGGAGCTGATCACGTGGTACAGGCTGTGCTCCAGCGCATGCACAGTGCGCATATTGAAGCCGGCCCATACCACGTGATCAGCCCCACAATGCACCGGACCAGACATGACGGTCCAGCCCGGTTATCACATGATCCGAAGAGGCGGGCAGTTCAAAAAGGACGTGGCACAGCCCAAGGTGAATGTTGACGCCCAGTGGGGCATGTGGAGACAGCGCAAGGAGGGGAGAATGGAGCCCGGAGTCCGCCTATCCAGTCTTCAACTGGATACTACATGTAACTCTAAGCTTATTTTTCTCCCTCATTATAGGGCCCCTTTAGCTGAGATAGTGATTTGTTAGAGGGGTAGCATGACCTGACACGTTCCCTTTAAAAAAGCATTTTACAGTCTGCAAATAGTGTCACTTATTCATTTTTTTTCCTCACACTTTGTATAAAATATAGGCATATGGTATACTTTGCATGTGTTTTATTTTAATGTATTTTATTATAGATTGAAACTAAAATACTTATTCCTCTTCTAAAAAAAATTTTTAGGCATTGTCAACCGAACACAGCGCCCAGCTACAAACGTTTGATTACTTACAGGATGCTCTGCAAGCGATTAAAGAATTCGAGGAGTGTACAACCTCAAATTATGTTGTTGAGAAAAACAAAGATTTTGGCAATGAAGGTAATGTTTAGGTATAGGATGTGTATATTAAAAAGGAGCTGTCACCCCCCTGGTGCTTTGCAAACTGAAAGCATCCCTGAATACAGCTTGTCTGCTGCATTCAGGAAAGAGCTCCCCCATGTCTCTAGCCCCCCTGTACTACGAGAAATACACTTTAGAAAGTTTCCAGATAGTGAGTCCGGAGGGCATTAGTGGTTATGGAGTCCTCGCAGCTCATGGGGCTTCTCCCCGCCTCCGACTTCTCTGTGCCGCTTCCTGTTGCTCTGTGCCCCCTCCTCAACCGGAACAAGTGTGTAAGCGTATGATCTCACGCAGGCGCACAGCAAGACCGTGACGTGAGCTGCCGGATCCTGCTCTTGACAAGTCCTCGCTGAGAAGGAACAGAGAAGCAGGGAGAACCCCATGAGCAACGAGGACTCATAACCACTAATGCCCTCCGGACTCACTATCTGTAAACTTTCTAAAGGCTATATCTCGGAATACAGGGGGGCTAGAGACATGGGGGACCCCTTACCTGAATGCAGCAGACAAGGTGCATTCAAGGGTGCTTTCAGTTTGCAAAGCACCAGGAGGTGACAGGTCCTCTTTAACCTAATTGTGTAAATTTTATTTGAAATTAATTTTTTTTTTTTATTTATATAAAATGAGGAATAACCACACTTTTAAACCAAAATTTCGTATGTTTAATATAAATTATTTATATTGCCTTTTCCACAGAAGTTCAATAACACAAAAATAAACTTGAAGGATGACGGCTGCACTGAATAAAATGAATCCTGACTTCTGCCTTTTGTTTTTGCTGACAGCACTTCTTTTCCTTACTACACTTGCAGGTTTTATACTACTGTGTCCTCATTTCTCCGCAAATAACTGTTCCATACTGTTACTTTCCCAATATACTTCTGCTACCCACCCTGCTCCTGTAATTCCATCTCCTAAACTAGGGCTCTGAAACTTAGCAAGGTATATGGGCCGCACATAGATATTCAATTTGGGGTGCCATATTCTTTGTAGGACTAAAGCCTGCTTTACACGTATGAATTTCTCGTGCAATCGCATTTGCAATCGCACCCGCCCCCATCGTTTGTGCGGCATGGGCAATTTATTGCCCGTGTCGCACAAAGTTGTAAACACCCGTCACACTTACCTTCCCAACGACCTCGCTGTGGGCGGCGAACATCCACTTCCTGAAGGGGGAGGGACCTCACAGCGATGTCACACAGCGGCCGGCCAATAGTAGCGGAGATGAGCGATGTGTGCTGCCCTGGGAACGATGAACAATCGGCACACAGAAGGACGTGGGTTTTTGTTTTTTATATAAAAAATTAGCGACGTGTCAACGAGCAACGATAAGGTGAGTATTTTTGCTCGTTCACAGTCGCTCGTAGCTGTCACATGCTACGATGTATCAAACGATGCCGGATGTGCGTCACTTACGACGTGACCCCACCGACATATCGTTAGATATATCGTAGCGTGTAACATGCCCTTTAGGCTACTTTCACAATAGCGTTTGTGTCTGCATGCAGAGGGCATGCAGACGCAAACGCTGCCATACTGATGTGAACGCAGCGGAGAATCTCCGCATGTGTTCACATCAGTATGGTGCCGGCCAGCCAATCAGCGATCTCTGCGGCGGCCAGGAGGCGGAGACCAGCGACGGAGATTATTATTATTATTTATTTATAAAGCACCATTAATTCCATGGTGCTGTACATTAGAAATGGTTACACACAGATACACTGCCCCCTATATAACTTCCCTGTACACAGACACACTGCCCCCTGTATACCCCCCACACAGACACACATCCCCTGTATAACCTGCCCCCACACAGACATACTGCACCATACCGCCCAACCAGGAAATGGCAGGATATAGATTCTCTAGCTCGTCCATGGAGCGCACGCTTACCATTACCGCATGTCGTTGCATGTTAACTGTGATGAGTCAACAGTGTGATGAGATCATCAAGGTGCTGCACCATGTGATGACAGAGTTTCCTGGCTGCAATTAAATGTACAGTGCCAGTCCTCCGGTGGCCGTGATCCCAGGAACGACCAGGGCAGACTGCCGCACAGTGACAGAGAAGCAGACGCTGGGTTCAGTGGTCGGCGGAGCCAGGCCCCTGTACCTCTAAGGCTGATCATGACCCCTACGAGCGCCCTATTGTTACACCCTTGCCTGGAAGGAGCCAATACATTCAGATGTAGTCACTAATATATACCTGGAAGTAGCCTGTACTCTCTAGTGTCTTCATTAGTCAAGCAGCTAGACTGTATGGGCTGCAGTCAGGACCTGGAAGGAGCTTGTATTCTCTACTGTATGGGATGCAGTCAGGACCTGGAAGCCCATACATTGTGATGTCCTTACTAATATATACCTGGAAGAAGCCTGTACTCTCTAGCGTCTTCATTAGTGAAGCAGCTAGACTGTATGGGCTCCAGTCAGGCCCTGGAAGGAGCCTGCACAATCAGAATTAGGCTAGTTTCACACTAGCGCTTTTGAGCGCAGCGACGGCCTGCGCACGGTCGCCGCTAAGCCGCGCCTCCACCGGTAGCTCCGCCTACCGGCGCATGACGCTGCATGCGTCCTGCGTCCCCTATCTTTATCACTGGGGGCGCAGGCCGTGCGCAGTATGCGTTTGGCGGCGCATGCACCAAACGCAACCTGCTGCAGTTTGGTTGCGCCAGCGCACCGTCAAAAAGGCGCATGCGCCGCCAAACGCATACTGCGCACGGCCTGCGCCCCCAGTGATAAAGATAAGGGACGCAGGACGCATGCAGCGTCATGCGCCGGTAGGCGGAGCTACCGGCGGAGGCGCGGCAGGGGGCGGGGCTTAGCGGCGGCCGTGCGCAGGCCGTCGCTGCGCTCAAAAGCGCTAGTGTGAAACTAGCCTTAGCCAATAATATAAACCTGCAAGGAGCCTGTATTCTCTAGCATCTTCAGTAGTGAAACTGCTAGACTGTAAGAGCTGCAGTCAGGGCCTGCAGGGAGCCTGTATTCTCTGTACTGGCAGAAATTTGTACCTGCAAGGAGCCTGTATTCTCTATCATCTTCATTAGTGAAACAGCTATACTGTATAGGCTGCAGTCAGGTCCTGGTAGGTGCCTGTACAATCTGAATTAGCCAAAAATATATACCTGCAAAGAGCCTGTATTCTCTGTACAGGCAGTAATTTATACCTGCAAGGAGCCTGTATTCTCTGTACAGGCAGTAATTTATACCTGGAAGCAGCCTGTATTTTCTGTACTGTGAGTAATTTATACCTGCAAGGAGCCTGTATTCTCTAGCGTCTTCAGTGGTGAACCAGTTAGACTGTATAAGCTGCAGTCAGGACCTGCAAGGAGCCTGTATTCTCTAGCATCTTCAGTGGTGAAACTGCTAGACTGTATAAGCTGCAGTCAGGACCTGCAAGGAGCCTGTATTCTCTGTACTGGCAGAAATTTGTACCTGCAAGGAGCCTGTATTCTCTATCATCTTCATTAGTGAAGCAGCTATACTGTATAGGCTGCAGTCAGGTCCTGGTAGGTGCCTGTACAATCTGAATTAGCCAAAAATATATACCTGCAAAGAGCCTGTATTCTCTGTACAGGCAGTAATTTATACCTGCAAGGAGCCTGTATTCTCCAGCGTCTTCAGTGGTGAATCTGCTAGACTGTATGGGCTGCAGTCAGGACCTGCAAGGAGCCTGTATTCTCTAGCATCTTCAGTGGTGAAACTGCTAGACTGTATAAGCTGCAGTCAGGGCCTGCAAGGAGCCTGTATTCTCTGTACTGGCAGAAATTTGTACCTGCAAGGAGCCTGTATTCTCTATCATCTTCATTAGTGAAGCAGCTATACTGTATAGGCTGCAGTCAGGTCCTGGTAGGTGCCTGTACAATCTGAATTAGCCAAAAATATATACCTGCAAAGAGCCTGTATTCTCTGTACAGGCAGTAATTTATACCTGCAAGGAGCCTGTATTCTCCAGCGTCTTCAGTGGTGAACCAGCTAGACTGTATAGGCTGCAGTCAGGACCTGCAAGGAGCCTGTATTCTTTAGGCTCTACCGAGGAGTGATTTGTTGAAATCATGACGTCACCGGAAGGGGCGGGGCCTCCTCAGTCCGGCGCGCGCAGTGCTCACATTCTGGCGGGACGGTTGCGCCTAGACTGTATGGGCTCCTTCCAGGTCCTGACTGCAGCCCATACAGTCTAGCCGGCTCACTGGTGAAAGATGCTAGACTGTATGGGCTCCTTCCAGGTGCCTGACTGCAGCCCATACAGTCTAGCCGGCTCACTACTGAAGATGCTAGACTGTATGGGCTCCTTCCAGGTCCTGACTGCAGCCCATACAGTCTAGCCGGCTCACTACTGAAGATGCTAGACTGTATGGGCTCCTTCCAGGTATATTTTCTTGAAGATAGCAGACATTATGGGCTGCTGCCTGGCCCTGACTGCATTCCATACATGACACTAGAATGTATGTGCTCCTTCAAGGTATAAATTTATTAAAGCCAGCCAAATATATAGGCTCCTTCCAGGTCCTAACTGCAGCCCATACAGTCTAGCCGGCTCACTTCTGAAGATGCTAGACTGTATGGGCTCCTTCCAGGTCCTAACTGCAGCCCATACAGTCTAGCCGGCTCACTACTGAAGATGCTAGAATGTATGGGCTCCTTCCAGGTCCTAACTGCAGCCCATACAGTCTAGCTGGCTCACTACTGTAGATATAGACTGTACAGGCTCCTGTCAGGTATATATTATTGTAGATATAGACTGTACAGGCTCCTGTCAGGTATATATTATTGTAGATATAGACTGTATAGGCTCCTGTCAGGTATATATTGTTGTAGATATAGACTGTATGGCCTCCTGTCAGGTATATATTATTGTAGATACAGACTGTATGGGCTCCTGTCAGGTATATATTATTGTAGATACAGACTGTACTGGCTCCTGTCAGGTATATATTATTGTAGATACAGACTGTATGGGATCCTGTCAGGTATATATTATTGTAGATACAGACTGTATGGGCTCCTGTCAGGTATATATTATTGTAGATACAGACTGTATGGCTCCTGTCAGGTATATATTATTGTAGATACAGACTGTATGGGCTCCTGTCAGGTATATATTATTGTAGATACAGACTGTATGGGCTCCTGTCAGGTATATATTATTGTAGATACAGACTGTACGGGCTCCTGTCAGGTATATATTATTGTAGATACAGACTGTACGGGCTCCTGTCAGGTATATATTATTGTAGATACAGACTGTACGGGCTCCTGTCAGGTATATATTATTGTAGATATAGACTGTATGGGCTCCTGTCAGGTATATATTATTGTAGATATAGACTGTATGGGCTCCTGTCAGGTATATATTATTGTAGATACAGACTGTACGGGCTCCTGTCAGGTATATATTATTGTAGATAGAGACTGTACGGGCTCCTGTCAGGTATATATTATTGTAGATACAGACTGTACGGGCTCCTGTCAGGTATATATTATTGTAGATATAGACTGTATGGGCTCCTGTCAGGTATATATTGTTGTAGATACAGACTGTACGGGCTCCTGTCAGGTATATATTATTGTAGATATAGACTGTATGGCTCCTGTCAGGTATATATTATTGTAGATATAAACTGTACGGGCTCCTGTCAGGTATATATTATTGTAGATATAGACTGTATGGGCTCCTGTCAGGTATATATTAGTGATGATATCAGAATGTATGGGCCTGTCAGGTGTATAGTTGTGCTCAAAAGTTTACATAGCCTGGCAGAATTATTGCTTTCTTGGCCTTTTTTCAGAGAATATGAATGATAAAGTCTTGATGTTTTCTCCACTCATGGTTAGTGTTTGGGTGAAGCCATTTATTGTCATACTACTGTGTTTTCTCTTTTTTTAAGTATGACAACCCAAAACATCCAAATTACCCTGATCATAGTTTACATACCACATTTTTTGTAATACCATGTATAGCCCCCTCTAATATCAATTGACTGCTTGAAGTCGTTTGTGGTAGTTATGGATAAGGTTCTTTATTTTCTCAGATGGTAAAGCTGACCACTCTGACCACCAAAAAGTTTTGATGTTATCATTCATATTCTCTGAAAAAAGGCCAAGAAAGCAAAAGTTCTACGGCGGTATGTAAACTTTTGAGCACAATTGTATCAGTGATGACATCGGAATGGAGTATAAAGAGAGAAAAAAAACTCTGCATCACCATTAAAAAATAGAAATAAACTAAAAACTTTATTCAAAACATTAAAATAGAGAGAGAGAGATCCGGCACCCAGAAAGAATTTCGGGTTAAATCAGTGTCTGGAGGATCCGCCAGAGAAAAAAAACGTTGCAAGCTCCGTTTTGAAATCTTTGAGGATGGTGATGGACAGCAACTTTTGGCGGATCCGCAAAAAAACGGATGCAACGGACGCCAATCCGTCACAATCCGCCAATAATGGAAGTCAATGGGGAAAAAAACGGATCCTCAAAAGAAAATTGCGGATCTGTTTTTTTCAAAACCTGGCGGATTGTGACCGATTGTAAAAAACTGAAGTGTGAAAGAGGCCTAACAGCTCTGTAAGTGATCTCCCGCCCACACTGAAAAAATATTGCAACATTTGTTAATAGTGAGCTGTACTGCAGGTTGTGAGTTCAGAAGCAGAGGATATAAGTACAGAGATGGATTGCTATGTACAATGTATCTCTATGTTCCTATATTGTACAGTTGAAGAAAATATTTTTTTCATATAAAATAAACTTTAAAAAATTCCAATTTCAATAACCTTTTCATCCCCCCAGTATTTTTTATCTTTAATGACCAGACCACTCCTGGGAAGTTTCACCACTGTACCATGTTTTCTCCATTTGTGGATAATTGGTCTCACGGTGGTTCGCTGGAATATCAAAGCTTTAGAAATGGCTTTATAACCTTCTCCAGACTGATAGATCTGAATTACTTTCCATCTCATTTGTTCATGCATTTCTTCGGATCGCAGCATGATGTCTACTTTTTGAGGATCTTTTTGTCTACTTCACTTTGTCAGGCAGGTCCTATTTAAGTGATTTTTTGATTGAGGATAGGTGTGGCAGTAATCAGGCCTGGGTAGGGCTACGGAAACTGAACTTTGCTTTTCGAAGATGTGACAAACCACAGTTAAAAAAAAAAAAAAGTAGGGGGCAATAACTTTCACACAGGGCCCTGTATTTTCTTCCCAATAAATAATAAAGACCTTCATTTACAAATTGAATTTTGTGTTTACTTGTGCTATCTGTCAAATATTTTAATTTGTTTGTTACTCTGAAACATTTAAGTATGACAAACATGCAAGAGAGTAAAAAACCAGGAGGGGTGGGCAAAAAGTATTTCACATCACTGTACACTACCGGGCCACACAGATCTTTATATGAAGATCTCCTGTATATACAGTAATGACCACCTACAAGTAATGACTTAACCCCTTCCCGACCAGTGGCAGCGTATGCGTCATGAAAGTCGGTGCCAATCCGACCAATGACGCATATGCTGTGTCATGGATTTAAAGCCCCCCTGCGGGTCGGGTGCCCGGTGTCAATGAAAGGTCACCCGACCCGCAGATACAGGGGGCTTTGTACTTCACCGGGCGGGGGGGTGGCTTCGCCCCCACGTGGCTACGATCGCTCTGATTGGCTGTTAAAAGTGAAACAGCCAATCAGAGCGATAGTAATATTTCATCAATGAAATTTGATGCAATATTACAAACCAGCCATGGCCAATGCTGCAGTAGCATCGAACATGGCTGAAGACACCAATCTGACCCCCCCACACGGTTAACGGGGTTGATCTGCCCCCCGCCGCTGAATGACAGTGGCGATCGGCTGCCGCTGTCATCATCTGCTCCCCCCGCCTTCCGATCACCTCCCCTCCCACCCCCTGGTACCTTTCCGAGTGCTGCTCCCGGTGTCCCGCGGTCCCGGATCATGGGCACCGCCATCTTAGAAAATGGCAGGCGCATGCGCAGTGCGCCGACCAGAATCTGCGGCTGCAGATTTCATTCATTCATTTTGATCACTGTGATAAACTTTAACAGCGATCAAAGTAAAATAAAAAGTAAATAAACCCCCCCTTTATCACCCCCATAGGTAGCCACATATAATGAAATAAAGAACATATTTTTATTTTTCCACTAGGGTTAGGGTTGAAATTAGAGTTAGGGTGCAACTAGAGTTTCGGATGGAATTAGTGTTAGAATTAGGGTTGGAATTAGGGTTAGGGGTGTTTTGGGGTTAGGCTTGTGGTTAGGGTTGGGATTAGGGGTGTGTTGGGGTTAGGGTTGTGGTTAGGGGTGTATTGGGATTAGGGTTGGAGTTAGAATTGCGGGGTTTCCACTGTTTAGGTACATCACAGGGGTCTCCAAACACGTCATGGTGCCACCATTGATTCCAGCCAATTTTGCGTTCCAAAAGTCAAACGGTGCTCACCCCCTTCCAGGCCCCGACGTGTGTCCAAACAGTGGTTTACCCCAACATATGGGGTATCAGCGTACTCACGACAAATTGCACAACAACTTTGGGGGGCTAATTTATCCTATTACCCTTAGGAAAATAAAAAATAGCGTGCTAAAAAATCATTTTTGAGGAAAAAAAGATTATTTTCACTGCTGTTATAAACTTTTGTAAAGCACTTGGGGTTTCAAAGTGATCACTAGACATCTAGATACGTTCTTTAAGGGGTCTAGTTTCCAAAATGGTGTTACTTGTAGGGGGTTTTCACTGTTTAGGCACACAGGGGCTCTCCAAACGTGACATGGCGTCCAATAACGATTGGAGCTAATTTTCCATTCAAAAAGTCAGATGGCGCTCCTTCCCTTCTATGCACCGAAACAGTGGTTTATGACCACATATGAGGTATCCGTGCACTCAGGAGAAATTGCCCAACAAATTTTAGGATCCATTTTATCCTGTTGCCCATGTGAAAATGAAAAAACTGAGGCTAAAGGAAAATTTTTGTGAAAAAAAGTAATTTTTTTTAAGGATCAATTTGTGAAGCACCTGGGGGTTCAAAGTGGTCACTATGCATCTAGATAAGTTCCTTGGGGGGTCTAGTTTCCAAAATGGGGTCAGTTGTGGGGAGCTCCAATGTTTAGGCACACAGGGGCTCTCCAAACACGACATGGCAACCGCTAAATATTCCAGCATATTTTCCATTCAAAAAGTCAAATGGCGCTCCTTCCCTTCTGAGCCCTGCTGTGCACCCAAAAAGGTATCCATGTACTCAGGAGATATTGCCCAACAAATTTTAGGATCCATTTTATCCTGTTGCCCATGTGAAAATTAAAAAAAAAAAATTTTTGTTGGAAAAATTAAAATGTCCATTTTTTCCTTCCACGTTGGTTTAGTTCCTGTGAAGCACCTGAAGGGTTACTAATCTTCCTGAATGTAGTTTTGAGTAGCTTGAGGGGTGCAGTTTTTAGAATGGTGTCACTTTTGGGTGTTTTCTGCCATATAGACCCCTCAAAGTGACTTCAAATGTGAGGTGGTCCCTAAAAAAATTTTTTTTTTTGTAAATTTTGTTGTAAAAATGAGAAATCACTGGTCAACTTTTAACCCTTTTAACTTCCTAACAAAAAAAAAAATTGTTTCCAAAATTGTGCTGATGTAAAGTAGACATGTGGGAAATGTTATTTTGTAACTATTTTGTGCCACATAAGCACATAAGTCTCTGGTTTAACAGAATATAAATTCAAAATTTGAAAATTGCAAAATTTGCCAAATTTCTGATTTTATCACAAATAAACGCAAAAATTATCGACCTAAATTTACCACTAACATGAAGCCCAATATGTCACGAAAAAATAATCTCAGAATCGCTAGGATCTGTTGGAAGTGTTCCAGAGTTATTACCTCATAAAGGGACACTGGTCATAATTGCAAAAAATGGCCTGGTCATTAAGGTCAAAATAGGCTTGGTCATGAAGGGGTTAAAATACAATGACCAACTTTCTACTCTGCTTTCTGTGCCACTTTGAGGCATGGCAGGCACACCGTAGGAATGTTCTCCCATGTGGTCTGATATCTGGCGGGTACAGTCTCGAAACGTCCTCACGTGTGGTCTGAGGCACGGTCTCGAAATGTCCTCACGTGTGGTCTGAGGCACGGTCTCGAAACGTCCTCACGTGTGGTCTGAGGCACGGTCTCGAAACGTCCTCACGTGTGGTCTGAGGCACGGTCTCGAAACGTCCTCACGTGTGGTCTGAGGCACGGTCTCGAAACGTCCTCACGTGTGGTCTGAGGCACGGTCTCGAAACGTCCTCACGTGTGGTCTGAGGCACGGTCTCGAAACGTCCTCACGTGTGGTCTGAGGCACGGTCTCGAAACGTCCTCACGTGTGGTCTGAGGCACGGTCTCGAAACGTCCTCACGTGTGGTCTGAGGCACGGTCTCGAAACGTCCTCACGTGTGGTCTGAGGCACGGTCTCGAAACGTCCTCACGTGTGGTCTGAGGAACTGTCTCGAAACGTCCTCACGTGTGGTCTGAGGCACGGTCTCGAAACGTCCTCACGTGTGGTCTTAGGCACGGTCTCGAAACGTCCTCACGTGTGGTCTGAGGCAAATGTGAACAACATCTTATACTCACCTACGGGGCGGTCTGGTATTATGCTTGTCATTGTTCTTCTTCCAGTACAGTCCTCCTTCCCGTGGATGATGCATCCTACATCATCCACACAACCTCCCCCATGACGCTTCTGTGCAGGAACACGTCTCTGCCCTGCCGATCACAAAGCAAAGTACTGCAAAGCACAGAGAGAAGCGAGTCTGCACCGGAGCGCGATGGAAGACACTGTGTGGATGGACTTAGGACGCGTCGTCGACTCAAAGAAGGATAGGAGGAGGCACCGGATTAAGACTAGCGAAGCCCATTGGATGGGGCTGCCCCAAGGGCAAATCTAATAAAAAAAACAAAAAGTTATACAGATTGGCACTCTAGAATGTTGTGTATATATAAGGGCATTCAGATAGTGGACGTGCTTTATAAAATGCTGTATATAGAGGGTATACAGGTAGTGGTCGTACTATGTACACAGCATTCTAGAATGCTGTATATGGCGACATACAGGTGGTGGTAGTACTTTATACGGTGGGGCGCATAAACAATGATTGAATACCCTGTAGTAAACAGCAATAATGCATGAAAATATAAGGTACTTGGTTAACACGCTCGATTTAAAAAAAATGCAGAAGCCATCCTACCACTTCACAGTGACCCTAATTGGGACAGTGATAACTAATATTAAAACCCTTTATATATTGATGTGGTTTCCCATTCCTGTGTGTCCACTATTTGGGCCTAATCCTTCTCAGTCCTTATCCACATGCAAGTCACAGGACAAAGCGGTAAGGTTTTTAATATTAGTTAGGACTGTCCCAATTACGTCACCGTGAAGTGGTGGGATGGCTTTGGCTTTTTTTTTAATAAAGAACGTGTTAACCAAAACCCCTATATTATTTTCATGCACTATGCCATTTACTGCAGGGTATTCAGTCATGTTTGTGTTTTTTTCTGTTCAGTGGCCAGTGTGAACGTGCGCTTACACGCTCCATGCACACCAGTTTGTATCGTTTTTTATGGGGAATCCTGGTGACATGTTCCCTTTAGGCAGGCTTACATCTATGCAGCTTGTACAAGTGAACTTTACTGTCTCAAAAGTGGTTTACCTGTCTAAGGCTAGTTTCACACTAGTGTATCTACATGCAGCGCACGGCGCCACTAAGCTCCGCCTCCTCCGGTCATCTCCTATCGCACATCACTGCATACGATCTGCGCACCATGTTGCATTTTGGGGCGCTCGGCGCACCGTCAAAAGAGCGCAGCGCACGCAAAATCCTACTAGCGCAGTCTGCGCACCCTATGCTCAAGATAGGGGGCGCAGATGGCATGCAGCGATGTGCGATAGTAGATGACCGGAGGGGGCGCCGTGCACTGCGTGTAGATATGTTGGTGTGAGACTAGCTTAACCCAGTTATTACAGCACCTTCCATGTGTTACACAGATGCATCATGGGCTTGTCCATGCATGAAATAAAAGGCTAAATTACAACATGGAGACTTAAATCAGAGCAATGTTTTATTTACATTCAGAACCAGTTTAAGAGGAACAAATTAAGATTTCCCACAGAAATCTCAGACTTTTACTTACAGAAATATTGGCTAAATAACATTATTACATATATAGAAACCTTTAATTTTATAAAAGTGCATTTTTTTGCATTGAAAAATTTTGCTTGTTTCATGCAATGCATTTCTTATGTATTGTACAACTGTAATATGCTGTTGGTGCATGCGGGCAGAACTGATGGGAGGGTCTGTGGCTCGGCCCCCCCCATGGCCTGCTTCCAGTGTCTAGGACCAGATATCATAATACCAGCCTTGAATAGAAGGAGACAGCAACCAACCCTGAGAGACATCCAAGGTGGGAACGCCCCGTCATGCCAGAGGGAGTCTGCTAGATCCAGGCGTAGTAGACCAGCGCTGATGGGTTTGTGGACGCCAGGAGGGGGTTGGGCCTGAAGGAAGGTTTCTTTTCCTGGCGGGTAGGAGAGTTGTCCTGTTGGTTGCTTTTTTGGACTGAACATTTCTGAAACCACAATTGGACTGTGCACCTCTTGGGAAGCAGGAGTTTAGTCTTCTGTTGCAGAAGAAAAGTACTCTTACCCTGATAGGTAGAGGGCAGGAAGCACTAGAAAGTTGGTGTGCATGATTGTTCAGGGCGCAGGTGGTGTGGCCCGGCCACCAGAGGCTAGACGAGAGCCTGGATTTTTAAGAGTAGGGTCGCAGGAGACTCTGTCAAACGTGGAGGCCGCATGAATAGGAAGGTTTCCCCAGGAGATGTACATATTGCTCAGGGGAAAACTAGGACATATTTGTCTTGTCCCTTCATTTTTTTAATGGAGCCCCCTCACTGCCTGGTAGGATATACCTGTCCTGAAGATTTCAAATCCTAACCTTTACACAGACTTTCAGGCGACTGGCAGGTAACGGATTTGTCTTCCCTCCCTACTCTATCTGGATCTGGGGGGGCGAGAGGGTAGGGGGATTAGTGGCAAGGACTGTCCGCCGGAAAACCGCAAACACTCTTGATGTGTTAGGGCCCTGCCTCGTAGACCATAGATGATATGGTAGTGACAATTCTAGGTGGGAGATCAGAGTGATAACTCCACTCTGTCGCCCTTAAACGCCATATCTGAAAGAAAAAGGGAAATCATTAATAAAAAAAATCAAGACCTAAGGCAGAAACCAGCCTGGGTGGTCCGGACCCATGTCTGCCTCCTACTGACACTAAGCTAAAACGGATTAGCTTCATGCCAGTTAGTAGTGTTCCCTCAAAGCATAAGCAGCATACAAACATAGCTTTTTGTGTGCCCCAATGAAGCATTAACCACCCCGCACACCAACCAGAGGGCCACACAGGGTAACCCCCCCTGTCCAATCATAAACCTCCACCTCACAATAATCAGTGGACTCCACAGGATAAACCCATCAAAGCCCAAATGCCCCCTTCCCCCAAGTGCAAATCCCCATCAGATGCCCGCTTAAGCATAAATCCCCATCATGCACCCTCCACCCCCAAGCAAAACCCCTCATCGGACGTCCACACTCCCCCTTCGGACGTCCACACGCCCCCATCGGACGTCCACACGCCCCCAAGCGCACAAGCCACCATCGGACGTCCACACGCCCCCAAGCGCACAAGCCCCCATCGGACGTCCACACGCCCCCATCGGACGTCCACACGCCCCCACCGGACGTCCACACGCCCCCAAGCCCCCATCGGACATCCACACGCCCCCAAGCGCACAAGCCCCCATCGGACGTCCACACGCCCTCCAAGCGCACAAGCCCCCATCGGACGTCCACACGCCCTCCAAGCGCACAAGCCCCCATCGGACGTCCACACGCCCTCCAAGCGCACAAGCCCCCATCGGACGTCCACACGCCCTCCAAGCGCACAAGCCCCCATCGACGTCCACACGCCCTCCAAGCGCACAAGCCCCCATCGGACGTCCACACGCCCCCAAGCATAAGCCCCCATCAAACGTCCACACGCCCCCAAGCATAAGCCCCCATCAGACGTCCACACGCCCCCAAGCATAAGCCCCCATCAGACGTCAACACGCCCCCAAGCATAAGCCCCCATCAAACGTCCACACGCCCCCAAGCATAAGCCCCCATCCGACGTCCACACGCCCCCAAGCATAAGCCCCCATCCGACGTCTACACGCCCCCAAGCATAAGCCCCCATCCGACGTCCACACGCCCCCAAGCATAAGCCCCCCATCCGATGTCCACCCCGGCATAAACCCCCATCGGACGTCCACCCCCCCAGCATAAACCCTCATCGGACGTCCACCCCCCTTAAGCCTAAGCCCCTATCGGACGTCCACCCCCCTTAAGCCCCTATTGGATGCCATTCCCAGCATAAAACCATCATTGGACATTCACCCCCCCGCATAAAACCTCATCGGACATCCACCCCTGACCCCTCCCCAGCATAAACCTCATCGGACGTCCACCCCCTCCCAGCATAAGTCCCATCGGATGTCCAGCTTCCCCATCATAAACCCCCGTCGGATGTCCATCCCCCGTCGGATGTCCATCCCCCGAAAGTATAAACCCCCACCAGATGGCACCTCTTCCCCAAACAAAAAGCCCTACCAGTCGAGCGCCTACCCCAAATCAATCCACCCCTTTCAAGTCACAACAGATGCAGACAGGCCCCTTCGCCCTAGCATCAATTCCCCAAGACACCACAATTGCGCATTAAATCCCCCCCCTTTCACAAGATCCCAACCAGACCAGGAGGCGTTAATGCACGCTTGTGGGGTCTGTTTGTTCCCGGGGGGCCCTACTGGGGATAATGCACGCTCGTGGGGTCTGGTTGGGCTTCTGGGGGTCGATTAACGCATGCTTGTGGGGTCTGGTAGGGCCCCGGGGAAGGGTTAATGCACGCTTGAGAGGTCTGGTTGGGCCCTGCATTAGACCCCCAAGGAGCCCACCAGACCACAAACGCATGCATTAACCCCCTCCCCGTGAGCCCAACCAGACACACAAGTGTGAATTAAACCCTCCGCGCTTGTGGGATCTGGTGGGCTTCTGGGGTGGGTTAATGCAGGGTCCACTCAGACCCCGCAAACGTGCATTAACCCCCCCAGGGCCCAACTAGACCCCAAAAGCATGCATTAACCACCCCTGGAGCCCAACCAAACCACAAAAACGTGAACTAATCCCCCCACAGTAAGGAGCCCACCCAGCCCCCACAAGCATGCATTAATCCCGCCGGAAACCCAAACAGAACCCACAAGCATACACTAACCACCCCTGAGATCCAACCAGAACCCATAAGCGTGCATTAATCCCCCGGGAGCCCAACCAGACCTCACAAACGTGCATTAACCCCCCCCGGGACCCAAACAGAACACACAATCGTGCATTAACCCCCCCCGGGACTACCCAACCCTGCGTGTGCATTAACCTCCCCCCCGGGACCCAACCAAACACGGCAAGCGTGCAATAACCCCCCCCCCGGGACCCAACCAAACACGGCAAGCGTGCATTAACCCCCCCGGGACCCAACCAAACACGGCAAGCATGCATTAACCCCCCCCGGGACCCAACCAAACACGGCAAGCGTGCATTAACCCCCCCGGGACCCAACCAAACACGGCAAGCGTGCATTAACCCCCCCCGGGACCCAACCAAACACGGCAAGCGTGCATTAACCCCCCCGGGACCCAACCAAACACGGCAAGCGTGCATTAACCCCCTCGGGACCCAACCAGACACGGCAAGCATGCATTAACCCTCCTGGGAGCCCAAGCAGACCCCACAAGCATGCATTAGTACCCCCCCGAAGTACAACCAGAGCCCACAAGCGTGCATTAACCCCCAACCAGACCCCACAAACATGCATCATTAACCCCCCTCTCCCGGGACTGCCAGACACCCCAAGCATGCATCATTAACCCCCCTCTCCCGGGACTGCCAGACACCCCAAGCGTGCATCATTAAACCCCCTCTCCCGGGACTACCAGACACCACAAGCGTGCATCATCAACCCTCCTCTCCCGGGACTACCAGACACCACAAGCGTGCATCATCAACCCTCCTCTCCCGGAACTACCAGACACCACAAGCGTGCATCATCAACCCTCCTCTCCCGGGACTACCAGACACCACAAGCGTGCATCATCAACCCTCCTCTCCCGGGACTACCAGACACCACAAGCGTGCATCATCAACCCCTCTCTCCCGGGACTACCAGACACCACAAACGTGCACTAACACCCCCTGTACCCAGCCAGACCCCGGGAGCGTGCATTAACACCCCCCCGGAGACCCAACCAGACCCCTCAGACGTGCATTAACCCCCCCGGGACCCAAACAGAACCCACAATCGTGCATTAACCCCCCCCCCGGGACTACCCAACCCTGTGTGTGCATTAACCTCCCCCCGGGACCCAACCAAACACGGCAAGTGTGCATTAACCCCCCCGGGACCCAACCAGACACGGCAAGCGTGCATTAACCCCCCCGGGACCCAACAAGACACGGCAAGCGTGCATTAACCCTCCTGGGAGCCCAAGCAGACCCCACAAGCATGCATTAGTACCCCCCCAAAGTACAACCAGAGCCCACAAGCGTGCATTAACCCCCAAGCAGACCCCATAAGCATGCATCATTAAGCCCCCTCTCCCGGGACTGCCAGACACCCCAAGCGTGCATCATTAACCCTCTCTCCCGGGATTGCCAGACACCCCAAGCATACATTAACCCCCCTCTCCCGGGACTACCAGACACCCCAAGTGTGCATCATTAACCCCCCTCTCCCGGGACTGCCAGACACCCCAAGCGTGCATCATTAAACCCCCTCTCCCGGGACTACCAGACACCACAAGCATGCATCATCAACCCTCCTCTCCCGGGACTACCAGACACCACAAGCGTGCATCATCAACCCTCCTCTCCCGGGACTACCAGAGACCACAAGCGTGCATCATCAACCCTCCTCTCCCGGGACTACCAGACACCATAAGCGTGCATCATCAACCCCCCTCTCCTGGGACTACCAGACACCACAAGCGTGCATCATCAACCCCCCTCTCCTGGGACTACCAGACACCACAAGCGTGCATCATCAACCCCCCTCTCCCGGGACTACCAGACACCACAAGCCTGCGTCATCAACCCCACTCTCCCGGGACTACCAGACACCACAAGCGTGCATCATCAACCCCCCTCTCCCGGGACTACCAGACACCACAAGCGTGCATCATCAACCCCCCTCTCCCGGGACTACCAGACACCACAAGCGTGCATCATCAACCCCCCTCTCCCGGGACTACCAGACACCACAAGCGTGCATCAACCCCCCTCTCCCGGGACTACCAGACACCACAAGCGTGCATCAACCCCCCTCTCCCAGGACTACCAGACACCACAAGCGTGCATCAACCCCCCTCTCCCGGGACTACCAGGCACCACAAGCGTGCATTAACCCCTCTCTCCCGGGACTACCAGACACCACAAGCGTGCATTAACCCCTCTCTCCCGGGACTACCAGACACCACAAGCGTGCATTAACCCCCCTCTCCCGGGACTACCAGACACCACAAGCGTGCATTAACCCCCCTCTCCCGGGACTACCAGACACCACAAGCGTGCATTAACCCCCCTCTCCCGGGACTACCAGACACCACAAGCGTGCATTAACCCCCCTCTCCCGGGACTACCAGACACCACAAGCGTGCATTAACCCCCCTCTCCCGGGACTACCAGACACCACAAGCGTGCATTAACCCCTCTCTCCCGGGTCTACCACACACCACAAACGTGCACTAACACACCCTGTACCCAGCCAGACCCCGGGAGCATGCATTAACACCCCCCCGGAGACCCAACCAAACCCCTCAGACGTGCATTAACCCCCCCAGGACCCAACCAGACCCCACAAGCATGCATTAACCCCCCCGAACCAAACAGACCCCACAAGCCAGCCTTAACCCCCTAGGAGCCCAAGCAGACCCCACAAGTGTGCATTAACCCCCACCCCCCTGACAAAACAGACCCTGCAAGCGTGCATTAACCCCCCTGGGAGCCAAAAGCAGACCTCACATGCATGCATTAGTACCCCCCGAAGTACAACCAGACCCCACAAGCGTGCATTAACCCCCAACCCCAACCAGACCCCACAAACATGCATTAGTAACCCCCCCAGGTACAACCAGACCCCCACAAGCGTGCATTAACCCCCACCCCCTGCCCCAAACAGACCCCACAAGCGTGCATTAAGCCCCACCCCCTGCCCCAAACAGACCCCAGAAGCATGCATTAGTACCCCCCCAAAGTACAACCAGACCCCACAAGCGTGCATTAGCCCCACCACCCCTAACCAGACCCCAGAAGCATGCATTAACCCCCCCCGGACCCCACCAGACCCGTAAGCGTGGATTAACCCCCCGCCCCAAACATACTCCACAAGCATGCATTAGAACTCCCCCCCCCAAAAAAAAGTACAGCCAGACCCCACAAGCATGGATTAACCCTCCCTGGACCCCACCAGACCCGTAAGCATGCATTAACCCCCACCCCCTGCCCCAAACAGACCTCAGAAGCATGCATTAGTACCCCCCGAAGTACAACCAGACCCCACAAGCATGCATTAACCCCCCAGACCCCACCAGACCCGCAAGCGTGCATTAACCCCCACCCCACTTGCCCCAAACAGACCCCACAAGCATATATTAGAACCCCCCAAAGTACAACCAGACCCCACAAGCATGCATTAACCCCCACCCCGACCCCACAAGCATGCATTAGAACCCCCCCAAAGTACAACCAGACCCCACAAGCGTGCATTAACACCCTACCCCCCTTCCCCAACCAGACCCCACAAGCATGCATTAGTACCCCCCGAATTACTACCAGACCCCACAAGTGTACATTATATACCCCAAGCCCCCTGCCCCAAACAGACCCCACAAGCATGCATTAACCCCCCCCCCGGACCCCAAATAGAACTTGCAAGCATGCATTAACCCCTCTGGGAGCCCAAGCAGACCCCACAAGCATTAACCCCTCCAGACCCTAAACAGACCCCGTAAGCGTGCATTAACCCCTACCCAAAAGCGTGCATTAACACCCCCCCCGAACCCAAATAGAGCCCGTAAGCATGCATTAACCCCCCCAGACCCCACCAGCGTACATTAATCCCCCCTCCCCTCCAGGAGCCCAACAGCTCCCAGGTAAGCCCCCAAATCCCACTAGTTAGCCCCAAGTATCAGCCCCATCAACCAAACATCTAAGAAGACACCAACCTGTTACTAAACCCTCCTGCCTGTCACTGACCTCACTCCACACTGCTCACAGACGCCGGCACCAGAGAGACAGCAGAGACAGTGTGTAATGGAGGCTTCTCTCCCTGCACCAGATGGCAGAGACACGTGTAAGGCCGAAGTCACACTGGCGAGGAATACAGGAGAGTGAGAGGCGCTAAAAGCACGCATTACACACGGACAAATGATTCTCTATGGGGTCACTCGCACCAGGCGTATATTTCTCCTCCGTATCCTACGCTCCGTGCCACTCGCAGCATGCTGCGATTGTCAGCGTACTACGCCCGTAGTACGCCAATGCAAGTCTATGGGTGCGCAAAAAATACGCAATACACACGGAACACACGTGTGACCTGCGAGCAATACGCAGGTCTTTTGGCTGGTGAACAGGAAATGGGCCAATCCATCATTAGGAAGCCTAGACATGCAAATGAGCTCAAAAACCGCTCCAGACATCCAGGAAGTACGCCTCCACGGAGTACAGCAGCAGCATGGCGTCCACATATATTAATGTAGAGATGCTCATTGTGCTGGTGCAGGAGCATCCAGAAATATGGGACCCACGCGATGCAAACTATGCGAACCGCACAAGAAAGGAGGCGTCATGGAGGCGCATCAGTCGCCAGATGTACCATGACTTTGGTGACAGACCACGTGATGAGCAGCATAAAATTCGTAAGTGCAACCATAAAAATATAATTAACCTTAGCGCGCGCTATAAAATGAATCTACAATCAGCCCCCCCCCCCTTTCCTGAGCATGTAATTTTCTTAGCCTCATGAGGCCTTTACATTAGGATGTGACACGTGGCTTCACACAGCCATAATTAGGGGTTAGGCCGCAAGCTCCTCATCCTCCTAGCCACTAAAATTAGTTTCAGGGGAGCTAATGAGACCCTGGGTATCGGCCCAATTACATATGCCACCATGGAAAACAAAAAGCAAAAAACACAAATATAACTAAAAAGTGAAAAATATACTGCATAAAGGTATCATTACCTTTATGCATTATTTGCAGTATATTTTTCACTTTTTAGTTATATTTGTGTTTTTTGCTTTTTGTTTTCTCTGGTTAATGGTCATGTGTTAATATGCACTTACATTGTGCATACACATTAACTTACTTTTCTCAGTTCAGATTTGTTTTTTGTTTTTTATATGCCACCATGGGTAGAACCTGATTGACTACTGTTTGAAAATGTGACCTCTCAAATATGTGATTTTGACAATCTTTCCTGTCACATTGCAGTGGAAGATGTGATGAAATGGTCGAGAAGCATCCGGGACCAGTACCGCCGGGAATGCCAGCAGCGGTCCAGGAGTGGGGATGCTGGCCATGTAAAGCGCAAATATATCTACTATGACCGGCTGAACTTCCTCGCCCCAATTCTGGCTCTGAGACCGTAAGTACATACCTCACACCACATGACACAAAAACATTACACAAATACTTTACAGGGACAAAAATATTGATGTATTTTTGCCTCTGTTCTATTTCATAACAGAACTCAATCCAACCTTACGGATCGAGGAACGGCCTCAGAGGCAGAGCCCATTATAGATCCTGTAGGGGATGAGGTGGCTGGCCCATCTTCTCCCCCTACAAGAAGGATGGCTGAAGATGAGGCATCACCAGAACACACAATGGCTGCCCTACACAACACACCACCAGGACGGTCTGCTGCTGCAACCTCACCCATCCTGGAAGAGCCGGGCAACTTGAGCAGCAGCCCAACTGCCCAGATCAGGCCCTCCCCACAGGCTGCTCTAGCCTCATGGCGAATAAGAAGAAGGCGCCAGGTCACCATTCAAGAGAGCAGGACCAATGTGGACACTGGGGTGCTGAATTACTTGTCCCGAGTCACTACAGATGATGGTGAGGAGGCCTATGCACGTAGCCTCACCCTTTATCTCCGTGCCCTTACCCGTGAGGTCAGGCTCCATATTAGGGGATGTATTCAGATCCTGCTTGATGCAAGCACCCCCCCCCAATACCCCATATGAGGTGTTTGAATTTCTGGAGAGGTGGCAGCTCTCACCAAGAAATTTAATGCGCATGAGACCATCCACACAGATGCTTGCTCAAGCAGAGTCTGAACAGCCCCTAATACGTGGGCCAACACCTCAAGCCCTTCCTCCCCCTACCCATCCTTCTATTCCGTAGCCCCAAATGTCTTCCTCAAGCCAACCCCACCAATATGGCCACTTGTACCCACCCAGTGTTGGAGGCTGGTCCCAACCTGGTTGGGGACGATCTGGCTAACTTGGTGGGTATGAGCCACGGGCCTACCAGAGCCAACAAGAAGCCCCTCACCATCATCATTACTCTGGCCAGTATCACCAACAGGCCCAGGAGGCTGGACAACAACAGCATCATGGGCAACAGTATGGCCCCACACAGGGCGATGTTGCCCACAATGTCCAGCAGCACCCACAGGCTGTTCCTCCCCGTTCAGCTTCCCCTACATATGAGGATTTATGAATCAAAAATTTGGAGATGTCCAGTGACATGTAACTGGTGATTCTAATCTAGACAAAAAAACAGGTGTTTTCCTTCACCAACATTTAGAACATACCGTATTTTTCGCTTTATAAGACGCACCTGATTATAAGACGCACCCCCAAATGTGGTGAAAGAATAGAGAATTTTTTAATAAATGAGGTCCGTCTTATAATGCCAGTGTCCGTCTAACAAATCATATAGGGTATATGTCCCTCATAGCCCCCCCATCCTAAAATTAGCCCCCTTAATCTGGATATGGCCATCTTATATTGAATATAGCCCCCTTGTGCTGGCACACGGGCCCCCTGTGGCTGGCACACGGGCCCCCTGTGGCTGAAACACGGCCCCCTGTGGCTGAAACACGGCCCCCTGTGGCTGGCACACTGGCCCCCTGTGGCTGGCACACTGGCCCCCTGTGGCTGACACACGGCCCCCTGTGGCTGGCACACTGGCCCCCTGTGGCTGGCACACGGCCCCCTGTGGCTGAAACACGGCCCCCTGTGGCTGAAACACGGCCCCCTGTGGCTGACACACGGCCCCCTGTGGCTGACACACGGCCCCCTGTGGCTGGCACACTGGCCCCCTGTGGCTGACACACGGCCCCCTGTGGCTGGCACACTGGCCCCCTGTGGCTGACACACTGGCCCCCTGTGGCTGACACACGGCCCCCTGTGGCTGGCACACTGGCCCCCTGTGGCTGACACACGGCCCCCTGTGTTAGATATCGCCTCCATGCTGCTGCTTTTAGTAAAATAAACTCTTTCCTTACCTTCTCAGCGCTGTCCCTCCTCGTGTCTCCCTCAGTGTGGTTGAGCTCCTCCTCCACTTCCTGGTTCTCAGTGCCGGTCATGTGATCAGCACAGCAGAGTGATATCATCTCTGCGTGCCTGATGACAGCGGCAGCAGAGACACTGGGAGATCAGCGCTGGAGGAGGTAAGGAAAGAGTTTTTTATTTTACTATGGGCAGCAGCATGGGGGCGATATCTAACACAGGGGATCATGTGCAATCAAAGGAGGGCGCAGGCAGCTATAATATGCGCCTCTCCCCCAGCCAGTCACCGTGGTGCGGTTTCAGCACCATGGTGATGGACAGCGGCAGTGCATATTATATGAGCGGGAGTAGGAGATCAAAGGCTCCCTCCGGCAGCTTTTACCAGCTCACAGCACCGCTCCAAAGCTGCCCCCACCTCCCCTGGACCCTGCAGTATATATATATATACACCCCCCTCCCCCGTATATTCGGATTATAAGACGCACCCCCTACTTTCCCCCAAAATTTGGGGGAACAAAAGTGCGTCTTAGGCTGGTTTCACATTTGCGTTTTTTAGCGCTGGAAAAAAACGCACACCTGCGCATGCGTTTTTTCCCCTATATTTAACATGGGTGCGCATACCTGCGCGCTGGTAAGCGCATGTATGCGATTTTCATGCGCTGCGTTTTTTTGGGGTGTGCGTTGGGATTTTCCAGACGCAGCATGTTGCATTTTTTGGCCCTGCAAAAAAGCGCATGCGCACATATGCGCACGTTTTGCGCTAAAAATGGCCATTATAGCCTATGGATGCGCATATGTGCGCACTGGCATGCTCATGTATGCGTTTTTTTGCATATGCGTTTTTTTTTTTAAACCATGGAATTTAGGGGTTTGGGTTAGAGTTAGGGTTAGTTAAGGGGGTTTAGGGTTAGGGTTATGGTCAGGGTCAGGGTTAGGGTTGGGGTTTGGGTCAGGGTTAGGGTTAAGTATGGTTTTGTTAAGGATTAGGGTCATGGTTAGGGTCAGGATTAGGGTTAAGTATGGTTTTGTTAAGGGTTAGGGTCAGGGTTAGGGTTAGGGTTAGGGTTAGGGTCAGGGTTAGGGTTAGGGTTAGGGTCAGGGTTAGGGTTAAGTATGGTTTTGTTAAGGATTAGGGTCATGGTTAGGGTCAGGATTAGGGTTAAGTATGGTTTTGTTAAGGGTTAGGGTCAGGGTTAGGGTTAGGGTTAGGGTCAGGGTTAGGGTTAGGGTTAGGGTCAGGGTTAGGGTCAGGATTAGGGTTAAGTATGGTTTTGTTAAGGATTAGGGTCAGGGTTAGGGTCAGGATTAGGGTTAGTATGGTTTTGTTAAGGGTTAGGGTCAGGGTTAGGGTTAGGGTTAGGGTTAGGGTCAGGGTTAGGGTTAAGTATGGTTTGGTTAAGGGTTAGGGTCAGGGTCAGGGTTAGGGTTAGGGTTAGGGTCAGGGTTAGGGTTAAGTATGGTTTTGTTAAGGGTTAGGGTCAGGGTTAGGGTTAGGGTTAGGGTCAGGGTTAGGGTTAGGGTTAGGGTTAGGGTCAGGGTTAGGGTTAGGGTTAGGGTTAGTTAGGGTTTAGGGTTTGGGTTAGGGTTAAGTATGATTTGGTTAAGGGTTAGGGTCAGGGTTAGGGTTAGGGTTAGGGTCAGGGTTAGGGTTAGTAAAGTCATGGTTTGGGTAGTGTGAGGGGCCACCTAAAAATGTTGGAAAAAAACGCAAACGCGGTAAAAACGCGCTAAAAACGCATACAAACGCATAAAAACGCTGCGTTTTTTTCATGCATGCTCATAAAAATGCTTGAAAAAAACGCAGCAGTTGTATGCTTATGTATGCGTTTTTTCAATGCGTTTTTTTGCGGGAAAAACGCGCTGCAAAAAAAAGCAAGTGTAAAACTAGCCTTATAAAGCGAAAAATACGGTAATTTAACACTCACATTTTTAAACAATGTTTTCCAAACATATGAAACAATCCATCATGACAGGCAACGCTACCTCACGCCTTTCACACAGATATTACATGTGTGTATAAAAGAGAATATTTAAATGCGCTATACTGTGACATGAAAGGATGAAAATACACTAGTCACTTGCTAATGCATAGGAAAGGCGTGCTTGCCTTTAGTTAAGTAGTCAACTTTGTTATTAGCAATCTCTAGTAAAACAATTTGAGGCGACCAGCATTCAGAATATCACGCTTTCTCTGTGTCTTAACAAGTGAGTTTTGTATTTTCATCCTTTCCAGTAAAGCATGCTTAAATATTGTCTGTTCTACAGACAGGTAATATCTGTGTGAAAGATGTGAGGTAGCCTTGCCTGTCATGGTGGAATCATTCTATGATTGGAAAATATTATGAGGAAATGTGAGTGTTATCTTATTGACTTTATTTAGGTGATGGAGCTCACCCTTTGTTGCCTAATCAAGGTTAATGTAGGCATGCAGCAATGTTGTTATTGCATAATGTTTGTTGCAGTTTTTTTCTGTAATGTTAATGTTACACCAAGTTTAAGAAGGCACAAAGGGTCATTTTGGCCATTGCCAAATTTGCGTTATGGCAAAATTATGTTTGCCTTTAAGCAAAACAAAAAAAAAAAGGCAAAACTAAAAATTTGTCTACTCTAGTTAACGTCTCTGTGTGATTTTTCACAATCCTTCACAACATACTAACAGACACCAACCAATGCAAAGAAACAGTCATAGAATCATAAAAAGGCTTGAGTAATATATATTTAGACACACTTTTAAAGAAACAAATTATAACATAGACACAGCATTCTCTTGCCAAGAAGTTGCCCCCTCAGGTGAGATAAAGTAATTCGTGAATATATCACGCACTTTGAGGCCAGAGAGCGGTCTACGTTGAGGGATGATAGGTGGTCTCACCCTGCGCACATTGTCCGGCCTACGCACAACACCATCATCAGAGGAGGAACAATCATGTATCCTGGTGAAGTTATGCAGAACAACACAGACTTTGACAACTTCATTCACATTTTGCTCACTCAACTGAATGGCAGACTGGAGTACCCGCCATTTGGCACAAAGAATCCCAAAGGAACACTCCACCAGTCGCCTAGCACGTGATAGGCGCAAGATAAAAATTCTGCACCTGTGGTCAAGGTTGCGCCGGGGATATGGCCTCATGACATTACGTGATAACTGAAAGGCCTCATCTGCCACAAGGACATAAGGGACTGATTGTCCGGGGGAGCCTGGTAGCTGTCGTGGTGGTGGTAGATCCAACTGGTTGGTGCGTAGCCGCCGACCCATTATGGAAGTATTGAAGACTCTAGAGTCTCCCGTCCTTCCATAGGCCCCAATGTCAACAATTATAAACTTGTATTGAGGGTCTACCAGAGCCAACAATACAACAGAAAAGTATTGCTTATAATTGAAGAATTGGGAGCCTGAGTTCGGCGGCTTACGCACCCTGATATGTTTGCCATCCAGGGCCCCAATACAATTTGGAAACTGGCAGTCCTCCTCAAAGTCCCTTGAAATCATTAACCAGTCTTCCATCCTGGGCTCGGGTAGGACCACCTGATGGAGTCTTGTCCAGATTTCTGCACATGTAGACCTCACTATGCCTGAAATGGTTGACTTTCCAATGAGAAACTCATGGTGGAGTGCGGCATAAGACAGGCCAGTGGACAGGAAGCTGTAGTACAACAGAAATAGTACAGGTTAGAATGGCTAAAGTAAAAAAAAATCAGTTACATGCCGACCAAACTTGTTAGGAAATGAGAGAGAACAACACACACATATTTGGTGGCACAATGACTAAGTGATATGCAGGACATATTAGATGTAACATTCTGCTGTGTCAGGTGAAACATATTTTGAGGAAGATGAGGGTATTAAACTTTGTCCAAGAAGGCCATGGGGCGCACAGTACGGGGCCTCACCGGGCAACTGCTCCCCCCAGGGGGCCCTCACACTCTCCGGGCTCTGGTCGCTGCCTCCTCAGAGACTCCGGGCGCGGTAGGATCGCGCACTCAGCCCTGAACTACAGTGTACCAAGCACATTGTACACGGCACATCTGGGGTACGCGGCTCCCTGCTGCCAGCATCTCCAACTTGTGCCCAGTGAGAGCCCCCTACTGACGCGCCATAGCTGGGCTGTCACAGCTACAGCAGCCCTCGGGGCAGCTGGATCTCATTCCATCCTGTTCGCTCTCACTCGACCAGTCTGTCCTGTTTGTGTGTCCCAGGCAGCCCGTGCTGGCCCCGAAGCCTGACCTCCAGCCCCTCACACTGTCCCCGTGGCCAGCCACCAGCCTGGCCGCCCCATAATGCCCACAGCTGCCTAGAGAGCGCTCAGCTTTGGGTTCTGCTCTTTCCCCAACTTTTGGTGCTGTTATGGCCATGGTGTCTGGGGGCTGGGGAGACCCCAATGGAGACACTAATGGGATGGGGAAAGGTTACCCCAGAAACTCCGAGGAGGATGAGGCCTCCCCGCCTGGAGGGATGAGTGACCCCGAGCAGGGCGATGACGAGCGACCTGGCATCCAGGTGGATTGTGTTGTATGTGGTGACAAGTCCAGCGGCAAGCATTATGGGGTCTTCACCTGCGAGGGCTGCAAGAGCTGCTTGAAAAGAAGTATCCGTAGAAACCTTAGCTATACGTGCAGGTGAGTGCGACGGTGTTGTTCTATCGCCATAGTTTCCGTGTTTAGGCAATCCTTTCCTATTGAATATGTTTCTCCTTTCCAGAAGGGACGGTGAGGTATGACGGTGTAGACATAGAGTGAACATCGATATCCCACATTAACCATTGCTAGAGCCAGCAGCGGACGATGCAGTGTCGCAGGGGAATGGACTGTGTCAGGGTTAGATGGCGGGTCAGAGTAGGATCTGACAGGTGACAGTAGGGCTTCTATAAGAAGGGGCGGTTATGAGAGCCAATATGTAAAATTAGATTGAAGTTTCTAAAATACTATTTGCTTAAAGGTATTTTACCCACTTATAGAGCGCCATTAATTCCACAGCACTTTACAGACATTATCATTGCTGTCCCCGATGGGGCTCACAATCTAGATTCCCTATATCAGTATGTCTGTGGGAGGAAACCGGAGAACCCGGAGGAAACCCACGCAAACACAGGGAGAACATACAAACTCCCTGCAGATGTTGTCCTTGGTGGGATTCAAACCCAGGACCCCAGCGCTGCATTGCTAACCACTGAGCCACCGAGCTGCCTCGTTGTCTACTGCAACCACCTCATCTAACACTGTAAGTCAGTACGCCTTTACTGAATATGCCCATTCTGGTATGGAACTACCTGCAAAGAACGTGTGTGATGGAAAGTCAGCACCTTCTTTTAGCGCCAAGGTTCAAAGTGGCAGCAGCAGAGACCGTTTTTATACATGATCTTTTGGAAAGAATATTGGATTATTGTTTTCATTGATAATTATGTCATTTGAGTTGCTGGCTGCTATAAAGTAATGATGCGTAGACTGTTGTCTATTGGGTGGTGTTTTATCACTTAGGCTGGCTTCTCATTTCCAACATTCCCAGTCTGAGACTTCAGGACTTGGTCGCCTGACCCGAACTTGACAGCCTCATAGACTTATGTGGCTGTCGAGTTCCAGTTAAGAGACCCATGATACACAGTCATCTGAATTTGGTCTAATTCCACACACCGTTTTTCTTTAGTGCTCAATACATACTGTCAGATAAACATGAATAACGTTCTGGCTTGTTTCTGTAGAGTACCATGTAATACCCTTTCTTAAAATTCAGTCTTTGTAGCTAGGACCTGGAACACTGGCCGTGTGTTTACTTTGTTCACACCATAGTCTTTCGCCAAGTATCCTGAACACGTTTATAGCCTTTATTGGGCTTCACTTATGCTAGGAGAGTTCCCAGTGAGTGTTGGAATTTGGCTTCAGTACAAAGAGATTCTGTAAAAAAAGTTGCATGCATTGGTGCTGGGTCCATCGATTCCATTTTTCCAGTTTTTTCATGCGACTCCTGATTTGACATCTTCATAAATGTTGAGGTAATATCTCATTTTTTATCGCCACTAGAACACTGTAATTATCACTGTTTTTTTTATAAAAAGCACTTTAGACACGTTTAAATGTAAGTTTCTCAGCTTATTATACGATATTTATTTTTTTATTTTATAACCTGAGCAATACATTTCTACCAACTTCATCCAGAATTGTCTGTGACTACACAGCCCTGATTCAGAGAGGGGGGCTATGCACTTGATGTACACCTGGGAAAATGTACGGTACCTTTTATTTATGTTCATTGTGAGTTGTATGAACAGAGCCTTACTTATTTGCATCTACATAGAAACCTATATATCACTGACTGATGGCCTGAATAATTATTAACTCACAGGTTGGCATAGATCTAATAGCTAGGGACATAAATCACCTGTACTGGTGACTGGTGCGAGTTCCTGCTATGGGGTCTATATCAATCTAACAGTTATAGAATTAACAGATGTTGAACAAATTGTAAGACATCACAAAAATATAGGACCGTAGGTCATGCACATGTTAATATGCAGATCATATAGAGGATTTGGTGCAAATTACAATCATAAGGCTAAGTGCACACGGCAATTCCTGCCGCGGGAAATCCGCATGCGGCATTCCCGCAAAAAACTAGCATTTTGCAAGCGTAATTAGCTTGCAGAATGCTAGCGTTTTCCAAGCGATCTGTAGCATTGCTTGGAAAACTGATTGACAGGTTGGTCACACTCGTCAAACATAGTGTTTGACCTGTGTGACCAACTTTTTACTTTTTTGCCTATACAGCATCAGTAGTAAAAGATAGGATGTAACAAAATAATAATAAAATATTGTTATTCTCACCATCCGACGGCCCCCGATCTGCTCTGCGATGCTCCCGGCATCTTCCGGTCCCAGTAATGCTTTGCTTTGGGCTGGAAATACGCGCACCACTGATCCCGTCACATGATCGGGGGTCATTTGTTCGTCGGCATAACAACCAGAGGTCTCCTTGAGACCTCTATGGTTGTTGATGCCGGATTGCTATGAGTGTGACGCTGTGGTCGGAGCTCATAGCAATGCAGTAATTCTGCTAAATAGAGGAGATCTGAGCATCGCCTCTATGTAGCAGAGCCGATCAAGCTATGGCAGCTTCTAGCTTCCCATGGAGGCTATTGAAGCATGCCAAAAGTGAAAGAAAAATAGTTTTAAAAATATAAAATAAATAAAGTTTAAATCACCCCCCTTTCGCCCCATTCAAAACAAAACACAAAAAAAAAATCAAACAAACATATTTGGTATTGCAATGATCACAATGGCCTGATCTATCAATAAAAAAAAGATTAACCCGATCGCTAAACGGCGTAGCGAGAAAAAAATCGAAATGCCAGAATTACGTTTTTTGGTCGCTGCGACACTGCATTAAAATGCAATAATGGCAATCAAAAGATCGTATCTGCACAAATGTGGTGTCATTAAAAACGCCATGCTCAGCGTGCAAAAAATAAGCCCTCACCCAAACCGAGATCCCAAAAAATGGAGACGCTATGGGTCTTTTTTTTAACAACTTAGATAAGAAAGAACCTAGACATGTTTGGTGTCTATGAAGTTGTAATGACCTGGAGAATCATAATGGCAGGTCAGTTTTAGCATTTAGTGAACCAAGCCAAACAAAAAGCAAGTGTGGGATTGCACTTATTTTGCAATTTCACTGCACTTGGAATTTTTTTCCCATTTTCTAGTACACAACATGGTAAAACCAATGGTGTCGTTCAAAACCGCATCTTGTCCCGCAAAAATAAGCCCTCACATGACCATATTGATGGAAAAATAAAAGGTTATGTCTCTGGGAAGAAGGGGAGTGAAAAACGAAAACGCAAAACCGAAAAAAGCTCCGGTCATGAAGGGGTTAAAGAATATATAAATTTTGTTTGAACAATCAGTGCACAAAGATTAAAAAAGTACAGACTGATCCTAAAGGGCAGGACTCAGAACACGGGTGAGTATTCATAAACACATGATAGTATTAAAGGCACATAAATATACAATTAGGTCTATATGTATTTGGACAGAGACAACATTTTTCTAATTTTGGTTCTAGACATTACCACAATGAATTTTAAACAAAACAATTCAGATGCAGTAGAAGTTCAGACTTTCAGCTTTCATTTGAGGGTATCCACATTAAAATTGGATGAAGGGTTTAGGAGTGTCAGCTCCTTAACATGTGCCACCCTGTTTTTAAAGGGACCAAAAGTAATTGGACAGATTAAATCATTGTAAATAAAATGTTCATTTCTAGTACTTGGTTGAAAACCCTTTGTTGGCAATGACTGCCTGAAGTCTTGAACTCATGGACATCACCAGACACTGTGTTTCCTCCTTTTGATGCTCTGCCAGGCCTTCACTGCGGTGGTTTTCAGTTGCTGTTTGTTTGTGGGCCTTTCTGTCTGAAGTTTAGTCTTTAACAAGTGAAATGCATGCTCAATTGGGTTGAGATCAGGTGACTGACTTGGCCATTCAAGAATATTCCACTTCTTTGCTTTAATAAACTCCTGGGTTGCTTTGGCTTTATGTTTTGGGTCATTGTCCCTCTGTAGTATGAAACAACGACCAATCAGTTTGGCTGCATTTGGCTGGACCTGAGCACACAGTATGGCTCTGAATACCTCAGAATTCATTTGGCTGCTTCTGTCCTGTGTCACATCATCAATAAACACTAGTGACACAGTGCCACTGGCAGCCATGCATGCCCAAGCCATCACACTGCCTCCACCGTGTTTTACAGATGATGTGGTATGCTTTGGATCATGAGCTGTACCACGCCTTCACCATACTTTTCTCTTTCCTTCATTCTGGTAGAGGTTGATCTTGGTTTCATCTGTCCAAAGAATGTTCTTACAGAACTGTGCTGGCTTTTTTTGATGTTTTTTAGCAAAGTCCAGTCTAGCCTTTTTATTCTTGATGCTTATGAGTGGCTTTCAGTTCTCCATTACTTTTCGACCGGGGTCCAAAAATGTTAAAGCGGATGCCCTGTCCAGAAGTTTTGATCCAGTGTCTCCTCCTGAGCCGCCGTCCTCCATTCTTCCCCCAGGGGTGGTAGTGGTGGGGGTCTCAACTGAGTTGGAACAAGAAATTCTAAGGGCTCAGGCCCTAGCTCCGGAAACCAGGCCGGGGGATAAACTGTTTGTTCCGGATTCTTTGTGGCCTAGACTTCTGCAGGAGTTTCGTGAGTCTAGGTTGAGTGCTCATCCAGGTATCACAGCTACTAGAGAGGCAGTAGCCAGGGGTTTTTGGTGGTCTTCATTAAGGTCCGATGTCAAGGAATTTGTTTCTGCTTGTGGCATGTGTGCCCGTTCCAAAAGTTCGCATAACCGACCGGCTGGGGAACTCATACCTTTACTGGTTCCTGATAGGCCATGGACTCACCTTTCCAATGGATTTTATTACCGACCTTCCAGGGGCAATACCGTGATCTGGGTGGTGGTGGATAGGTTTTCTAAACAGGCCCATTTCATTCCCTTGGCAGCAATACCCTCAGCAGAAACATTGTCAAGGTTGTTTGTGCAGCATGTGGTCCGATTGCATGGGGTACCCCTGAATGTTGTGTCTGACAAAGGTGTGCAGTTTGTGGCCAAATTTTGGAGGGCGTTCTGTATGAAATTGGGCATCTCACTCTCCTTCTCGTCGGCATATCACCCGAAGAGTAATGGTCAGACAGAACGCACCAATCAATCCCTGGAACAAATTCTCAGGTGTGTGACCGCCAGACAGGAGGATTGGTGTGATGCGTTACCGTTGGCGGAATTCGCTTTTAACAACCGGGTGAGTCAGTCCACCAACATGTCCCCATTCCTGATTAACTATGGGTTTAATCCGCATTTTGGGGAGTTTTCACGGGTGGATTCCGATTGTCCAGGGGCAGAGGGGTCCGTTCAACGGTTAAAAGACCTCTGGGCTGAAGTCCGGCGTAATATCTCTCGGGCCCAGGGGAGATACAAATATTTTGCTGACAAAAAGAGAGCCTCGGGAGCCATGTTTCAGGTGGGAGAGAAGGTTTGGCTCTCCACACGTAACATCAACTTAAAGGTACCATCAGCTAAGTTGGGACCAAAGTTCATTGGTCTGTACGAGGTTATGGAGATAGTCAACCCAGTGGCATATAGGTTGCATCTCCCCGTCTCCTTAAAAATATTCAATGTGTTCCATAAGTCTCTGTTGAAACCCGTAGGGTCTGTCAAAGAGGACTCCGAGCCTGTTGTTCCTCCAGTGCTGGTGGAGGGTCAATTGGAGTATGAGGTCGGACATATTGTGGACTCTCGGCGGGTGCGCCGCTCTTTGCAGTACCTGGTCCACTGGAAGGGATATGGACCAGAGGAGCGCTCATGGGTCCCTGCTCACTCTGTACATGCAGATCGCTTGGTTCGGGCTTTCCATGCCAAGTACCCGGGTAAGCCTGGGGGTCCAGAGGCCCCCCCGTTGAGAAGGGGGTACTGTCATGATCCCAGTGCAGGTTTTTGAGCTGCACGTCAGGGGTTAATGTCTGGAGCTCGGTGCAGGTTTTGACCTGCACACCTGGGGTTAATGATTGTGGCCTCTTTCTGGTTCTGGGAGAGCTTCTTAAACCCCTGGGAAGCTTCAATCCCTGCCAGTTATACTTTTGCCTTTGGCCTAGTGTGCTGACCCCTGTGTGCCTGTTTGTTGTTGTAGCTTGTTTATATGGTTCTGACACGGTTCTGTTTCCCGTTGTGAGTTTGCCTGCTGATTCTGTACTGCGTATTGTCTCTGTGTATGACTCATTGCCTGTGACCTGACTACTCTCTGCTCGCCCCTCTTGTACCTTACCGCTATCTCTGTGTGTTGACTCATTGGCTACGTCTGACTATTCTCCCTGTTTATGCCCCTTGGTAACTTTGTCTCGCAGTTACCCTGCTAGGAGTTCTCTTGCAGCTCCTTGCTCTCTGGAGTTTCGGCCATGCCCCAGCAGTCACGTGCTTCAGGTCCTACGGCTCTGAAGTACGCATCTACTCGACTGCTGCCCGCTTCACAGGTATCTTTGAGCACAGTTCGCTTTACTCAGGACACGCGCACTGGCTCAGTGAGCAAGTTCAGTGCGGTGTTCCTGACATTCCCAGCTGAGATTTATATATATATATATTCCCCACACCGCGTACCTGTGATTTCTACATATGTTCCCTGACACTGCCTGCACTCCTACTAATTTTTCTCTTGCAAAGCGTTGTCTTCTGAAGCCAGTTCCTGGCTTCAGCGTCCAAGTCAAGGAGACGCATGACATCGCTGCCATGCTCCCAGTCACGTGCACACCGACATCAGCTGCTGACCTCTGATTGTCCGGCAACTTATATTGCGGAGCACGGACCGGCACGTTCCTGAGCTGTCATACACTTCAGCTGGATGTGCATCCGATTACCCACGTTCAGCTGAATTAGGGACTGGCGTCGGCGGCGTCCGCACTACGGCGTCATTTCTTCAAAGGCACTCTTCAATAAAATGGTGCTGCAGTGCAGTATGCGAATGCGCTGCTCCCGACTCCACACTGCGCAGCCGTCAAGTCTTCAGTCGCAAGGACACATCTCCGTTTACATTATAAATATAATGCATGACACAATACATGCAATGCAGTCCACACTCTTACAGCATGACATTAATTGAAACCAAACAGCCCCCATTATAGTTAAGCTATGATAGTTCCCATGACCATTATTAGGTTTGACATCTAAAATATGAGATGTCAGGGATGAATATTATTATTTGACCTTTGTATTGCGTAAATGATCTACAATGATTGGTTCTACATAAAACTTTGAAAATGTGCTCCGTTAAGCCTCACAACTAAAAGTACGCCACTTTTTTTCACTTTTGCTGGTATTTTTGGTGAAAAAGGAAACAATTTTAGTGGAAGTGGTCATCAAAGCGTATTTCCTGACTGTTTGGAGGGTGGAGGTGCTGTGTTAGGGGTCCTGTTAGCACAGTTTCTGACCCATTACTTTGCTTGGAAGGATGCCATTGGCTTCATCTGCCTAAGGCTTCAAAATACCTTGTCCTGACCCTGATCATATTGCTAAAGATACCAAAAAGCAGGTCTGTATATGAGAAGAATCTAACCAAAAGCAACATAGATGTTTTATATATATATATATATATTTGTGCATAAAAGTATTATGCAAATATGAATAAGAAAGTGAGTAGATACAGTGACTTTCTGTATAAAGGAGCAGATGATGACGATTCCACTTCTTGGGCCTTGGTTTGCACTTATGCTGATTTTGGACATCCAGGTCTGGATCACACATGACAGAGACGAGATCTGTGTAGTTGAAGTTTTCCTGGATTCCTACAGCATTGCGATCAACCATATGGCCTTCTGTCTGACCATGGGCAGTAAGGTGAAGGAGCAGCCGCTTCCTTCCATCTGTCCATGGCCTTTTAGGTGAAGGAGCAGCCACTTCCTTCTGTATGTACATGGCCAAGTAGAAGAAGGAGCAGCCGCTTCCTTCTGTCTGTACATGACCAAGTAGGTGAAGGAGCAGTCGCTTCCTTCTTTCTGTAATATCCGGTAGGTGAAGGAGCAGCCGCTGCCTTCTTTCTGTAAATATCCGGTAGGTGAAGGAGCAGCCGCTGCCTTCTGTCTGTCCATATTCGGTAGTCTTCTCCTTACCACCACATTGTAGATGAGTCGTCCAGATGGTGACATAGCAAGTATTGCTGAAAGAAGTCCTTCAATTTCAGCCTTTAATTACTTGCTATGTTGCTCCAGAGGAAGGCGAAAAATAACCCTGAGGACTCGATGATGGATTGTCCTCATATCAAGGGAAAAAAATTCCTTCCTGATCCCAAATATGGCGATCGGAATAAATCCCTGGATGTTTGGTGCTCAAATCTACGTGGGTGTTATGTGGTGGAAGCTCGGCAGGTTTGTCACAGTCCGGTTAATGCGAAAGTCCAGTTTTGTCGTCTCATCCGATTAATGTAAATCTTCAATCCTGGATGTTACTGGAATGGGGCTGATTGTTATCAGCTTAATAGTCTTGCTGTAAGAAGAGAAATATACACGTCTGAGAATCAGCTCCTCACGTTCAGTCTATACAGTTTACTGGGGGATATAACAATAAGGGGTATAGTGGGTAAGTGCGTTATTGGGTAACATTATGGATGTCCGTATGTGTTATACTTACATAGTAATATGGGAATGGTGGGTCGGATCTGCCGCACTCCACATCGCTCCAGTCTATGGAGTGGAAGAACGGGTGGGACCTGATGGATGTTGTTATGGCAAATCGGGTAGATAGAGTTTTACAGAGAAGCTAGAAAATGAATGAGACCATTAGTCATTAGATTATGTATTATTACTGATAAGTTATTACACAATGTCTATGGACTGTCCACATGTTATCTTCTATCCTTGTAGTCCACCGTCCTCTTTATCCATCTGGGCAGCACGGTGGCTCAGTGATTAGTGCCGTAGCCTTGCAGCGCTGGAGTCCTGGGTTCAAATCCCACCAAGGACATCATCTGCAAGGAATTTTGTATGTTCTCCCTGTGTTTGTGTGGGTTTCCTCTGGGTACTCCAGTTTCCTCCCACATTCCAAAAACATAATGATAGGGAATTTAGATTGTGAGCCCCATCAGTGACAGCGCTGCGGAATGTGTTAGCGCTATATAAAAATAAAGATTTATTATTATCTGATACTACTCACCCCTTTTATGATGTCAATGGTATTAGTGCATATCCCTGGTGGAAAATAAGGGATGTCCTCACGCAGAGACTGGTGGTATTCGTCCAGTGAGCCTCTGCTGTAAAATGGCCAGTCACCTACACTCATCATATATAGGATTACTCCGAAGGAAAAGGAGTCTGCCAGATGGTTGTATCCTTCCTCATTCATTATCTGTGGGAACATGAGATTGGAGAGAAGCTGAATATAACGGGAAGAATGACACACAGAGAATATGAGTATCGGTCTGTGATTAGATGTGAGCAGGATACATTGGGATCAGATTATCCCTCCTGCTATCGGCACCAATCACACACTGATGTTCCTTACCTCAGGCGCTACGTAACCCTTAGTGCCAGCATTCCACCTCACTATGGCACCCTCAGACACATTCGTGACTGATAAGCCAAAGTCGGAGATTTTGATGTGTCCGCTGTCTTGGATGAGGATGTTCTCTGGCTTCAGGTCACTGCAGGGAAAAGGAGCAGACACTGATTGTGAGGATTATTCATGAAAATAACTTTCTACAATAGATATGTAAGGAGACAACAGAGAGTCACAGGTGACAGATTTATGGAGGTGAAATGATAACCTATGTATGATGCCGTGTTCATGCAGGAATTGTAGTCCGCACACCATCTCTGCCGCAAAGAGTCTGTGGAGATGAAAGTAAAAGATGGATCAGTGGTTACATACACATTCATACAGAGAACATGAGGAGATCACTCACGTGTCCTTTTCACCTCATTATTTGCTCTTGTTGTCATTCTCCATTGCTCCAGGACTACATTGTGCGGGCAGCGGATTATTAAGATTAGCTATAAGACATTTACCTTGTTGTCTTTGTGTTAAACATCATTGAATCTTTCATGTGGTGAAACAGGTCTCCTCCGGCCATATAGTCCATGGCTATTGCATATTCCGTAGGTGTCTCCATAAATGCCCTCATAGACATTAGGTAGGGGCACCCGGCAGCCAGTCTCAGGACTTCTACCTCTGTAGAGATTATGTGCTCACAAGATCTCTTGTCCATGATCTTAATAGCCAGCAGTCCTTCACTGACCGGATCTGATGCCAAGCTGACCTGGAGAAAAATCACAACAGATCAGACCAAACTCCCATCTATTACTCTGTAACATGTCACTGGTTTATTCCAAGTATCATTACATATGAACATCCTGTAATGAATAAGTCCATCCCTCCTGTGTATCTGTGCAGGATACATTGAGGGTCACGGACAAATATAAATTGACACTTACTTTTCCATAGCCTCCTTTTCCAAGATCTTTCAGGAACTCAAGACTTTAAAGGTCCATAGGTTGGTCTGTGTGGACCAGTCCTCTGTGTGGAGAAATCTGTACACTGGCATCACCAAGGCGTCGTGCCGGCATGTATGGTGTGTCGATGGACATCATTTCCACTCCATTGATGGACACCTTATCCATTCCATCTGCAAGAGATGATACAAGATTAGCCCCTTAGCGAACACATGGTGGAAATGTTTGTCAGGTTGTGTAGTAAATGTATGGAATGGGCTCAGGAGCTGAGCATGCATCGTACCAATGCCTGCTGTATTACATAACTGCCACCTGCCTATAACGTCAGCGACCAGAGCGTTCTCCGATTACTGTAGTTTATCCATTTCAATGCTGACAATTGTATTTAAACTAAGTGACTTCCAATTTGTGTCTACGCAATTGCAGGACATAATTGCTGGGGGTTGGTTTTTAAAATGACCACCTGGGCCTGCTGAAAGCCCCTGACTCTCACTTCCCTTCTCCTGTGAAGACCAGCCTGGCTTAATTTCATATGAGAACATTAATTTAGCTATATACAGTTCTATCACAGTACAAGCGATCAGAAAATCACAGGTTCAAGTCCCCTAAGGAGACTAAAGAAAAGAAGTAACTGAAAAAATTGTTACAGAAGAAAACAGAAAATGTAAAAACTTTAATTAATAATAGCAATAATAATGATAATAATAATTTGCTTCTGTATTATCACCACATCTATATTGGTCCGATACACAAAAATGCAATATTTATTATTATTAATGCAAACCGTAAACACTGAAATGAGAAAAAAATGAAAATTGATTTTTTGAGAGTGCCGTATCCACTTAAACAATTGTAATGAAGAGATATCACAATGTCCGCTCTACCCAAGAAAGGTATCAATAAAAGCTACAACTCAACACGGGAAAAAAAAAGTCCTCACACAGCTCCATCAAGCTATCAAAATTAAAAAGATACAATGTCTCAAAATATGGGGTCACAAATCAATTTTTTTTTTAAATTCACAATTTTCTTTCAACATCAAATAAAATGAAAACCCCTATGTATATTCAGCATTATCATAGTTGTCACTGACATGGAGAAATATTTTGTGAGGTCATTTTTGCCACTTTTTTTACCCACACTTTAAATCTTTTTCCCTATTTTCCAGAACATTAAATGGTAAAATAAATAATGTTCAAAACTACAGCTCGGTCCACTAAAAAAACAAGTCCACGTATGGCTACTTTGGCAGAAAAATTAAAAATAGTTATTGGTTTTATAAGGAGTAAGAAAAAAAAAACGGACAGTTACCAGCTCAAGAAGGGGTTAACAAATATAGCTCCAGAAGAAATATTACAATTTTATACAGCATTATGTAAATGAGCAGGAAATGTCTAATATTTGGGCTCCCATTCATAATAACTGTCCATTAGCAAAAAGTTCCTGTTGCCCATAGCAATGAATCACAGCACAGATTCTATTTCTTAACATTCTATAGAACAATGAAAGCGCATTGTGATTGGTTGCTATGGACAACAAAGACAGTTTTTCTACACTTTCGATAATTGTGGCCAGTACATAATATTAGGAGTATAATCCCACTCACCCCAGTCTTATTATACTGAGCAGTGTCCATCTTACCTGGTCCCTCTTTATCCAGTGAGGTGTTTGGTGGAGAATCACTCAGCTGTTTGTTATCTGGGATGGAGATGTTCACAGCTGATGTCCTGGACCTCCGTGATGCCCCATTCCCATTTATAATGGGTTTAGCATAGATGAGACGTCTTCTACATTGGACAACCCAGTCTCTGCTGTTCCTGATCCTCTTCTGGGCTGCCGCTCTTTGTAGGTTTGGTGTCACCAGACTTTCAGATCTGGAGAATGTGACATGTCTTGGTGTTTCTTGGAGAACCTCTTCCAGCTCTAACTCTGCGCTGATGTTTCTACGCTTATTGAGGATGTATTCTTTGTTCCTCCTCCGTATTTCAGGGACCAGATCTCCGATTTTTTTCAATGAGATAAGAAAGGCCCTCTGAAGCTCAGCGGAGGCTGCAGAGTGAGAATCCATGAGGGTCTCCATTTTCCTTTTCTCTGTAAGGATCTCATGTCTTTTGGTCTTTCTCATTTTCTCCAGATTTTGTCGTTTGAAAGCCATTTCTGAGGCTTCAGTGTCCATGTCCAGTAATATAGAGTCTTTTCGCCCTAAAGCAAACAATGGTACCTGCTCTTCATTTATTCCTCTCTTCTCTCTCAGAACCCAATCTCTTTGGGCTCTTCTCTCTTTATCCATTTAAAAAAAATGCATTTTTGCTTCGTTTGTCACGAAAAACAAAAGGGGTTGCCTCCCCCTTGGGAGTCTGTAAGGCAGTGATTTCCCTTAGGCTGCAACAATGGAATATAGAATGTGATGATGTCATCACATCACTTGTGACATTGGTTTTATTGTGATGTCACCATAAGAGTGATGATAGAGATAGATAGACAGATAGCTAGATAGATAATAGATAGAAATGAAATGTAAAGGATGATTAACCAAATTTTTGCAGATGTATGCATGTACACTACATATATAAACTGTGTGCACAATTTGTATTTTTGATTTATTTTATTATTGAACAACTACTGTGCTGCTGATTGATTCAAAATGTTAATAAATCTGAAACCTGAAAATTTAGGAAATTAAAAATAAAGTTTTTTCTTTCTTAGGAGAATATCTCTGTGTGCAGAAGTATTGAGTAACTATTATTGTGCAGAATTATTATGCAACTAAATGAAAAACGTTTTCTCATCTCATTTGTTTATTTTCCACTTACAGTGAGAATAATAATCAAGGAACTCAAAAGTTAAAAAATAAATTTCTGACTTTTAAAAAATATATATCAGTGCCCAATATAGCCGCCCTTCTTTTCATTAATAGACATAAACCGCTCATCCATGGAGTCTATTGCAATCAGCTTTTTGAGCAACACCAACCACAGCCTCCCAGACCCCGGTATTAGATGCATTGATACATAATGTTTTAGAGGTTCCCAATTGGATTCAGGTCTGGGCCTGTTTTGGAGGTGATAGTGGCCCCCAACCTCTTGGACCCCTGTGTGGCTGTACAAGTTGCACCAGGTCTGCTCCTGGGTATGGGGATCATGGACTCACAGGGCCGGTGTTAGGGGCAGGCAGACCAGGCAGCTGCCTAGGGCTCACACTCCTCCAGGGGCCCCAAGCCAGCTATGGGGCCCCTGTGAGCCAGGGGGGCCCGCCTGCCCCCAGCGCCGACTCCCGCCGCCGCATTGAAGGAGGCAGTGATGGAGGAGAGAGCGTCAGCTGACGCTCCCTCTCCCATCATTCCCCGCTCTGCCTCTGACACAGCGGGGTCGCGATGACATCATCGCGCTCTCACTGTGTGCCAGACAGAGCAGGAGGAGACAGGAGCAGCCAGCAGCGCAGGCAAGAGGAGAAGGTGAGGAGTGTTTTTTTTAATCAGTGTGAGTACTGGACTGTGGGGCCACTTTGGGGGACTATATACCATGCTGGACTGTATTACACCATTCTGGGGGGCTATATACCATGCTGGGCTGTATTATATCATTCTGGGGGGACTATATACCATGCTGGGCTGCATTATACCATGCTGGGGGGGCTATATACCATGCTGGGCTGTATTATACCATTCTGGGGGGGCTATATACCATGCTGGGCTGTATTATACCATTCTGGGGGGCTATCTACCATGCTGGGCTGTATTATACCATGCTGGGGGGGCTATATACAATGCTGGGCTATATTACACCTTTCGGGGGGCTATATACCATGCTGGGCTGTATTATACCGTGCTGGGCTGTATTATACCATTCTCGGGGGGGCTATATACCATGCTGGGCTGTATTATACCATGCTGGGCTGTATTACACCATGCTGGGCTGTATTATACCATTCTGGGGGGCTATATACCATGCTGGGCTATATTATACCATTCTGGGGGGCTATATACCATGGTGGGCAGTATTATACCATGCTGGGCTCTATTATACCATTCTTGGGGGGGCTATATATCATTCTTGGCTGTATTATACCGTGATTGGCTGTATTATATCATTCTGGGGGGGATATACACCATGCTGGGCTGTATTATACAATGCTGGGCTGCATTATACCATTCTGGGGGGGCTATATACCATGCTGGGCTGTATTACACCATGCTGGGCTGTATTATACCATTCTTGGCTGTATTATACCATTCTGGGGGGGCTATATACCATGCTGGGCTGTATTATACAATGCTGGGCTGCATATTACCATTCTGGGGGGCTATATACCATGCTGGGCTGTATTACACCATTCTGAGGGGGCTATATACCATGCTGGGCTGTATTATACCATGCTGGGCTGTATTATACCATTCTGGGGGGCTATATACCATGCTGGGCTGTATTAAACCATGCTGGGCTGTATTATACCATTCTGAGGGGGCTATATACTATGCTGGGCTGTATTATACCGTGCTGGGCTGTACTATACCATCTGGGGGGCTATATACCATGCTGGGATTTATTATACCATGCTGGGCTGTATTATACCATTCTGGGGGGCTATATACCATGCTTGGCTGTATTATACCTTGCTGGGCTGTATTATACCATGCTGGGCTGTATTATACCATTCTAGGGGGGCTATATACCATGCTGGGCTGTATTATATCATTCTGGGGGCTATATACCATGCTGGGCTGTATCATACTATGCTGGGCTGTATTATACCATTCTGGGGGGGCTATATACCATGCTGAGCTGTATTATACCATGCTGGGCTGTTTTATACCATTCTGGGGGGGCTATATACCATACTGTGCTGTATTATACCATTATGGGGGGCTATATACCATGCTGGGCTGTATTATACCATGCTGAGGGGGCTATATACCATGCTGGGCTGTATTATTCCATTCTGGGGGGCTATATACCATGCTGAGCTGTATTATACCATACTGGACTGTATTATTCCATTCTGGGGGCTATATACCATGCTGAGCTGTATTAGACCATGCTGGGCTGTATTATACAATTCTGGGGGGGCTATATGCGATGCTGGGCTGTATTATACCATGCTGGGCTGTATTATACCATGATGGGCTGTATTATACAGCCCATCATGATATACAGCCCAGCATGGTATACAGCCTGCATACCATGGTGGGCTGTTTTATACCATGGTGGGCCATATTATACCATGGTGAGCTATATTCCATGCTGTGCTGTATACCATGGTGGGCTGGGGTGTATACCATGTGGTGCTGGGGTATATACTATGCGGCTGTGTTATATACCATGGGGGGTACATTTTACATTATATTCTATAGGGGGAAGCTGTGTTATATAATATGGGGAGGTGGGCTGTATAATATTCTATTTGGGGCTACATTATATTCTATGGGGGGCTGTATTATATTTATTATATTCGATGGGGGCTGCATTATACCATATGAGGAGGGCTACATTGTATTCTATGGAGGGGCTACATCTATTATATAAAGCTCAAGTGTGTGTATGTGTGTATGTCCGGGATAGGCATCTGCACCGTCGCAGCTACAGCCACAAAATTTGGCACAGTCACACGTCTGGACCCCGACAGTGTCCTAAGCTATGTTGTGAGGTGAAATTTTAACCCCGCGCGTTCCAATTCACCAAACAATTTTGTCCCTATCTACATAATGGGGAAAAAGTGTGTGAATCAAGCCCCGCCCCTCATTATGATGTCTTAATGATTGCCATGGTGACGCTGATGTCATCATAGGTTGCAAGCCCCGCAGCTCATTATGATGTCATAATGGATGACTATGGGATGGATGAAGTGTGATGGGTATATGGGCTCTGGACTATGGGATGGAGGATATGTATGACGGGTATATGGGCATGGGACTATGGGATGGAGGATGTGTGATGGGTATATGGGCACTGGACTATGGGATGGAGGATATATATGACGGGTATATGGGCACTGGACTATGGGATAGAGGATATATATGATGGGCATATGGGCATGGGACTATGGGATGGTGGATATGTATGATGGGTATATGGGCACGGGACTATGAGATGGAGGACATGTGTGATGGGTATATGGGCATTCGACTATGGGATGGCAAATATGTATGATAGGTATATGGGCATGGGACTATGGGATGGAGGATGTGTGATGGGTATATGGGCACTCGACTATGGGATGGAGGTTATGTATGATGGGTATATGGGCACGGGCCTCTGTGATGGTGGATATGTATGATGGGTATATGGGCACGGGACTATGGGATGGAGGATATATATGATGGGTATATGGGCACGGGACTATGGGAAGGAGGATGTGTGATGGGTTTATGGGCATAGGACTATGGGATGGAGGATGTGTGATGGTATATGGGCACTCGACTATGGGATGGAGGATATGTATGATGGGTATATGGGCACGGGCCTCTGTGATGGTGGATATGTATGATGGGTATATGGGCACGTGACTATGGGATGGGGGATATGTATGATGGGTATATGGGCATGGGACTATGAGATGATGGATGTGTGTTGGGTATATGGGCACTCAACTATGGGATGTAGGTAAGGTATGTTGGCTATATGGGCATGGGACTGTGGGATGGAGGATAATTATAATGTGTTATAAATATCCACAGTTAGGTACTATGCCCGGACAGCGCCGGGCTCTTCAGCTAGTTATACTGTATAAGGGGCTGCATTATATCCTATGAGGGGGTTAGATTATATTCTGTGGAGTGGCTGCATTATACTCTGGGGTAGGTGCATTATTCTTTAAGGGGTAGCTGCATTATACTATAAGAGGGGGGCTGCATTATATTCTGTGGGAGTTACATTATATTGTATGGCGGGGCTGCATTATACTCTATGGGGTGGCTGCATTATGCTCTATGGGGTGGCTGCATTAAACTATATGTGGGCTGCATTATACTGTATCGAGGACTATGGGGAATACATTATATGAAGAACTATGGGGTGCATCATGCTATGGGAAGTGAATTGTATTATATGGGTGACTATGGTGGTGCATTATACTATATGGAGGACTGAGGAGTGTATTATACTATATGGAGGACTATAGGGCAGATTATACTATATGGAGGACTATGGGGTGTAAACTGTAGATGTGCTGCTGATAACATGATACTGTATGGTGATCTGTTAGGGTGTGTGCACGCGTGCGGATTAATATGCAGCTTTTTCTGCAGAGAATCCATATCTCTTGGCAGAAACTGCAGGGTAAAACACATGCATTTTTCCTGCGCATTCCTAGCATGTGTGCAGCGGATTTGATGCAGGTTCTAGTGCTGTTTGGCAGTTCGGATGAGAGAGAGATTGATTGATTTGTATTTCCCGGAACGTACACTGCAGCTGCGGTTCCGCAAAAAAGAAGTAACATGCTGTGGAAAATAAACTGCAGCACATCTGCGCGGAATTTTCTGCAGCATACACGGCGGATTTGGTTTTCCATAGGTTTACATGGTATCGTAAACCGCATGGAAACTGCTGCGGATCCGCAGCAAAAACCGCAACGTGTGCACGCACCCTTAGTGATCCATTAGTGATTGTTCTGTCCCCATCATTCTTTCTCAGATGGTGGAAAAAGGCCGGGAAACAAGTGTTGAACGAATTCTTCAATATTGTCCATCTCACTCATTTAGCGGCCTGAACTCAGCGCATGTAAATACAATCGAAATGCTTCTGTTATGTGCAATATGTTAGCATTTGGGGCCCCATTTTAAACTTTGCCTAGGGCCCCACTTTGCCTAAAACCGGCCCTGTGGACTCATCAATACCTTCATCATCTAGTACCTGCGTACCCAGTCTGGTCACATGAGGTCAAGTAATGTCCTGCACTCGGAGGAGCCCAGGGTCCACTGCACCGCAGTAAGGTCTGACAATGGCTCTGAGAATTTCATCCTGGTACCTAATAGCAGTCAGGAGCCGTTTGCTATCACATAGTACCCGTCCTACCAGGTGATGGTGCAGACTGCATAACATTCACCACGGCGTCTCCAGACTATCACATCTGTCACTTGCTCAGTGTGAACATGCTCTCATCTGTGCAGAGAACGTAGGACCGGCCAATTCTGGTGTTCTCATGTTTGTGCCACTTGAATTACAAGGTGCTGGGCTGTTAGTAAGGAGGATGCGAATAGGTAATTCAGGTGGGAGAAAGGGAGTTAGCGAGCCAGCGGAGGACCGGGCAGAGACAGGAGATTGGTGATATAAGTGTATGGTTTTTTATTTTTTAACCAGTCATCTAAAGCTAAGTTTTTCTACTAATGTTCACACTTGATTATGTTGGTCTATTCAGTTTTTTGTGTGGTCAGCCAGCCCCGGCTGGGGGCTGTGCTCAATTTCCACTCTTATTTATCAGTATTTTGCCAATTTGCTTTTTGTCCCTTACTAGTTTGGTCTCTTTTTGCTCTGTCTCAGAATATTTCAGAGTGCTGATATAGTGGGAGAAGTCTAGTGACTTCAGGGTTAATTTTGCTATCAGAAGTGTTGGACATTATTTTTGTAGGGTTTTTTACAGGTTGCAGTGTCTTTCCTTTCCTTTCTAGTTAGTTTGGGCCCCATCGTTTGCTCAGCCTATTTTCCTGCCTGTGTTTGTGCCTTCATCTTGTTTCACTGTCAATACATGTGTGGGGGCTATCTATTCCTTTGGGGTCTGCTCTGGGGCAGTTAGTTTTCCCCTTTTCATGCTTCAGGCTTATTTAGTCCTCCGGCTGTGACGAAGCGTCTAGGAACATCGTAGGTACGCACCACGGCTGCTGCTAGTTGTTTGGTAGGATCAGGGATCTGCAATCTGCATAGTTACCAACCTCTCTGGTTTTCTGTGACTTAGCTTGTTTTGCTTTTTTCTCCTTGGTGACCCATTCATAACAGAGGGGGCAGAATGTGACAGTGAGACACAAGAGTGGGCAGAATGTGAGACACAGGAGGGGGTAGGATGCGAGACACAGGGGGCAGGATCATGCAGCAGGATGGATATGATGAAGACAGATGGGGCAGGATCAGGAGATCATATGGGGCAGAATAGATACTCATGAGGGCAGGATGAGAGAAAATATGGCTGGAGCCAGGAGTGAGACACACGGGGGCCAGGATGGGGGATATTATTACCATAGGGGCTAAATAAGGGATATTATTACTGCAGTGATGTATTTATTTTATTTTTTTGAGAATACTGTTTTAAATGGGGGAAGGTCCTTTTACTGTGCAGAGCGACACTATGTCGCCTTTGTTTCTTCATCTGGTGTATTGTAGAAGTTGGGAAAAATTAAGCAATGTGTTCTGCAAGTGGCGCTCTAGATAACGGTGTTATTTCCTGCAGAGACGAGCCCTGGCTGGAAGATATGATGGTGGTCTGTGCTGGATGAAGGATGAAAAGCAAAGCTGAAGGACTTCACCTAGAGACGTCACTGGTGAGTCAGTGTGTTACCTGTACACTGACACAATACACAGAGTGGCTTTGTATAATGTCACCAGTGATCACTATATTACCTGTGCACTGACACTATACACTATATACAGAGTTCCTGTGTACAATGTCACCAGTGATCACTGTGTTACCTGTACACTGGCACTATATACAGAGGTCCTGTGCATAATGTCACCGGTGATCACTGTATTACCTGTACACTGGCACTATATACAGAGGTCCTGTGCATAATGTCACTGGTGATCACTGTATTACCTGTACACAGACATTGCATACTAAGTACAGATCTCCTGTGTATAATGGCACTTATGGTGATAGTATTATGGGGTTTTTTTTATTAATGATCAGTATTGTAGTATTCAGTTACCATGTGGTGGTAATATGTGGTCTGGGCATGGTGCAGTGGTATTTGTCCTTTGTATATGCTATTATTAGGTCACTGTAGTGGTAATATGTGGTCTGGTCATGGTGTGGTTGTATTTGTTCCTTGTATGTGGTATTATAGGTCACTATGTGGTGGTAATATGTGGTCTGGACATGGTGCGGTGGAATTTGTCCCTTTGGATGTGATATTATTGGTCATTTTAAAAATTGAAAAATAAATTACAAATATACTGTACCTAAATTGCATTGGATATTATAACAAATGTTTAATAGGTTAAAGTAGAGTAGGGCCTGACCAAAACAGTCTACCTTGAGGTGGTGGCAGATTTAAAAAATCTTTTGCCAAAACAAAAGCTGCTGGCTATGTGTGTGATCTTGAGATTTGAACTGTTAAAGTGTAATTGGTGAGAAGTGGAATTTTTCCAAGAGAGAGCGGTGGGATTGCGGACAGTTTGAGGGGTGGAGGGAGGGGCTGGGATGGAGCCTGGGCGGAGTCTCAAGGGGGCCCCAAAAATTTCGCCAGCATGGGGCCTGAAATTCGTAGTGGTAGCCCTGCGTGTACGTAAAGTGCAGCACAGATTCATCTAAGCTAAAAGCCCTGATCATTAGAATCAAGAACAGAACAGACATTTATAGGTCATTTCCCTGACTTCTGATCCCACAGCACTGTCTCACTACTGAGCATGTATATAAACTGCAGCATAGATTCATCTCACCTAAAATCCAAGATCATTAGATCAGGAACAGACATTTATAGGACATTTCCCTGACTCCTGATTCCACAGCACTGCCTCGCTACTGAGCATGTACATAAAGTGCAGCACACATTCATCTCAGCTAAAAGCCCAGATCATTAGATCAGGAATAGGACAGACATTTATAGGACATTCCCCTGACTCCTGACCCCACAGCACTGCCTGACTCCTGAGCCTGTACATAAAGTGCAGCACAGATTCATCTCACCTAAAAGCCCAGATCATTAGATCAGGAACAGGACAAACATTTATAGGACATTCCCCTGACTCCTGACCCCACAGCACTGCCTGACTCCTGAGCCTGTACATAAAGTGCAGCACAGATTCATCTCACCTAAAAGCCCAGATCATTAGATCAGGAACAGAACAGACATTTATAGGACATTTCCCTGACTCCTGACCCCACAGCACTGCCTCACTACTGATCTGTACATAACGTGCAGCACAGATTCATCTCAGCTAAAAGCCCAGATCATTAGATCAGGAATAGGACAGACATTTATAGGACATTTCCCTGACTCCTGATCCTACAGAACTGGTCACTACTGAGCATGTGCATAAAGTGCACCACAGATTCATCTCACCTAAAGCCCAGATCATTAGATCAGGAACAGGACAGACATTTATAGGTCATTTCCCTGACTCCTGATTCCACAGCACTGCCTCACTACTGAGCATGTACATAACGTGCAGCACAGATTCATCTCAGCTAAAAGCCCAAATCATTAGATCAGGAATAGAACAGACATTTATAGGATATTTCCTGACTCCTGATCCCACAGCACTGGTCACTACTGAGCATGTACATAAAGTGCAGCACACATTCATCTCAGCTAAAAGCCCAGATCATTAGATCAAGAACAGGACAAACATTTATAGGACATTCCCCTGACTCCTGACACCACAGCACTGCCTCACTCCTGAGCCTGTACATAAAGTGCAGCACAGATTCATCTCACCTAAAAGCCCAGATCATTAGATCAGGAACAGGACAGACATTTATAGGACATTTCCCTGACTCCTGACCCCACAGCAATGCCTCACTCCTGAGCCTGTACATAAAGTGCAGCACAGATTCATCTCAACTAAAAGCCCAGATCATTAGATCAGGAACAGAACAGACATGTATAGAACATTTCCCTGACTCCTGATCCCACAGCACTGCCTCACTACTGAGCCTGTACATAAAGTGCAGCACAGATTCAGCTCACCTAAAAGCCCAGATCTTTAGATCAGGAATAGGACAGACATTTATAGGACATTTCCCTGACTCCTGATCCTACAGAACTGGTCACTACTGAGCATGTACATAAAGTGCAGCACAGATTCATCTCACCTAAAAGCCCAGATCATTAGATCAGGAACAGAACAGTCATTTATAGGATATTTCCTGACTCCTGACCCCACAGCACTGCCTCACTACTGAGCATGTACATAACGTGCACCACAGATTCATCTCAACTAAAAGCCCAGATCATTAGATCAGGAACAGGACAGACATTTATAGGACATTTCCCTGACTCCTGACCCCACAGCACTGCCTCACTACTGAGCATGTACATAAAGTGCAGCACAGATTCATGTCACCTAAAAGCCCAGATCATTAGATCAGGAACAGTACAGACATTAAGGCTGAGTGCAGACGGGGTTTTGAGCCCTGCGGATTTTTCCGTGCAGAATGGAAGAAAACCGCAGGTCAAATGACCTGCATTTTTCCTGCGGATTTCTTCCATTTTTCACGCGGTTTTCATGCGGTTTTTGTGCGGTTTTCCATTGCGGTCTTCCCCCTGCGGATTTGGTAACAGGGGAGATAGAAAACCACACAAAAGAAGCAACATGCTGCGGATTTTGTACCGCAGGAAAACCGCGCGGAAAAATCCGCAGCGTCTGCACAGCGTTTTTTTTTTTCATTCATTTTAAAGGTACTGTACATCACAATGCGGATATGCAACGTTTCTGCGCGGTAAAATCCGCTGCGGAAACGCTGCAAATCTGCATCGTGTGCACATGGCCTTATAGGTCATTTCCCTGACTCCTGATCGCACAGCACTGCCTGACTACTGAGCATGTACATAACGTGCAGCACAGATTCATCTCACCTAAAAGCCCAGATCATTAGATAAGGAACAGAACAGACATTTATAGGATATTTCCTGACTCCTGACCCCACAGCACTGCCTCACTACTGAGCCTGTACATAAAGTGCTGCACAGATTCATGTCATCTAAAAGCCCAGATCATTAGATCAGGAATAGAACAGACATTTATAGGATATTTCCTGACTCCTGACCCCACAGCACTGCCTCACTACTGAGCCTGTACATAAAGTGCTGCACAGATTCATCTCAGCTAAAATCCCAGATCATTAGATAAGGAACAGAACAGACATTTATAGGATATTTCCTGACTCCTGACCCCACAGCACTGCCTCACTACTGAGCCTGTACATAAAGTACAGCACAGATTCATGTCATCTAAAAGCCCAGATCATTAGATCAGGAATAGAACAGACATTTATAGGATATTTCCTGACTCCTGACCCCACAGCACTGCCTCACTACTGAGCCTGTACATAAAGTGCTGCACAGATTCATCTCAGCTAAAATCCCAGATCATTAGATCAGGAACAGGACAAACATTTATAGGACATTTCCCTGACTCCTTACCCCACAGCACTGCCTCACTACTGAGCCTGTACATAAAGTGCAGCACAGATTCTTCTCACTGAAAAGCCCAGATCATTAGATCAGGAACAGAACAGACATTTATAGGACATTTTCCTGACTCCTGACCCCACAGCACTGCCTCACTACTGAGCCTGTACATAAAGTACAGCACAGATTCATCTCAGCTAAAAGCCCAGATCATTAGATCAGGAATAGAACAGTCATTTATAGGATATTTCCTGACTCCTGACCCCACAGCACTGCCTCACTACTGAGCCTGTACATAAAGTGCAGCACAGATTCATCTCACTGAAAAGCTCAGATCATTAGATCAGGAACAGAACAGACATTTATAGGACATTTCCCTGACTCCTGACCCCACAGCACTGCCTCACTACTGAGCCTGTACATAAAGTGCAGCACAGATTCATCTCACCTAAAAGCCCAGATCCTTAGATCAGGAACAGGACAGACATTTATAGGACATTTCCCTGACTCCTGATCCCACAGCACTGTCTCACTACTGAGAATGTGCATAAAGTGCAGCACAGATTCATCTCACCTAAAAGCTCAGATCCTTAGATCAGGAACAGAACAGACATTTATAGGACGTTTCCCTGACTCCTGACCCCACAGCACTGGTCACTACTGAGCCTGTACATAAAGTGCAGCACAGATTCTTCTCACTGAAAAGCCCAGATCATTAGATCAGGAACAGGACAAACATTTATAGGACATTTCCCTGACTCCTGATCCCACAGCACTGTCTCACTACTGAGAATGTGCATAAAGTGCAGCACAGATTCATCTCACCTAAAAGCTCAGATCCTTAGATCAGGAGCAGGCAACATGACAGACATTTATAGGACATTTCCCTGACTCCTGATCCCACAGCACTGCCTCACTACTGAGCCTGTACATAAAGTGCAGCACAGATTCATCTCAGCTAAAAGCCCAGATCATTAGATCAGGAATAGAACAGACATTTATAGGACATTTCCCTGACTCCTGACCCCACAGCACGGCCTCACTACTGAGCCTGTACATAAAGTGCAGCACAGATTCATCTCACCTAAAAGCCCAGATCATTAGATCAGGAACAGGACAGACATTTATAAAACATTTTCCTGACTCCTGACCCCACAGCACTGCCTCACTCCTGAGCCTGTACATAAAGTACAGCACAGATTCATCTCAGCTAAAAGCCCAGATCATTAGATCAGGAATAGAACAGTCATTTATAGGATATTTCCTGACTCCTGACCCCACAGCACTGCCTCACTACTGAGCCTGTACATAAAGTACAGCACAGATTCATCTCACCTAAAAGCCCAGATCATTAGATCAGGAACAGGACAAACATTTATAGGACATTTCCCTGACTCCTGACCCCACAGCACTGCCTGACTCCTGAGCCTGTACATAAAGTACAGCACAGATTCATCTCACCTAAAAGCCCAGATCATTAGATCAGGAATAGAACAGACATTTATAGGACATTTCCCTGACTCCTGATCCCACAGCACTGCCTCACTCCTGAGCCTGTACATAAAGTACAGCACAGATTCATGTCATCTAAAAGCCCAGATCCTTAGATCAGGAACAGGACAGACATTTATAGGACATTTCCCTGACTCCTGATCCCACAGCACTGTCTCACTACTGAGAATGTACATAAAGTGCAGCACAGATTCATCTCACCTAAAAGCTCAGATCCTTAGATCAGGAACAGAACAGACATTTATAGGACATTTCCCTGACTCCTGACCCCACAGCACTGGTCACTACTGAGCCTGTACATAAAGTGCAGCACAGATTCTTCTCACCTAAAAGCCCAGATCATTAGATCAGGAACAGGACAAACATTTATAGGACATTTCCCTGACTCCTTACCCCACAGCACTGCCTCACTACTGAGCCTGTACATAAAGTGCAGCACAGATTCATCTCACTGAAAAGCCCAGATCATTAGATCAGGAACAGAACAGACATTTATAGGACATTTCCCTGACTCCTGACCCCACAGCACTGGTCACTACTGAGCCTGTACATAAAGTGCAGCACAGATTCATCTCACCTAAAAGCCCAGATCCTTAGATCAGGAACAGGACAGACATTTATAGGACATTTCCCTGACTCCTGATCCCACAGCACTGCCTCACTACTGAGCCTGTACATAAAGTGCAGCACAGATTCATCTCACCTAAAAGCCCAGATCCTTAGATCAGGAACAGGACAGACATTTATAGGACATTTCCCTGACTCCTGATCCCACAGCACTGTCTCACTACTGAGAATGTGCATAAAGTGCAGCACAGATTCATCTCACCTAAAAGCCCAGATCATTAGATCAGGAACAGAACAGTCATCTATAATAATAAATGCCCTAAGCAACTTCCGGTTGTAACAACTTCCGTCCAGTTGTAACCGGTGACGTCACCGCACACCTCTTTCCATGTTAACCCTCAACACACACACTCCTCTCACCTTTCACCATCTCCACTCACTCTTTCACTCCACATACGACCCTTTCTCTCACTCCGTCTCTCATACTCACGCCGTCATCGCCGCTGATCCACGATCCCCGACATCTTCTTCCGCCGGCGCCATCCTGGATCCAGACGTCCTCCACGCTGGCGACATGTTCTTGCGGCGACGCCATTTTGGATCGGCGAAATCCCGCGATAGTCAAGATGGCGTCGCAGCAAGAACATGTCGCCGGCGTGGACAACGTCTGGATCCAGGATGGCGCCAGCGGAAGATGTCGGGGATCGTGGAGCAGCGGCGATGACGGCGTGAGTATGAGAGACGGAGTGAGAGAAGGGGTCGTATGTGGAGTGAAAGAGTGAGTGGAGATGGTGAAAGGTGAGAGGAGTGTGTGTGTTGAGGGTTAACATGGCAAGAGGTGTGATGCTATCGCATCCTCCCGATGTGATAGCATCGGGCCATAATCTAGTTTATAGGATATTTCCTGACTCCTGACCCCACAGCACTGCCTCACTACTGAGCCTGTACATAAAGTACAGCACAGATTCATCTCACCTAAAAGCCCAGATCATTAGATCAGGAACAGGACAAACATTTATAGGACATTTCCCTGACTCCTGACCCCACAGCACTGCCTCACTACTGAGCCTGTACATAAAGTGCAGCACAGATTCATCTCACCTAAAAGCCCAGATCATTAGATCAGGAATAGAACAGACATTTATAGGATATTTCCTGACTCCTGATCCCACAGCACTGGTCACTACTGAGCCTGTACATAAAGTACAGCACAGATTCATCTCACCTAAAAGCCCAGATCATTAGATCAGGAACAGGACAAACATTTATAGGACATTTCCCTGACTCCTGACCCCACAGCACTGCCTCACTACTGAGCCTGTACATAAAGTGCAGCACAGATTCATCTCGCCTAAAAGCCCAGATCATTAGATCAGGAATAGAACAGACATTTATAGGATATTTCCTGACTCCTGATCCCACAGCACTGGTCACTACTGAGCCTGTACATAAAGTACAGCACAGATTCATCTCACCTAAAAGCCCAGATCATTAGATCAGGAACAGGACAAACATTTATAGGACATTTCCCTGACTCCTGACCCCACAGCACTGCCTCACTACTGAGCCTGTACATAAAGTACAGCACAGATTCATCTCACCTAAAAGCCCAGATCATTAGATCAGGAATAGAACAGACATTTATAGGACATTTCCCTGACTCCTGATCCCACAGCACTGCCTCACTCCTGAGCCTGTACATAAAGTACAGCACAGATTCATGTCATCTAAAAGCCCAGATCCTTAGATCAGGAACAGGACAGACATTTATAGGACATTTCCCTGACTCCTGATCCCACAGCACTGCCTCACTACTGAGCCTGTACATAAAGTGCAGCACAGATTCATCTCACTGAAAAGCCCAGATCATTAGATCAGGAACAGAACAGACATTTATAGGACATTTCCCTAACTCCTGACCCCACAGCACTGCCTCACTACTGAGCCTGTACATAAAGTGCAGCACAGATTCATCTCAGCTAAAAGCCCAGATCATTAGATCAGAAATAGGACAGACATTTATAGGACATTTCCCTGACTCCTGATCCTACAGAACTGGTCACTACTGAGCATGCACAGAAAGTGGACCACAGATTCATCTCACCTAAAAGCCCAGATCATTAGGTCAGGAACAGGACAGTCATTTATAGGACATTTCCCTGACTACTGACCCCACAGCACTGCCTCACTCCTGAGCCTGTACATAAAGTGCAGCACAGATTCATCTCAGCTAAAAGCCCAGATCATTAGATCAGAAATAGGACAGACATTTATAGGACATTTCCCTGACTCCTGATCCTACAGAACTGGTCACTACTGAGCATGCACAGAAAGTGGACCACAGATTCATCTCACCTAAAAGCCCAGATCATTAGGTCAGGAACAGGACAGTCATTTATAGGACATTTCCCTGACTACTGACCCCACAGCACTGCCTCACTCCTGAGCCTGTACATAAAGTGCAGCACAGATTCATCTCACCTAAAAGCCCAGATCATTAGATCAGGAACAGAACAGACATTTATAGGACATTTCCCTGACTCCTGATCCCACAGCTCTGCCTCAATATTGAGCATGTACATAAAGTGCAGCACAGATTCATCTCACCTAAAAGCCCAGATCCTTAGATCAGGAACAGGGCAGTCATTTATAGGACATTAGAGTAAGCTGTTACTCTGTGGGAGGTGTTTGGTCTGTGTCCTATATCCTTCATGCCATGCTCCAGTGATGTTCGTGAGCGACTGAGGGCCACCCCGTTGTGTTCACTACATGATGGTGAAGTGGTGTTGTTCCACAGAGCGACTCACCCGTGCGTGCTGCAGTTGAAACTCCATTATTGCTTGCTTCTGCTCGCAGTGTCTACGGCGTATTCAACTCTTGACTTCCACCTTGTTGATACGTTGTATATGAGGCGCTGAGCAAGAAGGCAGAAGTGACGCTGCAGGGCAGACAGGCGAGAAGCTGCAGGGTGTGAGCGCCATAAGTGTGCACGCCATAAGTGTGCACAGACGTCCTACAATTTCTGCAGCAGCTCTAACATATGGGTAATTTTTAATAAAGATTTGCACAACTAAATTTAACACATGTGGCAGGCAAGGGTTGTACATCAAACAGGCTGGGCCTAGAGCTGCTATCAGATTTCACACATTATCACACACCACCAGGCCAAGACTTATGTTCAGCGGCCCCAACCATTCATCGGTCTTTTGTTTAATCACTATTCACAGCTCCTGCGCAGTAACGTCCCTGCCCATGCTCATTGTTCCACGTATCGGTAGTTATCTGTACCTTGCCACTGATGGCGTTGCACAGTGCACACCTGATTTTGGCTGCAAAATGTAAGTGCTGGACAGGGATGGCCCCGCATGAAAAGTTAGTGGTGGATAGGAACCATGTACTGCACAACAGCCACCACCATCACTTTTTTAAGTTTTTCTCCAATAGATGCAGCGTTTCAAAAGCCATTTATTTGTAAATGCTGTTATTCAGGACCAGGGCCAGTGGGCGGGTAGTGTATTTACTCTTTCTCTATAGGGTTTGGGTGATGGAGAGCTGAACACTTCCATGGGACGGGGTGGAGATGCTCGGTGACACTGCTGGTGGTGGTGCTGTTGTAAGGACGAAGACCGAGCTGTGGGTACCTGTACCGAGCCTGGTCCGGAACTGTTGAGGCTGACTCCCATGTTGCATGGGGCAGTAATGAGGAGCCGGACCAACCTCATGATGCGGGGTAAGATAAAAGGAAAAGCGTGGGCTGCAGCAGTCAGTTTGGCGATAACCAGCAGCAGCGCACAGCTGAGAGAGCAACGCGCTCCATCCACCGAGCATCGGCGCTGCGGCAGGCTGCGTTCGCTGTCTACAGCGGGACCGCGGGAGATAAAGGTGCCTTGCGCCCCATGGCAGAAACAGAGAACGGTGCTGTGAAGAAACCAGAGTATATCTTAATTGCCCAGATGGCTATGTTTTTGCAGGCCTGGAGGAATTGACTTTGTCTGTATATTTGGCTTGTGGATTTAAGTGTGGATTCTTGTGGGTTAAGAAGACCGACTTGCACAATGATTTATCATGTAACATAGTGTGTGCTTATCTGATGTTTGTTTATATTCTGGAATCAGTTTGTTGACTTTGAATGTAGATAGGGAAGGGTTGTGAGGGTGTACTGAAGGAAACTGGGTAATTCTAAAAATAGCTTACCTGCCTGAGGTATAAAAAGACCCTGAGACAGAGAGACGGGGTCTCATCTCATCACAAACAGCCACCAGCTGTACATTCTGCTAAACACTCAACGGACAAGAAACTCTTCAGGATCCCAGCTGAGGGTATGTCAGACCCGGCTGAAAGAACACAGGACTGCTTTCGGTTATCTCCCTACGCCTGTTGTGACCTCTCTTCTGTGTTATCACAGGTGGAATAGCAGCCCTGAGAGCTCTGACATAACATCCACTAGCATCCCGGTGAGTCAGTGAAAGGGTGAGACCTTGTAATGTGCACCATCTTGGGGAAAGTGCTGGAATTGTTCTGTTTACTAGTGGGTGTTGTGGTTCAGTAAAGCTTGGCCACACTATTTTACCCTTACCCTGCGTTGTCTGTGTAGTGTTCTTCCCACAAACAGAGCGGGGGTTCACTGGTATGAGCCCTGGTCCATGCAGTCTTGCTAATGACAGCTGGGCCAGTGGACAAGAGCTAACTAACCCTGTTTCTCCACAGGTGCTGTGCACTCCGTGACTGTGAATACCGCACATGTGCAAAGCAGAGAAAGCGGAGCACCGGACATACGCTTGCGGTCTTCCCAGCCAATCGCTGCACTGCTATTTACGCATCACTCTGGGAGTGCTGCATGTGTTAATGGACTAGACTAGAGGCTCAGCAGACGGTACCGGACACCGACCGCTGCCGCCAGAAGATGGACCATCATTTAAAGGACCCCATGGACTATGGAGTTTTGGAGATGTCAGATGGGGAAATTGTGGACTGAGGACATTACATGTTGGCCATCTACATGGATTTGTTGTACAACTCTGGATTTATGGAATAAAAATAGTTGCATCGGTAACCTGCCTAGGTGATTATTACAACCCACAACATCAGATCTTCACAGGGAGGATTTGTTCTCACTTCTCATTATTGTGCTAAACCAGTTTTTGTTAATCATGATCTATTAATCTTTTACAGAACCATTTTCGTTTTCCATATTACAGAATTGTATCTTAATAAATGTCGCACTGATGGGCCAGATGGCATCCAATGTTTTCTGCTCAGACCCATCTGAGTTCAGTCACATTGCAAGCGAGTCCAGATGAGAAAACCCCACTGATCTGCCCGGCCTGATAGAAGAACATTGCTCCGAGTGCAGGCCAATATGCAAAGGATTGCACTCATCTGATTATTATGCCAGCATGAGTGAGACACAACATGTGAAGAGTCACATATTATACAGAACAGTACTGGCAGTAATAAGACAAGGGAAGCAGAACTATCCATATTGGAGAGTGATAAACAGTGGTAGCCATAAATATTGGGAAAGTTCATCGATAAGGAGGGTGAGGTTTTAGGGTCTGTACACACGCTGCAGATTTCCTGCGGATTCGCAAGGGATTTACAGTACAATGTTATTCTATGGAGAAAAAAAACCCGCTGTGCACATGCTGCGGAAAAATCTGCGCGGAAACGCAGCAGGTTTTTTTCCGCAGCATGTCAATTCTTTGTGCAGATTCCGCAGCATTTTTACACCCATTCCATAATAAGAATCCGTAAGTAAAAAAAACGCAGGCCAAATCCACACTAAATCCGCATAAAAAACGCAAGGATTTTGACCTGCGGATTCTGCCAAAAGATGCAGATTCCGCGCGGAAAATTCCACCCAGCAATCCGCAACGTGTGCACATCCCCTTATTGTCCTGTGATTTTAGGTCTGATCCAGGGTTGTGGTCTCCAGGAGGTCTGAGGAGCACATTCCTTCTTTGATGTAACAAGACATAAATCCACGCGACACATTCATTCCAGCTCTGTCACAGGTCATCAGAATTTTGTAAACCTTTAGTATCCAAAAAATAAAATGTGAATATTGCCTAACATTACAAAGATATTTTTTCCTCTGGAAAATCTGCCATAGCCTGTCCCATCAGTGGTGACAGCAGCAGTCAGACCCTCAGCGAGAAGCAGCTGATGTATTTTTAAGAAAAAACAATTATGGACTTTAAAAAAAACAAAAAAAAACAAAAAAACAAAACATACAGCTGGTCCGGCTGTATGGGCTCCATGGAAGTGCGGGTCTGGTCTACTGGTGAGGACTTCCCTGCAGATAGTTCCCCCAATAAACCACAATGTGTGGACACAGCCCGATACAGATCCAAATGCAGTTACCGTATTTTTCGGAGAAAAATAAGAAAACCATTTTTTAATAAAATGGTGGTGCTTCTTATAATCCATGCATCTTATTGCTTACCCAGGGGTCGTGGCTGCACGTGTGCAGTGGACTCCGCTAATTTGTCCACTCACGCAGCACCGCTAGGCACTGGAGACACATGCAGCAGCGGCCAGCAACCACCGGGCCCCCCCCCCCCTCATCCCAGCCTTCGGCCTACACCCACAATATTAGTAAGGCATGTACGCTTTATAAGACGCACCCGAATTTTCCCAACTTGAGGAAAAAAGTGCATCTTACAAAGCGAAAAATACGGAAATCCACTAATGTCACACCGAGCTTTATCATTCTAGAAATGAAAATTCAACTCATATCTGTCAAACTATTTTATTACAAGTCAAATAGAACTAAAATATATAAATATATGTATACATACACATGAATGATAATTAGTTTTAGAAATCAAAACAATGAATTAAGGCACATTAAAGATTAATGACAAAAAAAAAAAAACATTTTGCACCAAAGTCCCAGGGCACTTCAGCTGCAAAAATAGGGATTTTTGTGTACTCACCAAAAATCCTTTTCTCCGAGCCAATCATTTGGGGGACACAGACAGTGGGTGTTATGCTGCTTGCCAATAGGAGGACACTAAGTAAACCAGAAAAAAAGTTAGCTCCTCCCCTGCAGTATACACCCTCTCGCTGGATGAGATTTCTCCAGTTCAGTGAAAAAAGCAGGAGCATAAACAGTGAACAATAACCATAACTATGGCAAAACCTAAGAATGCTACAGTGAGCCAATAGGCTAAACAGGGTGGGTGCTGTGTCCCAAATAACTGGCTCAGAGAAATGGATTTTACGGTGAGTACATAAAAATCCCTATTTCTCCTTTGCCTAATTGGGGACACAGACAGTGGGAAGTCCTAAAGCAGTCCCTGGGTGGGGAGCATACATCTGCTAATACCCCATGTACCAGAGTCAACACTGTGGTACTGCCGATTGCAAGATGTGTCTGCCGAGAGCTGCATCTCCAGAGGCCTGAGAATGAATTTGGTAATGTTTTGTAAAAGTATGCAGACTGGACCAAGTCGCAGCCTTGCAGACCTGTTCTGCCAAGGCCTGGTGCCGAATGGCCCAAGAGGCGCCCACTGAGCGGGTAGAGTGTACCTTAATCCCTGCTGGGACAGGCGCGTTCCTGACACGGTAGGATTCCTGAATCGCCAAACGAATCCACCTGGCTAGCATTGCTTTTGAAGTGGCTAGACCCTTCCTATGCCCCTCTGGAAGTATGAACAGGGCATCTGACTTGCGGAATGGAGCTGTCCGCGAGATGTACCGTCTCAGAGCCCTAACCACATCCAGGGTGTGGAGGGCCTTCTCAATGCGATGGACTGGTACCGGACAAAAGGCAATTTCCTCATTGTGATGGAAAGAGGAAACTACTTTGGGCAGGAAGAACGGGGACGTCATGAGAACTGCCTTGTCCTGATAAAAATTCAGGAACGGAGGACGGCAGGACAGGGCCGCCAATTCCGAAACTCGTCTAATTGACGTAATTGCCACTAGAAAGACCACCTTCCAAGAGAGAATGGTCAGTGGCACGTCCTGCAGCGGTTCAAATGGAGCCTCTTGTAAGAACCAGGTTAAGGTCCCATGATTCTAATGGCCTTCTATAAGGAGGCCCCACATGGGAAACTCCCTGAACAAACGTCTTGACCTGAAGTTTGGTGACAATTTTGTGCTGGAACAGCACTGACAAGGCCGAAATTTGGCCCTTGAGCGAGCTAAGCGGGAGGCCTGACTTTAATACGGATTGAAGGAATGCCAATATGGCCGGAATGGAAAACACTAGAGGGGATCGACCATGATCCTTACACCACGAAAAGAAGGTTTTCCAGGTGCGGTGATAGATGCGCATGGACACAGGCTTCCTAGCACTAATCATGGTGGAAATTACGTCGTGAGAGAACCCAGCCTGTGCTAAAATCCAGGAATTAATGGCCACGCCGTCAAAGACAGGGCCCCATAGTCCTGGTGGTAAATCAAGCCCTGTGAGTAGATCCATGCGATCTGGAAGTCGCCAGGGGACGTCGGCGACTAGTTGCATTAGTTCAGCGTACAATGATCGGCGCGGCCAATCTGGCGCGACTACTGGTACTCCCTCCATTCTGATCTTCTTGATGACCCTCGGAAGCAAGGGAAGAGGGGGAAAGATGTACGGGAGCTGGAACCGGTGCCACGGCAGAACTATGGCATCCGCTCCGATGGCGCATGGATCGCACGATCGGACAATGAATCGAGGAACCTTGTTGTTTAGTCTTGAGGCCATGAGATCCACATTTGGAGTCCCCCACCGATGACATCTGCTGAAAGACTTCCGGATGAAGAGACCACTCTCCCGAGGCAAGGCCTTGGTGACTGAGAAAATCTGCTGCCCAATTCTTTACGCCCGGGATGTGGATTCCTAAGATGGGCGAATGGTTGGTCTCGGCCCAATGGAGGATGTGACTCTCTTCGTGCATGGCCATCCTGCTCAGAGTACCTCCCTGGCGGTTGATATACGCTACAGTCGTGGCGTTGTCGGATTGGATCCTGATGGGGTGACCTGCGAGGAGATGGTGAAAACTCCGTAGAGCTAATCTGATCGCTTGTATCTCTAAAATGTTGATGGTGAGACATGACTCTCGAGTTGACCAACGACCCTATGCCGTGTGGTGACGAAAGACCGCACTCCAGCCTAGAAGACTTAAGTCGGTGGTTACTACCAACCATCTTACTGGGAGAAGAGACCTCCCTTGATTCAGGGAGGACTTCAGTGTCCACCACTTGAGGGCTTATGTGACCCGCAGGGACAGAAAGAAGGAACCAACGGTCCAGGGAGAACAGGTTCTTGTCCCAAGCTAACAGCAATGCATGTTGTAAGGGAGGGAGATGAAACTGTGCGAATGGGACTGCTTCAATCGCTGCCACCATCTTTCTGAGAACTCTTATGCTGAAACGAATGGTGAGACGTCGGTCGGGAAAAAGTCCGGAATGTGAAGGTAAGCGTCCTTGATGTCGATGGATGCTAGGAACTCTCCTTTTTCCATGGAAGCGACAACTGATCAGAAAGATTCCATTCGGAATCTCCGTACCTTGACAAACTGATTTAACAGTTTGAGATCCAGTATGGGCTACATCATCCCGTCCTTCTTTGGAACCACAAAAAGGTTTGAATAAAAACCCCTGAACCTTTCGTGCTGAGGGACCGGAGTGATGATTCCGTTCCTTTGCAGAGCCTGAACAGCCCGAAGGAAGGCTCTTGTCTTTTTCTTGGGGGGGGGGAGAGGAGGAGGAGGATGATGGGAAAAACCATGTTGGAGGGGGAAGAAGAAAATTCTATCTTGTATCCGGAGGCCACCAGCTCCCTAACCCGCTTGCTGTTGACGACCGCGAGCCAGGTGTGACAGAAGGAAAGTAGACGACCGCCTACTTTGTCGGTGTCTGCCGAATACCGCAACAAGTCATTGCGTAGAAGATCTATGAGATCTGGCTCCCAAAGATCCAGATGCCTTAGGCCTGGGCTTCCAGGAGCGGTTATGCAAAACACAAGCCGCGGAGACACCATCACATGTTTCTCAACGCAAGCAATGACTAGCCAGGTCTTTCCCCGGGAAGGAACAACCACGGGAAGGGCAGTCTCTTTGCATATTTCCCATAAGGGATGGGGGCATTGCTCTAGAATCACTGCGTTGAGAAACATGTGATGGTGTCTCCGCAGTGTTGGATGTTGATCTCCATGCGTTCATTCATCCTCATTTTTCACAGTCCAAGAGCGGTTAGACTTGGGATCCTCTGTCTCCGCGTGGGGACCGACCTGAACCGGAAGAGAAGGTAGAAGAGGACCAACTGGAGTTGTTGCGAAGAGATCGAAAACACGTCGGCTGTTGGTTCCGAAACGGCCGAACAGCCTTTTGTTGAGGAAGGAATTTATTTTTTCCCCCGGTAGTATCAGAAATGAGCTGGTCCAGTTTCTCTCCAAAAAGATGACCATTTTGATAGGGCAGAGAAGTCAACGATCTTTTAGATGTGGCATCTGCCCGGCAGTTTGAGCAGCGCAATTGGCGGCATCTAAAGAAGAGTCCACTACAAAGTCCGCTGCGTGAATTATCTGCCTGGCGACACTAGTTGCCTCCGGGTGGAAGATTGGTGCCCTGGAAGGTTGGAATTAAGACTTATGCCCAAGCGGCCATTGCATTCGTGACCCAAGTCGCCGTGAAAGATGGAAAAAGCGCCACTCCTGAAGGTTCAAAAACTGAGCGGGCAAGGTAGTCAATTTCACGATCGGAGGGGTTTCTGACTGAGGAGCCCTCAGAAACAGATAGGAGCGTCCACCGAAGGGGACTGTAACCAATCCTTCATTAGGTCTGGAACAAAAGGGTATTAGCCTCAGTAGACTTTTGCCCTGTGAACCGCTTATGTGGCCGATCCCTATGTTTCTGGACAATGTCCTTAAACTCCGGATGGCTGGTAAATAACCTGCATACACGTTCGGTTCTCTTAAATGAGATAGCGTGTGCTGGAGCGGGAATGTTTTCCTCATCCAACTCCAGAATCCTGTTGACTGATTCTATAAGAGAATCAAGCAACTCTTGGTCATTTGGGGGATTCTGAGGGGCTTACGTGTCAGATTCGAATTCAGAGTCGTGCTCACTGTGAACATTAGGAGAGGGAGAGCGAGAGACAGAACTCACCGATGCGGAAGCGTGAGCGTGACTAGGGGACGCGTCATGGGTCCGCTTTCTAGAGACCTGACCATCCCTTGAACAAGTACGGCCCCTGCTGGTGGACGGTTCCCGGCCGTCGCCAGAGCCCTTCTTGGGAGGTAAAGACGCTTTCTGACTTAAAGAGGTCTCCCGGAGTGAGTCTATAGCCTGGGTCAGTGACTCCACCGACCGTGACAGGGACGCAGCCCACTCAGGGGGATTAAACGCAGGAAGTCCGTCAGCAGCGACAGCGGCGAGGAACGTTTGAGCGCAGGCCGGGTCACAGCCCGTGCATAACGGATTAGTCTGGGCACTGGGCAAGGCATTCTTGCAAGTGGTACACAAGGTAAAAAACGCGGTGTGCTTCTTAGCAGCCCGTTTAGCCTCCTTAGATTGAGACATAGCGCTCCTGAAAGGGTTAAAAGCAGAGTCTGGTCTGCAGCTGCAGGGAATGTGCTGGGAAGGGGTTAAGCTTTGTTCTGAGGGCAGATGCAGCTTACCCCGGTCCTATGCTGTGTCCACGGGAGGAATAGCAGTGGCCCTGTGGTGTCACCCGATATCAGGCAGAGTGCGCGCCTCACAGTCCGAGTCAAGAGAAGGCTGAAGTAAATGACATGACCCCCGAGACTAGGATTGCGCGTCTCGTAAGGGACGAGAGGCGCCAAGGAGGGGGGACGGCGGCGCTATTCAAATTGCGGCCTAGTAGGCCAGAAACGCCAGGGACTAAACTTTTTGCCTACCCACGGTAAGCGCCGAGAGCGGGGGGAGGGGGTCTTTGCCTGTGCACCTCCACTGAGACAAAGTCAGCACCTCTCCCGGGAAACAGGAACCGACCCCATACCTCTACTCCAGTGCTCAGGCCGGCCGCGCTGTCCGGGACCACCCATGCAGGTCTTCTCATCCTCCTGGGCTGATGTAGCAGAGCTGGAGGCGTTCTTAAAGGGGTATGCTCAATCGATCCTCCCTAAGGGCAGGGGGATGGAGAGCTATGGGGTTGATTCAGGGCATTCGGAAGCGCAGTTCCAGTCTTTTCCATTGCACTCCATGCTTCATCTGTTGTGCTCCAGAGCCCTCCTCATGCCCTCGTATCTGTGGATTACCGGGACAGTAAAGGAACCATCGCCAGAGGAATCAGCCCCGTTCGTCACAGGAAAGTGTACAGGGAGGTATACTCCGCGTGCTTGCCTGTTGTTGGTTCGGGGGAGAGCGGGCCGTAGAAAGGAACAGTCGCCCCCTTCACTCTGTTAATTAACAAATAAAAATTTACAGAAAAATCAAAAAGGAAAATAAAAACAGTGGGGTCTGAAGCCAGATCCAAGTGCCTCCTACAGACACTAAGCAAGAACTGGAGAAATCTCATCCAACAAGAGGGTGTATACTGCAGGGGAGGAGTTCTGGTTTACTTAGTGTCCTCCTAGTGGCAAGCAGCATAACACCCACTGTCTGTGTCCCCCAATGAGGCGTAGGAGAAATTATATGGCGGTACTTAACACAAAATTCATTTCTCATTGAATTCACTATAGGACACGAGCGTGGGTAAAGGGAAGGGGATCTAGGTGGGCCCTGTGCCATAGATAATACATCCTAGGATGACCCAAAAAACATAAAACAAAGCCCCGAAAAAAAGACAGAGAAGCATCAAAGTACAGACAGTATGTAAGGCAAATATGGTAAAGGTGAGAACTAAATATTGGATAAAGGAAATCAAAAGGTGGTAGACCCCCACAGAACCAACCCTAGCAAGCAATCGGAAGAGGGGAGGGCAATTTCAGAGATCTTAGACTCATCTATTGGACATCGGAGGGGCGCTGGGTCACACCTATCCTGGCAGAACACGGATGGTGGAGACACCAGTACTGCACTTGGTGGAGAGATGACAAATGATGAATTGGCATCCAAAGAGGTCACTACTGTGGAGGGCACGGTGAGAGAAGATGGAGGAAACCCACAACACCTAGAAGAAAACAAAGACATTTATGTAAGAAAAATCCTGCCTAAGTTGTACAAAAAGACATGGCCACCCCTCCCAATATTCACACCGTGATCTAATGCCCATCAGCTAAAATGTACAACCTGAACATGAGGTTATTACTGTACATTCTGATCAGACTGTATGAAGCCCACTACCACATCACAGCAACCAAAACAGGGGGGCCCTAGCCTTAAAGGTGCAGCGCCGGGGGAAAACCTTGGTTACAGCGGCAGCGCACTCGGCAGGGCGAGTGGCAGCGCACTTCCTTCCCTAGGCAGACCCCGAGCACAAAGTCCCATGCAACCCACTTCCCCAGGCAGACTCCCAGCATGCAGTCCCATGCAAGCAACATCACCCCCTTCTCCCCAGGCAGACCCCTCCTTCAGCATGCACAAGCAGCCCCAAGCAAGCATCACCCCCATTTCCACAGGCAGTCCCCCCTCCAGCATGGACACGCAGCCCCATGCAAGCAACATCACCCTCTTCCCAGGCAGACCCCCCTCCAGTATGAACATGCAGCCCCATGCAAGCAACCACCCTCTTCTCCCCAGGCAGACTCCCCTCCAGCATGCACATGAAGCCCCATGCAAGCAACATCACCCTCTTCTCCCCAGGCAGACTCCCCTCCAGCATGCACATGCAGCCCCATGCAAGCAACATCACCCCCTTCTCCCAGGCAGACTCCCCTCCAGCATGCACATGCAGCCCCATGCAAGCATCACCCCCTTCTCCCAGCCAGACCCCCTCTAACATGCACATGCAGCCCCATGTAAGCAACATCACCCTCTTATCCCCAGGCAGACCCCCCTCCAGCATGCACATGCAGCCCCATGCAAGCAACATCACCCCCTTCTCCCCAGGCAGACCCCCCTCCAGCATGCACATGCAGCCCCATGCAAGCAACATCACCCCCTTCTCCCCAGGCAGACACCCCCTCAAGCATGCACATGCAGTCCCATGCAAGCAACATCACCCCCTTCTCCCCAGGCAGACACCCCTCCAGCATGCAGCCCCATGCAAGCAACATCACATGCTTCTCCCCAGTCAGACCCCCCCTCCAGCATGCACATGCTGCCCCATGCAAGCAACATCACCCCCTTCTCCCCAGGCAGACCCTCCTCCAGCATGCAGCCCCATGCAAGCACATCACCCCCTTCTCCCCAGGCAGACCCCCCTCCAGTATGCAGCAACATGCAAGCAACATCACCCCCTTCTCCCCAGGCAGACCCTCCTCCAGCATGCAGGCCCATGCAAGAAACATCACCCCCTTCTCCACAGGCAGACCCCCCTCCAGCATGCAGCCCCATGCAAGCAACATCACCCCCTTCTCCCCAGGCAGACCCCCCTCCATTATGCAGCAACATGCAAGCAACATCACTCCCTTCTCCCCAGGCCGACCCCCCTCCAGCATGCAGTCCCATGCAAGCAACATCACCCGCTTCTCCCCAGGCAGACCCCCCTCCAGCATGCAGCCCCATGCAAGCAACATCACCCCCTTCTCCCCAGGCAGACCCCCCTCCATTATGCAGCAACATGCAAGCAACATAACCCCCTTCTCCCCAGGCAGACCCCCCTCCAGCATGCACATGCAGCCCCATGCAAGCAACACCGCCCTCTTCTCCCCAGGCAGACCACCCAGCATGCACATGCAGCCCCATGCAAGCAACATCACCCCCTTCTCCCCAGGCAGACCCCCCCTCCAGCATGCAGCCCCATGCAAGCAACATCACCCGCTTCTCCCCAGGCAGACCCCCCCCTCAAGCATGCACATGCAGTCCCATGCAAGCATCACCCCCTTCTCCCCAGGAAGACCCCCCTCCAGTATGCACATGCAGTCCCATGCAAGCAACATCACCTCCTTCTCCCCAGGAAGACCCCCCTCCAGTATGCACATGCAGCCCCATCACCCCCTTCTGCCTAGGCAGACCCCCCTCTAGTATGCACATGCAGCCCCATAAAAGCAACATCACCCCCTTCACCCCAGGCAGACCCTCCTCCAGCATGCAGCCCCATGCAAGCAACATCACCCCCTTCTCCCCAGGCAGACCCCCCTCCAGTATGCAGCCCCATGCAAGCAACATCACCCCCTTCTCCCCAGGCAGACCCTCCTCCAGCATGCAGCCCCATGCAAGCATCACCCCCTTCTCCCCAGGCAGACCCTACTCCAGCATGCAGCCCCATGCAAGCAACATCACCCCCTTCTCCCCAGGCAGACCCCCCTCCAGCATGCACATGCAGCCCCATGCAAGCAACATCACCCCCTTCTCCCCAGGCAGACCCCCCTCCATTATGCAGCAACATGCAAGCAACATCACTCCCTTCTCCCCAGGCCGACCCCCCCCTCAAGCATGCACATGCAGTCCCATGCAAGCAACATAACCCCCTTCTCCCCAGGCAGACCCCCCTCCAGCATGCACATGCAGCCCCATGCAAGCATCACCCCCTTATCCCCAGGCAGCCCCCCCTCCACTATGCACATGCAGCCCCATGCAAGCAACATCACCCCCTTCTCCCCAGGCAGACCCTCCTCCAGCATGCAGCCCCATGCAAGCAACATCTCCCCCTTCTCCCCAGGCAGACCCTCCTCCAGCATGCAGCCCCATGCAAGCAACATCACCCCCTTCTCCCCAGGCAGACCCCCCTCCAGCATGCAGCCCCATGCAAGCAACATCACCCCCTTCTCCCCAGGCAGCCCCCCCCTCCAGCATGCATATGCAGCCCCATGCAAGCAACACCGCCCTCTTCTCCCCAGGCAGACCACCCAGCATGCACATGCAGCCCCATGCAAGCATCACCCCCTCCTGCCCAGGCAGACCCCCCTCCAGCTTGCACAAGCAGCCCCATGTAAGCAACATCACCCTTTTCCCCAAACAGGCCCCCCTCCAGCATGCACATGCAGCCCCATGTAAGCAACACCACCCCCCTTCTCCCCAGGCAGACCCCCCTCCAGCATGCAGCCCCATGCAAGCAACATCACCCCCTTCTCCCCAGGCAGCCCCCCTCCAGCATGCACATGCAGCCCCATGCAAGCAACATCACCCCCTTCTGCCCAGGCAGACCACCCAGCATGCACATGCAGCCCCATGCAAGCATCACCCCCTCCTGCCCAGGCAGACCCCCCCTCCAGCTTGCACAAGCAGCCCCATGTAAGCAACATCACCCTTTTCCCCAAACAGGCCCCCCTCCAGCATGCACATGCAGCCCCATGCAAGCAACATCACCCCCTTCTTCCCAGGCAGACCACCCAGCATGCACATGCAGCCCCATGCAAGCAACATCACCCCCTTCTGCCCAGGCAGCCCCCCCCTCCAGCATGCACATGGAGCCCCATGCAAGCAACATCACCCCCTTCTGCCCAGGCAGACCCCCAGCTCGTGCATGAGCATTCACTTACCTGATCTGTGACCCCAAAACACTCCAAATCCCGCTATGACATGTACTCTATGGAGAATGACCCCCCAAACCACTCCAAGTCCGCACAAAATGCTCCAATTCCCGCCATGACACCCACAGCTTCCTCTCTCTGCTCTGGGTAGATGGTAGCATCTAGTTTGGAGTTGAATTCTTGTGGGGGGAGGAGTGATATGTTGAAATCATGACGTCACCGGAAGGGGCGGGGCCTCCTCAGTCCGACGGTGTGCAGGATCGGTAGAGCCTAAAGAATACAGGCTCCTTGCAGGCCCTGACTGCAGCTTATACAGTCTAGCAGTTTCACCACTGAAGATGCTAGAGAATACAGGCTCCTTGCAGGTATAAATTACTGCCTGTACAGAGAATACAGGCTCCTTGCAGGTATAAATTACTGCCTGTACAGAGAATACAGGCTCTTTGCAGGTATATATTTTTGGCTAATTCAGATTGTACAGGCACCTACCAGGACCTGACTGCAGCCTATACAGTATAGCTGTTTCACTAATGAAGATGATAGAGAATACAGGCTCCTTGCAGGTACAAATTTCTGCCAGTACAGAGAATACAGGCTCCTTGCAGGTCCTGACTTCAGCTCTTACAGTCTAGCAGATTCACCACTGAAGATGCTAGAGAATACAGGCTCCTTGCAGGTATAAATTACTCACAGTACAGAGAATACAGGCTGCTTCCAGGTATAAATTACTGCCTGTACAGAGAATACAGGCTCCTTGCAGGTTTATATTATTGGCTAAGGCTAGTTTCACACTAGCACTTTTGAGCGCAGCGACGGCCTGCGCACAGCCGCCGCTAAGCCACGCCCCCTGCCGCGCCTCCGCCGGTAGCTCCGCCTACCGGCGCATGACGCTGCATGCGTCCTGCGTCCCCTATCTTTATCACTGGGGGTGCAGGCCGTGCGCAGTATGCGTTTGGCGGCGCATGCGCCTTTTTGACGGTGCGCTGGCGCAACCAAACTGCAGCAGGCTGCGTTTGGCGCATGCGCCGCCAAACGCATACTGCGCACGGCCTGCGCCCCCAGTGATAAAGATAGGGGACGCAGGATGCATGCAGCGTCATGTGCCGGTAGGCGGAGCTACCGGCGGAGGCGCGGCAGGGGGCGGGGCTTAGCGGCGGCCGTGCGCAGGCCGTCGCTGCGCTCAAAAGCGCTAGTGTGAAACTAGCCTAATTCTGATTGTGCAGGCTCCTTCCAGGGCCTAACTGCAGCCCATACAGTCTAGCTGCTTCACTAATGAAGACGCTAGAGAGTACAGGCTCCTTCCAGGTATATATTAGTAAGGACATCACAATGTATGGGCTTCCAGGTCCTGACTGCATCCCATACAGTAGAGAATACAAGCTCCTTCCAGGTCCTGGCTGCAGCCCATACAGTCTAGCTGCTTCACTAATGAAGACGATAGAGACTACAGGCTTCTTCCAGGTATATATTAGTAAGGACATCACAATGTATGGGCTTCCAGGTCCTGACTGCATCCCATACAGTAGAGAATACAAGCTCCTTCCAGGGCCTGACTGCAGCCCATACAGTCTAGCTGCTTCACTAATGAAGACGCTAGAGAGTACAGGCTTCTTCCAGGTATATATTAGTAAGGACATCACAATGTATGGGCTTCCAGGTCCTGACTGCATCCCATACAGTAGAGAATACAAGCTCCTTCCAGGTCCTGACTGCAGCCCATACAGTCTAGCTGCTTCACTAATGAAGACGATAGAGACTACAGGCTTCTTCCAGGTATATATTAGTAAGGACATCACAATGTATGGGCTTCCAGGTCCTGACTGCATCCCATACAGTAGAGAATACAAGCTCCTTCCAGGGCCTGACTGGAGCCCATACAGTCTAGCTGCTTCACTAATGAAGACGATAGAGACTACAGGCTTCTTCCAGGTATATATTAGTAAGGACATCACAATGTATGGGCTTCCAGGTCCTGACTGCATCCCATACAGTAGAGAATACAAGCTCCTTCCCGGTCCTGACTGCAGCCCATACAGTCTAGCTGCTTGACTAATGAAGACACTAGAGAGTACAGGCTACTTCCAGGTATATATTAGTGACTACATCTGAATGTATTGGCTCCTTCCAGGCAAGGGAGTAACAATAGGGCGCTCGTAGGGGTCATGATCAGCCTTAGAGGTACAGGGGCCTGGCTCCGCCGACCACTGAACCCAGCGTCTGCTTCTCTGTCACTGTGCGGCAGTCTGCCCTGGTCGTTCCTGGGTTCACGGCCACCGGAGGACTGGCACTGTACATTTAATTGCGGCCAGGAAACTCTGTCATCCCATGGTGCAGCACCTTGATGATCTCATCACACTGTTGACTCATCACAGTTAACATGCAACGACATGCGGTAATGGTAAGCGTGCGCTCCATGGACGAGCTAGAGAATCTATATCCTGCCATTTCCTGGTTGGGCGGTATGGTGCAGTATGTCTGTGTGGGGGCAGGTTATACAGGGGATGTGTGTCTGTGTGGGGGGTATACAGGGGGCAGTGTGTCTGTGTACAGGGAAGTTATATAGGGGGCAGTGTATCTGTGTGTAACCATTTCTAATGTACAGCACCATGGAATTAATGGTGCTTTATAAATAAATAATAATAATCTCAGTCGCTGGTCTCCGCCTCCTGGCCGCCGCAGAGATCGCTGATTGGCTGGCCGGCACCATACTGATGTGAACACATGCGGAGATTCTCCGCTGCGTTCACATCAGTATGGCAGCGTTTGCGTCTGCATGCCCTCTGCATGCAGACACAAACGCTATTGTGAAAGTAGCCTAAAGGGCATGTTACACGCTACGATATATCTAACGATATGTCGGTGGGGTCACGTCGTAAGTGACGCACATCCGGCATCGTTTGATACATCGTAGCATGTGACAGCTACGAGCGACTGTGAACGAGCAAAAATACTCACCTTATCGTTGCTCGTTGACACGTCGCTAATTTTTTTTATTAAAAACAAAAACCCACGTCCTTCTGTGCGTCGATTGTTCATCGTTCCCAGGGCAGCACACATCGCTCATCTCCGCTACTATTGGCCGGCCGCTGTGTGACATCGCTGTGAGGTCCCTCCCCCTTCAGGAAGTGGATGTTCGCCGCCCACAGCGAGGTCGTTGGGAAGGTGTGACGGGTGTTTACAACTTTTTGCGACACGGGCAATAAATTGCCCATGCCGCACAAACGATGGGGGCGGGTGCGATTGCAAATGCGATTGCACGAGAAATTCATACGTGTAAAGCAGGCTTTAGTCCTACAAAGAATATGGCACCCCAAATTGAATATCTATGTGCGGCCCATATACCTTGCTAAGTTTCAGAGCCCTAGTTTAGGAGATGGAATTACAGGAGCAGGGTGGGTAGCAGAAGTATATTGGGAAAGTAACAGTATGGAACAGTTATTTGCGGAGAAATGAGGACACAGTAGTATAAAACCTGCAAGTGTAGTAAGGAAAAGAAGTGCTGTCAGCAAAAACAAAAGGCAGAAGTCAGGATTCATTTTATTCAGTGCAGCCGTCATCCTTCAAGTTTATTTTTGTGTTATTGAACTTCTGTGGAAAAGGCAATATAAATAATTTATATTAAACATACGAAATTTTGGTTTAAAAGTGTGGTGATTCCTCATTTTATATAAATAAAAAAATTAATTTCAAATAAAATTTACACAATTAGGTTAAAGAGGACCTGTCACCTCCTGGTGCTTTGCAAACTGAAAGCACCCTTGAATGCACCTTGTCTGCTGCATTCAGGTAAGGGGTCCCCCATGTCTCTAGCCCCCCTGTATTCCGAGATATAGCCTTTAGAAAGTTTACAGATAGTGAGTCCGGAGGGCATTAGTGGTTATGGAGTCCTCGCTGCTCATGGGGTTCTCCCTGCTTCTCTGTTCCTTCTCAGCGAGGACTTGTCAAGAGCAGGATCCGGCAGCTCACGTCACGGTCTTGCTGTGCGCCTGCGTGAGATCATACGCTTACACACTTGTTCCGGTTGAGGAGGGGGCACAGAGCAACAGGAAGCGGCACAGAGAAGTCGGAGGCGGGGAGAAGCCCCATGAGCTGCGAGGACTCCATAACCACTAATGCCCTCCGGACTCACTATCTGGAAACTTTCTAAAGTGTATTTCTCGTAGTACAGGGGGGCTAGAGACATGGGGGAGCTCTTTCCTGAATGCAGCAGACAAGCTGTATTCAGGGATGCTTTCAGTTTGCAAAGCACCAGGGGGGTGACAGCTCCTTTTTAATATACACATCCTATACCTAAACATTACCTTCATTGCCAAAATCTTTGTTTTTCTCAACAACAACATAATTTGAGGTTGTACACTCCTCGAATTCTTTAATCGCTTGCAGAGCATCCTGTAAGTAATCAAACGTTTGTAGCTGGGCGCTGTGTTCGGTCGACAATGCCTAAAAATTTTTTTTAGAAGAGGAATAAGTATTTTAGTTTCAATCTATAATAAAATACATTAAAATAAAACACATGCAAAGTATACCATATGCCTATATTTTATACAAAGTGTGAGGAAAAAAAATGAATAAGTGACACTATTTGCAGACTGTAAAATGCTTTTTTAAAGGGAACGTGTCAGGTCATGCTACCCCTCTAACAAATCACTATCTCAGCTAAAGGGGCCCTATAATGAGGGAGAAAAATAAGCTTAGAGTTACATGTAGTATCCAGTTGAAGACTGGATAGGCGGACTCCGGGCTCCATTCTCCCCTCCTTGCGCTGTCTCCACATGCCCCACTGGGCGTCAACATTCACCTTGGGCTGTGCCACGTCCTTTTTGAACTGCCCGCCTCTTCGGATCATGTGATAACCGGGCTAGACCGTCATGTCTGGTCCGGTGCATTGTGGGGCTGATCACGTGGTATGGGCCGGCTTCAATATGCGCACTGTGCATGCGCTGGAGCACAGCCTGTACCACGTGATCAGCTCCACAATGCACCAGACCGGACATGACAGTTCGGCCCGGTTATCACGTGATCCGAAGAGGCGGCCAGTTTAAAAAGGACGTGGCACAGCCAAAGGGGAATGACGACGCCCAGCGGGACATGTGGAGACAGCGCGAGGAGGGAACAATGGAGCCTGGAGCCCGCCTATTTAGTCTCCAACTGGATACTACACGTAACTATACAAGTTATTTTTCTCACTCATTATTGGGCTCCTTTAGGTCAGACAGGGATAGTTAGGGATTACATAGGAAGGTGCAGGGACAGGTAGTGATAGGATAGAGCGGTAGAGCGACCTGACAGGTTCCCTTTAACAAAACAAATATATTCAACTCCTCCCTAGTATCACCCACTCTATCCACACTTGTGCACCACCTACATCTCATCCATCATGTATCACCTACCCGTCCTCTCCACAGTTCTGCATCACCCTACATCTCATCTCATTACTTACATGTCCTTTCCACAGTTCTGCATCACCCTAAATCTCCTCCTTCTCTCTGTATATCACCTAACTATCATCTCCACAGATCTGCACCAGCCTACATCTCATTTCTGTACATAACCTACCCGTACTCTACACAGTTCTGCACCGCCTTACATCTCCTTATCTCTATTACCTACCCATCCGCTCCACAGTTCTGCATCACTTTAAGGGTACTTTTCACATAGCGAGATCGCTGCTGAGTCACGTTTTTTGTGACGCAGCAGTGACCTCATTAGTGATCTCGCTGTGTGTGACACTGAGCAGCGTACTGGCCCCTGCTGTGAAATTGCCGATGGTTACACCCAGCTCTGGTTCATTTTTTGCTCATTGCTCTCCCACTGTGAAGCACACATCGCTGTGTTTGACAGCGAGAGAGCAACGATCTGAATGTGCAGGGAGCATGGAGCTGGCATATGGAAGCTGCGGACGATGGTAACCAAGGTACACATCGGGTAAATAAGCGAAGCGCTTTGCTTGGTAACCCGATGTGTACCCTGGCTATGAGTGCAGGGAGCCAGCGCTAAGCGTTGTGCGCTGGTAACTAGGGTAAATAGCGGGTAACCAATCAAAGCATTTTGCTTAGTTACCCGATATTTACCTTGGTTACCAAGCGCAGCATCATTTCCAAGAGTGGATGCAGGCTGGTGGCTGGTCACTGGTGAGATCTGCCTGATTGACAGCTCACCAACGACCATGTAGCGACGCACCAGCGATCCTGACCAGGTCATATCGTGGTCGGAATCGCTGGTACGTCGTTTAGTGAGACAGTACCCTTACATCTCCTTCTAATCTCTATAGATAACTCACATGTAGCACAGCGCAGATCTGTTAACATGACGGGTAGGTTATCACTTACCTGTCTTCGCAAAAGTTCTTCACCGCCCTACATTTCCTTCCCATCTCCATCACCGACACAGGTGTCTGTAGCTGTGCTAATTGTATGTCCTTCACTACTCAGTACACATTGACTGATTTACAGTACCCCAGCTTTCAGCATGCACTAAAGAGAGAATTGCTTTAGCGCTTTGTATAACCCCACCTTACTTATATCTTACGCTATTTTGCCCTAAAAATCTGCTCCCTTGTATCATGTTTACACCCTCCATGCAATTAATAGCACTTTATATTTACATTTACAGATCTTAATTGTAGACTGGTTCATGCAGTGTTATGTGAATTCACTATGTATTCCATTGAGAACAGGAAAACACAATAGAAGCATTTGTAAACATTTAGACACTAGGATGGGGCATATTAGTGCACAATAAGTGGACATTACCCCCCCAAAGTGTCAGCAGACCACCCCCAAAACAGAGCATCACAACCACAGTTTTGACTTGACAACAACAATATTCCTATTATAAAACCTAGGTGCGTCTTATAGTATCATATATTCACACTTGAAGTTATAACTTTAAAATGTGTTGTTACTGTTTATCTATAATTAGAAGACTGAGGATACTATACCATATCAGCGGATGGAACAGTGTAGTGGACATCTATAAATAGTGACTCAGATTTTGAATCTATTTGTGCCATTGTATTGTCTAGAAAAAAAAAAGTAATACAGCATTTTAGGAATTTGTATGATTACAGTACACACACATATATGTACACACACAGTGGGTGCCCAATGCTACAGCACTGGGAGGGCAGTGATGGGGACGCTGTGGCCGGCAGCCATTTGCTCCATGCACTTTCCTTGCGTGAGGTCTTATGTTATGCTTTTTCTCGTGTCCCCCGTGGCCTCTCTTGAGATGTCTTTGCCCCCTTCCTGTGTGCTGTTTCTGGCCGCTTCTGTGCTCTTCCCATTATATGCTGCCTCCCTACCCTCCAGATAGTGACCGCATAAGTGTGCACGCACGAAAGCAATGTATACGCTGGAAAAATGACTAGCAAATGCACTCCTGTCAGCACATACAGTAGCCTTACTGACGTTGCTGCAGTCTTTGAACACTTGGGTATGCAAAGATGGCGGCACTCTAAGTGCGTTGGGTTTGTGCATGCACTTAGGAAGCGGTGGCGTCCTCCTGTGTTTTGCAGGATGCAACGGGCAGAACCCGACAGGCCCGGAGAAACAGAACCCATCCGATACGGTTTTCTGCTGGAATCATTAGTTCGCGCTCCTGCCGCTGTCCAAATGCTGAAATTTCAGCCAGCGGCTCTATCAGCTGCGCTGTCCAGGTGTTGAGCAAACGCGGCTTGACTTTCAAAGCCGCCGCTCGTTCAGCACCCAGGAACCAGCCCGATTTTTTGAAAGTTCCGGAGCGATGCGGTACCCATAGACTGCCCATGTTATTGGGTGCTGGATCGCACGAGATCCGGTTTTGATCAATTTTTGCCCGGGGCAAAAAACCATATCCCCCAGATCCAGCCGGACACACAGCAAAACAGATAGCAAGTAGCTGCCATCCAGCCTCATAGGGATACAATAGGGGCCAAATCAGATTCAGGGCTGTCCGATTCACATCAGACAGCCCCGGATCCTAAAAACCGTGGTGTGAAGCCGGCCTTACATGCAGCCAATTGCATGCAGTAAACACAAAAACTGACACATCCCGGCAGCCTCCTTCCACTCCCCCCATCCATCCTCCTGGCAGCCAGCCTCCCATCATCATCATCCCAGCCTGCACTGTGCAGCCTCCCATCATCATCATCGCCTCCACTGTGCAGCCTCCCATGATCATCCCAGCCTCCACTGTGCAGCCTCCCATCATTATCCTCCGAGCCTCCACCGTGCAGCCTCCCATCATCATCATCCCAGCCTCCACTGTGCAGCCTCCCATCATCATCCTCCGAGCCTCCACCGTGTAGCCTCCCATCATCATCATAGCCTCCACCGTGCAGCCTCCCATCATCATCATCCCAGCCTCCACTGTGCAGCCTCCCATCATCATCCCAGCCCCAACTGTGCAGCCTCCCATCATCATCATAGCCTCCACTGTGCAGCCTCCCATGATCATCCCAGCCTCCACTGTGCAGCCTCCCATCATCCCAGCCTCCACTGTGCAGCCTCCAATCATCCCAGCCTCCACTGTGCAGCCTCCCATCATCATCCCAGCCTCCACTGTGCAGCCTCCAATCATCATCCTCCGAGCCTCCACCGTGCAGCCTCCCATCATCATCCCAGCCTCCACTGTGCAGCCTCCCATCATTATCCTCTGAGTCTCCACCGTGTAGCCTCCCATCATCATCATCATCCCAGCCTCCACTGTGCAGCCTCCCATCATCCCAGCCTCCACTGTGCAGCCTCCCATCATCATCATAGCCTCCACTGTGCAGCCTCCCAAGATCATCCCAGCCTCCACTGTGCAGCCTCCCATCATCATCCTCCGAGCCTCCACCGTGCAGCCTCCCATCATCATCATCCCAGCCTCCACTGTGCAGCCTCCCATCATCATCCTCCGAGCCTCCACCGTGTAGCCTCCCATCATCATCCCAGCCTCCCATCATCATCCCAGCCCCAACTGTGCAGCCTCCCATCATCCCAGCCTCCACTGTGCAGCCTCCCATCATTCCAGCCTCCACTGTGCAGCCTCCCATCATCATCATATCCCAGCCCCAACTGTGCAGCCTCCCATCATCATCATCCCAGCCCCAACTGTGCAGTCTCCCATCATCATCATCGCCTCCACTGTGCAGCCTCCCATGATCATCCCAGCCTCCACTGTGCAGCCTCCCATGATCATCCCAGCCTCCACTGTGCAGCCTCCCATCATCATCCCAGCCTCCACTGTGCAGCCTCCCATCATCATCCCAGCCTCCACTGTGCAGCCTCCCATCATCATCCCAGCCTCCACTGTGCAGCCTCCCATCATCCCAGCCTCCACTGTGCAGCCTCCCATCATCATCACATCCCAGCCCCAACTGTGCAGCCTCCCATCATCTTCATCATAGCCTCCACTGTGCAGCCTCCCATGATCATCCCAGCCTCCACTGTGCAGCCTCCCATCAAAATCATCCCAGCCTCCCATCAAAATCATCCCAGCCTCCACTGTGCAGCCTCCCATCATCATCATCCCGGCCTCCACTGTGCAGCCTCCCATGATGATCATCATCATCATCCCAGCCTCCACCGTGCAGCCTCCCATCATCATCATCCGAGCCTCCACCGTGCAGCCTCCCATCATCATCATCCGAGCCTCCACCGTGCAGCCTCCAAAACCCTCTAGCATGCAGCCTCACATCATCATAACACAACTGCATGCCTGCAGCCTACTAACGTGTCTCTGTATCTATGAGGCCTGGGTCTCCGGTGCCTAGATCACTGGTGCCTAGGGTCCATGGAGTGTGGGTCTCCGGTTCCTGGGGGTCTCCGGTGCCTGGGTGGAGTGTGGCTGCTTCCCTGGCGCGCTTCTGGCTGCTTCCCGGTGCCTGGGTTGAGTGTGGCTGCTTCCCTGGTGCGCTTCTGGCTGCTTCCCGGCGCCTGGGTTGAGTGTGGCTACTTCCCTAGCGCGCTTCTGGCTGCTTACCGGTGGCTGGGTTAAGTGTGGCTGCTTCCCTGGGGCGCTTCTGGCTGCTTACCGGTGGCTGGGTTGAGTGTGGCTGCTTCCCTGGCGCGCTTCTGGCTGCTTCCCTGGCGCGCTGAATAAAGGACACGCCCCTAAAGGACATGCCCCTAACAGTAGATGAATACTCCCCGGAAGTGAAGTCATAACCTGCAAGCAGCCAGTATTCTCTAGCATCTACCATAATAAATGTGATTGTTTTCTTATAGACCATCTCACAACAGCCTCAATGAACCCCGCGCCCCCCGTATTTTTGTCTTCCTTGCTAGAGGCATTTCTTCCGAAACCTGGGCTCAATTCTTGCCTACGCCTTCCTGGGAACAGTGCTTTCCTGTTTTATGATTGGGTATGTATATCTCATCTGCAGACTTGTTTGCATAAATCAGTGAAATGTATATTATATGGTGTATATTTTTCTGTATCTGAGGCTCTGGAAGACTTAAAGGGGGTCTTCCCATCTCCAAGATCCTATCCCAATATGTAGCAGGTGTTATAGTAATAATATTAGCAAATACCACTAATTAGAAATGTAGTATAGTTCTTCGGATTCGCTATGTCTCTTTCCTCATGTGCAGGCATTGAAGGACCTTAGGTATCCATGGTTATGACCACTTATATAGTGTCAGCTAGTTGCTAATGGTTATACCTATGGATTCTTAAGGTCCTGCATATAAGGAAAGAAACAATGCAAATCAGAAGAACTATTCTACATTTCTTTTTTAAACTGTACATTTTTATTGATGATACATCACTTATTGACAAATATAGAAAGGTCACGAATAGAGTTGAGCGATACCGTCCGATACTTCAAAGTATCGGATCGGAATGGATCGGCCGATCTTAAAAAAAAAGTATCGGTATCGCCGATTCCGATACCGGAAGTCCCATTCAAGTCTATGGGACTTCCGGTATCGGAATAAGAAAAATCCTGTTTTTCCCTTGTACAGCCTCTCTGGGGTCTGTACGGGCCTTTCGGGGGGCTGTGCCGGCCTGCCAGGGGGTCTGTGCAGGCTCCGGTGGTCTGTGCCGGCCTGCCAGGGGGGCTGTGGCGGCCTGCCGGGGGGCTGTGCCGGCCTGCCGGGGGGCTGTGCAGGCATCGTCCGATGGGACTACAAGTCCCATCGGGCGATGCCTGCTACCATGACAGTGATTGACACATTAGCCAATGATGGGACAGTAGTAGTCCCATCATCCGGCTAATGTGTTGAATGTAAAAAAAAAAAAAATTACATGCTATATACATACAACATGCATACTACATACATGCAACATGCATACTACATACATACTACATGCTACATACATACTACATATATACTACATGCATGCTACATACATACTACATACATACTACATACATACCACATACATACTACATACATACTACATACATACCACATACATACTACATGCATGCTACATACATACATACTACATGCTACATACATACTACATGCATGCTACATACATACTACATGCTACATACATACTACATACTACATGCATGCTACATACATACTACATGCTACATACATACTACATATATACTACATGCATGCTACATACATACTACATGCTACATACATACTACATATATACTACATACATACTACATGCTACATACATACTACATACTACATATATACTACATGCATGCTACATACATACTGCATGCTACATGCATGCTACATGCATGCTACATACATACCACATGCTACATACATACCACATATATACTACATATATACTACATACATACTACATATATACTACATGCATGCTACATACATACTATATGCTACATACATACTACATACATACTACATGCATGCTACATACATACTACATGCATGCTACATACATACTACATGCTACATACATACTACATGCTACATACATACTACATGCATGCTACATACATACTACATGCTACATACATACTACATAGTATTTTTGTGGTTTGTTATGTTAATATTTATTCCGTAAAAGACAATGGCTTCGGGGAACAATGTGACAAGTATTGGTAAGTATGTTACTCTATGTTATATGTACTGTATGTCTATGTATGTATTGTATGAATGTATTGTATGTAGTATGTATGTAGTATATATGTGGTATGTATGTAGCATGTAGTATGTATGTAGTATGTATGTAGCATGCATGTAGCATGCAGTATGTATGTAGCATGCATGTAGTATATATGTAGTATGTATGTAGCATGTAGTATGTATGTAGCATGCATGTAGTATATATGTAGTATGTATGTAGCATGTAGTATGTATGTAGCATGCATGTAGTATGTATGTAGTATGTATGTAGTATGTATGTAGCATGCATGTAGCATGCAGTATGTATGTAGCATGCATGTAGTATATATGTAGTATGTATGTAGCATGTAGTATGTATGTAGCATGCATGTAGTATATATGTAGTATGTATGTAGCATGTAGTATGTATGTAGCATGCATGTAGTATGTATGTAGTATGTATGTAGCATGTAGTATGTATGTAGCATGCATGTAGTATATATGTAGTATGTATGTAGCATGTAGTATGTATGTAGCATGCATGTAGTATGTATGTAGTATGTATGTAGTATGTATGTAGCATGCATGTAGCATGCAGTATGTATGTAGCATGCATGTAGTATATATGTAGTATGTATGTAGCATGTAGTATGTATGTAGCATGCATGTAGTATATATGTAGTATGTATGTAGCATGTAGTATGTATGTAGCATGCATGTAGTATGTATGTAGTATGTATGTAGTATGTATGTAGTATGTATGTAGTATATATGTGGTATGTATGTAGTATGTATGTAGTATGTATGTAGTATGTATGTAGTATGTATGTAGTATGTATGTAGCATGCATGTATGTAGTATTTTTTTTTTTTTTAACATTTAACACATTAGCCGGATGATGGGACTACTACTGTCCCATCATTGGCTAATGTGTCAATCACTGTCATGGTAGCAGGCATCGCCAGATAGGACTTGTAGTCCCATCGGACGATGCTTGCACAGACCCCCGGACATCAGCACAGCCCCCCGGCAGGCCGGTACAGACCCCCACAGGGTGCACAGACCACCGGCAGGCCGGCACAGCCCCCCGGCAGGCCGGTACAGACCCCCACAGGGTGCACAGACCACCGGCAGGCCGGCACAGCCCCCCGGCAGGCCGGTACAGACCCCCACAGGGTGCACAGACCACCGGCAGGCCGGCACAGCCCCCCGGCAGGCCGGTACAGACCCCGGGCAGTCCACACAGCCCCCCGGCAGGCCGGCAGAGACCCCCGGCAGGCCCGAAATGACGGCGCATCATGATGCGCACACACCGCGCATCATGATGACGTCAGGCTGTCAATCAACTTTGAACTTCCAATTCCGATGCCGACTTCCGATATTGAAAAAATATCGGAAGTCGGTATCGGAATTCCGATACAGCAAGTATCGGCCGATACCCGATACTTGCGGTATCGGAATGCTCAACACTAGTCACGAACATCTTTTACAATCAAAGACAAAGAAAGTTGAAAGTCAATATCTCGTCCAACACATTGAAAAATAAACCTAAAGCAGTTTGACAAAGTTGTAACTTTAATATGAACAGACAAAATAGCTTAGTTACTCACCGATAACGGTGTTTCTCGGAACCCATGACAGCACCACAGACAGAGGGGATCCGCCCTTCAGGGACAGGAACCTACAGATATAAAGGGCGGTACCTCTCCTCCGCCTTCAGTTGGTTACAGAGCATCAGAGGGTCTCCAGGTTAGTTAGACAACAGAAATATATGCACAACATTATAATATTGCTTATTATCAGAAGCACCGTGCCTAAACGGAAACACTCTACTAACAGTAAAACGTGCTCACCACACTCGTGAAGGGGAGGGGAATAAGCGGGTGCTGTCATGGGTTCCGAGAAACACCGTTATCGGTGAGTAACTAAGCTATTCTCTCTCACCCATGACAGCACCACGGAGAGAATTACAGAGATTGGAAGCTTAGGGAGGGACCACCGCCTGAAGGACCCTACTCCCGAAGGTCAGGTCAGACGTAGAGGCTAGATCTAATCTATAGTGCCTGAAAAAGGTCGAAGGTGATGACCAGGTGGCCACCTTACAGATTTGTTCTATTGATACCTCAGATCTTTCAGCCCATGAGGTCGCCATCACTCCTGTGGAATGGGCTCTCAACCCTTCCGGGATGGTATTTTCACTGGATGAATATGCCAGGGCAATCGCATACCTTATGCACCTTGCCAGGGTACTCTTAGATGCTTTGTGTCCCTTCCGAGGTCCCTGAAAACACACAAAGAGAGAGCCTTCCTTCCTATATTTCTTGGTGGCCTCTAGATACTGCACTAGGCACCCCATCACGTCTAAAGTATGGAATTTGTCTTCTCCCTTCTTTTTAGGATTTGGGCAGAAGGAAGGAAGGACTACTTCTTGCATATCGCTCACTCTGCGAGCTGATGTTAGCGCCAAAAGAAGCACTGTTTTTAACGACAGGATTCTTAGGGATGCTGAGTGAATAGGTTCGAATGGAGAGCCTGTTAGCATGGATAGCACAAGATTTAGATCCCATGATGGTAATCTTTGATTACCTGGATCTGGATACGGTCTTAATAATCTGTCACCCAAGGATTACCTACCACATTATGGTTATAAAGGTGCCCAAGGCCGCTACTTGTACCTTTAATGTGTTGATCGCTAGACCCTGTTCTAGGCCCTTTTGTAGAAATTCTAGGATTTTGTCAATGTGAACCTCATCCTGAACCCTTACCCCCGAAGTGGATAAGAATTTTTTTTTTTTTTTTTTTTTTTTTTGTAGTGTAGTTATCAGGTTCTCTGAAATTCCTCTGTCTCTCATCAGTGCCCTCTCAAATTTCATGCTGTTAAATGGAATCTCCCTGCCTGAGGGTGTAACACTGGCCCCTGCGATAGCAGGTCCAGGAGATCTGGGAGGATCCATGGGTCAGTTAGAGAGAATATTCTTAGCCAGGAGAACCAGGTTCTTTTGGGCCAGAAGGGGGCTATTAAAATCATTCCTGCCCCATCTTCCCTGACTTTTCTTAGCACTGCTGGGATCAGCATGATCGGGGGAAAGGCATATGTTAGGCCCCATGTCCATGGGAGTATGAAGGCGTCCAGAGCTAGAGGATTCCCCCTGGGGTCTATGGAGCAGAAAGTTTCCACTTTTTGTTTCTGAAGTCGGCAAACAGATCTATGCCTGGGTCCCCCCACATTTTTACAATCTGCCGAAAAACTGACCGCTTTAGGACCCATTCCCCTTGTAATTGGGAGCGACTCAGAAAGTCTGCCTTTTGATTCTCCGTGCCCCGGATGTGTAGTGGTGACAGAGATAGCAGGTTTGCCTCTGCTAATTTGAGGACTCTGGAGAATGTTTCCATTAGGGCTCGGGATCTGGTTCCCCCCTGATGATTTATATATGGTATTGTGACTCGATTGTCCGAAATATGCGGACATGATGACCCCGGAGCAGGGGTAAGAAGTGTATTAATGCGTAGCCCACTGCTAAGAGCTCTTACTGGTTCGAGGAGGCTTCTAATTCTTGAACTCCCCACGTACCCTGGGCCACTTTGTTGTTCATGTGTGCTCCCCACCCCGTGGGACTGGCATATGTGGTAGCTATGTGTGTTATTTTTGTTACCCAGGGGATCCCTTTGGAAGGGTTGTCTTGGCTTTTCCACCAGGTTACGGAATGAGTAGTTTTTGAATTTAGGGTAATACGACCCTCTAGGTGTCCCCCTACTGCAGACTAGTTGGCTAGTACATCCCACTGTAGATCTCTCGTGTGTAACTGAGCCCATTGGACTGCTGGCAGGCAGGCGGAGAGAAAACCTAATCGTGACATCGCTTTTCTTAATGTCATGGAGGGATTTTGGATGGCTCTTGTTACAATTTGAGCGATTTTCTCCTTCTTGCGGTCTGGGAGGCAGCACTCTTGAATGTTTGAGTCCAATATTAGACCCAAGAATTCCTGTACTCTGCTGGGCTCCGATCTTGATTTTTTTAGATTCAGGAGCCAACCCAGGCCTTGCAGAGTGTCCATCACTCTGTCCCTCTGTTCCCAGCGTTTTTGAACCGAGCTGGTTGCTATTAAAAAATAGTCCAGATACGGGATTATTATTATGTCTTGCTCCCTTATATGGGCCATCATCTCTGCCCGTGGAGCTACAGATATTCCGAATGGCAAGGCTCTATACTGGAGTTCTCTTATCTCGCCCTTTATCGAGACAGCTAACCTGAGATATTTCCTGGAGTTTTTGTGAATGGAAACGTGATAATAGGCGTCGCTGAGATCCAACACCGAGATTGGTGGTGGACCTGATTGACTCCATTTTGAAGTTTAAAAATTTTTTTTTTTTTTTTAAATTTATAATTGTCTGAAACCTGCCGCCTGGCTTGGTCACCAGGAAAAAGAGGGGAGTAAAAGCCCTTGCCCCTTCCCTGCAGGGGAACCTCCTGGAGGGCTCCTTTTTCTACCAGGCTTAGGACTTCGTTTCCTAGGGCTTTCTGCTCTTGCATACTGGATCTTAGCGGAGTCATTACATACTTTTGAGGCGGGAGGGAGAGAAAGTTTATCCTTAGGCCCTCCTGGATTAGGGGTTTACTATCCATGGGTTGTTTGAGATTCTTTTCCAGGCTGGGAGAAAAAAGGGTTAAACTTCCCCCCACCCTGCGCAAACTATCACCTAGAGGGCTTTTTGTCTCAGGACGAGTTGCCGAGGAGGAACCCTCTACCTCTTCTCTTGTCAGCCCACTTTTGCTCTCTCGGTGGTCTCCGCAAAAGAAACTTTCTATTCCGAAAGGGCCTCTTAGCTGCATTTGAGAGTGCTGCTGCTTTGGACGATAACCAGACTGAGTCTGCGGATGAGTCCGCTAGGAAGGCAGCCGCTCCCCTTATTACTGGGATAGAGTCTAGGATTTTATCCCTTGGCGTCCCGCTATGGCTGGCCTGAGGTTACCTCCAGCTAACTGCCATGCACCTTTAAGAAAGGTATCTGCCTTTTTATCTAGGGGACCCCTGAGGGTGCCCATGTCCTCAAAGGGGAAGGCGAATTTTTTTTTTTTTTTTTGAGGCCTTTGCGACAGCTACATCGAGCTTCGGGCCCTTTTCCTCACAGGGATATTTCCTTTTAAGGGAAGGGACCGTGGTGTTTTTCCTGTCCGGTTTATCCCATTCTTTTTGATTAGACCCCGCACATTTTCATTTAGCGGGAACACTCTCCGCGCCTCTTCTGGCCCAGTCCCCCGAACATTATGTCCTGGACTGTTTTATCAGGCCTAGGGTCCAGCACCCCCATGGTAGACGTTACCGCTTTCACTAGTTTGTCTACCTCGTCTAGGGGGAAGCAGTGACGCCCCTCTGTTTCCTCGTCTGAGGATGAGGAACTGGAATCTGAGGGTTTTGAAGTGATTTCTCCCGATGTCGAGGAATCCGACTGGGAAATCACTATTGTGTCTTTCTTTTTTTTTTTTTTGATTTGTCCCTATGCTTAAGGGATATAAGGGCACTCTGACCTCCAATTTAATCGCAGCTTTTAGGTCAGAGGCCAAATCCGGAGTTTCCTAACACAGGATTTCTTTTGTACATGGTTCCGTTTTTTTTGTTTTTTTTTCTCTGCACTGTGGTGGTTTCAGTTCTAGTTTTGCCCCCGGTGGTCGTTAGGGTCATTGCACTTGAAGTTTTCTTTGCTTTGCCTTTTGCCCCCGGTGGTCACTGGGGTTATAGCAGTTTTTGGCCCCTGATCATTTGACCATTCCCTTTTCCTATGGGGTCACATGGTCTAGGCAGGTGTTAGTGATAGCGTCTTGTGAAGTCACTGCAGAAACCTGGTGAAGTTACCAGCTGGCTTGAAGCCACTGCTCAAACTGGTGTTGAACTCTGGCTGCCTGGTGTCCGCAGCAGAGTGAGATGGTGAAGGTGGCAGCTGGCTCTGAGGTGTAGAGCCACTCTCTCAAGAAATAGACAGGGGACTAGCACAAGTGGGCACTCCCTTTTCTTTTCCCCTTCTTTCCCTAGTAAGGGAAATGGAACTTTTAATACAATGGTGAACATTCACGAAGATCACTCACCCAAAGGTATGCGGCTGCAGGTATCGATTCGGGAGATGGAGTCAGGTCCTGAATAGGCTGCTCTCCTGGTGGCGATTTGCTCCTTGCAGCTGACGTGCTATGCTGCGTGGAGTGACTAATGGAACGACCATCCGTACTGCGTTCCTTTTGACGATGATTGTGGTGCTGCTGCTGCTGCTGCTAAAGCTGCTGCCTGGCTTGCTGCTCCTGTTGCTGGTCACTATCCCCTTCAGGATTGCCTCCAGCCTGGAGTGCTTGTGCAGCCATCATCTTAAAATTTCCCGGCTGGCGTCACCGCTCCCATCCTGCACCGCGGTCCCCGGGAGAGCGCTCCTGCGCATGCGCCGGTTCTAGGGACCCGGAAGCCGGCTTCTACTTCCGGGGCGGCCGCCATCTTGGTACACCTCTGTAACCCGGCGCCGCCCGCATGTTTACCGGGTCCCCGCGAGCCCCGACTTCCTCTCCGGAGCGGCGGCTCCGGCGTCACTCCCGCCCGCTCACCCGGCAGCCCGCATCGGCCCCAGCAGTGGCGGCTTCGGGCACCGCACCTTCCCGAGGCAGGGGCCTCCCCGCTGCCACCACCGGTCAGGCCGGCCCCGGATCCTGGACACACGAAAGGTACCGTCCTGTGGGTCCCTCCGTCAGGGACAGGAACCCAACTGAAGGCGGAGGAGAGGTACCGCCCTTTTTATCTGTAGGTTCCTGTCCCTGAAGGGCGGATCCCCTCTCTCCGTGGTGCTGTCATGGGTGAGAGAGAAAGACAGAAGACACATTGTTGGGAAGGAGAAGGGAGGGAGAGGACAAAGGGTGGAAAGCAAGCACCCGAAGCAGGGAAGGACAATGGTCAGATATCTATCTATTCTGATCTTTGCGCCCAGAAGTAGTCCTAAGGAGCTCAGACCGAGTCAAAGGACTCCACCTTTGCATTGAGTATCGCAGTCATATACTCCATCCGTCTAATGTCATTAATTCTGTAAAGTAGATGGAGGAAAGGCGGCGAGGAAACCTGCCTCCAATTAAGGGCAATGAAACATCTTGCTGCAGTAAGAATGTGAAGTAACAGCTTTTCCCCATTCCCCTAGGGGTAAGATTTAGCAGATATATAGTCGGATCTAGCCCAACTTCAGCATAAAGCACCTTCAGCATAAATCAATGAACTTACTTCCTTCCAAAAATTCTGAATCTCTGAACACATCCAGAAAATATGAAACAGTGTACCCCCATTCCAGGCCACAACTCCAACACACATTTGGAATCGCAGGGTTCAGTCTATTCAGAAGATTGGGAGTGTGGTACCAAAACATTAATATCTTGCACTAATTCTCTTTATAGAGGGTACACATAGAAGATTTTGCCACCTTTTCCCAAATGATATGCCATTTTGGGGTGAAAGTTCCCTACCCAGAATGGATTCCCATTTGTTCATATAGGGATGCTTTAGCTGACGATCGTCTCGAGGGGAACAGAGAATTTTATAGATTTCTGAAATCAAACCTTTAGTCATCGTCACCTTCCTGCAAAGCCTCTCAAAATCAGTTGGGAGGGAGATTCCTGAGGAGCCAAAAAGGGAAGAGGCAAAATGCTTGATTTGTAAATACTGGTAAAATTCTTTTATTAGTAATATAGAATTTAGATTTAACTTCATCAAATGAAAGCGGCCCAGGCATGTCCCCGTCCACCACATCCGCAAATCTAAATAGGCCTGCAGAGGACCAAGGATGGGCCATTGCATGTTCCAGACTGCTTCGTAACAGGGGTTGGAGAATGAAGGAAATCATAGGCGAATTTGGAGAGGCTAAACCAAACTTCATACATGTATGCCATATTTCCCTTGTAAATCGAATCTGGCCCAAAAGGGGCTCCGGAATTATCACAGTCCTTTTGGACCATAGCAAAGAATTAGGATGGATTGGGGCCAACCACAACTTCTCTATTTCTGTCCATTTATTGTATGCCCAAAACAAGGTCCACGAAGGGATTCTACGAAGATGAGCAGCTCAATAATATTTAGTTACCGTATGTCTGGGACCGATAATCCTCCCTGTGACTTATGGGAGACGAAGACACGCCTAGAGATCCGATGATGACCATCTTTCCAAAGGAACCTCATCATAGCTGCCTGGAGAGATTTGAGCTCACTCATGGGAACCTTGACTGGCAACGTCTCAAAATAATAGAGTAGTTTGGGGAGGAGGGACATCTTGAGCGAGGAGATCCTACCCAAAAATGATATCGGGAGCGACTTCCATTTTTCTAGCAATCTCTTCAACTCAGTCAGGAGTGGCGGGAAATTGGAACTATATAAGTTGTCGCAAGAGGAGGCAAGTTTAACCCCCCAGTATTGAATATTCTCAACTCTCCACCTGAATTTAAAATTCAATTTCAGGTGAACCAGTACATCTGAGGGGATGTTCAATGGGAGGACCTCAGTTTTTGACACGTTCAACTTATACCACGACAAATCACCATATTTTTTAAGATCATCCAAAAGATTAGTCAACGTAACATGAAAATTAGTCAGAGTCAAAAGAACATCATCAGCAAATAAGGAGATCTTAAACATCTTATCCCGAACCTCTATCCCTGAAATGTTCGGATTTTGCCTGAACATAGCCGCAGGCGGCTCAATACATAAAGCATATAATGGGGGCAATAGAGGGCAACCCAGACGGGTCCCATTCGATACTTTAAATGAGGATGACGTATGGAAGGGGAGCTTGATTGAGGCAATGGGAGCATTGTACAGTACTCTTAAAGCTGCTAGGAAGGGGGGCTCGAGAACCAAAGTAATTTAAGGCTTCAAAGATGAAGGATCAATTAAGGCAGTCAAATGCCTTTTCCGCATCTAGACTCAATATCAGAGACTGTAGTTAATTTTTCTTAGCTACATCAATTAAGGGTACCGTTACACCTAGCGATGCACCAGCGATCCCGACCAGCGATATGACGCGGTCAGGATCGCTGGTGCATCGCTAAGTGGTCGCTAGTGAGCTGCCACACAGGCAGATCTCACCAGCGACAGCGCTGGGGACAGGGATCGCTACTTACCTGTCAGACACGGCGATCCTGCGTCCTCCCGCCCGGCTGCACGCCTCGCTCGTCGGCGCCACAGGAAGCCCAGCAGGAAGTGACTGACGAGGAATGGTCCAGGAGCTTCTCGCGCGATCAGCGATAATCAGCGGGGGAGCCGGGCGGAGGTAAGTATCACATGCAGCGATATCGCTAGCAATATCGCTGCAACGTCACAAAATCGGTGACTTTACAGCGATATTGCTAGCGATATCGCAGTGTGTAACGGGGGCTTAAGTCTATCGCCCTTCTAGTGTTGTCTCCCCCCTGCCGGTTAGGAACAACACCCATCTGATCCTTGTTGGTGACCTGAGGGAGTCAACAGTTCAACCTATTAGCCAACAAGTGAGTTAACACCTTAAAATCAGAGTTCAACAGCGCTATTGGCCAGTAGTTCGAACACTCCAGGGGATCCTTCCCCTTCTTTGGGATAAGAACCAAGTAGGAATGGGCCAATGTTTCCGGCGTGGGGGAGCCCTCCAAGAAAGAGTTAAAGAGATTGACCATGTGAGGGGAGAGTTCTTCTGCAAAGGTTTTGTAGTACAAATATGTCAGCCCGTCAGGACCAGGAGTCTTGCCCGAGTAGAGGTCAGCTAGCATGCTGACGATCTCCTCCCGCGTCACACTCCGGTTAAGAGACTGCAAAGCTACCGAGGGAAGAGTTGGTAGAGTTAAGCTTGAGAGAAATTGGTGCAGCATACCCCCTTCTCTCAGATTTGTTTGGGTATATAGTATCTTGTAAGTTGCATAATTTGCTATAGAACGTATAGCACAGATCCGAAATTACAGCAGGATCATAGTGGATCGTACCATCAGAACCCCCCCCAAGGCCTGAGGATGGGAACTTAAGGCTCTATCCTTTATAATCCTGGCTAAAAGAATGTATGCTTTGTTACCCTTTCCATAATACTTTTCTTTAGAGTAGAAAAGGAGTTTTTCGATCCTGTGCGATGTTATATCTTTCAATTTATATCTGAGCGCCACAACTCTATTCAAGTCCCCAACTGATGGTGAGGTTACCAGCCTTCCTTTATGCAGTGTGCCCCCTCATAACTGCCTTATGAGCTTCCCATAAAACTGCTGGAGAAGAAACCGAACCCTCATTCAGACGGAAAAAGTCAGAGAGATGGTTCAACAGGGTCCTCCGAATTGTCGGATCCTTAAAGGGAATCTGTCACCCTTTTTTTGGCCTTTCACCTGCCGGCATAGACATCGGGGGCTTATCTACAGCATTCTGTAATGCTGTAGATAAGCCTCCGATGTAACCTGAAAGAGAAGAAAAACACGTTATATTATACTCACGGAGGTGGGCAGTCCGGCCCGATGGGTGTCACCGTCCCGTGTGGCGCCTCCCTTCATGCGATGACGTCCTCTTCTCCCGTCCTGTAATGGCTCCGGCGCAGGCGCACTGCTCTGCCCTGTTGAGGGCAGAGCAGAGTCCTGCAGTGCGCAGACGTCGGGAGAGGTCTGGCGCCTGCGCACTGCAGAATTCTGCTCTGCCCTCAATAGGGCAGAGCAATGCGCCGGAGCCATTTCAGGACGGGAGAAGAGGACGTCATCGCATGAAGAAGGGAGGCGCCGGACGGGACGGCGACACCCATCGGACCGGACCGCCCACCTCCGTGAGTATAATATAACGTGTTTTTCTTCTCTTTCAGGTTACATCGGAGGCTTATCTACAGCATTACAGAATGCTGTAGATAAGCCCCCGATGTCTATGCCGGCAGCTAATAGGGGAAAAAAATGGTGACAGATTCCCTTTAATTAAAACCTCGTTCAACCGCCATTGATATTTCCTGAAAATCGGACAAGAGGACTTAAGGTCCAAGATCACAGGAGCGTGATCAGACCAAGTAATGTGACCCATCTCCGACTTCGCCATCATCCTGAGAATCGGAGTATTCGCAAAAAAATAATCTATTCTACAGTGGGTGCAATGAGGGGGAGAGAAAAAAGAAAAGGTTCTGACCCTGAGGTGGTTCTATTCTCCATAAGTCAAACAGAGAAATAACCCTGATAAACTTTCTGAATGGTCTCATTAAATTGATCAAACTTTGTGAGGGGGGGTTTAACATTAATAGAGAAACTGTCAAATTGTTCAGAGAAGGGGATGTTACAGTCTCCCCCCAACAACAGAGCAGCTGGCAGAAGTTTTTGGATTAGGGAAAGAACTTTTCTCAAAAATTTGATCTGTCCCGAATTTCGGCCTCCAAAATGATGCATCTACCCCCGGAGTCCAAATATGCCTTTTGAACCTGCAGAGGACAACCTGAAGAGATCAAGATAGCTACTCCCCCTCTCTTATTATTTGAGAACGCAGAGTATAGGCCCCATCACACACAGCGATATCGCCAGCGAGATCGCTGATTTTGTGACGCCACAGCGATCTCACCAGCGAGATCGCTGTGTGTGACATGGACCAGCGACCGCCCCCCCCCCCCCGCCGAGTATTGCTGATCGTGCAGGACCGTCCTGGGCCGTTTTTTGATCATTGGTCTCCCGCTGGCCAAAACAAAAGGGAATGGGGAAGACAGAGACAACAAAGAACGCAAAAAGAGAAAAAAACAGACAATTTAAGAAAATATAACATCAATTTTCCCAGGATCTAGAAAAAAAACTGGATTGTGGCTGGTACTGTGGAACAAAAAAGGAAACAAACCCACAGGGTTGGAAACCCCCAACAGCCACAATAGTCAGGTAGTCGTGGCCCACCTCCAAAACTACCAAAATTAGAGAGCAAATTCAAACAAAGCTCCCCCAGACAACAAACATCTAGTTACAGAACCCCCTTAAAAGAAGGTAAAATGAGAAACGGCTATTAAGCTATAGGATAATACAGATATGAGCCTGCATCGGCAAATGCAACTAAAGAGTCAAAATCGTTAATCAGAACCAAGTTCTGCACCAATCCCACCTTTATGCAGGGAGGGGCGGAAAAAGAAAAGAGTTCTGTCCGTGAAGTCAACGGAGACCCAATATTCCCCTCTCCACTACACCGCCTCTCTGTCGGCTATTCTTCCTCTTCTGGGTCCAGTTTGAGGGTGGAGGCTGTCCCGGTGGATCCAGGGTGTCCCAATCAGGAATCTTGGGGGTCCGGAGATCCAGTTTCTAGCAGAAAGGAGGCAAATCAGCAATGGAACCCAGAGTCGCAGACACTCCATCTCTCCGGGCAATCAGGGCGAAGGGGAACCCACACCTGTAGGGGATGTTGAGGTCCTTAAGAATAGACAACATGGGCTAGAGAAGTTTCCTCTTTTGTAGTGTTATACGAGAGAGGTCAGGGAACGATTGGATGGCTGTGTCTTGATACAAAATCTCCTTCATAGTCCTGGCCTTTTTCATAATCCGTTCTTTAATTTCAAAATCGTGAAGGAGCAAATAATGTCTCTTGGAAAGGGGGAAGATCCCTTAGGCTGTAGGGCCAGATGCGCTAAATCTAGCCTAAAGGGGTTGGAGGCTGGGTCATCCAGGACAGAAGTGAATATCTCCTGAAGAATTGATTTAACATTTTCCTGACCGTCTGACTTAGGAACCCCCCTTACTCTAATATTATACCTCCAGCCCCTATTATCCAGATCCTCCACTTGAGCTTGTAGGTCACTAACTATCTTCAGCTGCATAGTAGTAGATGACTGGTGCAAGGTAGCCACATGGGATCTAGTCTCATCATGCTATCCCTCTAAAGAATCAATTCTGCATGCCAGAAGCTGGAGGTCCTGTCGCACACATGCAATTTCCAATCTACAAGCATCCTTGACTTCTGAAATTAATGCCTTGAAGTCATCTCTTGAAGGAAAGTGGGAGAGAAACTTCAGCCACTGAGGGGGCAAATGGTCCTCTGGGGAGCCCCCCTCCTCCTCAGAGAGCCTCCCAATGCAATCTGACCCTTCATCCACACATGGGTAGCCAGGGGTTAACTTAGCAGAGTTCCCTTTTGAAGCACAGTCCTCTGGGTTTATACAGTGAGACTGATATGACAGGGATGCAGCCTGGGAGAGATCAGATAAGAGACAGTGAAGGCTATTCCTCCCCATGTGTTGCACACCGCCTGAGGCTGCCCCCTGATGACTAGTAGACAAGGGCTTATGTGGTGATCCAGCAGGGGAGCACAGGATAGTGGCATCCCCCTGATATGTGGCCCCAGCATCAGGAGACCTGTCTGCTGCCTGGCCCGAGGGCCCCTCACCGCACCGCTTGGCTTCCTCTCCAGCACTCCTAACACACTCCCCAGCCAGCGTCCTCCGCGTTGCAAGATGGCGCCCCGACTCCCGCGGCGCCCTGGTCCCGGTGAAGGAAGACATCAAGGACCGTCACAAGATCCGCGGACGCTGTTCCCGACTGCACCAGGCTTTTGTGCTTTCTGGACCCCATCCGGTGAGTAGATAAAGCGCCGGTGCAGGGTGCTTTGGCCACTATAGTAAAGGGCCCGGCGGTAGCTCCTACGCAGCGCATCCTCTCAGACCGGCATCAGGCCACGCCCCCCACCATACTACATTTCTAATTGAAGGTACTTGCTAATATTATTGTACCTCCTACGTATTGGGATAGGAACTTGGAGGTTCTTTAAAAGTCTTTAACTTGAAGTCTTTAAAAGAGCCTCCGGGTCGCCCTATAATTTCAGGGAAAAACCCTTTGACTTAACCACTTTCACAATACTTGGACTGGCTACTAAAACCTTTACTAAAAGCTGTGCCATCCTTTGTAAAAGACTTGGGAGATTTATTGAAAAAATTGAAAGATTTTCATTGGCAACCACATTTCTCCTTTGCATCTATTGATGTTGAGAGCCTATATACCCGCATCCCCCATGATAAAGGCATAAGAGCAATAAAGGAGATTTTACATAACACAAACAAATCACAGGATTTTATTTCCTTTATTATCGAGTCACTCGATTATGTTTTGACACATAATGCCTTTAAATTTCTGGATAAGTGTTATATACAAAGAGTGGGCACAGCAATGGGCACGTCAGTCTCTTGTGTTTATGCAAATTTATTTCTAGCACGATTTGAAGAGTTTTATATAAAAACAGCCCTAAATCCATACTTAAAATATTTACAAGCATATTTTCGCTTTGTGGATGATATTTTTATTATCTGGGGGGGGTTCTCAGGAAGAATTTGCAGATTTTGTAAAATACCTGAACAATGTGAACAGTGACAACATGCGCTTCACATTTTCATTTGGGGGAAACACAATAGATTTTCTTGATGTCAAATTTAAAATAAAAAATGGCTCATTAAAAACAGAAGTGTTTAGAAAAGAAACCGCAACAAATAATTACGTACATTATAAGAGCGCTCACCCATTTCACACTAAAAAGGGACTTCCATATAGTCAAATGCTAAGAGTAAGAAAGCTGAATAACCATGAAACCATTTTTAATGAACAAATTTCTGAGCTGAAACAACGTTTTTTGCAAAGGGGATATCCTATGACTTTATTAAATGAAGCATATGAAAGGGTAAAAAAATTCTCAGATGGATTTATTAAAGGAAAGGACTAAAAAATTAAATAGTGTAGTCAAACCTACAAAAAAAATTTAATTTTTGTTTCAAACATATTGCAATGGATAGAGCAATACATGCGGCAGTGAGAAAACATTGGCATCTCATTGATGCAGAAAAAACCTTACACACAGATGGTAAATTAGTTCCGCAATTTGCATACAAAAGGGCACATAATATAGGTGATTTATTAGTACATCATAGACTTCATCCCCCTCAAAAAAATTGGCTACGAGATTTATCAATAAAAGGAAATTATAAATGTGGTCACTGCAAATACTGTCATATTCATCTGACAGGGAATTCTATACATTTTGGCTCTATTGAACATAAGGTACAAAACTACATTTCTTGTCAAACTAAATTCGTGATTTATATTATTTTTTGTCCATGTGGTTATTTTTATATTGGAAAAACTATACGACCACTTACGATACGTTTTGGTGAACACTATAATAATAATAATCATCATCTTTATTTTTATATAGCGCTAACATATTCCGCAGCGCTTTACAGTTTGCACACATTATCATCACTGTCCCCGATGGGGCTCACAATCTAAATACACTATAGATCTATTACATCAGGAAAGGGCTCACTGCGATTAATCAAGCATATTCAAGATGTGCATAAAGCTAACCCAGAAATTTTGAGTTTTGCAGGGATTGAAAAGGTCAATTTTCCACCTCAAGGAGGCAACCATGACAAAGCTTTATTGCAACAAGAAGCAAAATGGATCCTGAAAGCGAACGCACAAGGTCCTTTGGGACTAAATGACCGGATCGATCTATCAGTATTTTTATAAAAAATGTTATATAAAAAATTGTATGTAAAGTTATTTAGATTATAATCTTCCTATGATATTGTAAAAATATAGATTATCTTGTAAATCGATATGGAAAGATTTATTCTTTACAAGTATCTTGCACTCTGTATATTGTATAACTATATATTTTTTTGTAAATGTTTGTTTTACAACTTATGTATGTTAATTAGTAAGGTCCGTGATCCTATAAAGGGAATGACCTTTAGCGAATCCCCCTCACCTGGACCCATAGAAGCGAGTAATCGCGAAACGGCCATTGTCCGGCACCTCCCTCCCCTAGCATTCCTCTAACGTCCTGCATGTCCACACATCTATTGATGGAATTTATGTGAAATAAAGACGCACAGTTTTTCAGCTATATCGGTGAATGCTGCATATTTCTTCTTTTTTCGTTCACATTGGGATGTATGCATAGACAGCATCAACGTGCGCTCTGCCGTGCATCATTTTTGGGAGTATACGCCTACTGGAGCCGGAACTCACACGTACGTAGTAGACTGCATCCGAGTGTCCACCAGCAGTAGGCGTATACACCCAAAAAAGATGCGCACATTGATCCTGTTGGTACTGTTATAATATATGGCCCTGTTGGCAAATAGATCCAAATCCCATTTTGCAAGAGGGTGGGGTAGTTTGGATGCAAGCCCCGACGGGACCAATGGATGTGGACAAAACCGGTGTGTGAAAAGGCCCTAATAACTGCGACCAGGCTCTAACTCATGGATTTCAATGGGGGTTACAGAAAACAGCTGGGCTTAGCTGTTCTAGGCCGCTGCTGTAGTGGTCAGAGCGTGGATAGAATCATTCTTGTCTCAACCATGAAAGGCTTAGATGGGAAAAGCCTTTTTAATGCTAATTATGAAAAGTTTTTATGACAAAACAAGATTTTTAAAACCACTAATCTCCCTAGCACTACTGTTTCTCTGGAAATCCATTATCTGCTCTTCCAATGTTCTTTCTATTCCTGTGGTGTGCAGGGTACATCTGCCCCCCTATTAACCCTATGCTATATTCCAATACAGCCTGCCCTGAGAGAAGACAAGTCAGGGTACGGGCAGGAATCAGCACTCCAGTGCATGTCCTGATTGTAGAGGATCAAGTAGCAAGGAGGAAATCCTCCAATATTCTCTTATCACAGCGAGCATGTAAAATAAATCGCCCGACAATCGGAAACTGGAGCCAATTACTTAGCTGGGACTTACATCTATCGGTAATGTTTCATCTTCGTTTTCAGTCAGGCTCATGTAGGAATGATCTAAAAAGTAAATCAGAATGGACAAATGAGTCTCTCAGGAATGGTAATACCCACCACCCATGGACATCAGCCTGCCATCCGCCAGATATGAGGACCACTGTATAATTCACAGAGGAAATGGCTTTTTTTTTTTTTTTTTTTAATCTTGAAGTCACAACAGTCCTTCAGAAATGCTTATAAGTTGTGAGGGTCCTGAGACCCCCCACGGATCGCTCAAAAACACCTTCTGAGCACGGGCTTTGTAGATTTTTTTCTAGAGCTTCTCCTCAGCCGGGCGCTTTGACAAGGAGTTTCAAGCAATCGGTGGATGGGGGTCTCAGGAAACAGACCCCCACACATCTAGGGCATTTCTGAAGGACTATTATGATTCGAATTAAAAATATTATACTCTCTCTTTAATCTGAATTTACTGTAGATAAATTATATATTGATCTTCTACCGATCCTGAGTTACAAAGTGTGTTATACTCCAGAGCTGCATTCATAATTCTTCAGGCTTCCATGCAGAATCAACATCTGTCATTGTTGCTAAAAAAAAAAAAATGAAAAAATACAGACCCATTAAAGTCAATGGGACTGACTGGTAATGGAGCTAGGATTGCTGCCATCTGCACAGTCAAATGAAACTTGTGTGAACAGAGAGCACATTGTAAATGAGCAGATGCAGCTCGTGTCCCATCGCTATGTGCACCAGACTGGACTGTACTCCCTCCATACTGACATAGGGTTCCGCCACTAAGGTGTACTCCTATTTACAGACTATACAGCTGTCCAGGAACAGTGGAGGAGTAACAAAATCTGTACAGGTCCCACCTACTATGTGCATTTAGCAATGGTGTCTTTCTATGTGACCCGCTGATCTACAGGTCTCGTCTGGTACTAGACTACAGTATGGCTGCTGCCCCTACAGCACTCCTCCCAGAATATGGCAGTGTTATAGGCCTCTACATGGCACTAGTAGACACTGCATAATTAAAAAAACTAATTCTGTAGAGGAAGCCATTTCATTCTATAATAGGTTGTACAACACCCTAAAGCCCCCTTCACACATAGTGAGATCGCTAGCGATATCACTAAAGCGTCACCGATTTTGTGACGCAACAGCGATATCGGTAGCGATCTCGCTACATGTGACACTTACCACCGACCCGGCTCCCCGCTGGATATCGCTGATCGCGCGAGATCGGCCCGGTCCATTTCTCGTCGCCGGCTTCCTGCTGGTGCCGACGAGCGACTCCATGGACGCGGGCCAAAGACGTCACCCTTGCTGCGTGTGACAGATAAGCATCGACCGCCGCTGCATCGCTGGTGAGATCTGCCTGGTTGGCAGCTCACTAGCGACCATTTAGCGATGCACCAGCGATCCTGACCGGGTCGTATCGTGGTCAGGATTGCTGGTGCATCGCTAAGTGTAACGGGACCGTTACACTTTTTTTATTGACACAACATCTGCAGGCATATGTAGCGGAGGGACTATCTTAAACACCCAGCAGGGTGCGCTGTGTTACAGTTTATGTGCAGGTACGTTTCTCTGAGTGACCTCCAAATTGTATAAGTTTCTTTCTGTAATCCTCCACATTGATGATGACGCACATAACAGTCACTGTATGTCGCAAGTAGACAGTTCATTCTCCCATAATGTATGAGTGCTAAAGGCTGAAATCGAAAGCAGTTCCCAATTATTCAACATCCAAAATCTCTGCTTGCTGTCAGTGAATGGAAACATTTAATAATTACATCAAATCCCTGCCTCCATCATTCGAAACAGATACCTGTGCACTGCTTGTTACAAGTGCCCTGATACAGCTTCATGGAATACTCACATCTTAGTGGTCACCTGCCTCAGGATGTGGTAATTGGAGGGGGGCGTCAACTTAAAATTAAAAAAAAATATACATATATTTTTTACATCAATGTAAAAGTAGTGGGCAACCTCTTTAGGAACAAAGGGACCAGAACACTGATTTTTTGCTGTATACTCTGACAGTTTCTCTGGAGAACCCCTTCTAATTAAAGCTGCTTCACTGATTCTGTAACAGTATTTTTTTGTTGTTCCTCTGTTCTAATGTTCTGTCATTAGGAAACAAAGAAGCAAATTTTCCTTTCAACCAAATGAGCATATACCGCAAATCTGCTCTCTGGGCCCGACAGTGCGCGTTACTGGGCAGATACCACAGATCTGCTCTCTGGGCCCGACTGCCCAGTAACGCGCACTGATACCACAGATCTGCTCTCTGGGCCCGACAGTGCGCGTTACTGGGCAGATACCACAGATCTGCTCTCTGGGCCCGACAGTGCGCGTTACTGGGCAGATACCACAGATCTGCTCTCTGGGCCCGACACAGTGGGTGTTACTGGGCAGATACCACAGATCTGCTCTCTGGGCCCGACAGTGGGCGTTACTGGGCAGATACCACAGATCTGCTCTCTGGGCCCGACAGTGCACGTTATTGGGCATACAGATCTGCTCTCTGGGCCCGACAGTGCGCGTTACTGGGCAGATACCACAGATCTGCTCTCTGGGCCCGACAGTGCGCGTTACTGGGCAGATACCACAGATCTGCTCTCTGGGCCCGACAGTGCGCGTTACCGGGCAGATACCACAGATCTGCTCTCTGGGCCCGACAGTGCGCGTTACCAGGCAGATACCACAGATCTGCTCTCTGGGCCCGACAGTGCGCGCTACCGGGCAGATACCACAGATCTGCTCTCTGGGCCCGACAGTGCGCGTTACCAGGCAGATACCACAGATCTGCTCTCTGGGCCCGACAGTGCGCGTTACCAGGCAGATACCACAGATCTGCTCTCTGGGCCCGACAGCGCGCGTTACTGGGCAGATACCACAGATCCGCTCTCTGGGCCCGACAGCGCGCGTTACTGGGCAGATACCACAGATCCGCTCTCTGGGCCCGACAGCGCGCGTTACTGGGCAGATACCACAGATCCGCTCTCTGGGCCCGACAGCGCGCGTTACTGGGCAGATACCACAGATCTGCTCTCTGGGCCCGTCAGCGCGCATTACTGGGCAGATACCACAGATCTGCTCTCTGGGCCCGACAGCGCGCGTTACTGGGCAGATACCACAGATCTGCTCTCTGGGCCCGATAATGCGCGTTACTGAGCAGATACCACAGATGTGCTCTCTGGGCCCAACCGCGCGTTACTGGGCAGGTACCACAGATCTCTCTGGGCCCAGCTGCGCGTTACTGGGCGGATGCCACAGATCTGCTCTCTGGGCCCGACAGCGCGCGTTACTGGGCAGATACCACAGATCTCCTCTCTGGGCCCCGGTTCAAATCCCACCAAGGACAACATCTGCAAGGAGTTTGTATGTTCTCCCCGTGTTTGCGTGGGTTTCCTCCCATATTCCAAAGACATACTGATTGGGAATCTAGATTGTGAACCCCAATGAGGATAGAGATGATTATGTGTGCAAAACAGTAAAGCGCTGTGGAATGTGTTAGTGCTATGTAAAAGATTATTATTATTACACAGCTCTCCTCTCCGAGCCCAGACGCATGTTACTGGGGTATACCACAGATCTTCTCTCTGGGCTCAGAGAGTTGTTGATTTGCCAGCATCACAGGAGTAAAAGGTGTTATACGCTCACAATTAAAGGGGTTTCAACTTCTAGGACAACCCCTTCTTAAACTAAATGTTCGGCCCCGGTAAAAATAAACCTATACTCCCCTCCCGTGCCATTCCAGCGGTGTTGGCACTCGCGGTCCAGGGGCTGTGATGCAGTGAAATGACACGTGGTGCCCAGCGCCCAATCAGCGCTGGCGTCACTGGCCCTGCCTCCTGCCGACATGAAGAGGAAGTCTGAGATCAGCCGCAGCCCGGGCTTCCTCTTCACGTTCAGTTCGTACGAAGTGCTGGTTGGGCGCCAGGCATCGTGTGTCACTTCACCGCATCACAGCCCACGCTAGTGCAGACAGGGGGGGGATTAGAGGTTTATGTTATCAGGGCCGAACATTTAGTTTAAGCTGTTGTCCTAGTAGACGACAATCCCTGTACAGGGGAATCACTTTAGAATGAAGGTCACAGAATCAGTGCAGCGGCACGACATGGAGGATTCGGGGAACATGCGCTTTACTCCCCACTGGGTTCCATTTACTGACAGCAAGGAGAGGTCTTAAAGATGGATGAAACGAATAACAGACTAGGAGCCCCATGAATTTCCATGTTATTGTGCAGTGGGTACAAGGGTCAGAGGTCAGCACAGCACATTAACACGTTCATGGCCAGAGCAGTGCTGACCAACATTACGCAGCACGTCTGCTATACCACACCTGCCAGTGACAACAGCTGTGCTCCCTTCCCCCCACGGCCTGCGAGGCCTGTTGGCTGCTCCCTCCAGTCCCCCATCCTCGTTCTCCTCGCCCATGACTTACGTTGAGCCGCTGAGAAAACAGCGTGTGCCAAAGCGAAGAGACCGACGCCGACCAGCCCTTTCCGGATTGAAGATGCCATGTCTCCGGAGCGCCTCCACTTCCAGATTCTACAGCGAATAGCCGGCGGTCGCTGGGAGTGATGTCACACTGCTGAGCCGGCGTACGATTACACGGCTGACGTCATGCCACCGGCCAATCACCTACGTGCGCAGCTGACTAGGCGCCATGTTGTGGTTGGCATATTTCTGACTAACGGCCAAAATGAAGATTTCACAATATCCCCTTCCATCCCACACCTGCAAATAAAAGTAAAAAAATACTCATCTAGTCCGATTCCATCCTGATCCATGCAGCTCCCTTATTCTCTACTCATCACATCTTCATCACTGAGGCTAGTTTCACACTTGCTTTTTTTTGCAGCGCGTTTTTCCCGCAAAAAAACGCATTGAAAAAACGCATACATAAGCATACAACTGCTGCGTTTTTTTCAAGCATTTTTATGAGCATGCATGAAAAAAACGCAGCGTTTTTATGCGTTTGTATGCGTTTTTACCGCGTTTGCGTTTTTTTCCAACATTTTTAGGTGGCCCCTCACACTACCCAAACTATGACTTTACTAACCCTAACCCTGACCCTTAACCAAACCATACTTAACCCTAACCCTGACCCAAAACCCAACCCTAACCCTGACCCTGACCATAACCCTAACCCTAAATCCCCTTAACTAACCCTAACTCTAACCCAAACCCCTAAATTCCATGGTTAAAAAAAAAAAACGCATATGCAAAAAAACGCATACATGAGCATGCCAGTGCGCACATATGCGCATCCATAGGCTATAATGGCCATTTTTAGCGCAAAACGTGCGCATATGTGCGCATGCGCTTTTTTGCAGGGCCAAAAAATGCAACATGCTGCGTCTGGAAAATCCCAACGCACACCCCAAAAAAACGCAGCGCATGAAAATCGCATACATGCGCTTACCAGCGCGCAGGTATGCGCACCCATGTTAAATATAGGGGAAAAAACGCATGCGCAGGTATGCGTTTTTTTCCAGCGCTAAAAAACGCAAATGTGAAACCAGCCTGAGCCTTGGGTGGCATAGGTGAATGGTGGGGCTCAAGCTCCCTGCTCCATTTTCATATAAATCTGCAACCTAAAGACACAGATAAAGTTAAAAGTGGAACAGGTAGTGGCCTCCCAAAAAAGTGCCCAAAATCCAGAACTGTCCCGCCAGATCTGTGATGGCTGGGAGGCACACATATCACTTCCCATACACTCAGCTCGTCTGAGTAAGTCACTGTTTTCCATGGGAAGAGGGAAAAAAAACTGTTGGCAGATAGCTCTGGAGGAGGCTTATTTCTCTTGAGAACAAAGGATTGTGCATGTTGAAATTCACCTTGCCTGACTCTTCCTTTCCCCCAACATCTGCTCTTGCAGGGGAGAGTTGAAACACCACCATGCATGTGGCAAAATCAGCAAGTGTGGCTGACTTGTAAGAAACTGCCATATATAGTCTGGTTCTCTCTCTGGTTCACGTCTGTGCACTCATTGCCTATCTTAAATACTTGTTTCATGTTTTGACCACAGACTGTTTTCTCACTACTTTTGTGTCATCTGATTTTGTACCTTTACTGCTCTCCTGGTTCTTACCCAGCTACCAGTACACTGCTACCAGCCTGCACCACCGGCCAGCAGCTGACCCCAAGCCACGCAGGGGATAAAGGGCGAAGGCCAGTTCTACCTTTGAGATCTGGTAAATGGAGTGGCTTGTGCCAAGTCTGTCCATGGTAGCTATTTTTAGAGCCACCAGGCGACTACTGACAGCCTAATAACAGAAATTTTGCTTTTTTTATTTTTACAAATGTGGCGCCCCCAGGGTTAGGGTCGCCACACTGGCATTGCCTTCCTCCAGGGAGGGTGATGTCAGGCTTGGAAGCAATGAGGGGTCTCTCTAGCAGTTAACCATGTCATGCAACATGGTTCCCACTCCAGGCCAGCAGAGGGAGCTCTGAACCAGAATTGGGGGAGGAGTGCTCTCTGAGGGCCAGGAAGGGAAATTAGTTAGTGTGAGGAGGGCACCTGGAGGTTGAGCTGAGGATAGAGAGCCTCCCTCCCAGTGATAGCGCATGATCTGGAGCCTGGTCTCCAAGGTCGTATGGATACTGACGGTCCTGCAACAGAAACCAGAGGAATAGGAAGCTGTAAATGCTCTATTCCCTTCTAAGACTCGGAGGCACCACAGCGACGTGTGAGCCAAAGGAGAGAGAAGGCTACAGCTGTCTGCCATATGAGGGAGTTCTAAAGAGAATAAGCAAGTGGAACTTCAGTGTAACACCGTACTGCAAGCACCTAAAAATAAGCGCTAGAGAGACCACACAACCCGTCTGACAGAGAGATTCCTATGTTGCTTCCAGGCTCCTGTGCCATCTGTAATCTGGACCCTGAACTGCACTTACAAAGTAAAGGTAAAGAAACTACATTCCGCTGTGTCCTTGCCTTCTTTCTGCAACTTCTCCAGCACTGCTACATCTCTGTGCCAGACACTGCACCCTCTTCCACAACCCCTATTCTCTTCATTTACTCTGCCCTGGGACTACAGCCCTACCTGTGGAGGGCTATAACATCACTACTGCACCCCAACCCAACCATCTGTCCCAGAGGATCTGTCTGCAGCGTCGGCTTAACACCTCCCTTGCCGACCACCACACTCAAACTTTATTCCACCGCTCAACCCCTTTTACATGGGCCACGGACCGGGTCACCGCTGCTGTCACACCTGCCTCTGAGAACCGGCCCGGTACCAAGTACCCCACAGCCCTGGGAGGGCGACCCACAAACACTGCCCAAAATACACAACCCCCTGTTCCTTATCAATTGCTAACTCTTAGTTTAATCCAGAATTATGGAAAAAGAGGTTCTGGTCGAAGAGGGTGTATACCTTGTCACAATACACCCTGACATGATATATACCTTAACATTATACACAATGTCACAATATAACATACCCTATGACTTTATACAATGTATACCCTGTCACTGTACACCCTGACATGATACACTAAATACCCTAACATTATACACCATGTCACAATATAATATACCCCGTGACATGATACACTGTGTACCCTGTCTCTATACACCCTGACATAGTACACCATATACCCTATTATTATACATCATGTCACAATATAATATGCCCTGTGACATTAACCGGGTGCAGAGGTGGTTTTTCCCCCGCATGGCTGTCAACCAGGATGTTATACAGAGTTGATAAAATCCGGGATGAAGTGGTGGAACAGCTGGTAGTGCCATAGACGTACCGTCGGGCAGTGCAAGAGATGGCACACACACATGCTGGGAGGGCACTTAAGGGTAAAGAAAACCCAAGAACGTATTCTGCAGCTGTTCTTTTGGTCTGGGATTTATGCCTAAGTGCAGAGGTATTGTGAGTCATGTCCCTAGTGTCAACTTACCACACCCACTGCAAATTTCCCGAGTCCATTGGTACCTCTACCTATTACAGTTACCATTTGAGCGGATAGCAATGGATCTGGAGGGGCCTATAGTCAAGTCTGCCTGTGGCCCCCAACATATTCTGGTCGTAGTAGATTATGCCACTCATTACCCAGAGGCAATACCACTTTGTCACACTTCAGCAAAACTTATCGCCCGCGAGCTGTTTTCAATGTTCTGCTGCCTTGGGCTACCAAAGGAGATCCTTACAAAGATCAGGTGACTCCTTTTATGTCCAAGGTGAGCTATGTAAGCTGCTCCAGATTAAACAGTTGCGCACATTGGTGTACCAATTGGTTGGAGGAAAGATTTAATAAGACCCTTAAATCTATGCTCAAAAAGGTGGTCTCCAAGAACGGGAGGGATGGGGACATGTTACTGCCCTATTTGATGCTCGCTGTCCACGAAGTAACACAGGCTTCCATGGGTTTCTGCCGTTTTGAGCTATTGTACGGCAGGTATCCTAGGAGGTTGCTGGACATAGCTAAGGAGATGTGGGAACAGGAGCCAACACCGCATAGGAGTGTAATCGAGCACGTGGCAAGTATGCAGGAAAGGTTTGCGTTATTCCTGCCCATAGTAAAAGAGAAGCTAATGGATGCCCAGGCAGCACAGAAACGCACATATAATAAAAGAGCTACGGTCAGGTCCATTAAAGTAGGGGATCGGGTATTAAGTGCTAGTGCCCACCGCAGAGAGTAAATTCATGGCCAAGTGACAAGGGCTATATGAGATTCAGGAAAAGGTGGGGGAAGTGAATTACAGAGTGTACCAGCCCGGAAAGAGAAAACCAGAACTGTATCTTGTAAACCTGCTAAAAGCCTGGAAGGACCGGGAATATTTGGTTAAGGAGGCGACTCTGCTCGTACCATCAGAGAACCCTCTGTCTCCGGCCAAGGACGCGGCCGGGGTGAGATTAAGATAAATGACATTTTCACGAAACAGCAGCGACGGGTGGCTCGGTTATTGGTGCAGCGGAATACGGACGTATTCTCAAAACTACCCTGACTAGACCTCGGTGATCCATCATGACATTGTCACTGAGCCCCGTGTAAGGATACGGATGAAACCGTACCAAGTGCCAGAAGCCCGAAGGTAAGTCATTGCGGCTGAAGTAAAGCAAATGCTTCAGTTGGGAGTCATCGAGGAATCCCATAGTGAGTGGGCTAGCCCCACTGTATTAATTCCGAAGCCAGACGGGTCATTACAATTTTGTAATGACTTCCTGAATTTGAATGAGGTGTCAAAATTTTACTTTTATCCAATGCCCCGAGTGGACGAGCTAATTGAGAGACTGGGGGGAAGCCCAGTACTTCACCACGCTCGATTTTATCAAGGGGTACTGGCACGTGCCACTGACAGAATTGGCAAAAGAAAAGACCACCTTTATAACACCAGGAGGTCTCGATCACTATGCTGTCTTGCCTTTTGGAGTATATGCGGCTCTGGCCACATTTCAGAGGCTGATGGACAAACTGTTAGAGCCTCATCAGAAGTATGCATCAGCATATTTAGATGATATCATCTTCAGTAACGATTGGCATACCCACATGTCCCAGGTACAAGCTGTGTTGGATTCGCTCAGAATCGCGAGGTTAACAGCGAACCCAAGAATATGTGCGCTGGGACTCAGGGAAGCCCGCTACTTACGATAAATGATTGGCCGCAGGGTTATCAAACCCCAAATAAATAAGATTGAGGTGTAACAATTATGTGGGTACCATGGAATCTGATTGCAGGGGATAAAACGAATCTGAGACCAAAGCTGAGCCAAACAAGTGTGCTACGTGTTACAGAACCACTCAGCACCCAGAATATGTTGTGCAGTTATATGTATGTATAATAGGTTCTATGTGAGATGCATGTCCCTAATGCATCAGCCCACAGGCTGCACCCCTGGGCAGAGGGGACACGATATTCTCCTTTTGTCCGCCCTCCCCCCACCTTTGTAATTCCCACAGTAAACATCGGCAGGCTCCGGCCACCAGCGGCTTTTGTAATGCATGTACAGTATGGCCTTCCGCTTTTCTATTGGCCTGCCCTCTGTGTCTGTGTGATATATTCTGTGTCCTGTGAGTAAAGTGTGTTCAGACTGGAAATACGTGGAGAAGCAGTGATCTTTTATATGCGCCCATGTAACCAAGGAATTCCAGCCAGCGTCATTCATTCAGACTCCAGCCAACGCAGAGCGGACCTCCGAAAACATGGGGTGGTAGACCCAGTTACACTGGTGGCAGACAGTGGGATTTGATACCCCTTCTACAGGAGGAAAGGAATGAATGGAAAATAACTACCAGAAGTTAAAGAGGACTACATTAAAAGATCTGGTGGAAGCCCGAGGGTTGATCGCCAGCAACAAAACAAAAGCGAATTTAATAGCAGCCATCATGGAACACGACAGTGCAGCGCCCCCCAATGTGAATGTGGAGGAGACTGAATTCCAGAGGGAGGTAAAAAACAGACTGGCGTTCTATGGCCTAAACCCTGCAGTAGAGATCATACGAGAGGTGATGGCTGATGTGCGTACTGATCTGCAGGAAAAGATGGCCGAGCGGACCAGGATAGAGCTAGCCAAGATGGAGATGGCAAAGTGGAGCTGGCCAAGATGGAGATGGCAGAGCGGGGAGAGGAGAGTCAGCGAGCAGGGGGAGCACTGGCCTTCGACCAGGTACCTTCAACAGTAAGCCACAAAAAGATCCAGTATAATGCCTTCCGACAGTTGGGGGAGGCAGAGGAAGACATTGATGGCTTTCTGCAGGACTTTGAGCGGCAGTGTGCCCTTCATCAAGTGAAGCCGGAGGAACGGGTTCAGATTCTGGCCAGCAAGCTGACAGGCTGGGCAGCGGATGCCTATCGCATGGTACCTGATGAGGACTGTATGGACCATGAGCGGATCAAAGAAGTGATCTTGGCCCGGTATGCGCTGACACCAGAGGCCTACCGCCAAAAGTTCCACGGACTTATAAAACGCGTAACCGATACCCACGCTGAATGGGCCTGTAAATTACGGCGGTCACTGCTACAGTGGGTACAAGGGAGCCAAGCAACCACTAAGGAGGACGTCCTCCAGATCTTCCTGTTAGAACGATTCTTTAATGGACTAAACCCCCGAGACACAGGAATGGCTTCGGGACAGGCAGCCAATGACTCTTGAGGAAGCTGCTCGTCTGGCCGATGAACACCATGATGCCAGGAGTCCGCAGTTGTCCGGATCAAAGGTGGTCACTAGGGGCCCGCCCATGGACCTGGAGGGCCCCAAACCACCGAAGATTGTAGGGGGACCAGCTAGAAACCCGGGCTACCACAGTCCCCCTGGGGCGCGATGTCAAACCTGTCGTCAGCTGGGCCACCTGCAAAGACAATGCCCCAACCGGACTCAGGATACCCAGTGGCCAAAGGCGGGAACAGCTACCTTCAGCCGGGCTGCTGTACACTGCTACCAAGGCGAAGCTGACCCTGCATTGGGGGCTATGATTAACCAAGGGGTGGAAGAGATGGAGGAAGTGCTGCATGAAGTAGACCACGTGCAGGCAGCCCAGGCAGATAATCGACAACAGCATCGACAGGTCGTGTGGGTTAATGGGAAATGTATGCAGGGACTAAGAGATTCCGGGGCAACTTTGACCCTTGTGAAGCCTCATCTTGTCCGGGACCAAGAGAAGACGGACCGGACAGTGGCAGTCCGTGTAGCAGGGGGAGCCATACATCGACTACCCACTGCCAGGATTCACCTGAACTAGGGAGTCGGGGATGGCCTTGTTGAGGTCGGCTTGATGGAGGATTTGCCTGCAGACGTCTTGCTGGGAAATGACTTGGGGCCCATGTTGTCTGCATTCTCGGTGGCTCCTCTGGCTGAGACCTATCCTGTGACCACCCGGAGACAAGCTCGAGCTGCGGAGGCGGAATCACACTCAAAGGAGGCCCAGGTAAGACATCCCAGCCCTGCACGTATTCCCATAGCCAGACACATTTCTTGGGCCACCCCAGAGGAATTTAAGAGGGAGTTACTTGAGGATCCTTCATTAGAGGTATATCGTGGGAAGGCACAGGAGGGGAGAGGAGTACTGGAAGGGGAACAGTTTGTATGGAAGCAGAGACTCCTCTACCAGATCACAGAGTAGCACCACACAGGGATGAGCACCACTATAAAACAACAGCTGGTAGTTCCCAAGAAGTATTGGCAGGAGTTACTGCGCATCTCTCATGATATACCCTTGGCTGGGCACTTCGGCGTCAGTCGCACCAGGCATCGTCTGACACAAAACTTATTTTGGCCGGGGGTAACCCATGATGTTTGTCAGTACTGCCAGACCTGTGACAGTTGTCAGCGCATTGGCAAGAGGGGGGATCGATGCAAGGCCAAATTACGCCCCCTCCCATTGTGGAGAAACCATTTAGCCGAGTAGCAGTCGATCTGATAGGGCCATTAGCCAAACCCAGTCCGTCAGGGAAAAAGTATATATTGACAGTGGTAGATTATGCCACGCAGGATCCAGAGGCGGTTGCGTTACCAACATACTGGCAGAGACGGTGGCGGCCGCCCTGCTCCAGGTTTTCTCACGGGTTGGATTTCCCCGGAGATTATCTTGGACCAGGGTACCCAGTTTACAGCAGAGGTGACCAACCAACTGTGGAAGCTGTGCGGCGTAAAGTCCATTAGAAGCACCCCGTACCACCCGCAAACCAATGGGTTGTGGGAACGCTTTAACGGGACATTAAAACAGCTCATTGGGACTTTTACCAGGACCTACAGGGACTGGGAGAAATTCTTGCCACACCTCCTGTTTGCCTATCGGGAGGTGCCCCAAGAATCCACGGGGTTCTCCCCGTTCGAGCTGGTATACGGGAGACGGGTAAGGGGACCCCTAGACTTAGTGCTGGAACACTGGGAAGGGGAGGGCCTCATAGAAGGGGTACCTATTGTACCCTATGTGCTGCAATTCCGGGACTGCCTACAGGAACTGACCCAGGTTGTACGTGAGAACCTGCAGGCGACCCAGTGGCGCCAGCGCGTATGGTACAATCGGAGGGCCAGAGAGCACACTTTGGAAATAGGACAGAAGGTCCTGGTGTTAGAGCCCACTAAGCAGAATAAGTTTCAAGCTGCATGGCAGGTGCCCTACCAGGTAGTGGGGAAAATAGCCGACAACCTATAATGTTGCCGATTGTGACGACCCCAGGGTTATCCGCATGTTCCACGTGAATATGCTGAAGCCCTACCGGGAGCGCCTTCTGTGCACCTGAAGCAGGGGATTTAGCCGGACTTCCCTTGCCGGATGTCTTAGGCTGCTTTCACACATCCGGCTTTGTGTCTCCGGCGCCGTGCGGCGAAAAGCCGTAGGGGCGGATCCGGGATGTGCCGGAGACACCGGATGCCTGTGTGGCCGGATACGGTGGTGCCCACATTTAAAAGAGCAGTGCGAGACTCAAAGTCTCCGCGCATGCGCTCTGAGAAAAACCGGTCCGGCGCTGTCAAAAAACGTTGCAGCGAACGTTTTTTTGCAGACGCCGGACGGCTACTTTTTGCCGTATCCGGCAAAAATCGGATGCGCCGCATACCCATCCGGCACGGTGCGGCGACAATACAACTCTATGGGACAAAACCGGATCCGGTTGTTCCAAATTTCGCCGCATCGTGCCGAATTCAAAAAGCCGGATGTGTGAAAGCAGCCTTAAGGGAAAGGACTCAGTATAAAACATGGGACCAGGTACACTTGGGTGAAAAATAGGCCCCTGGGAGAGACAGCAGGCAGAGGCGTTGTTGAGGCTGCGACAGAGGATGTTTTCAGAGAGACCGGGGTACACTCGCCTGGCACAACACAAGGTTGAGACCCAGGATCAGACCCCCCTACGACAAAACCCCTTCCGCGTCCCTGAGTCTGCACGAGAGGGGATGCGACAAGATACAAGAGATGCTGCGTTTAGGGTTCATTGAAGAGTCAGATAGTCCCTGGGCATCCCCCGTAGTGTTAGTGCCCAAGAAGGATGGGACTACACGGTTTTGTATAGACTATTGTAAGCTCAATGAGAAAACAGTGACGGATGCATACCCCATGCCGCGTGTGGATGAGTTGTTAGACCGGCTGGCGGGGGCAAAGTATTTGACCACCATCGATCTATGCAAAGGCTACTGGCAGATTCCCCTTAGTCTTGACGCTATTCCCAAGTCGGCATTTGTCACCCCATTCGGCTTATTCCAGTTTCGAGTTATGCTATTCGGGATGAAGAATGCCCCGGCAACCTTCCAAAGGCTGGCTGACCGGCTTCTGGATGGTCTCCAGGACTATGCTTGTGCCTACCTGGATGACATCGCCATCTACAGTGCGACATGGGAAGAGCATCTAAATCACCTAGAGACAGTATTGGACAGGATCCACCAGGCCGGAATCACCCTGAACCCAAACAAGTGTCACGTGGGCAAAGCAGAGGTTCAGTATTTAGGGCATTTGGTGGGAAGTGGGAAACAGCGGCCAGAACCATCCAAGATTGAGACCATAGCCAAATGGCCCATCCCACGCACTAAAACCCAGGTCATGGCGTTTCTAGGGACAGCGGGGTATTACAGGAAATTAGTTCCCAATTACCACAGCGTAGCCAAGCCCTCACTGATCTGACCCGTAAGAACCAACCCCGCCAGGTAACCTGGACCTCAGAGTGTGAGGAAGCCTTCTGCCAACTAAAGGACGCCCTCACCAATACCCCTGTATTGGCCGCACCCGATCCAACTAAACGTTTCCTGGTTCCCACAGACGCTTCGATGTTTGGATTGGGGGCAGTACTGAGCCAAGTCGGGCCAGACGGCCAAGAACACCCGGTAGCTTACCTGAGTCGGAAACTACTGCCCTGTGAATTAAGCTATGCGGCCATCGAGAAGGAGTGCCTGGCGGTAGTATGGGCACTCTAGACGTTGCAACCATATTTGTATGGACGACAGTTTTCCCTCCTAACGGACTATTATCCCCTAGTCTGGCTTAATCGGGTCTCCGGAGACAATGCCAGATTGCTGCGGTGGAGTTTAGCCCTACAACCTCTGGACTTCACCATCCACCACAGCCCCGGCAAACAAAACGGTAACGCCGCTGGACTAAGTCGACAAACGGAACTTGTACCAACCCCATAAACTTCGGTCATCCACAAACCGATCCGTTGAGGATCAGACTGTGTATGCCGATCGCGTCGCTGAAAAGGGGAGCCGTGTTACATGTTACAGAACCACTCAGCACCCAGAATATGTTGCGCAGTTATATGTATGTATAATAGGTTCTATGTGAGATGCATGTCCCTAATGCATCAGCTCACAGGCTGCGCCCCTGGGCAGAGGGGACACGATATTCTCCTTTTGTCCGCCCTCCCCCCACCTTTGTAATTCCCACAGTAAACATCGGCAGGCTCCGGCCACCTGCGGCTTTTGTAATGCATGTCTGGCCTACCGCTTTTCTATTGGCCTGCCCTCTGTATCTGTGTGATATATTCTGTGTCCTGTGAGTAAAGTGTGCTCAGACTGGAAATACGTGGAGAAGCAGTGATCTTTTATATGCGCCCATGTAACCAAGGAATTCCAGCCAGCGTCATTCATTCAGACTCCAGCCAACGCAGAGCGGACCTCCGAAAACACGGGGTGGTACTGAAAAAGGTACCCCAGCTTGGGTAGACCCCGTTACAAAGTGTATTTAACAAAGTAAGAAGTGGAAACAAAACTAACAAATCTTCCTGCAATTGTAACAAAGTGCACAGCACAATATAGTGTAAGATAGCGCTTGCTGTTTGTGTTGGGGGACAATCGGCAGCACGTTTTAAGGAATACAGGGACACTTTCCACTTAAACAGTCTATGCGGTTTATACAACAGCATTATACAAAAAAGCGTCTTCTGGCCAGTGTCCGTGTCTCGCCGGGGTCCGTGCCTGGCTGCTGCACTGGGACAGTGCAGAATAGTATAGTAGACTGCATTATTCCACACAATATGATATTAAGCCCTGTTCACACTGCGCTTCTGTAGTGCGTCCGGGGGCTCTGCCTGAATCCCTCTAAAATAGGATTCACATAAATCCCCAAACGGGGCCACAGACTGCACTGACACCAGCAAAGGTCAATTGAATTTTTTTTTCTGAAACTGACTGATTTATTTTCTTAGGCCAGGTACACACAATCAGGAACTGGCAGCGCTTTGGACGCAGCACATGTCTGTAAGCGGCTATTGAACACAGGTGACTCCACATGTGATCATTGAACCGTGCAGATTCACCGCATCCAATACATTGTACGGGTGAGAGTTATCGCATCTCTGCAACATAGACATGTTGCGATCTGGAAAGATGCGCCACATGTCCATCACTATGGGTGAGCCGCGGGCGTCTGTGGATGCATAGTGGGCATGGAATCTCTTGAGATCCCATCCAATATGCTGTAACATCTGGACACTGCACAAGTACACAGCGTCCAACCCGCAGTGATTACTGATCGTGTGCACCTACCCTCAGAGTCTGTTTTTTTTGTCTAAAAGTGTCCACTTTTCTGTGGCTGTAGGAACACACGGACATGTTCTGAAAAAAAAAAAAAAAAAAACAACAACATCACATGTGGAATTCATGTGAACTCTATTCCCATCACTGCAGTCTATGGCTCTATACAGGATTCAAGCAGAACCCACCGGGTGCAGTAAAGAAAGACAGTGTGAACAGGCCCTAATGTAAAACACAGGCATTAGACATTAACTGCTGATCCCCATTATGGCGACACTACAATTACAGAACGATATATGCAGCAGATATACACTATACATATGCACACATGTATTTTATAAATACAGACACACTACATATTGTATATACAGTATATAGACACTGTGTACAAGGACAAATATAAGGTACATACACACAAACATTCAGATTTATACAGTATGTTCATACACTTTATACATGTATTTTACAATATACTGCACACATGCAGTATACATAAATAATATACACAGACACATACTATATACTGTATGAACATGCATATATGCTGTACACCCTCTGGGCAGTGGGCACTTCATCAAGGGGCTGCAGACACAGGGGGCCCCCCCCTTTGTGGGTGGAGGCCCCAAGCAGCTGCCTTGTCTGCCTGTTGCAAGCGCCCTGATTAGCAGATTCCTGTTGCCCTTAAGGGTTTCACAGGTCTCTGTTTCCCAGTTAATATCAGGGTAGTTAAAGTCCCCCATAAAAAGGACCTCATTATGGGTTGCAGCTTCATCTATCTGCCGAGGGAGTAGACTTTCCATGATTTCTGTTATATTTGCGGGTTTGTAGCAGACCCCAATGAGAATTTTGTTACTATTTTTCCCTCCATGAATTTTGACCCATATGGACTCGACATCCTCATTCCCTTCACTGATATGCTCCCTTAAAGTAGACTTTAGGCAAGACTTTACATAAAGATAAACCTCTCCTCCTCTCCGATTTTTACAATCCTTTCTAAACAGACTGTAACCCTATAAGTTAACTGTCCAGTCATAGCTTTCACCTAACCATGCCTCGGTTATTCCCACCATGTCATAGTGAGGCTAGGTTCACATTTGCGTTTGAGTCCAGAGCATATCATCCGCATGTGCAAACGCATGCAAAACCACATGCAAACATGCATACGCAGCATTTTTTATCAGCATCATCTTATGCAGGACGGCAAAAAAACGCTGTGTGTGCATGCGTTTGCATTATTTATGAGCATGCGATTGACATTTCCGCTGTTTTGCAGTAGCTTTTCCTTGACATCAGACACCCAATGGGCGTGCCTCATGGGATATATATATATATATATATATATATATATATATATATATATATATACATACACACACACACACACACACACACACACACTGCACTGGGGAAAGCCTCGTCTTTGGCTGCTGTGTCCAGCTGCAGGATGAATCTTGACATGGAGAGCTGTCATAATGAGTCACCGAAGGAGGAAAAAACAAAATACCAGCTAAGTCCAGAAAAACCAAAGAGGTTGGCAGCTATCGGATTGCAGACCCCTGAACCTATCCACAACAACTAGCAGTAGCCGTGGGGGGTTCCTACGGTGCCCTAGACCCCTCGATCACAGCCGGAGAACTATATAGCCTAAAGACAGAAAGGGGAAAAACTAAACTGCCCCAGAGCAGACCCCAAAGCAATAGGCAGCCCCCAACATATAATGACGGTGAAGCAAGATGAAAACACTAACACAGATAGAAAGATAGGTTGAGCAAATGATGGGGCCCAAGCTAACTACATAGGACAGGATAGGAAAGCTGCTATCTGCCATCCGCAAAAACCCTATCAAAATGAGCCAACCGACTGATAGGAAAGACAGGCCCTGAAGTCGCTAGGCTTCAAAAGACTATATCAGCACTCAGGTATATTCTGAAGACAGAGCAAAATATCAACAGATCAGAGACAAAAATGGAATCCAGCTCACCCCCGGCCGGGGATGGCAGAACTCCCAAAAAACAAGGCAAAACAAAAACAAAACTGAAGAGTACGAAGCAGAGCAGAAAAACTTAGCTTTGAGATGCAGGAATCAGACTGGTCTCCAGGAATCCAGCAGGAAAATCACCAGCCAGGAAGAAGGGCGTCGGCAGCCTTATATCCAGTCCTCAATTCCAGCCACCCAGTCATCATCCAGCTGCCCAGGTGTTTGGTAATCAGTCTCACTACCTTCTTTCACTAGAGGAGGGAGTTCATCAGACCTCAATGGTGAGGGGAAAAATGAACTCACATCAGTGAGCTATGATAATCTGGATTTACAATTGAAATTGGCTGTTGCCTTTGCTTGTCAATAAGAAAGACGACAAAGACTGAGAAGATGTCGTCATCACTTCTGGCAACACCCCATCCTTGAAGTCAGAGAGTGCCATGGAGCCTACCACTCTTTGTACACCGAGCTGCGTGCAAACCCTCAGAAGTTTTTTGACTACACAAGGATGTCTGAACAAAGTTTCGATGACTTGCTGTAGCGTGTCCGAGGATCCATCACCAGGCATGAAACATAACTCCGTCGAACAATTCCTGCTGAGGAACGTCTATTGGTGACCCTGAGGTACGTAATTGTGAAAAACAGACACATGTTCATAGTATTATTGTTAGAAAACCCATGTATTAATTTTTTTTTTCCATTTTCTGTTCAGCAGATTCCTGGATACCGGAGAGACCTTATCTCTCCATTTCCAGCTCTGGATTGGAGTGTCAACCCTTTCTGGGATTGTTGGAGACACCTGCAGGGCTTTATGTGATGTTCTGGGTCAAGAATTCCTCCCACAACTGTACTCTGGCTAAGAAATTCAAGGACATTTGTGATTTTCCTAACTGTGTGGAGGCTGTGGACGGTGAACACATTTGGATTATGAAGCTTGCTGGAAGTGGAACCGAGTATTTTAATTACAAAAAATACTTTCACTGTTCTCATGGCAATTGCTGAAAGTCGATTTGTCGCCGTGGACTTTGGATCATTTGGACAGGTAAATGACTCAGACTTTTAAAAACTCTGACATGGGCCAACGTTTATATAATAATTTCAATTTTCCACAGCCACGACCTCTTCCCAACACTGAGGGACCGCCAATGCCATTTGTTGTGGTTGGGGATGAGGCCTTTCAAATGTGTGCCAACCTTCTAAAACCTTACTCAAGTAGTGACTTAAATCACATCAAATGGATTTTCAACTACCGACTGACAAGGGCACGAAGAACTGTGGAGTGTGTCTTTGGCTTGCCGGTATCTAAAATAGAATTAGACTTACCGGTAATTCGGTTTCTAGGAACCTTCCACGACAGCCACCTTGGAGGTTGTCTCCCCGCCCTAATAGGGGACAGGAACACAAAGAGGTTAAATAACCCTCCCCTTCCTGCTACCTCAGTGTTTTTTCTGAATGTACTAGGCATGAATAGTTACCGCCAGTAGAGCAGGAATTATCAGGTAAACATATTATATAGGGAGGGAAATTAGTGCTGTCGTGGAAGGTTCCTAGAAACCGAATTACCGGTAAGTCTAATTCTATTTTCTCTAGTCACTTTCCACGACAGCCACCTTGGAGTCATGCCAATGATAATTTTTTTTAGGGAGGGACTACGGCTTGCAAGACGCATCTGCCGAACGTCAGATCCCTATTGAAATCCAGTCTATAGTGTCTGGTAAAGGTGTGCACAGAGGACCAGGTGGCCGCTTTGCATATCTGCTCCGAAGACATATTTCCTCATGCTGCCCAGGAAGTAGCGACTGATTGAGTGGAGTGGGCTTTTAACGATCCGGGAGGAGAGAGATGTCTTGAAGAATATGCCAGGGAGATGGACTGCTTGATCCAACCCGCTATCGTGTTCTCTGCCACTTTCTTCCCCTTATTTCTTCCCGAATACTGAAGGAACAGGTTCTGATCGATTCTCCAATCCTTGATTGCCTCGAGGTAGCGGAGAACTACCCTACGGACATCCAAGGTATGAAATTTTCCTTCCTTTGGATTAGAAGGATTTGGGCAAAATGAGGGCAACACGATATCTTGACTTCTATGAAAGTCTGACACCACTTTGGGCATAAAGGAGGGGTCTAGACGCAGTACCATACTGTCTGCATTGAGTAGGAGGTAAGGTTCCTGAACTGAAAGGGCCTGTAGCTCCCCCACCCGTCTAGCCGATGTGATTGCGACCAGAAACACCAATTTAAGTGTGAGAATTTTTAATGGGATTTCTGACAGGGGCGCAAACGGGGCCTGTGTTAGGCTATTGAGCACTAAATTAAGATCCCAGGGAGGAACCCGATTAGGGAGCGAAGGGCGAATTCTGCCTGCCGCTGTCATGAACCGCTTGACCCAGCGGTGTTTGGCTAGGTCTTGGTCAAAAAAAGAACTAAGTGCAGATGCCTGTACTTTCAATGTACTTGCAGTAAGCCCTAGATCTAACACTTTCTGCAGGAAGTCTAGTATTTGGGCAATATTTGGGTGGGTGGGGTCAGGGGCCCCCGGAAGGCACGAGGAGGACAATTTTTTCCATACTTTGCATTTGTTACCGGCTTTCTACTTTTTTGAAGAGACCGGATTACCTCATCCGACAATCCTTTGGCCCTCAGAATGTTGGCCTCAATAACCAAGCTGCTAGACATAACTTGGTTGGGTTCGGGTGTAGTAATGGACCCTGGAAAAGGTCGGTCGGTCTTCTGGGGTAGAAGAAAGGGACCTTCCTGGGCCATGTCCAACAGAGCGCTGTACCAGCTTCGTCCTGGCCACATGGGAGCCACCAGGATTGTCGTGACCCCGTCCGCTCTGATCTTTTGTAATGTTTTTGCCAGCATCGGGATTGGTGGAAAGGCGTAGGCCAGTCTGAAGACCCATGGATGGGCAAATGCATCCGTCCCCTGGGCTCCGTACGTGGGACTGAGGGAGAAATAGGTTGCTGCTTTTGTATTTTGCACATTCGCGAACAGGTCAACCTCTGGGTCTCCCCATCTCGAGGCTAGAGCCTGGAAGACCTCTTGGTTTAGAAACCATTCTCCTGGATGGACATCCTTCCTGCTCAGGAAGTCTGCCTGGATGTTTTCCGACCCCTTCAAGTGTACCACAGAAATGGATAACAGGTGCATCTCTGCCCAGAGAATATCCTTGCTGCTACCTTCTTTAGACTGGCGTACCTTGTGCCCCTTGGTGTCTGAGATATGCCACCGTGGTCACGTTGTCGGAGTATATCCGAACATGATGGTTCTTGACAAGGGCTGATGCGGCCTCCAGTGACTTTTCCACCGCCATCAACTCCCTTAGGTTCAAAGATCCAGATCTTATGTTCTGGGGCCACTGCCACGGGAAGTATGAATCCTCGATCATGGCTCCCCAGCCTCTCAGACTGGCATCGGTACATAATATTCTTAGAGGAAGCTGATCCTAGCTTACTCCTCGCCTCCGGTTTCGGTAGCTCAGCCACCACCAGAGGGTCGATTTTACATATCCTGGAAGTGGAACCCTCTTTGATAGGTTGTTTGGGTGCTTCCTCGTGTTTATCATGACGTATGACTGAAGGACTTGCGTGCGAGCTTGTGCCCAGGATACCGCCTGAATGCACGCTGTCAGGGAACCCAGGATGGACATGGCGTCCCTCAGCATCGGTGCCCTTTGGTCTCTGAACCGGATTATTCTCTTCCGAAGGTCTTTTTGACAATCTTCGGGAAGAAAGGACGTCCTCTTTTCTGAATCCAAGAGGATCCCCAGGAATTTTTAACTCGGGGAAGGATAGAGGGCCGATTTCTGGAGATTCAGTATCCACCCTTGGGTTTCGATCAAAAACCAGGGGAAGAGTCTTGAGGAGATCATTTGCATATTCCCAGTGCCTTCTGGGATAAGTGAAGAGTCTCCATGAGCTCAACAATCACTGGGTTTTGGCCGTTGCAGCTGAAAAGAGGAAATCAGAAAACCAGGGGAAGAGTCTTGAGGAGATCATTTGCATATTCCCAGTGCCTTCTGGGATATGTGAAGAGTCTCCGCGAGCTCAACGATCACTGGGTTTTGGCCGTTGCAGCTGAAAAGAGGAACTCGGAAAACCAGGGGAAGAGTCTTGAGGAGATCATTTGCATATTCCCAGTGCCTTCTGGGATAAGTGAAGAGTCTCTGCGAGCTCAAGGATCACTGGGTTTTGGCCGTTGCTGCTGAAAAGAGGAAATCGGAAAACCAGGGGAAGAGTCTTGAGGACTGGAGATCATTTACATATTCCCAGTGCCTGTCGGCGCGCGAATTTTGGCTCATCTTTCATTGTTTTTAAGAAATCTCAATATGGATGAGGCCAGGAGCCATTTGGTGAGCTGCATTTCTTGCTACAAGCCAAACTTCACATGCCACAAATGCAAGCTTGTGTCCCTGTTGGAGGAAAAGTTGCAAAATCTCGTAGAGAGGTTAGCTATGTTGAAGATCATTAAGGAAGGTGAAGAGTTCTTGGACAGAGCAGAATTTTCTCTTCATGTTACAGAAAGAGAAGAAATTCGAAGTGCACCTGAAGAAACAGAGGAATGGAGACATGTGACCCAGAGAAGCAGGAGGATCAGGAGGCAGTCAGCACCCATACTGCTCAGGAACCAGTACCAGGCTCTCACGCAGGAAAACGAAGAAATACATCAGGATAAGACTTTGCCAACAAACAGCAACCTTGTACGCCTTCAGAGTCCTCCTGGATGGAGAAAGAAAAATGTTGTGAAGAAGAAACGGAGAGTGGTGGTCATGGGGGATTCCCTGTTGAGAGGAACAGAGGCCGCTATCTGCAGACCGGATATAACTTCAAGAGAAATGTGCTGTCTTCCAGGTGCAAAAATTAAAGATGTGTCTGACAGGATATCAGGACTCTTCAGACCTACAGATGACTACCCATTCCTGCTACTACATGTGGGGACAAATGACACCGCAAGAAATGACCTGGAAACCATCTGCAGAGACTTTGAAGACTTAGGCAAGAAAGTGAAAGAACTGGGAGCGCAGGTGGTCTTCTCTTCCATCCTCCCAGTGGATGGCCATGGAACAAGGAGGTGGAATAAGATTCTGCAGGTGAACAACTGGCTACGTCGATGGTGCCGTCAGCAAAGATTTGGATTTCTGGATCATGGAGTGAATTATTTATACGATGGACTACTTGCTAGAGATGAGGTGCACCTTACGAAGACTGGAAAACATGTATTTGGAAGTCGCCTTGCTACACTTGTAAGGAGAGCTTTAAACTAGAACAACATGGGAAGGGAAGCAAAAGACCAGAAAAAGCCATACACCTGACAAATGCAATTGAGAACTCTGCTATTAGAAGTGAAAAGGAAGAACAAAGACAAAAGAATCTAATTAATAAAAATATTGGAGAAAGAAACCAATCACAAACTAAAATGTTTCTATACTAATGCACAAAGCATGGGCAACAAACAAGGAGAATTGGAACTACTAACACAGGACAAGAAATATGATGTCATTGGAATCACTGAAACTTGGTGGGACAATACATATGATTGGAATACAAGACTAGAAGGATACAACTTATTTGCAAGAAACAGACTTTATAAACGAGGAGGAGGTGTCGCATTGTATGTTAGAAACGCGTATATCTGCACAGAGATTGAAGCTTCAGAGACTGGGAGTTCTGTGGAAACTGTTTGGGTAAGAATACAAGGACAGAACAATGGAAAGGACACCATTGTAGGCATTTACTACAGGCCGCCTGTGCAAGCTGAAGATATGGATGAACTCTTTATGCATCAAATGGCCAAGTTCTCCAAAAAATATGACATAGTTGTCAAGGGAGATTTCAACTATCCAGACATTTGTTGGGAATCTCTCTCAGGCAAAACTAACAGGTCAAGGAAATTCTTATCCTCTCTTGCTGACAACTTTATCTTCCAAAAGGTAGGGGAGAAAACAAGGGGAACTGCTACCTTGGATCTAATCCTTATAAACAGGGAGGAAATGGTTGAGGAGGTAAAAGTGGCTGGGACCCTAGGAGGTAGCGACCATGCTATTTTAGAATTTTGGATAACTAGAGGCGGAAGACCTGTGAAGACTCAGACGTCAAGGTTAGATTTCAGAAAGGCAGATTTTAAGGGATTCAGAAAGAGAATTGGAAGGATCCAATGGCTGGATATCCTTAAAGACAAAAATGTCCAGGAAGGATGGGAAATCTTGAAAAATGAAATTCTCAAGAGGCATATCTAAAGAAGAATATAATGCTGTCTGCAGAACCTGCAGGGCACAAATCAGATTATCTAAAGCTGAAAATGAATTGAGGCTTGCAAGAGATGTCAAAAGCAATAATAAAGGATTTTGGGGATATGTCAAAAGTAAAAGAAAAGTCAAAGATGCTATAGGATTTTTACAGGATGAAAATGATGAAATGGTAAGACAGGATGTTGAGAAGGCTGAACTTTTAAATTCCTATTTTGCATCTGTTTTCTCTCAGAAAGGAAATGTAACATCAACTGTTCTTCACTGTCCTATTAAGGGAATAGAAGAATCCAGGATATCTAAACAGAAAGATAGTGAGGAAACACTTAGCTAACCTAAAAGAATTCAAGTCTCCAGGTCCAGATGAATTACACCCCAGAGTACTGAAGGAGATAGCAGAAGAAATTTTTGAACCCCTCTCCATAATCTTTGAAAATTCTTGGAGAACAGGAGAAGTGCCAGAAGACTGGAGAAGAGCAAATGTTGTTCCTATCTTCAAAAAGGGGAAGAAGGTGGACCCAGGCAACTATAGGCCAGTAAGTCTGACTTCTATACCAGGAAAGATCTTTGAACAAATTATTAAAACACCATGTATGTCTGTATCTGGATAAGAATGAAGTGATTAAACAGAGTCAGCATGGGTTTGTAACTAATAAGTCATGTCAGACTAACTTAATTTCCTTCTATGACGGAATCACTGATTGGGTGGATCAAGGAAATTCTGTAGATATAGTATATCTTGACTTCAGCAAAGCATTTGACAAAGTCTCTCATACAATCCTTATTGAAAAAATGACTAAGTATGGAATGGACAAGGCAACTGTTAGGTGGATTTATAACTGGCTTAGTGATCGGACCCAAAGAGTGGTCGTAAATGGCTGCACATCCAGTTGGAAGAAGGTCTCAAGTGGGGTACCACAGGGCTCTGTCCTGGGCCCTGTATTGTTCAACATCTTTATCAACGATTTAGATGAAGGAATTGAGGGTAAACTGATTAAATTTGCTGATGACACAAAGCTGGGAGGGATAGCTAATACTAGAGAAGAGAGAGAGAGGATTCAAAAAGATATAAATAAACTGGAGAAGTGGGCAGCAACTAACAGAATGGTTTTTAACAAGGAGAAATGCAAAGTACTACATCTGGGCAATAAAAATGAAAAAAGCTTATACAGAATGGGAGGAATAGGGCTAAGTGACAGCACATGTGAAAGACTTGGGTATACTAATAGATCACAGACTGAATATGAGTCAACAGTGTGATGCAGCAGCAAAAAAGGCAAATGCCATTCTAGGATGTATTAAGAGAAGCATACAGTCTAGATCACGTGAAGTCATTATTTCCCTCTACTCCTCTTTGGTCAGACCTCATCTGGAATATTGTGTCCAGTTTTGGGCACCACATTTTAAAAAAGACATCAACAAACTGGAGCAAGTTCAGAAAAGAGCGACCAGAATGGTGACCGGTCTGCAAACCCTGTCTTATGAGGAAAGGTTGCAGGATTTGGGAATGTTTAGTTTGCAAAAGAGAAGACTGAGAGGAGACTTAATAGCTGTCTACAAATATCTAAAGGGCTGTCACATTGTAGAAGGATCAACTTTATTCTCATTTGCACAAGGTAAGACTAGAAGCAATGGGATGAAACTGAATGGGAGGAGACACAGATTAGATATTAGAAAAAACTTTTTGACAGAGTGATCAATGAGTGGAACAGGCTGCCACGAGAAGTGGTGAATTCCCCTTCAATGGAAGTTTTCAAACAGAGGCTGGACAGACATCTGACTGGGATGATTTAGCGATTCCTGCTTTGAGCAGGGGGTTGGACCAGATGGCCCAGGAGGTCCCTTCCAACTCTACGATTCTATGATTCTATGATTATCTGTAGGGTTCTTGATAAGTCCTGGTTCAGCCAGGTTACCGATGGGGCGACGATCAGCAGATCGTCTAGATACGGCACAATGCATATCCCCTGAAGTTGAATGGAGATGACTGCTTCCTTCATGATCTTCGTGAACACCCTTGGTGCTGGGGATACTCCAAACGGCAGGGCATTGAACTGGAGGTGGCTGATTCCTTGGTCGTGGGAGACCGCGAACCTCAGGAACTTCCGGTGATCTGGATGAATGGGAACGTGGTAATACGCGTCCCTTAGATCTATTGTAGCCATCTGCCAGCCTCGTCCAATAAGAAGGATCACTGATTTCACTGACTCCATTTTGAACCTTCAGTACTTGATGAAGTGGTTCAAGGGCTTTAGGTTTATTATGAGCCTGTGCTTCCCTGAGGGTTTCTTTATCAGGAACAGGCGAGAGTAATGTCCTCTGCCCGCCTCTTGTGGAGGTACATATGAGACCACTCCTTCCCGTAGAAGTTCTTCTATCTAAAGCAGCAGGCCTTTTTGCAGGCTTGGGGACTGTGCCAGGGTAATTCTTAGGGCATGCGGGGAGGGGGGGGGGGCTCGTACTCCAGTTTCAGCCCAAATTGTATAGTGTGCAGGACCCACCGGTTCGAAGTCGTGGCCTGCCATTGGGTGAGAAACTGTGTGAGTCGACCCCCGACCCGGGAGTCACTGCTTCTCCGGGGCTGCTGCTGTTGGGGCACAATGATGTTTCTTCCTTTACCCCCTTTCGGGTAGCTCCAATGACCCGTCTTGCCCTTCCCTCTGAATGCCTTCTGAGAGGTCTGTTCTCTTGAGGGACGAAAAAACACCTTTTGGTGGATTTCTGTTCTGGCAGTGACTTATTCTTGTCGGAAACCTTCTCAAGGATATCATCCAGGACAGGCCCGAACACGTGGTGCCACTGGAAGGGGATGGCGCAGAGTTTCGTCTTGGAGGTGATGTCGCCCCCCCCCACGACTTCAGCCACAAGGCTCTCCTGGCTGAGTTTGAAAGGACTAGAGACCTTGCTGCCACCCGTACCGTTTCTCCTGAAGTATCAGCTAAATAACCTGTTGCCTTCTGGAGGATTGACAGGGAGTCTAAGATTTCCTCTCTTGGGGTACCCCTGATAGGTGGTCTTCCAACGTACGTAGCCAGAAAAAAAAAGATCTAGCTATGCAGGTGGAAGCAATATTTGCTTTGAGCAGGTTCGTAGAAGCTTCCCAGGACTTAAGGTGGCTTTCTATTTTGCGATCCATTGGATCTTTCAATTGGGAAGCATCCTCAAAGGGCAAGGACGTTTTCTTAGTGACCTTAGACACTTGGACGTCGATCTTAGGGATCTCCCAAATAGAACTATCACCTTCTAGGTAGGGGAAACCGATTTTTTAGCTCACAAGGCACCGTAAGTGCCTTCTCGGAGGAGGACCACTCTTGAGCTATTAGGTCCTGTATAACCTCATGAACCGGGAAACCCTTTCTACCTCTGGGTTTCAACCCTCCAAACATCTCATCCTGGACTGAGAGCCTGACCTCCTCCAACCCCATGGTATTTATTACCATGGAGACTAACTCCTCCATATCCTCTGAGGAGAAATAGTATTTTTTTGCATCATGACTGGAGGCGGACGTGGAGCCCTCATTTTCCCAAATATCCTCCGATCCCGAGTAACGGACTTCTCCTGAGTTGGCTTCCATAGGAGCCTTTTTCCTCTTTTTCGGGGCTGGGCCCTAGGCCACCGGGGTTTGGGCTGCTATGGAGGTTTGAACCTCCTGCCGAATGAGAGTTTTTATGCTGTCAAACAGGGAGAGTTGCTCAGTACGCAGGATATTTTGCGTACAAGGTTAGCATAACTTCTTTCTGTAGTCAGAAGGAAACCTGGCACCACATATACCACACTTGCAGGGGGTTTTTAGGGACAGAGGCCTTGTCTTCCTGCAAGAAGAAGAAAAAGGCTTACTCAGACCTGTGCCACCAACTATTTGACAGGCAAGGGACCGGCCTTGCTACTCACTGTAGGAGGGGGAACGCTGGGCTCCGCAGATGCTGCAGTTGAGGGCTTCTCACCATCCATGTCTGCACACACCACAGCCACACTGCGCTTACCTGGAGCTGCTGCACCCTTTTAAGGATGATGCTGCGTTCGTTTGCTGGGTGCTCCTCCCTCCTCCCCCGCCCCTGGGGAGGATACCGCTCGACCCCCGCCGCCATTGGATTCATTTCCTGGGTCCCGGCGCGCGTTTCCCCCTTACAGGACATCGGAGGCTGCAAACCGGAAGTGTGCATCAACGCTACTTCCAGTCTATTGCCCGCCCCCTCTGACACGCGCATACTGCTCCAATGCGGCGCTGGAAGGAGGAAGCCGGGATGCTATGCAGGACCCCGGCAGGCACCATACTGCCCCGCTTTACCCCGGAGGGCGCGGGAGAGGCGGCAGTTGTCCCGAGTCACACCGCCGTGGAGACGGGAGCAGCCCATGGGGAAGGAGGAGAGGCGAACCCCCCGACCTCGGCTGCCCAGCTCGGTGAGTACATAGGGGCTCCGCTCGCTGGCCACGGCAGCCCCTTGTGACCTCTTCATGCCCCGATAGGGGACAGGAAAAACACTGAGGTAGCAGGAAGGGGAGGGTTATTTAACCTCTTTGTGTTCCTGTCCCCTATTAGGGCGGGGAGACAACCTCCAAGATGGCTGTCGTGGAAGGTGACTAGAGAAATGGTGCATTTTGGGAACAGCCATAAATCTCAAAATGGAGACAATTGATGAGGTTGTGAAAGCATGTGTTGTTATGCACAATTTCATTCTTGCAAAAGAGCGACCCAACTTAGAACCTGAGAAACCTGTTACATTGCATGATTACCAAGAACACCCTCTGAGAACTACAGTGGAAGTTGCCCAGATGAGGGATAAGTTTGCTGCATACTTTCTGATAATGGACGTGTGGCATGGCAAGACAGAATGGTTTAAGCCGCTAAGTAATATGCACCTGTAATGTTTGCAGAATTAAATAAAATACCTGTAGTAAAAACACCTGTTACAAGGTCCCTCAACAACACAATACACACGTATGTGTTTGCAGCGGCGCTTAAATAAAACAAAAAAAACACAGATATTGCAAAGTAAATACAAATTTTATTTAATAAAAAAATTGGGTTTAGGATCGGGGTCTATCTGAGGGTGAGATGGGGTGGACCTTGGGGGGGGGGGGGGGGTGTAGAGCTGTGAGGATTGGGTAGTAGTTGATGAGGAAGGGGCAACAAATTGAAGGATTGGATCATGGATGGAATCATGGGAATGGATAGACAAACTGAAAGATACACACAAGGGAAGGTAGTGACAAATTTGACAACAGGGACACATTGCTAGGAGAAGGTGGAGGGTCCAATTTTGGCAGGTTTTTTTGCCTCTGGGTCTTCGTCCTGGTGGTAATCTGTTTTTTTGGCCTTTGTTTTCTTGGCCTCTGTAGCAGTCTTCTGGCGTGCTGCTGGACTGGGCAACGTGGTGGATGCTGCTGGCTGCAGGGATGATGAATTTGTGAGCATGGTGGATGCTGCTGGCTGCAGGAATGATGAAGTCGGCAGCAGTGGTGGCGGAGGATAGCTCGGTGCTGTGGGAGTTGTAAAGTATTTGTTCGGCTGCTGGTAATATCCTCCAGCCTGTGGATTTCTAGCTTTGGAACTGTAAGCAGCCTGGCAGGCCTGCATGACGTTGAGCTGGAATTGAGATATAATGTTTTCTGACACTTTGTGCTCTATTGCTGAAAAAAAAGGTGTGCCGGTCTCCCAAGGGCGGCTTCCAGGCAGTCAAGGAGTTTGTTAACATCCTGTATAAGTGTGTTCACATGGTTGAACCCACTCTTCTGTCTGTCACCAAGCACCTTAATCCCATCCTGGAAGACCGAGCTTAAGTGCATAAACTTAGGCATGAGTGACCTCTCCCAAGCCCTCTGCCGCTGACAAGAAGACCCAGAGAGCTGGGAGAAGAGAAAACCTGAAGGACCGTTGGCTGCCTGTTCCTCAGCCCGTGAGGCCTGACAGGATGCTACATTGCTGGTGAATGAGTGGCACTGCGTCTGTTCGATGAGGGGCCGCTTCAACAGAAGATGATCCAAGTTGAGTTGTGCACATCATGCAATGGTGATCTGGCAACTTCTTCAGGTCGAAGGTGGACCATCGCGCCCCAGGTCGAAGGTGGACCCTCGCGCCCCAGGTCGAAGGTGGACCCTCGCGCCCCAGGTCGAAGGTGGACCCTCGCGCCCCAGGTCGAAGGTGGACCCTCGCGCCCCAGGTCGAAGGTGGACCCTCGCGACCCAGGTCGAACCCATACTGCTTGCTGTAAAAGTTCAGTAAAATCAGAGTTTTATCAGCAGGAGATCACTAGAGGACTAATTCTCACTCGTCATCTAGTCCTCCTGCTCTGTATAACTCCAGTCCCTTCACTAATTAGCAGCTCTCAATGTACAATTTACACAGAAAGCTTCCAATCAGTGGTGGGCGGGTTTACACAGGACTCAGCATTCAGTGCACTGCCAAGTCTTGCTTCCAGTGATGCGTCACTTACTGGGCTGCTTGCTGTAGTTTTGTTAAAAATCACTGCTTTATCAGCAGATCATCATTAAAAGGACTAGTATGGGTATGTGCACGGGGTGCGGATTTGGTCGAGCGGGTTTTGGTAAATCTGCAGGTCAAAAGACATGCGGTTTTACATCTTCACAATGGAGGAGATGGCAAACCGCAGCGGAATTGTCAATTCTTTCCGCAGTTTAGAAACCGCAGGAAAACAGTTTGGAAAAATCCGCGCCGTCTGCACTGCGGTTTTTAATATCCATAGGATATTATGGTACTGTACACCACAGCCAAAACTGCTGCGGATCCGCAGCAGAATCCACAGCGTGTGCACACACCCTAAATCTGCGGCCATGTCTTCCTCCATACTCATGAGCTCTGTGTAACTACACCCACTCCTGTTTGGCAGTTTTCTGCCTATGCACAGTATACACAGAAAGCTGCCAATCAGTGGTGTGGTTAGGGATATACAGCACTCAGGATTTAGAGAAGTGCAGCAGAGAAAACAGGGATTTTATTAAAACTACAGCAAGCAGCCCAGTAAGTGACACATTGCTGGAATTGTTGCCTTTAGATGAGGGAGCAAAAACCTGGTGACAAGTTCCCTTTAATGCCAGGGTCACAAGGCCGTAGATTCTCACATCCGAGAGAAGCAGTCTGATAATTATAACACTCTGATTAACCTCTGATGTGAATGTCAGACTGAATAACATGAATTCACAGGGCTGGTTACTGGGGTCCATCTGATGGACCCTCCAGCTCTGAAATGCCCCTGTAGAATGGAGCTGCGGTGGTGCATGCGCACTGTGCAATGAGAAGACTATTACCTGTGATTAACATCTCAAGCTGAAGCACAAACAGATCACAATTAGATTTCCTGACGTAGTTAATAAAGGTACTGTCACACTTAGCGATGCACCAGCGATCCCGACCAGCGTTATGACTCGGTCAGGATCGCTGGTACATCGCTAAGTGGTCGCTAGTGAGCTGCCACACAGGCAGCGGGGGTCGCTACTTACCTGTCACACTAGGCGATCCTGCGTCCTCCCACCTGTGTCCACGCTTCGCTCGTCGGCGCCACAAGAAGCCCAGCAGGAAGTGACCGACGAGGAATGGTCCAGGACGTTCTCGCGCGATCAGCAGCGGGGGGAGCCGTCGGAGGCAAGTATCACACATAGCGATATCGCTGCTGCGTCACAAAACCAGTGACGTTATAACGATATTGCTAGTGATATCGCTTAGTGTGACAGGCCTTAACAGTCCCTCAGTTGCAGCAGACAACTTGTTTTTATGCCCTATTCACACGTCATTTTTTTCACGTCTGCACAAAACCAAGCCAACTAAAATTTTCATTATTGCGCTGCTTCCGATTTTCATTTTTTTTTTTTTATTGGTCCTTGTGTCCATTTCTACCAATCAGTACATCGGCCATTTCGGAAGTGAAGAGAAAATGTTTAAAAAAAAAAAAAAAAAGCCGTCACTCAGATCCGGCGACCACAACATAAAAAATGTTACAGGTAGTTAAAAAATTGCTGCTCAGGCTTTTTTTTTTTCCCCTCTCTCTATACAAATTTTTTTCCCACCACTTAAAAAAAAAAAAAATTGCAAATTTGGTATCATTGTAATTGTACCAACCTGATTGGTCCAGGCACTTAGCTGAGCATAAAGAACGAACATCAGACAATAGAAGTTATTATACACGTTGTAAGGCAGCGGTAGCACCGTACGCAGTGACGAGGCAGTGGCACACAAAGCTCAAACACAAAAGTCTATCTAATCTGTTTCTTCACAGTATTAAAGTCCAATTCACACACAAGTGGAAGTCGTATAGCATCAGTGTCCATTTCACAGCACCACATAGCACCTGGTATCCTCCGGATCGCAGCCGGGAACCATACCCTCCAGTATACAGCCAATAAATACACCAGTCAACCGCACCACTATAGGTGCCAGCGTTACTCTCACACAGGCCGTGCCCCTGCAGACAGTCTGCTCCCCACCAAGCAAACTCCACTCTGATACTGACACACCCAATGCTCTGCTGCAGGGGTTTTTACAATCAAATCTGTGGCCTTAGGCCACATGGAAAACCCGGACCGGAACTAAAACGGACTGCACCACTAACATACTGCAGTCACTTTCAAAACACAAAACCCAGAGCAGGTTTTCCCCAAATTTGTCTTGGACAACAGCATGTCCAAGATTACACTTAGGCTAGTTTCACACTAGCGCTTTGGAGCGCAGCGACGGCCTGCGCACGGCCGCCGCTAAGCCCATCCCCTGGCTTAGCGGCGCCGTGCGCTTCGTGGAATAAACGCTAGTGTGAAACTAGCCTTATTTCTGTTATTTCTTGTCTGCACTGCAGTCACCACTATGCCATTGCCCGTGATTGCCATGCACACCTTTGGACTTCCTACGCCTCCATGCACATCCTGGGGAGGACATCCAGCGCCCCCTAGCTGTAACAGGGGTCACTGCCTCACAACGTATACAGACACCATTACAGTCACTATTCTGATTACAGGACTTACTGTGCCTTCTTTCGAACTTAGATGAATCGCTCTCTGATTTTTGCTCATTTTATAAGAGAAATTAACACAACATCTGGAATGGGACAAAGAGACGTTTCCATATAAATAGTCTGATCTTAAATGCCAATGTTATCAATAGTAAATATTGCCATAACGAACTAATTAACAAATATAAGGTTTTCTCATTAGTAATGTATGGGACATGAGAATTGGGAAGTAGAGGAAGCTTGACATAAGAAATCGGAGACTTCTATAGATAGGAAATGGGAACTAATAAGGACAGAAGAAGAGTAGAAGACACGCATACTCACTCTCAGCTCCTACTATAACCCTCACAGGAGTTCTGGCCGAGCGTCTGCGTATCTATCCTTTATGATGTCATAAGAGGTGACACAACATTCTAGAATGTGCCCTGCAGCCAATGAGATCCCAGATACGCCTGTGTAATAAAGTCTATGGAGGGTTATAAGTGTGTGCGATATAGGGTTGCACTATGCTATCGGGGTACATTATACTATGGAGGTGCATTATATTTTGGAGGTGCATTATATTAATATGGGGCTGCATTATACTATTGGGGTGCATTATACTGTTATGGGGCTGCTTCATACCACTAAGGGGGGTGCATTATATTATGGAAGTGCATTATACTACTATGGGGTGCATTATACTATGAGGATGCATTATACTACTATGGAGGTACTTCATAATATGGAGGTGCATTATATTTTGGGGGTGCATTTTACTACTATGGGGGTGCATTATACTACTATTCGGCTGCATTATACTACTATGGGGTGCATTATACCACTAAGAGGGTGCATTATACCCTTATAGGGGGTGCAATATACTACTAAGGGGTGCATTATACCCTTATAGGGTTGCATTATACTACTATGGGGTTACATTATACCACCATTGGGATGCATTATACTATGGGCGTGCATTATACTACTATGAGGGTGCATTACACTATGGAGGTGCATTATATTTTGGGGGTGCATTATACTACAGTGGGGCTGCATTATACTATGGAGTGCTTTAAACCCCTATGAGTGCATTATTCCACTATTGGGGTGCATTATACCCCTATAGGGGGGCATTATACTACTATGGGGGTGCATTATACTGATACGCAGCTGCATTATGCTATGGGGGTGTGTTATACTACTATGGGGTGCATTATACTACTATGGGGCTGCAATATAGCCCTACGGGGCTGCATTATACACTAAGGGGTGCATTTTACTAATATGGGGTGCATTATTCTACTATGGGGGTGGATTATACTACTATGGGGCTGCATTATACTATGGGGTGTATTATACTACAATGGGGCTGCATTATACTGCTATGGTGGCACATTATACCCCTATGGGTGTGCATTATACCACTATTGGGGTGCATTATTTTATTGGGTGCATTATACTACTATGGGGCACATTATTCCACTAATGGGGTGCATTATACAACTATGGGGTGCATTTTACTACCATGGGCCTGCATTATACTACTATGGGCCTGCATTACAACCCTATGGGGGTGCATTATACCTTTATGGGGGTGCATTGTACCAGTATGGGGGTGCATTATACTGATATAGGGCTGCATTACACACAAAAGTCTCACTAATCTGTTTCCTCATAGTATTAAAGTCCAATTCACAGACAAGTGGAAGTCGTATAGCATCAGCGTCCATTTCACAGCACGACATAGCACCTGGAACCATACCGTCCAGTATACAGCCGATAAATACACCAGTCATCGCCGCCTACTATCGCACATGGACGCTTGTGATCTGCTCACCCTATCTTTAGCATAGGGTGCACAGATTGTGCGCTGGCCGTGCGCTAGTAGGATTTTGGCGTGCGCTGCGCACTTTTGAAGGTGCGCCGAGCGAGTCGAAATGCAACATGCTGCGTTCGGCGCACAGGGGCGCACCTTCAAAAGTGCGCAGCGCACGCCAAAATCCTACTAGCGCACGGCCAGCGCACGATCTGTGCACCCTATGCTAAAGATAGGGTGCGCAGATCGCAAGCGTCCATGTGCGATAGTAGGCGGCGATGACCGGTGGGGCGGGCAGGGAGCCGGCAGGGGGCGGGGCTTAGCGGCGCCGTGCGCTGCGTGGAATAAACGCTAGTGTGAAAGTAGCCTTATTTTTGTTATTTCTTGTCTGTACTGCAGTCACCACTATGCCATTGCCAGTGACTGCCATGCACACCTTTGGACTTCCTACGCCTCCATGCACGTCCTGGGGAGGACATCCAGCTCCCCCTAGCTGTAACAGGGGTCACTGCCTCACAACGTATACAGACACCATTACAGTCACTATTCTGATTACAGGACTTACTGTGCCTTCTTTCGAACTTAGATGAATCGCTCTCTGATTTTTGCTTATTTTATAATAGAAATTAACACAACATCTGGAATGGGACAAAGAGACGTTTCCATATAAATAGTCTGATCTTAAATGCCAATGTTATCAATAGTAAATATTGCCATAACGAACTAATTAACAAATATAAGGTTTTCTCATTAGTAATGTATGGGACATGAGAATTGGGAAGTAGAGGAAGCTTGACATAAGAAATCGGAGACTTCTATAGATAGGAAATGGGAACTAATAAGGACAGAAGAAGAGTAGAAGACACGCATACTCACTCTCAGCTCCTACTATAACCCTCACAGGAGTTCTGGCCGAGCGTCTGCGTATCTATCCTTTATGATGTCATAAGAGGTGACACAACATTCTAGAATGTGCCCTGCAGCCAATGAGATCCCAGATACGCCTGTGTAATAAAGTCTATGGAGGGTTATAAGTGTGTGCGATATAGGGTTGCACTATGCTATCGGGGTACATTATACTATGGAGGTGCATTATATTTTGGAGGTGCATTATATTAATATGGGGCTGCATTATACTATTGGGGTGCATTATACTGTTATGGGGCTGCTTCATACCACTAAGGGGGGTGCATTATATTATGGAAGTGCATTATACTACTATGGGGTGCATTATACTATGAGGATGCATTATACTACTATGGAGGTACTTCATAATATGGAGGTGCATTATATTTTGGGGGTGCATTTTACTACTATGGGGGTGCATTATACTACTATTCGGCTGCATTATACTACTATGGGGTGCATTATACCACTAAGAGGGTGCATTATACCCTTATAGGGGGTGCAATATACTACTAAGGGGTGCATTATACCCTTATAGGGTTGCATTATACTACTATGGGGTTACATTATACCACCATTGGGATGCATTATACTATGGGCGTGCATTATACTACTATGAGGGTGCATTACACTATGGAGGTGCATTATATTTTGGGGGTGCATTATACTACAGTGGGGCTGCATTATACTATGGAGTGCTTTAAACCCCTATGAGTGCATTATTCCACTATTGGGGTGCATTATACCCCTATAGGGGGGCATTATACTACTATGGGGGTGCATTATACTGATACGCAGCTGCATTATGCTATGGGGGTGTGTTATACTACTATGGGGTGCATTATACTACTATGGGGCTGCAATATAGCCCTACGGGGCTGCATTATACACTAAGGGGTGCATTTTACTAATATGGGGTGCATTATTCTACTATGGGGGTGGATTATACTACTATGGGGCTGCATTATACTATGGGGTGTATTATACTACAATGGGGCTGCATTATACTGCTATGGTGGCACATTATACCCCTATGGGTGTGCATTATACCACTATTGGGGTGCATTATTTTATTGGGTGCATTATACTACTATGGGGCACATTATTCCACTAATGGGGTGCATTATACAACTATGGGGTGCATTTTACTACCATGGGCCTGCATTATACTACTATGGGCCTGCATTACAACCCTATGGGGGTGCATTATACCTTTATGGGGGTGCATTGTACCAGTATGGGGGTGCATTATACTGATATAGGGCTGCATTACACACAAAAGTCTCACTAATCTGTTTCCTCATAGTATTAAAGTCCAATTCACAGACAAGTGGAAGTCGTATAGCATCAGCGTCCATTTCACAGCACGACATAGCACCTGGAACCATACCGTCCAGTATACAGCCGATAAATACACCAGTCATCGCCGCCTACTATCGCACATGGACGCTTGTGATCTGCTCACCCTATCTTTAGCATAGGGTGCACAGATTGTGCGCTGGCCGTGCGCTAGTAGGATTTTGGCGTGCGCTGCGCACTTTTGAAGGTGCGCCGAGTGCGTCGAAATGCAACATGCTGCGTTCGGCGCACAGGGGCGCACCTTCAAAAGTGCGCAGCGCACGCCAAAATCCTACTAGCGCACGGCCAACGCACGATCTGTGCACCCTATGCTAAAGATAGGGTGCGCAGATCGCAAGCGTCCATGTGCGATAGTAGGCGGCGATGACCGGTGGGGCGGGCAGGGAGCCGGCAGGGGGCGGGGCTTAGCGGCGCCGTGCGCTGCATGGAATAAACGCTAGTGTGAAAGTAGCCTTATTTTTGTTATTTCTTGTCTGTACTGCAGTCACCACTATGCCATTGCCAGTGACTGCCATGCACACCTTTGGACTTCCTACGCCTCCATGCACGTCCTGGGGAGGACATCCAGCTCCCCCTAGCTGTAACAGGGGTCACTGCCTCACAACGTATACAGACACCATTACATTCACTATTCTGATTACAGGACTTACTGTGCCTTCTTTCGAACTTAGATGAATCGCTCTCTGATTTTTGCTCATTTTATAATAGAAATTAACACAACATCTGGAATGGGACAAAGAGACGTTTCCATATAAATAGTCTGATCTTAAATGCCAATGTTATCAATAGTAAATATTGCCATAACGAACTAATTAACAAATATAAGGTTTTCTCATTAGTAATGTATGGGACATGAGAATTGGGAAGTAGAGGAAGCTTGACATAAGAAATCGGAGACTTCTATAGATAGGAAATGGGAACTAATAAGGACAGAAGAAGAGTAGAAGACACGCATACTCACTCTCAGCTCCTACTATAACCCTCACAGGAGTTCTGGCCGAGCGTCTGCGTATCTATCCTTTATGATGTCATAAGAGGTGACACAACATTCTAGAATGTGCCCTGCAGCCAATGAGATCCCAGATACGCCTGTGTAATAAAGTCTATGGAGGGTTATAAGTGTGTGCGATATAGGGTTGCACTATGCTATCGGGGTACATTATACTATGGAGGTGCATTATATTTTGGAGGTGCATTATATTAATATGGGGCTGCATTATACTATTGGGGTGCATTATACTGTTATGGGGCTGCTTCATACCACTAAGGGGGGTGCATTATATTATGGAAGTGCATTATACTACTATGGGGTGCATTATACTATGAGGATGCATTATACTACTATGGAGGTACTTCATAATATGGAGGTGCATTATATTTTGGGGGTGCATTTTACTACTATGGGGGTGCATTATACTACTATTCGGCTGCATTATACTACTATGGGGTGCATTATACCACTAAGAGGGTGCATTATACCCTTATAGGGGGTGCAATATACTACTAAGGGGTGCATTATACCCTTATAGGGTTGCATTATACTACTATGGGGTTACATTATACCACCATTGGGATGCATTATACTATGGGCGTGCATTATACTACTATGAGGGTGCATTACACTATGGAGGTGCATTATATTTTGGGGGTGCATTATACTACAGTGGGGCTGCATTATACTATGGAGTGCTTTAAACCCCTATGAGTGCATTATTCCACTATTGGGGTGCATTATACCCCTATAGGGGGGCATTATACTACTATGGGGGTGCATTATACTGATACGCAGCTGCATTATGCTATGGGGGTGTGTTATACTACTATGGGGTGCATTATACTACTATGGGGCTGCAATATAGCCCTACGGGGCTGCATTATACACTAAGGGGTGCATTTTACTAATATGGGGTGCATTATTCTACTATGGGGGTGGATTATACTACTATGGGGCTGCATTATACTATGGGGTGTATTATACTACAATGGGGCTGCATTATACTGCTATGGTGGCACATTATACCCCTATGGGTGTGCATTATACCACTATTGGGGTGCATTATTTTATTGGGTGCATTATACTACTATGGGGCACATTATTCCACTAATGGGGTGCATTATACACCTATGGGGTGCATTTTACTACCATGGGCCTGCATTATACTACTATGGGCCTGCATTACAACCCTATGGGGGTGCATTATACCTTTATGGGGGTGCATTGTACCAGTATGGGGGTGCATTATACTGATATAGGGCTGCATTACACACAAAAGTCTCACTAATCTGTTTCCTCATAGTATTAAAGTCCAATTCACAGACAAGTGGAAGTCGTATAGCATCAGCGTCCATTTCACAGCACGACATAGCACCTGGAACCATACCGTCCAGTATACAGCCGATAAATACACCAGTCATCGCCGCCTACTATCGCACATGGACGCTTGTGATCTGCTCACCCTATCTTTAGCATAGGGTGCACAGATTGTGCGCTGGCCGTGCGCTAGTAGGATTTTGGCGTGCGCTGCGCACTTTTGAAGGTGCGCCGAGCGCGTCGAAATGCAACATGCTGCGTTCGGCGCACACGGGCGCACCTTCAAAAGTGCGCAGCGCACGCCAAAATCCTACTAGCGCACGGCCAGCGCACGATCTGTGCACCCTATGCTAAAGATAGGGTGCGCAGATCGCAAGCGTCCATGTGCGATAGTAGGCGGCGATGACCGGTGGGGCGGGCAGGGAGCCGGCAGGGGGCGGGGCTTAGCGGCGCCGTGCGCTGCGTGGAATAAACGCTAGTGTGAAAGTAGCCTTATTTTTGTTATTTCTTGTCTGTACTGCAGTCACCACTATGCCATTGCCAGTGACTGCCATGCACACCTTTGGACTTCCTACGCCTCCATGCACGTCCTGGGGAGGACATCCAGCTCCCCCTAGCTGTAACAGGGGTCACTGCCTCACAACGTATACAGACACCATTACAGTCACTATTCTGATTACAGGACTTACTGTACCTTCTTTCGAACTTAGATGAATCGCTCTCTGATTTTTGCTCATTTTATAAGAGAAATTAACACAACATCTGGAATGGGACAAAGAGACGTTTCCATATAAATAGTCTGATCTTAAATGCCAATGTTATCCATAGTAAATATTGCCATAACGAACTAATTAACAAATATAAGGTTTTCTCATTAGTAATGTATGGGACATGAGAATTGGGAAGTAGAGGAAGCTTGACATAAGAAATCGGAGACTTCTATAGATAGGAAATGGGAACTAATAAGGACAGAAGAAGAGTAGAAGACACGCATACTCACTCTCAGCTCCTACTATAACCCTCACAGGAGTTCTGGCCGAGCGTCTGCGTATCTATCCTTTATGATGTCATAAGAGGTGACACAACATTCTAGAATGTGCCCTGCAGCCAATGAGATCCCAGATACGCCTGTGTAATAAAGTCTATGGAGGGTTATAAGTGTGTGCGATATAGGGTTGCACTATGCTATCGGGGTACATTATACTATGGAGGTGCATTATATTTTGGAGGTGCATTATATTAATATGGGGCTGCATTATACTATTGGGGTGCATTATACTGTTATGGGGCTGCTTCATACCACTAAGGGGGGTGCATTATATTATGGAAGTGCATTATACTACTATGGGGTGCATTATACTATGAGGATGCATTATACTACTATGGAAGTACTTCATAATATGGAGGTGCATTATATTTTGGGGGTGCATTTTACTACTATGGGGGTGCATTATACTACTATTCGGCTGCATTATACTACTATGGGGTGCATTATACCACTAAGAGGGTGCATTATACCCTTATAGGGGGTGCAATATACTACTAAGGGGTGCATTATACCCCTATGGGGTTGCATTATACTACTATGGGGTTACATTATACCACTATTGGGATGCATTATACTATGGGCGTGCATTATACTACTATGGGGGTGCATTACACTGTGGAGGTGCATTATATTTTGGGGGTGCATTATACTACAATGGGGCTGCATTATACTATGGAGTGCTTTAAACCCCTATGAGTGCATTATTCTACTATTGGGGTGCATTATACCCCTATAGGGGGGGCATTATACTACTATGGGGGTGCATTATACTGATACGCGGCTGCATTATGCTATGGGGGTGTGTTATACTACTATGGGGTGCATTATACTACTATGGGGCTGCAATATAGCCCTACGGGGCTGCATTATACACTAAGGGGTGCATTTTACTAATATGGGGTGCATTATTCTACTATGGGGGTGGATTATACTACTATGGGGCTGCATTATACTATGGCGTGTATTATACTACAATGGGGCTGCATTATACTGCTATGGTGGCACATTATACCCCTATGGGTGTGCATTATACCACTATTGGGGTGCATTATTTTATTGGGTGCATTATACTACTATGGGGCACATTATTCCACTAATGGGGTGCATTAAACAACTATGGGGTGCATTTTACTACCATGGGCCTGCATTATACTACTATGGGGCTGCATTACAACCCTATGGGGGTGCATTATACCTTTATGGGGGTGCATTGTACCAGTATGGGGGTGCATTATACTATGGGGGTGCATTATACTGATATAGGGCTGCATTATACACAAAAGTCTCACTAATCTGTTTCCTCACAGTATTAAAGTCCAATTCACACACAAGTGGAAGTCGTATAGCATCAGCGTCCATTTCACAGCACCACATAGCACCTGGACCCATACCGTCCAGTATACAGCCAATAAATACACCAGTCATCGCCGCCTACTATCGCACATGGATGCTTGCGATCTGCTCACCCTATCTTTAGCATAGGGTGCACAGATTGTGCACTGGCCGTGCGCTAGTAGGATTTTGGCGTGCGCTGCGCACTTTTGAAGGTGCGCCGAGCGTGCCGAAATGCAACATGCTGCGTTCGGCGCACACGGGCGCACCTTCAAAAGTGCGCAGCACACGCCAAAATCCTACTAGCGCACGGCCAGCGCACGATCTGCGCACCCTATGCTAAAGATAGGGTGCGCAGATCGCAAGCGTCCATGTGCAATAGTAGGCGGCGATGACCAGATGGGGCGGGCAGGGAGCCGGCAGGGGGCGGGGCTTAGCGGCACCGTGCGCTTCGTGGAATAAACGCTAGTGTGAAACTAGCCTTATTTCTGTTATTTCTTGTCTGCACTGCAGTCACCACTATGCCATTGCCCGTGATTGCCATGCACACCTTTGGACTTCCTACGCCTCCATGCACATCCTGGGGAGGACATCCAGCGCCCCCTAGCTGTAACAGGAGTCACTGCCTCACAACGTATACAGACACCTTTACAGTCACTATTCTGATTACAGGACTTACCTTCTTTCGAACTTAGATGAATCGCTCTCTGATTTTTGCTCATTTTATAATAGAAATTAACACAACATCTGGAATGGGACAAAGAGACGTTTCCATATAAATAGTCTGATCTTAAATGCCAATGTTATCAATAGTAAATATTGCCATAACGAACTAATTAACAAATATAAGGTTTTCTCATTAATAATGTATGGGACATGAGAATTGGGAAGTAGAGGAAGCTTGACATAAGAAATCGGAGACTTCTATAGATAGGACATGGGAACTAATAAGGACAGAAGAAGAGTAGAAGACACGCATACTCACTCTCAGCTCCTACTATAAGACTCACAGGAGTTCTGGCCGAGCGTCTGCGTATCTATCCTTTATGATGTCATAAGAGGTGACACAACATTCTAGAATGTGCCCTGCAGCCAATGAGATCCCAGATACGCCTGTGTAATAAAGTCTATGGAGGGTTATAAGTGTGTGCGATATAGGGTTGCACTATGCTATCGGGGTACATTATACTATGGAGGTGCATTATATTTTGGAGGTGCATTATATTAATATGGGGCTGCATTATACTATTGGGGTGCATTATACTGTTATGGGGCTGCTTCATACCACTAAGGGGGGTGCATTATATTATGGAAGTGCATTATACTACTATGGGGTGCATTATACTATGAGGATGCATTATACTACTATGGGGGTACTTCATAATATGGAGGTGCATTATATTTTGGGGGTGCATTTTACTACTATGGGGGTGCATTATACTACTATTCGGCTGCATTATACTACTATGGGGTGCATTATACCACTAAGAGGGTACATTATACCCTTATAGGGGGTGCAATATACTACTAAGGGGTGCATTATACCCCTATGGGGTTGCATTATACTACTATGGGGTTACATTATACCACTATTGGGATGCATTATACTATGGGCGTGCATTATACTACTATGAGGGTGCATTACACTATGGAGGTGTATTATATTTTGGGGGTGCATTATACTACAATGGGGCTGCATTATACTATGGAGTGCTTTAAACCCCTATGAGAGTGCATTATTCCACTATTGGGGTGCATTATACCCCTATAGGGGGCATTATACTACTATGGGGGTGCATTATACTGATACGCGGCTGCATTATGCTATGGGGATGTGTTATACTACTATGGGGTGCATTATACTACTATGGGGCTGCAATATAGCCCTATGGTGCTGCATTATACACTAAGGGGTGCATTTTACTAATATGGGGTGCATTATTCTACTATGGAGGTGGATTATACTACTATGGGGCTGCATTATACTATGGGGGTGCATTTTCCTATGGGGGTGCACTATACTACTATGGGGCTGCATAATACTACTATGGGGGTGAATTATACTACTATGAGGCTGCATTATATTATGGGGTGTATTATACTACTATGGGGCGCATTATACTACAATGGGGCTGCATTATACTGCTATGGTGGCACATTATACCCCTATGGGTGTGCATTATACTACTATTGGGGTGCATTATTTTATTGGGTGCATTATACTACTATGGGGCACATTATTCCACTATGGAGTTGCATTATATTTTGGGGGTGCATTATACTACAGTGGGGCTGCATTATACTATGGAGTGCTTTAAACCCCTATGAGTGCATTATTCCACTATTGGGGTGCATTATACTGATACGCAGCTGCATTATGCTATGGGGGTGTGTTATACTACTATGGGGTGCATTATACTACTATGGGGCTGCAATATAGCCCTACGGGGCTGCATTATACACTAAGGGGTGCATTTTACTAATATGGGGTGCATTATTCTACTATGGGGGTGGATTATACTACTATGGGGCTGCATTATACTATGGGGTGTATTATACTACAATGGGGCTGCATTATACTGCTATGGTGGCACATTATACCCCTATGGGTGTGCATTATACCACTATTGGGGTGCATTATTTTATTGGGTGCATTATACTACTATGGGGCACATTATTCCACTAATGGGGTGCATTAAACAACTATGGGGTGCATTTTACTACCATGGGCCTGCATTATACTACTATGGGGCTGCATTACAACCCTATGGGGGTGCATTATACCTTTATGGGGGTGCATTGTACCAGTATGGGGGTGCATTATACTATGGGGGTGCATTATACTGATATAGGGCTGCATTATACACAAAAGTCTCACTAATCTGTTTCCTCACAGTATTAAAGTCCAATTCACATACAAGTGGAAGTCGTATAGCATCAGCGTCCATTTCACAGCACGACATAGCACCTGGAACCATACCGTCCAGTATACAGCCGATAAATACACCAGTCATCGCCGCCTACTATCGCACATGGACGCTTGCGATCTGCTCACCCTATCTTTAGCATAGGGTGCACAGATTGTGCGCTGGCCGTGCGCTAGTAGGATTTTGGCGTGCGCTGCGCACTTTTGAAGGTGTGCCGAGCGCGTCGAAATGCAACATGCTGCGTTCGGCGCACACGGGCGCACCTTCAAAAGTGCGCAGCGCACGCCAAAATCCTACTAGCGCACGGCCAGCGCACGATCTGTGCACCCTATGCTAAAGATAGGGTGCGCAGATCGCAAGCGTCCATGTGCGATAGTAGGCGGCGATGACCAGATGGGGCGGGCAGGGAGCCGGCAGGGGGCGGGGCTTAGCGGCACCGTGCGCTTCGTGGAATAAACGCTAGTGTGAAACTAGCCTTATTTCTGTTATTTCTTGTCTGCACTGCAGTCACCACTATGCCATAGAGTAGAAGACACGCATACTCACTCTCAGCTCCTACTATAAGACTCACAGGAGTTCTGGCCGAGCGTCTGCGTATTTATCCTTTATGATGTCATAAGAGGTGACACAACTTTCTAGAATGTGCCCTGCAGCCAATGAGATCCCAGATACGCCTGTGTAATAAAGTCTATGGAGGCTTATAAGTGTGTGTGATATAGGGTTGCACTATGCTATCGGGGTGCATTATATTTTGGGGGTGCATTATACTAATATGGAGCTGCATTATACTATTGGGGTGCATTATACTGTTATTGGGGCTGCTTCATAACACTAAGGGGGGTGCATTATATTATGGAAGTGCATTATACTACTATGGGGTGCATTATGCTATGAGGATGCATTATACTACTAATGGGGTACTTCATAATATGAAGGTGCATTATATTTTGGGGGTGCATTTTACTACTATGGGGGTGCATTATACTACTATTCGGCTGCATTATACTACTATGGGGTGCATTATACCACTAAGAGGGTACATTATACCCCTATAGGGGGTGCAATATACTACTATGGGGTGAATTATACTACTATGAGGCTGCATTATATTATGGGGTGTATTATACTACTATGGGGCGCATTATACTACAATGGGGCTGCATTATACTGCTATGGTGGCACATTATACCCCTATGGGTGTGCATTATACCACTATTGGGGTGCATTATTTTATTAGGTGCATTATACTACTATGGGGCACATTATTCCACTAATGGGGTGCATTATACAACTATGGGGTGCATTTTACTACCATGGGCCTGCATTACAACCCTATGGGGGTGCATTGTACCAGTATGGGGGTGCATTGTACCAGTATGGGGGTGCATTGTACTGATATAGGGCTGCATTATACTATGGGGCATATTATACTACTATGGGGTGCATTACACTACTTGGGGGCTGCATTATATTACTATGGGAGTGCATTATATTATGGGATGCATTGTACTACTATGGGGTGCATTATACTACTATGGGGCTACGTTATAACCCTATGGGGGTGCATTATACCCCTATTTGGGTGCATTATACCAGTATGGAGGTGCATTACTATGGGGGGTGCATTATACCAAGAGGGTGCATTGTATAGGGGGTGCATTATACTACGGGGTGCATTGTATCCCTATGGGGTTGCATTATACCCCTATGGGGGTGCATTCCATATATATATACCAGTATGGAGGTGCATTACTATGGGGGTGCATTATACTACTATAGGGCTCATTATACTATTATGAAGGTGCATGATACCACTAAGAGGGTGCATTATACCCCTATAGGGGGTGCAATATACTACTATGGGGAGCATAATACCCCTATTATACTACAATGGGGCTGCATTATACTATGGAGTGCTTTAAAACCCTATGAGAGCGCATTATTCCACTAGTGGGGTGTATTATACTCATATACGGGTGCATTATACTACTATGGGGATACATTATACCATTATGGGGGTGCATTATACTACTATGGGGCTGCATTATGGTATTGGGGTGTGTTATACTACTATGTGGGTGCATTATACTACTATGGGGCTGCATTATAGCCCTATGGGGCTGCATTATACACTAAGGGGTGCATTTTACTAATATGGGGTGCATTATACTACTATGGGGTGCATTTTACTATGGTGGTGCATAATACTACTATGGGGTGAATTATACTGATATGGGGTGAATTATACTGCTATGGGGTGAATTATACTACTATGGGGCTTATTATACTACTATGGGGCGCATTATACTACTATGGGGATGCATTATATTACTCTGGGGCTGCATTATACTGCTATGGTGGCGCATTATACCCCTATGGGTGTGCATTATACCACTATCGGGGTGCATTATTTTATGGGGAGCATTATACTACTATGGGGTGCATTATACTACTATGAGGCGCATTAGACCACTAATGGGGTGCATTATACTACCATGAGGCTGCATTATAATACTATGGGGCTGCATTATAACCCTATGGGGGTGCATTATACCCCTATGGGGGTGCATTGTACCAGTATGGGGGTGTCTTATACTATGGGGGTGCATTACATTATGGGGGTGGATTATATTATGGGGGTGCATTATACTATAGGGTGTATTATACTATTGTGGGGCTGCATTAGACTATGGGGTGTATTTTACTACTATGGGACGCATTATACTACTATGGGGCTGCCTTATATTACTATGGGTCTGCATTATACTGCTATGGGGGTGCATAATACCTGTATGGGTGTGCATTATTCCACTATTTGGGTACATTATATTATGGGGTGCATTATACTATTGTGGGGCTGCATTATACTATGGGGTGTATTTTACTACTATGGGGCACATTATACTACTATGGGGCTGCATTATACTGCTATGGGGGTGCATAATACCCGTATGGGTGTGCATTATATTATGGGGTGCATTATACTTCTATGGTTGTGCATTATACTACTATAGGGCACATTATACTGTTATGAAGGTGCATTATACCACTAAGAGGGTGCATTATACTCCTATAGGGGGTGCAATATGCTACTATGGGGTGCATTATACCCCTAAGGGAGTGCATTATACTGGGGGTTCATTATACCCCTATGGGGTTGCATTATACCCCTATGGGGGTGCATTAAACTACTATTGGGTTACATTATACCACTATTGGGATGCATTATACTATGGGGGTGCATTATACTACTATGAGGGTGCATTACACTATGGACGTGCATTATATTTTGTGGCTGCATTATACTACAATGGGGCTGCATTATACTGTGGAGTGCTTTAAATGAGAGTGCATTATTCCACTAGTGGGGTGCATTATACTACTATGGGGATACATTATACCACTGTGGGGGTGCATTATACTACTATGGGCCTGCATTATAGCCCTATGGGGCTGCATTATACACTAGAGGGTGCATTTTACTAATATGGGGTGCATTATTCTACTATGGGGGTGCATTATACTACTGTGGGGCTGCATAATACTACTATGGAGGTGAATTATACTACAATGGGGCTGCATTATACTATGGGGTGTATTATACTACTATGGGACGCATTATACTACTATGGGGCTGCATTATATTACTATGGGCCTGCATTATACTGCTATGGTGGCGCATTATACCCTTATGGGGGTGCATTATCCTACTATTGGGCGCATTATACTACTATGGGGCACATTATACCACTAATGGGGTGCATTATACAACTATGGGGCTGTATTATAACCCTATGGGGTGCATTATACCCCTATGGGGGTGCATTGTACCAGTATGGGGGTGTACAGTATTATACTATGGGGGTGCATTATATTATGAGGGTGCACTATACTATAGGGTGCATTATACTATTGTGGGGCTGCATTATACTATGGGGTGTATTTTACTACTATGGGGCACATTATACTACTATGGGGCTGCCTTATATTACTATGGGGCTGCATTATACTGCTATGGGGTTGCATAATACCCGTATGGGTGTGCATTATACCACTATTGGGGTGCATTATACTATGGGGTGCATTATACTACTATGGGGCGCATTATACCACTAATGATGTGCATTAAATTATGGGGTTCATTATACTACTACTGGGCGCATTATACTACCATGGGGCTGCATTATACTACTATGGGGCTGCATTATACCCCTATGGGGGTGCATTATACCAGTATGGTGGTGCATTATACTATGGGTGTGCATTATACTTCTATTGTTGTGCATTATACTAGTGTAGGACACATTATACTGTTATGAAGGTGCATTATACCACTAATAGGGTGCATTATACTCCTATAAGGGGTGCAATATGCTACTATGGGGTGCATTATACCCCTATGGGGGTACATTAAACTACTATTGGGTTACATTATACCACTATTGGGATGCATTATACTATGGGGGTGCATTATACTATGGACGTGCATTATATTTTGTGGGTGCATTATACTACAATGGGGCTGCATTATACTATGGAGTGCTTTAAATGAGAGTGCATTATTCCACTAGTGGGGTGCATTATACTACTATGGGGATACATTATACCATTGTGGGGGTGCATTATACTACTATGGGCCTGCATTATAGCCCTATGGGGCTGCATTATACACTAGAGGGTGCATTTTACTAATATGGGGTGCATTATACTACTGTGGGGCTGCATAATGCTACTATGGAGGTGAATTATACTACAATGGGGCTGCATTATACTATGGGGTGTATTATACTGCTATGGGGCGCATTATACAACTATGGGACTGCATTATATTACTATGGGGCTGCATTATACTGCTATGGAGCGCATTATACCCCTAAGGGGTGCATTATACTACTATGGTGGGCATTATACCACTAATGGGGTGCATTATACAACTATGGGGAGGGGGTGCATTATACCCCTATGGGGGTGCATTGTACCAGTATGGGGGTGTATTTTGCTATGGGGGTGCATTACATTATAGGGGTGCATTATACTATGAAATCCTGGCGGCCGTCGGGCGGCGGGTCCTGGCGGTGATACGGCGGCAGGTCCTGGCGGGGGTCCAGTGGTGGATCCAGCAGCGACGACTGTGTGTTATGACTGTATCCAGTGTATACTCCCCAGTGTGCGGTGACTGTATCCAGTGTATATTCCCCAGTGTGCGGTGACTGTATCCAGTGTATACTCCTCGGTGTGCGGTGACTGTATACACCCCGGTGTGTGGTGACTGCATACAGTGTATACTCTCCGTTGAATGTATCCAGTGCATACTCCCCGGTGTGCGGTGACTGTATACAGTGTATACTCCCCAGTGTGTAGTGACTGTATACAGTGTGTAGTCCCCGGTGTGCAGTGACTATATACAGTGTGTAGTCCCAGGTGTTCCGTGACTGTATACAGTGTATACTCCCCGGTGTGCGGTAACTGTATCCAGTGCATACTCCCCGGTGTGCGGTGACTGTATACAGTGTATACTCCCCGGTGTGCAGTAACTGTATACAGTGTGTAGTCCCCGGTGTGCAGTGACTGTATACAGTGTGTAGTCCCCCGTATGCAGTGATTGTACAGTATATAGTGTGTGGTCCCCGGTGTGCAGTGACTGTATCCAGTGTATACTCCCTGGTGTGCGGTGACTGTATACAGTGTATACTCCCCGGTGTGTGGTGACTGTATACAGTGTATACTCACCGGTGTACGGTGACTGTATCCAGTGCATACTCCCCGGTGTGCAGTGACTGTATCCAGTGCATACTCCCCGGTGTGCGGTGACTGTATCCAGTGTATACTCCCCGGTGTGCGGTGACTGTATACAGTGTATACTCCCCAATGTACGGTGACTGTGTACAGTATATACTCCCCGGTGTGCGGTGACTGTGTACAGTGTATACTCCCCGGTGTGCGGTGACTGTATCCAGTGCCTACTCCCCGGTGTGCGGTAACTGTGTACAGTGTACAGTATACTCCCCGGTGTGCGGTGACTGTATCCAGTGTATACTCCCCGGTGTGCGGTGACTGTATCCAGTGCATACTCCCCGGTGTGCAGTGACTGTATACAGTGTATACTCCCCGGTGTGCGGTGACTGTGTACAGTGTATACTCCTCGGTGTACGGTGACTGTATACAGTGCATACTCCCCGGTGTGCGGTGACTGTATACAGTGTATACTGCCCGATGTGCGGTGACTGTATACAGTGTGTAGTCCCAGGTGTGCGGGGACTGTATCCAGTGCATACTCCCCGATGTGCGGTGACTGTATACAGTGTATACTCCCCGATGTGCAGCAACTGTATACAGTGTATACTCCCCGTTGTGCGGTGACTGTATCCAGTGCATACTCCCCAGTGTGCAGTGACTGTATACAGGGTATACTCCCCGGTGTGCGGTGACTTTATACAGTGTATACTCCCTGGTGTGCGGTAACTGTATCCAGTGCATACTCCCCGGTGTGCAGTGACTGTATACAGGGTATACTCCCCGGTGTGCGGTGACTGTATACAGTGTATACTCCCTGGTGTGCGGTGACTGTATCCAGTGCATACACCCGGTGTGCGGTGACTGTATACAGTGTATACTCCCCGGTGTGCAGTGACTGTATACAGGGTATACTCCTCGGTGTGCGGTGACTGTATACAGTGTATACTCCCCGGTGTGCGGTGACTGTATACAGTGTATACTCCCCGGTGCGCAGTGACTGTATCCAGTGTATACTCCCCGGTGTGCGGTGACTGTATACAGTGTATACTCCCCGGTGCGCAGTGACTGTATCCAGTGTATGCTCCCTGGTGTGCGGTGACTGTATCCAGTGCATACTCCCCAGTGTGCAGTGACTGTATACAGGGTATACTCCCCGGTGTGCAGTGACTGTGTACAGTGTATACTCCCCGGTGTACAGTGACTGTATACAGGGTATACTCCCCGGTGTGCGGTGACTGTATACAGTGTATACTCCCCGATGTGCAGTGACTGTATACAGTGTGTAGTCCCCGGTGACTGTATACAGAGTGTAGTCCCAGGTGTGTGATGACTGTATACAGTGCATTCTCCCCGGTATGCGGTGACTGTATCCAGTGCATACTCCCCGGTGTGCGGTGGCTGTATACAGTGTATACTCCCCGGTGTGCAGCGACTGTATACAGTGTATACTCCCCGATGTGCGGTGACTGTATCCAGTGCATACTCCCCGGTGTGCAGTGACTGTATACAGGGTATACTCCCCGGTGTGCAGTGACTGTATACAGGGTATACTCCCTGGTGTGCGGTGACTGTATCCAGTGCATACACCCGGTGTGCGGTGACTGTATACAGTGTATACTCCCCGGTGGGCAGTGACTGTATACAGGGTATACTCCTCGGTGTGCGGTGACTGTATACAGTGTATACTCCCCGGTGTGCGGTGACTGTATACAGTGTATACTCCCCGGTGTGCAGTGACTGTATCCAGTGTATACTCCCCGGTGTGCGGTGACTGTATACAGTGTATACTCCCTGATTTGCGGTGACTGTATCCAGTGCATACTCCCCAGTGTGCAGTGACTGTGTACAGTGTATACTCCCCGGTGTGCAGTGACTATACAGGGTATACTCCCCGGTGTGCGGTGACTGTATACAGTGTATACTCCCCGGTGTGCAGTGACTGTATACAGTGTGTAGTCCCCGGTGTGCGGTGACTGTATCCAGTGCATACTCCCCGGTGTGCGGTGACTGTAAACATTGTATACTCCCCGGTGTGCAGCGACTGTATACAGTGCATACTCCCCGATGTGCGGTGACTGTATCCAGTGCATACTCCCCGCTGTGCAGTGACTGTATAAAGGGTATACTCCCCGGTGTGCGGTGACTGTATACAGTGTATACTCCCTGGTGTGCGGTGACTGTATACAGTGTATACTCCCTGGTGTGCGTTAACTGTATCCAGTGCATACTCCCCCCATGTGCAGTGACTGTATACAGGGTATACTCCCCGGTGTGCGGTGACTGTATACAGTGTATACTCCCTGGTGTGCGGTGACTGTATACAGTGTATACTCGCTGATGTGCGGTAACTGTATCCAGTGCATACTCCCCCCATGTGCAGTGACTGTATACAGGGTATACTCACCGGTGTGCAGTGACTGTATACAGTGTATACTCCCTGGTGTGCGGTGACTGTATCCAGTGCATACTCCCCAGTGTAAGGTGACTGTATCCAGTGCATACTCCCCGGTGTGCGGTGACTGTATACAGTGTATACTTCCTGGTGTGCGGTGACTGTATCCAGTGCATACTCCCCGGTGTGCGGTGACTGTATACAGTGTATACTCCCCGGTGTGCGGTGACTGTATACAGTGCATACTCCCCGGTGTGCGGTGACTGTATACAGTGTATACTCCCTGGTGTGCGGTGACTGTATCCAGTGCATACTGTGTGGTGACTGTATACAGTGTATACTCCCCGGTGTGTGGTGACTGTATACAGTGCATACTCCCCGGTGTGCGGTGACTGTATACAGTGTATACTCCCTGGTGTGCGGTGACTGTATCCAGTGCATACTGTGCGGTGACTGTATACAGTGTATACTCCCCGGTGTGCGGTGACTGTATATAGTGTATACTCCCCGGTGTGCGATGACTGTATCCAGTGTATACTCCCCGGTGTGCGGTGACTGTATCCAGTGCATATTCCCCGGTGTGCAGTGACTGTAAACAGGGTATACTCCCCGGTGTGCAGTGACTGTATACAGGGTATACTCCCCGTTGTGCGGTGACTGCATACAGGGTATACTCCCCGGTGTGCGGTGACAGTATACAGGGTATACTCCCCGGTGTGCGGTGACAGTATACAGGGTATATTCCCCGGTGTGCGGTGACAGTATACAGGGTATACTCCCCGGTGTGCGGTGACTGTATATAGGGTATACTCCCAGTGTGCCGTGACTGTATACAGGGTATACTCCCCGATGTGCGGTGACTGTATCCATTGCATACTGTGCGGTGACTGTATACAGTGTATACTCCCTGGTGTGCGGTTACTGTATACAGGGTATACTCCCCGGTGTGCGGTGACAGTATACAGGGTATACTCCCCGGTGTGCGGTGACTGTATACAGGGTATACTACCAGTGTGCGGTGACTGTATACAGGGTATACTCCCCGGTGTGCGGTGGCTGTATACAGGGTATACTCCCCGGTGTGCGGTGACTGTATACAGAGAATACTCCCCGGTGTGCGGTGACTGTATCCAGTGTATACTCCCCGGTGTGCGGTGACTGTATACAGTGTATACTCCCCGGTGTGCGGTGACTGTATCCAGTGCATATTCCCCGGTGTGCAGTAACTGTATACAGGGTATACTCCCCGGTGTGCAGTGACTGTATACAGGATATACTCCCCGGTGTGCAGTGACTGTATACAGGGTATACTCCCCGGTGTGCAGTGACTGTATACAGGGTATACTCCCCGGTGTGCAGTGACTGTATACAGGGTATACTCCCCGTTGTGCAGTGACTGTATACAGGGTATACTCCCCGTTGTGCGGTGACAGTATACAAGGTATACTCCCCGGTGTGCGGTGACTGTATACAGGGTATACTACCAGTGTGCGGTGACTGTATACAGGGTATACTCCCCGGTGTGCGGTGGCTGTATACAGGGTATACTCCCCAGTGTGCGGTGACTGTATCCAGTGTATACTCCCCGGTGTGCGGTGACTGTATCCAGTGCATACTCCCCGGTGTGCAGTGACTGTATACAGGGTATACTCCCCGGTTTGCGGTGACTGTATACAGGGTATACTACCAGTGTGCGGTGACTGTATACAGGGTATACTCCCCGGTGTGCGGTGGCTGTATACAGGGTATACTCCCCAGTGTGTGGTGACTGTATCCAGTGTATACTCCCCGGTGTGCGGTGACTGTATCCAGTGCATACTCCCCGGTGTGCAGTGACTGTATACAGGGTATACTCCCCGGTGTGCGGTGACTGTATACAGAGTATACTCCCCGGTGTGCGGTGACTGTATCCAGTGTATACTCCCCGGTGTGCGGTGACTGTATCCAGTGCATACTCCCCGGTGTGCGGTGACTGTATCCAGTGTATACTCCCCGGTGTGCGGTGACTGTATACAGGCTATACTTCCCGATGTGCAGTGACTGTATACAGGGTATTCTCCCCGGTGTGCAGTGACTGTATACAGGGTATACTCTCCAGTGTGCGGTGACTGTATACAGGGAATACTCCCTGGTGTGCGGTGACTGTATACAGTGTATACTCCCTGGTGTGCGGTGACTGTATCCAGTGCATACACCCGGTGTGCGGTGACTGTATACAGTGTATACTCCCCGGTGTGCAGTGACTGTATACAGGGTATACTCCCCGGTGTGCGGTGACTGTATACATGGTATACTCCCCGGTGTGCGGTGACTGTATACAGGGTATACTCCCCGTTGTGCGGTGACTGTATAGTGTATACATACTGGTGTGCGGTGACTGTATACAGTGTATACTCCCCGGTGTGCGGTGACTGTATACAGTGTATACCCCCGGTGTGCGGTGACTGTATACAGTGTATACTCCCCGGTGTGCGGTGACTGTATACAGTGTATACCCCCGGTGTGCGGTGACTGTATACAGGGTATACTCCCCGGTGTGCGGTGACTGTATACAGTGTATACTCCCCGGTGTGCGGTGACTGTATACAGTGTATACCCCCGGTGTGCAGTGACTGTATACAGGGTATACTCCCCGGTGTGCGGTGACTGTATACAGTGTATACTCCCCGGTGTGCGGTGACTGTATACAGTGTATACCCCCGGTGTGCGGTGACTGTATACAGGGTATACTCCCCGGTGTGCGGTGACTGTATACAGTGTATACTCCCCGGTGTGCGGTGACTGTATACAGTGTATACCCCCGGTGTGCAGTGACTGTATACAGTGTATACTCCCCGGTGTGCGGTGACTGTATACAGTGTATACCCCCGGTGTGCAGTGACTGTATACAGGGTATACTCCCCGGTGTGCGGTGACTGTATACAGTGTATACTCCCCGGTGCGCGGTGACTGTATGCAGTGTATACTCCCCGGTGTGCGGTGATTGTATACAGTGTATACCCCCGGTGTGCGGTGACTGTATACAGTGTATACCCCCGGTGTGCGGTGACTGTATACAGGGTATACTCCCCGGTGTGCGGTGACTGTATACAGGGTATACTCCCCGGTGTGCGGTGACTGTATATAGTGTATACTCCCCGGTGTGCGGTGACTGTATACAGTGTATACCCCCGGTGTGTAGTGACTGTATACAGGGTATACTCCCCGGTGTGCGGTGATTGTATACAGTGTATACTCCCCGGTGTGCGGTGACTGTATACAGTGTATACCCCCGGTGTGCAGTGACTGTATACAGTGTATACTCCCCGGTGTGCGGTGACTGTATACAGTGTATACCCCCGGTGTGCGGTGACTGTATACAGTGTATACTCCCCGGTGTGCGGTGACTGTATACAGTGTATACCCCCGGTGTGCAGTGACTGTATACAGTGTATACCCCCGGTGTGCGGTGACTGTATACAGTGTATACTCCCCGGTGTGCGGTGACTGTATACAGTGTATACCCCCGGTGTGCAGTGACTGTATACAGTGTATACTCCCCGGTGTGCGGTGACTGTATACAGTGTATACCCCCGGTGTGCGATGACTGTATACAGGGTATACTCCCCGGTGTGCGGTGACTGTATACAGTGTATACTCCCCGGTGTACAGTGACTGTATACAGGGTATACTCCCCGGTGTGCAGTGACTGTATACAGGTTATACTCCCTGGTGTGAGGTGACTGTATACAGTGTATACTCCCCGGTGTGCGGTGACTGTATACAGTGTATACTCCCCGGTGTACTTTGACTGTATACAGTGTATACCCCCGGTGTGCGGTGACTGTATACAGTGTATACTCCCCGGTGTACGGTGACTGTATACAGTGTATACCCCCGGTGTGCAGTGACTGTATACAGGGTATACTCCCCGGTGTGCAGTGACTGTATACAGTGTATACTCCCCGGTGTGCGGTGACTGTATACAGTGTATACTCCCCGGTGTGCGGTGACTGTATACAGTGTATACTCCCCGGTGTGCAGTGACTGTATACAGTGTATACTCCCCGGTGTGCGGTGACTGTATACAGTGTATACTCCCCGGTGTGCGGTGACTGTATACAGTGTATACTCCCCGGTGTGCGGTGACTGTATACAGGGTATACTCCCTGGTGTGCGGTGACTGTATACTCCCCGGTGTGCAGTGACTGTATACAGTGTATACTCCCCGGTGTGCAGTGACTGTATACAGGGTATACTCCCCGGTGTGCAGTGACTGTATACAGGGTATACTCCCTGGTGTGAGGTGACTGTATACAGTGTATACTCCCCGGTGTGCGGTGACTGTATACAGTGTATACTCCCCGGTGTGCGGTGACTGTATACAGTGTATACTCCCCGGTGTGCGGTGACTGTATACAGAGTATACTCCCCGGTGTGCGGTGACTGTATCCAGTGTATACTCCCCGGTGTGCGGTGACTGTATCCAGTGCATACTCCCCGGTGTGCGGTGACTGTATCCAGTGTATACTCACCGGTGTGCGGTGACTGTATCCAGTGTATACTCCCCGGTGTGCGGTGACTGTATACAGTGTATACTCCCCGGTGTGCTGTGACTGTATCCAGTGCATACTCCCCAGTGTGCTGTGACTGTATACAGGGTATACTCCCCGGTGTGCGGTGACTGTATACAGGCTATACTTCCCGATGTGCAGTGACTGTATACAGGGTATTCTCCCCGGTGTGCAGTGACTGTATACAGGGTATACTCTCCAGTGTGCGGTGACTGTATACAGGGAATACTCCCTGGTGTGCGGTGACTGTATACAGTGTATACTCCCTGGTGTGCGGTGACTGTATCCAGTGCATACACCCGGTGTGCGGTGACTGTATACAGTGTATACTCCCCGGTGTGCAGTGACTGTATACAGGGTATACTCCCCGGTGTGCGGTGACTGTATACATGGTATACTCCCCGGTGTGCGGTGACTGTATACAGGGTATACTCCCCGGTGTGCGGTGACTGTATAGTGTATACATACTGGTGTGCGGTGACTGTATACAGTGTATACTCCCCGGTGTGCGGTGACTGTATACAGTGTATACCCCCGGTGTGCGGTGACTGTATACAGTGTATACTCCCCGGTGTGCGGTGACTGTATACAGTGTATACCCCCGGTGTGCGGTGACTGTATACAGGGTATACTCCCCGGTGTGCAGTGACTGTATACAGGGTATACTCCCCGTTGTGCGGTGACTGCATACAGGGTATACTCCCCGGTGTGCGGTGACAGTATACAGGGTATACTCCCCGGTGTGCGGTGACAGTATACAGGGTATATTCCCCGGTGTGCGGTGACAGTATACAGGGTATACTCCCCGGTGTGCGGTGACTGTATATAGGGTATACTCCCAGTGTGCGGTGACTGTATACAGGGTATACTCCCCGATGTGCGGTGACTGTATCCATTGCATACTGTGCGGTGACTGTATACAGTGTATACTCCCCGGTGTGCGGTGACTGTATACAGGGTATACTCCCCGGTGTGCGGTGACAGTATACAGGGTATACTCCCCGGTGTGCGGTGACTGTATACAGGGTATACTACCAGTGTGCGGTGACTGTATACAGGGTATACTCCCCGGTGTGCGGTGGCTGTATACAGGGTATACTCCCCGGTGTGCGGTGACTGTATACAGAGAATACTCCCCGGTGTGCGGTGACTGTATCCAGTGTATACTCCCCGGTGTGCGGTGACTGTATACAGTGTATACTCCCCGGTGTGCGGTGACTGTATCCAGTGCATATTCCCCGGTGTGCAGTAACTGTATACAGGGTATACTCCCCGGTGTGCAGTGACTGTATACAGGATATACTCCCCGGTGTGCAGTGACTGTATACAGGGTATACTCCCCGGTGTGCAGTGACTGTATACAGGGTATACTCCCCGGTGTGCAGTGACTGTATACAGGGTATACTCCCCGTTGTGCAGTGACTGTATACAGGGTATACTCCCCGTTGTGCGGTGACAGTATACAAGGTATACTCCCCGGTGTGCGGTGACTGTATACAGGGTATACTACCAGTGTGCGGTGACTGTATACAGGGTATACTCCCCGGTGTGCGGTGGCTGTATACAGGGTATACTCCCCAGTGTGCGGTGACTGTATCCAGTGTATACTCCCCGGTGTGCGGTGACTGTATCCAGTGCATACTCCCCGGTGTGCAGTGACTGTATACAGGGTATACTCCCCGGTTTGCGGTGACTGTATACAGGGTATACTACCAGTGTGCGGTGACTGTATACAGGGTATACTCCCCGGTGTGCGGTGGCTGTATACAGGGTATACTCCCCAGTGTGCGGTGACTGTATCCAGTGTATACTCCCCGGTGTGCGGTGACTGTATCCAGTGCATACTCCCCGGTGTGCAGTGACTGTATACAGGGTATACTCCCCGGTGTGCGGTGATTGTATACAGAGTATACTCCCCGGTGTGCGGTGACTGTATCCAGTGTATACTCCCCGGTGTGCGGTGACTGTATCCAGTGCATACTCCCCGGTGTGCGGTGACTGTATCCAGTGTATACTCCCCGATGTGCGGTGACTGTATACAGGCTATACTTCCCGATGTGCAGTGACTGTATACAGGGTATTCTCCCCGGTGTGCAGTGACTGTATACAGGGTATACTCTCCAGTGTGCGGTGACTGTATACAGGGAATACTCCCTGGTGTGCGGTGACTGTATACAGTGTATACTCCCTGGTGTGCGGTGACTGTATCCAGTGCATACACCCGGTGTGCGGTGACTGTATACAGTGTATACTCCCCGGTGTGCAGTGACTGTATACAGGGTATACTCCCCGGTGTGCGGTGACTGTATACATGGTATACTCCCCGGTGTGCGGTGACTGTATACAGGGTATACTCCCCGTTGTGCGGTGACTGTATAGTGTATACATACTGGTGTGCGGTGACTGTATACAGTGTATACTCCCCGGTGTGCGGTGACTGTATACAGTGTATACCCCCGGTGTGCGGTGACTGTATACAGTGTATACTCCCCGGTGTGCGGTGACTGTATACAGTGTATACCCCCGGTGTGCGGTGACTGTATACAGGGTATACTCCCCGGTGTGCGGTGACTGTATACAGTGTATACTCCCCGGTGTGCGGTGACTGTATACAGTGTATACCCCCGGTGTGCAGTGACTGTATACAGGGTATACTCCCCGGTGTGCGGTGACTGTATACAGTGTATACTCCCCGGTGTGCGGTGACTGTATACAGTGTATACCCCCGGTGTGCGGTGACTGTATACAGGATATACTCCCCGGTGTGCGGTGACTGTATACAGTGTATACTCCCCGGTGTGCGGTGACTGTATACAGTGTATACCCCCGGTGTGCAGTGACTGTATACAGTGTATACTCCCCGGTGTGCGGTGACTGTATACAGTGTATACCCCCGGTGTGCAGTGACTGTATACAGGGTATACTCCCCGGTGTGCGGTGACTGTATACAGTGTATACTCCCCGGTGCGCGGTGACTGTATGCAGTGTATACTCCCCGGTGTGCGGTGATTGTATACAGTGTATACCCCCGGTGTGCGGTGACTGTATACAGTGTATACCCCCGGTGTGCGGTGACTGTATACAGGGTATACTCCCCGGTGTGCGGTGACTGTATACAGGGTATACTCCCCGGTGTGCGGTGACTGTATATAGTGTATACTCCCCGGTGTGCGGTGACTGTATACAGTGTATACCCCCGGTGTGTAGTGACTGTATACAGGGTATACTCCCCGGTGTGCGGTGATTGTATACAGTGTATACTCCCCGGTGTGCGGTGACTGTATACAGTGTATACCCCCGGTGTGCAGTGACTGTATACAGGGTATACTCCCCGGTGTGCGGTGACTGTATACAGTGTATACTCCCGGTGTGCGGTGACTATATACAGTGTATACTCCCCTGTGTGCGGTGACTGTATACAGTGTATACCCCCGGTGTGCGGTGACTGTATACAGTGTATACTCCCCGGTGTGCGGTGACTGTATACAGTGTATACCCCCGGTGTTCGGTGACTGTATACAGTGTATACCCCCGGTGTGCGGTGACTGTATACAGTGTATACCCCCGGTGTGCAGTGACTGTGACGGGAGTATTCTCCAGAGCAAGGAGGGACAACAGGCCTGGGAATAATCCAACAGATTTATTGACCAAAAAACAGGAACAACACGAAGGTAATTTGCAGAGTCCCAAAATAAGTCCACAGGAAACTGATTCGGGGGCACCTCCCGACAATCCTTGTGCCAGATCACAAAACCATAGTCCTTTAAGAGTCCCAGAAATCCACCACGATCACACAGAGGCCGAAGCTTCCTCAGACAGCCTCATCCTTCTCTTTTAGCATCCAACTCACATCTGATCTTAAAGCAAGAATGTATTGTCAGGGCTCCTGGGATCAGTCCATCTGAAGGGGGGTAGGGGTCACACCTACTATTCAATGGTTTGGTCCATCAGAAGATTCTAGAAATGTAAGGGCTCCACTGAGTCTACAGGATGTGTATTGTAGGTTATCTTCTGCTTAGGAAAACAATAGCCAAAGTTCCACTAGCTGTTGACACAAGCCTAAATTAGATTATGGTCCAGGTACATCACAAGACATTGCAAAGTATTGGGGGAAGGAGACATGGTTAATTTACAGCAAATGAATCAGAGGAAAGTTAAATGACCTATTATACAAAATACAGGACAGGGCAAGACTACAAATCATGACAGTGACTGTATACAGTGTATACTCCCCGGTGTGCGGTGACTGTATACAGTGTATACCCCCGGTGTGCGATGACTGTATACAGGGTATACTCCCCGGTGTGTGGTGACTGTATACAGTGTATACTCCCCGGTGTGCAGTGACTGTATACAGGGTATACTCCCCGGTGTGCAGTGACTGTATACAGGGTATACTCCCTGGTGTGAGGTGACTGTATACAGTGTATACTCCCCGGTGTGCGGTGACTGTATACAGTGTATACTCCCCGGTGTACTTTGACTGTATACAGTGTATACCCCCGGTGTGCGGTGACTGTATACAGTGTATACTCCCCGGTGTACGGTGACTGTATACAGTGTATACCCCCGGTGTGCAGTGACTGTATACAGGGTATACTCCCCGGTGTGCAGTGACTGTATACAGTGTATACTCCCCGGTGTGCGGTGACTGTATACAGTGTATACTCCCCGGTGTGCGGTGACTGTATACAGTGTATACTCCCCGGTGTGCGGTGACTGTATACAGTGTATACTCCCCGGTGTGCGGTGACTGTATACAGGGTATACTCCCTGGTGTGCGGTGACTGTATACTCCCCGGTGTGCAGTGACTGTATACAGTGTATACTCCCCGGTGTGCAGTGACTGTATACAGGGTATACTCCCCGGTGTGCAGTGACTGTATACAGGGTATACTCCCTGGTGTGAGGTGACTGTATACAGTGTATACTCCCCGGTGTGCGGTGACTGTATACAGTGTATACTCCCCGGTGTGCGGTGACTGTATACAGTGTATACTCCCCGGTGTGCGGTGACTGTATACAGAGTATACTCCCCGGTGTGCGGTGACTGTATCCAGTGTATACTCCCCGGTGTGCGGTGACTGTATCTAGTGCATACTCCCCGGTGTGCGGTGACTGTATCCAGTGTATACTCACCGGTGTGCGGTGACTGTATCCAGTGTATACTCCCCGGTGTGCGGTGACTGTATACAGTGTATACTCCCCGGTGTGCTGTGACTGTATCCAGTGCATACTCCCCGGTGTGCAGTGACTGTATACAGGGTATACTCCCCGGTGTGCGGTGACTGTATACAGGCTATACTTCCCGATGTGCAGTGACTGTATACAGGGTATTCTCCCCGGTGTGCAGTGACTGTATACAGGGTATACTCTCCAGTGTGCGGTGACTGTATACAGGGAATACTCCCTGGTGTGCGGTGACTGTATACAGTGTATACTCCCTGGTGTGCGGTGACTGTAACCAGTGCATACACCCGGTGTGCGGTGACTGTATACAGTGTATACTCCCCGGTGTGCAGTGACTGTATACAGGGTATACTCCCCGGTGTGCGGTGACTGTATACATGGTATACTCCCCGGTGTGCGGTGACTGTATACAGGGTATACTCCCCGGTGTGCGGTGACTGTATAGTGTATACATACTGGTGTGCGGTGACTGTATACAGTGTATACTCCCCGGTGTGCGGTGACTGTATACAGTGTATACCCCCGGTGTGCGGTGACTGTATACAGTGTATACTCCCCGGTGTGCGGTGACTGTATACAGTGTATACCCCCGGTGTGCGGTGACTGTATACAGGGTATACTCCCCGGTGTGCGGTGACTGTATACAGTGTATACTCCCCGGTGTGCGGTGACTGTATACAGTGTATACCCCCGGTGTGCAGTGACTGTATACAGGGTATACTCCCCGGTGTGCGGTGACTGTATACAGTGTATACTCCCCGGTGTGCGGTGACTGTATACAGTGTATACCCCCGGTGTGCAGTGACTGTATACAGGGTATACTCCCCGGTGTGCGGTGACTGTATACAGTGTATACTCCCCGGTGTGCGGTGACTATATACAGTGTATACTCCCCTGTGTGCGGTGACTGTATACAGTGTATACCCCCGGTGTGCGGTGACTGTATACAGTGTATACCCCCGGTGTGCTGTGACTGTATACAGTGTATACTCCCCGGTGTGCTGTGACTGTATACAGTGTATACTCCCCGGTGTGCGGTGACTGTATACAGTGTATACTCCCTGGTGTGCGGTGACTGTATACAGTGTATACTCCCCGGTGTGCGGTGACTGTATACAGGGTATACTCCCCGGTGTGCGGTGACTGTATACAGTGTATACTCCCCGGTGTGCGGTGACTGTATACAGTGTATACTCCCCGGTGTGCGGTGACTGTATACAGTGTATACCCCCGGTGTGCGGTGACTGTATACAGTGTATACTCCCCGGTGTGCGGTGACTGTATACAGTGTATACCCCCGGTGTGCAGTGACTGTATACAGGGTATACCCCCGGTGTGCGGTGACTGTATACAGTGCATACTCCTCGGTGTGCAGTGACTGTATACAGTGTATACCCCCGATGTGCAGTGACTGTATACAGGGTATACCCCCGGTGTGCGGTGACTGTATACAGTGTATACCCCCGGTGTGCGGTGACTGTATACAGTGTATACTCCCCGGTGTGCGGTGACTGTATACAGTGTATACTCCCTGGTGTGCGGTGACTGTATACAGTGTATACTCCCCGGTGTGCGGTGACTGTATACAGTGTATACTCCCCGCTGTGCGGTGACTGTATACAGGGTATACTCCCCGGTGTGCGGTGACTGTATACAGTGTATACCCCCGGTGTGCGGTGACTGTATACAGTGTATACTCCCCGGTGTGCAGTGACTGTATACAGTGTATACCCCCGGTGTGCGGTGACTGCATACAGTGTATACCCCCGGTGTGCAGTGACTGTATACAGTGTATACCCCCGGTGTGCAGTGACTGTATACAGGGTATACTCCCCGGTGTGCGGTGACTGTATACAGTGTATACCCCCTGGTGTGCGGTGACTGTATACAGTGTATACTCCCCGGTGTGCGGTGACTGTATACAGTGTATACTCCCCGGTGTGCGGTGACGGTATACAGTGTATACCCCCGGTGTGCAGTGACTGTATACAGTGTATACTCCCCGGTGTGCGGTGACTGTATACAGTGTATACCCCCGGTGTGCAGTGACTGTATACAGGGTATACTCCCCGGTGTGCGGTGACTGTATACAGTGTATACTCCCCGGTGCGCGGTGACTGTATGCAGTGTATACTCCCCGGTGTGCGGTGATTGTTTACAGTGTATACCCCCGGTGTGCGGTGACTGTATACAGTGTATACCCCCGGTGTGCGGTGACTGTATACAGGGTATACTCCCCGGTGTGCGGTGACTGTATACAGGGTATACTCCCCGGTGTGCGGTGACTGTATATAGTGTATACTCCCCGGTGTGCGGTGACTGTATACAGTGTATACCCCCGGTGTGTAGTGACTGTATACAGGGTATACTCCCCGGTGTGCGGTGATTGTATACAGTGTATACTCCCCGGTGTGCGGTGACTGTATACAGTGTATACCCCCGGTGTGCAGTGACTGTATACAGGGTATACTCCCCGGTGTGCGGTGACTGTATACAGTGTAAACTCCCCGGTGTGCGGTGACTATATACAGTGTATACTCCCCTGTGTGCGGTGACTGTATACAGTGTATACCCCCGGTGTGCGGTGACTGTATACAGTGTATACTCCCCGGTGTGCGGTGACTGTATACAGTGTATACCCCCGGTGTGCGGTGACTGTATACAGTGTATACTCCCCGGTGTGCGGTGACTGTATACAGTGTATACCCCCGGTGTGCAGTGACTGTATACAGTGTATACCCCCGGTGTGCGGTGACTGTATACAGTGTATACTCCCCGGTGTGCGGTGACTGTATACAGTGTATACACCCGGTGTGCAGTGACTGTATACAGTGTATACTCCCCGGTGTGCGGTGACTGTATACAGTGTATACCCCCGGTGTGCGATGACTGTATACAGGGTATACTCCCCGGTGTGCGGTGACTGTATACAGTGTATACTCCCCAGTGTGCAGTGACTGTATACAGGGTATACTCCCCGGTGTGCAGTGACTGTATACAGGGTATACACCCTGGTGTGAGGTGACTGTATACAGTGTATACTCCCCGGTGTGCGGTGACTGTATACAGTGTATACTCCCCGGTGTACTTTGACTGTATACAGTGTATACCCCCGGTGTGCGGTGACTGTATACAGTGTATACTCCCCGGTGTACGGTGACTGTATACAGTGTATACCCCCGGTGTGCAGTGACTGTATACAGGGTATACTCCCCGGTGTGCAGTGACTGTATACAGAGTATACTCCCCGGTGTGCGGTGACTGTATACAGTGTATACTCCCCGGTGTGCGGTGACTGTATACAGTGTATACTCCCCGGTGTGCGGTGACTGTATACAGTGTATACTCCCCGGTGTGCGGTGACTGTATACAGGGTATACTCCCTGGTGTGCGGTGACTGTATACTCCCCGGTGTGCAGTGACTGTATACAGTGTATACTCCCCGGTGTGCAGTGACTGTATACAGGGTATACTCCCCGGTGTGCAGTGACTGTATACAGGGTATACTCCCTGGTGTGAGGTGACTGTATACAATGTATACTCCCCGGTGTGCGGTGACTGTATACAGTGTATACTCCCCGGTGTGCGGTGACTGTATACAGTGTATACTCCCCGGTGTGCGGTGACTGTATACAGAGTATACTCCCCGGTGTGCGGTGACTGTATCCAGTGTATACTCCCTGGTGTGCGGTGACTGTATCCAGTGCATACTCCCCGGTGTGCGGTGACTGTATCCAGTGTATACTCCCCGGTGTGCTGTGACTGTATCCAGTGCATACTCCCCGGTGTGCAGTGACTGTATACAGGGTATACTCCCCGGTGTGCGGTGACTGTATACAGGCTATACTTCCCGATGTGCAGTGAGTGACTGTATACAGGGTATTCTCCCCGGTGTGCAGTGACTGTATACAGGGTATACTCTCCAGTGTGCGGTGACTGTATACAGGGAATACTCCCTGGTGTGCGGTGACTGTATACAGTGTATACTCCCTGGTGTGCGGTGACTGTATCCAGTGCATACACCCGGTGTGCGGTGACTGTATACAGTGTATACTCCCCGGTGTGCAGTGACTGTATACAGGGTATACTCCCCGGTGTGCGGTGACTGTATACATGGTATACTCCCCGGTGTGCGGTGACTGTATACAGGGTATACTCCCCGGTGTGCGGTGACTGTATAGTGTATACATACTGGTGTGCGGTGACTGTATACAGTGTATACTCCCCGGTGTGCGGTGACTGTATACAGTGTATACCCCCGGTGTGCAGTGACTGTATACAGTGTATACTCCCCGGTGTGCGGTGACTGTATACAGTGTATACCCCCGGTGTGCGATGACTGTACACAGGGTATACTCCCCGGTGTGCGGTGACTGTATACAGTGTATACTCCCCGGTGTGCAGTGACTGTATACAGGGTATACTCCCCGGTGTGCAGTGACTGTATACAGGGTATACTCCCTGGTGTGAGGTGACTGTATACAGTGTATACTCCCCGGTGTGCGGTGACTGTATACAGTGTATACTCCCCGGTGTACTTTGACTGTATACAGTGTATACCCCCGGTGTGCGGTGACTGTATACAGTGTATACTCCCCGGTGTACGGTGACTGTATACAGTGTATACCCCCGGTGTGCAGTGACTGTATACAGGGTATACTCCCCGGTGTGCAGTGACTGTATACAGTGTATACTCCCCGGTGTACTTTGACTGTATACAGTGTATACCCCCGGTGTGCGGTGACTGTATACAGTGTATACTCCCCGGTGTACGGTGACTGTATACAGTGTATACCCCCGGTGTGCAGTGACTGTATACAGGGTATACTCCCCGGTGTGCAGTGACTGTATACAGTGTATACTCCCCGGTGTGCGGTGACTGTATACAGTGTATACTCCCCGGTGTGCGGTGACTGTATACAGTGTATACTCCCCGGTGTGCGGTGACTGTATACAGTGTATACTCCCCGGTGTGCGGTGACTGTATACAGGGTATACTCCCTGGTGTGCGGTGACTGTATACTCCCCGGTGTGCAGTGACTGTATACAGTGTATACTCCCCGGTGTGCAGTGACTGTATACAGGGTATACTCCCCGGTGTGCAGTGACTGTATACAGGGTATACTCCCTGGTGTGAGGTGACTGTATACAGTGTATACTCCCCGGTGTGCGGTGACTGTATACAGTGTATACTCCCCGGTGTGCGGTGACTGTATACAGAGTATACTCCCCGGTGTGCGGTGACTGTATCCAGTGTATACTCCCCGGTGTGCGGTGACTGTATCCAGTGCATACTCCCCGGTGTGCGGTGACTGTATCCAGTGTATACTCACCGGTGTGCGGTGACTGTATCCAGTGTATACTCCCCGGTGTGCGGTGACTGTATACAGTGTATACTCCCCGGTGTGCTGTGACTGTATCCAGTGCATACTCCCCGGTGTGCAGTGACTGTATACAGGGTATACTCCCCGGTGTGCGGTGACTGTATACAGGCTATACTTCCCGATGTGCAGTGAGTGACTGTATACAGGGTATTCTCCCCGGTGTGCAGTGACTGTATACAGGGTATACTCTCCAGTGTGCGGTGACTGTATACAGGGAATACTCCCTGGTGTGCGGTGACTGTATACAGTGTATACTCCCTGGTGTGCGGTGACTGTATCCAGTGCATACACCCGGTGTGCGGTGACTGTATACAGTGTATACTCCCCGGTGTGCAGTGACTGTATACAGGGTATACTCCCCGGTGTGCGGTGACTGTATACATGGTATACTCCCCGGTGTGCGGTGACTGTATACAGGGTATACTCCCCGGTGTGCGGTGACTGTATAGTGTATACATACTGGTGTGCGGTGACTGTATACAGTGTATACTCCCCGGTGTGCGGTGACTGTATACAGTGTATACCCCCGGTGTGCGGTGACTGTATACAGTGTATACTCCCCGGTGTGCGGTGACTGTATACAGTGTATACCCCCGGTGTGCGGTGACTGTATACAGGGTATACTCCCCGGTGTGCGGTGACTGTATACAGTGTATACTCCCCGGTGTGCGGTGACTGTATACAGTGTATACCCCCGGTGTGCAGTGACTGTATACAGGGTATACTCCCCGGTGTGCGGTGACTGTATACAGTGTATACTCCCCGGTGTGCGGTGACTGTATACAGTGTATACCCCCGGTGTGCGGTGACTGTATACAGGGTATACTCCCCGGTGTGCGGTGACTGTATACAGTGTATACTCCCCGGTGTGCGGTGACTGTATACAGTGTATACCCCCGGTGTGCAGTGACTGTATACAGTGTATACTCCCCGGTGTGCGGTGACTGTATACAGTGTATACCCCCGGTGTGCAGTGACTGTATACAGGGTATACTCCCCGGTGTGCGGTGACTGTATACAGTGTATACTCCCCGGTGCGCGGTGACTGTATGCAGTGTATACTCCCCGGTGTGCGGTGACTGTATACAGTGTATACCCCCGGTGTGCGGTGACTGTATACAGTGTATACCCCCGGTGTGCGGTGACTGTATACAGGGTATACTCCCCGGTGTGCGGTGACTGTATACAGGGTATACTCCCCGGTGTGCGGTGACTGTATACAGTGTATACTCCCCGGTGTGCGGTGACTGTATACAGTGTATACCCCCGGTGTGTAGTGACTGTATACAGGGTATACTCCCCGGTGTGCGGTGATTGTATACAGTGTATACTCCCCGGTGTGCGGTGACTGTATACAGTGTATACCCCCGGTGTGCAGTGACTGTATACAGGGTATACTCCCCGGTGTGCGGTGACTGTATACAGTGTATACTCCCCGGTGTGCGGTGACTATATACAGTGTATACTCCCCTGTGTGCGGTGACTGTATACAGTGTATACCCCCGGTGTGCGGTGACTGTATACAGTGTATACTCCCCGGTGTGCGGTGACTGTATACAGTGTATACCCCCGGTGTGCGGTGACTGTATACAGTGTATACTCCCCGGTGTGCGGTGACTGTATACATTGTATACCCCCCGGTGTGCGGTGACTGTATACAGTGTATACCCCCGGTGTGCGGTGACTGTATACAGTGTATACCCCCGGTGTGCAGTGACTGTATACAGGGTATACTCCCCGGTGTGCGGTGACTGTATACAGTGTATACTCCCTGGTGTGCGGTGACTGTATACAGTGTATACTCCCCGGTGTGCGGTGACTGTATACAGGGTATACTCCCCGGTGTGCGGTGACTGTATACAGTGTATACTCCCCGGTGTGCGGTGACTGTATACAGTGTATACTCCCCGGTGTGCGGTGACTGTATACAGTGTATACCCCCGGTGTGCGGTGACTGTATACAGTGTATACTCCCCGGTGTGCGGTGACTGTATACAGTGTATACCCCCGGTGTGCAGTGACTGTATACAGGGTATACCCCCGGTGTGCGGTGACTGTATACAGTGCATACTCCTCGGTGTGCAGTGACTGTATACAGTGTATACCCCCGGTGTGCAGTGACTGTATACAGGGTATACCCCCGGTGTGCGGTGACTGTATACAGTGTATACTCCCCGATGTGCGGTGACTGTATACAGTGTATACTCCCTGGTGTGCGGTGACTGTATACAGTGTATACTCCCCGGTGTGCGGTGACTGTATACAGTGTATACTCCCCGGTGTGCGGTGACTGTATACAGGGTATACTCCCCGGTGTGCGGTGACTGTATACAGTGTATACCCCCGGTGTGCGGTGACTGTATACAGTGTATACTCCCCGGTGTGCAGTGACTGTATACAGTGTATACCCCCGGTGTGCGGTGACTGTATACAGTGTATACCCCCGGTGTGCAGTGACTGTATGCAGTGTATACCCCCGGTGTGCTGTGACTGTATACAGGGTATACTCCCCGATGTGCGGTGACTGTATACAGTGTATACTCCCTGGTGTGCGGTGACTGTATACAGTGTATACTCCCCGGTGTGCGGTGACTGTATACAGTGTATACTCCCCGGTGTGCGGTGACTGTATACAGTGTATACTCCCCGGTGTGCGGTGACTGTATACAGTGTATACTCCCCGGTGTGCGGTGACTGTATACAGTGTATACCCCCGGTGTGCAGTGACTGTATACAGGGTATACTCCCCGGTGTGCGGTGACTGTATACAGTGTATACTCCCCGGTGTGCGGTGACTGTACACAGTGTATACTCCCCGGTGTGCGGTGACTGTATACAGTGTATACTCCCCGGTGTGCGGTGACTGTATACAGTGTATACCCCCGGTGTGCGGTGACTGTATACAGTGTATACCCCCGGTGTGCGGTGACTGTATACAGTGTATACCCCCGGTGTGCGGTGACTGTATACAGTGTATACCCCCGGTGTGCGGTGACTGTATTGCGGGCACCGGTGCTGGCTGCTGGGCCTCTCCTCCTCCAGTAGGTGGCGGCAGCTGCTGCTCTTTGACTCATTGTCTGGGAGGACTCTGCCAGGCAGACCGGCCCCTGTCACGGTGCTCACAGTGCTGAAGTTGGTTTCTTATTCGGCAGTTTCTTATTCGTCTATTTTTTATTTTCTGTTTTTTTCAGGTTTTTCAATAAAAATAAAACATTCTAAGTACATAATAATATGCAATCATGTGTCGTTTAGTGAATAAACTTAAAAACAGATAAAAAAAATAGAACGCTGGCACAAAATGGGCATCAAAGTGGGCACTGAGGTATGGTATTGAAGGGGTTAAAATGGCTCTGTGCCACTGATCTGACGCCTGATTTACATACCTTGCGATGCCACACATCAAGTTCATGTCAATCCAGCCTGGCACAAATGGGTTCTGGGCATCAGAACTGGCATCAAAGTGGAATAAGAAATAAATAATAAATAATAAATAAGAATAAGAAACTGCCGAATAAGAAACCAAGTTCAGCACCGTTTGGCCAAGGACCCTGTACACATTCTCTAATGGTCACATAGTACATTCACCACAGTTTCAGCAGGACACGTGGTATAATACCATTGCATCTCCACTCCACCCCACGAATCATCGTCACCCGTGTAACAGGCAGCTTATTTCCTCAATCGTTACTACATATCAGCGGTACCTCGGTATGACCGCTAGGGGCGCTGTGCACTGGGATTTCGCTTTTTGTAACTTTTGACCAGATGAGGCTCCCGTAGACACAGGCGGCGGAGCGGGCGGTTCGCAACGTTCTTCGCCGTCTCCAAGACAACGAGTGGAAACAGAACAGGAGATCACGGCCGGAAGTAAACAGAGCTGCTGCCAATCCTGTGAGGCCGGTGAGTAGTGCCGTGACGGCTGCGGTGGTCTATCACTCCTGCAGCCTCCATTATGGGGTCCGAGCACAGATGAGCCTAGCTGTGATGCACGTCAGAGCCTGGCATTGGTGGCCCGTCAGTCCCTATGTGCTGTAGTGATAGCTCTCCATCACTCGTTCCCCGCTCACATGATGGGTTGTGGACCCCATTAATGACGTGTGCGGACCCCCCGCAGTGATCACCTGTTACCAGTGCTGGCCGCTGCCTTCAGATGTGTATGGAGGCGATCCGTGGACTAAAGGGGGCAAGACGGAGTAACAAAAATGTTCTTCTTATATTTTGTCGCGTTTGTGTCGAATTGTGTTTTTCTCGTCCCCAAAAGACGTCTTCGTTTTTTCCCCCCATTTTTCTCAATGGGAGACATATTGACAGGTGTCTCAGCGCGTCAGTCCGTGTGCGGCTGTAAGGCCACGTCACACATGGGAATACACGGGCTACCCTGACTAAAGACATGACACCACGGAGGATAACGCAGGCCGCCATGCTTTATTAGGGGGAAATAGTGAATTCAACTGAATCAATGAAACCAGAGCATAAATCCGGTCCGAGAACCAGGGCTGTGGAGTCGGAGTCGGTGCTCATTTTGGTGGAGTCGGAGTTGGAGTCGGTATAAAATGGACCGACTCCGACTCCTAAAATATATAATAAATTGGGTACAGTAGTTCAATGCAGGATGTGCTGAATATTTTTTCATAGGAGTTTGGGAAAGTTATGAAATGTCCTATAAATGGCTGTTCTATTCCTGATCTAAGGCTACATTCACACACAGCGTTTTTCCTGTGTTTTTTGAGGATACGTTTTTCAGTTGCAAAAGCAGATCATCTTTTTAAAAAACTGCATCACCTGAAAGGTTTTTGAGCTCATAGATAATGTTTTCAATAGCAAAAGCAGATTAGAAATCTGCTCTATCTATCCATTTATCCATATCTGTCTATCCATATCGCATCTGTACCAAAAAGAATGAAAACCGGGTAGTACACCAATATATATTCTGTTCTATCTAAATATCTTGATTATTGGATCATAAAAATGATTAAATGTCTGAGGTTCACGTTGTACTACAATAAATTTTTCACTTAAATATAAGCAATATGTGTGGGAGTCGTGGAGTCGTGGAGTCGGAGTCGGAGTTGGAGTCGGTGTAAGGGAAATTGAGGAGTCGGAGTCGCAGGTTTGGCTTACCGACTCCACAGCCCTGCCGAGAACGTCCTTAATTGACCTAAGCCGATCATTCAGTCTATTCATAAAAATCATAAACCTGCAGCTAGAGGGCCGGGTGTCGCCGCCCTACAGCAGAGCGACGGAATAAGGCTAGGGGGAGGGTGGGACGTGAAAACCTTTAGTTCTTGATAAGATTGCGCAGAGAGTCCTGGATCCAAGGGTTAAATATGTTCCGGAGAAATACCCTCCCCCCCTCCTTCCTGCGGCATCCTCCACTCATCTGGGCCAGAAATTTCAGAAAAAGCCACATCCAGGCGTCTCACTTCTGCCCAGTAAGTCTTCAGATATTCTCATTAACCCTTAATGCAACTCTGAGAAAGACACACACAATGACCAATTCTTGTTTTTTTTTTTTTTTAACTCAGTCCAATGTTCCCATGAGCTCTACACTTGGTCAGTATTACATCAGTATTTGTAAGCCAAAACCAGGAGTGGGACAATCAGAGGAAAAGTATATGGCCTTTTTCACACGTCCATGTCTCCGGTATGTGTGATGACAGTTTTCACACATACTGGATACACTGACACACGTAGACCCATTCCAGCGAATGGGTCTGTGCACATGTCAGTGTGTTTCCACGGACCATGCGTCCGTGTGCAAAACACGCTGACATGTCCGTTTTACCGTCAGCACGGGCCGCAAAACATCCAGCACACGTGCATACGCATAACACACATGGATGTTATCCGTGTGACACGCACCGGCGCCAGGAAAGAAGCAATACAGTAAGCGCTGTTCCCCGGCGCCGGGTGCTGAAGACGGCTCTCATCATTCTCCCCTGCTCTGCCGGCGATCTGCACAAGCAGGGGAAAATGATGAGTTATATTCAACTGATAACAGCGACAGCAGGCGGCTGTCTTATAGACGCCTCTCCATTACTAAGCTGTTGGCTTGATGTCACCTGACAATACAAAGGTGACATCAACCCGATAAATATTACCCCACTTGCCACCACTACAGGGCAAGTGGGGAGAGGTGGGCAAAGCGCCAGAATTGGCATCTAATAGATGTGCCTTTTCTGGGCAGCTGCGGGCTGCTATTTAGGCTGGGGGGGTCAATATCCATGGCCCCTTACCAGCCCCCAGTTTGTCTGCTTTAGCAAGGCTGGTTGTCAAAATGATGGGGACCCCACTCCGTTTTTTAAATTACACTACCGTTCAAAAGTTTGGGGTCACCCAATTTTGTGTTTTCCATGAAAACTCATACTTTTATTAAGCAAATGAGTTGCCAAATAAATTTAAAATCTAGTCCAGACATTGACAAGGGTCGAAAAAAGATTTTTATTTGAAATAATAGTTTTCTCCTTCAAACTTTGCTTTCGTCAAATAATGGTCCCTTTGCAGCAATTACAGCGTTGCAGACCTTTGGCATTCTAGCAGTTAATAAGCTGAGGTAATCTGGAGAAATTTCACCCCAAGCTTCCAGAAGCCCCTCCCACAAGTTGGTTTGGCTTGATGGGCACTTTTTGCGTACCCTACGGTCAAGCTGCTCCCACAACAACTCAATGGGGTTGAGATCTGGTGACTGCGCTGACCAATCCATGACAGATAGAATACCAGCTGCCTGCTTCTTCCCTAAATAGTTCTTGCATAATTAGGAGGTGTGCTTTGGGTCATTGTCCTGTTGTAGGATGAAATTGGCTCCAATCAAGCGCTGTCCACAGGGTATGGCATGGTGGTGCAAAATGGCATGATAGCCTTCCTTATTCAAATCCCTTTTACCTTGTACAAATCTCCCACTTTACCAGCACCAAAGCAACCCCAGACCATCACATTACCTCCACCATGCTTGACAGATGGCGTCAGGCACTCTTCCAGCATCTTTTCAATTGTTCTGCATCTCACAAATGTTCTTCTGTGTGATCCAAACACCTCAAACTTGGATTCGTTTGTCCATAACACTTTTTTGCAATCTTCCTCTGTCCAATGTCTGTGTTCTTTTGCCCATATTAATCTTTTCCTTTTATTAGCCAGTCTCAAATATGGCTTTTTCTTTGCCACTCTGCCCTGATAACCAGCATCCCAGAGTCGCCTCTTCACTGTAGTTATTGACACTGGCGTTTTGCGTGTACTATTTAATGAAGCTGCCAGTTGCCAGGCGTCGATTTCTCAAACTACATACTCTAATGTACTTGTTTTGTTGCTAAGTTGTGCTACGGGGCCTCCCACTTCTCTTTCTACTCTGGTTAGAGCCTGCTTGTGCTTTCCTCTGAAGGGAGTAGTACACACCGTTGTAGGAAATCTTCAGTTTCTTGGCAATTTCTCGCATGGAGTAGCCTTCATTTCTAAGAACAAGAATAGACTGTCGAGTTTCACATGAAAGTTCTTTTTTTCTGGCTATTTTGAGAGTTTAATGGAACCAACAAATCTAATGCTCCAGATTCTCAACTAGCTCAAAGGAAGGTCAGGTTTATAGCTTCTTGATAACCAACCTTGCTTAAGCTAACAGCTGAGGGTTGCAACCCCCAGCGGAGAGTTTTGCCTGGCTGGTTATAGAAAATAGAGGGAAACCCATGCCGGGTTTTTTCATTCATTAATTTATTTATTTATAGCCTAGGCGGCTTGTGAGGAATTCTCTCATCAGCTACTCCTGCTGTCACTGTTGTTAGCAGCAGCAGGGGTAGTCTGATGGCAGTAATAGTCCCATCAGCCCCTGCCTGCTCTCATTATTCTCTCTTGAATGTAACTCTCATCATTCTCCCCTGCTCGCGCCAATCGCTGGCAGAGCAGGGGAGAATGATGAGCTATCTTCAGCACCCTGTCACGGCCCCCGTCACGCCCTTGTATACTCACATGCTCGCTCCCACGCCGCAGCCTGTCTCCTCCCGTCACCCGCGGCATCCTCCTCTGATCGGCTCGCGGCCTGTGACGTCACTGCACGCTTTGCACATGCGCTGTAGGCCGCGGCCGCGTCTCCCTTCATCTTCTTATGCTCCGGAGGTGCCCTGACCCGGAAGCACCGCCGGACCAATGGGGGCCGGTCCTAAGGTACTTCAGGCCGCCCACCTGTAATGGAGGCGCCTGACCGTCGTGTTCCTACCTGCACGCTAGGCTCCCTTGCCCTGTGCTCTGTGCCGGGTGTTCACCTTTCCCTTGTTCCTTCTTCCTGCAGCCCTGCTCCGTCCTGCTGCCCGTGCCTGTTTCCTGTCATCCTACTCCGGTCCTGTGCCCTTGCTCCGTCCTGCTGTCCGTGTCTATTTCCTGCTGTCCTACTCCGGTCTCGCCACCCGAGCCCTACCCTGTCTTTGTGCTCGTGGTACCTGGTACTCAGTCCTACTCCAGGCCATTCCGAGCTGCCCCTCTTGGTACCGGCCGCCGTGGCTTTTGAACCCCTGGGCCTGCTCCTAACGGTCCCTGTGTAAGGGTCGGCTCCACCTGGTTTCTCGCCCGGGGACCCATCAGTGCTACGGTCCAGAGGGTCCACTCCTGGAGTCTTGCCTCGCCAAGCGAGCACGCTAACAGTACGGTCAGGCCATGGATTCTGCCGGTACCTCTGCTCCTGCTCAAAAGGAGTTGCTCTTTTTTTTTGCGAGAGAACCAGGGGCGTATAATGTCTGTAATGAAATCCATGGACTCTCGCCTCTCAGCCCTTCAGGCCGCCGATCCGGGAGATGCTACTCAGCTGGCCAGTCTCCAGCAGGAGCTTGGCCAGCAGCGTGACACTCAGGCCCATATTTTAACCTATATGGCCTCTGTCGACAATTGCATGGTTGCTCTCCAGTCCACCGCCGCAGCATCTACTTCATCTCCCGGTCCCATTTCTTTTTCATCGCCTCGCCAAGCCACCCCGGTTTAATCGCGAGGTCCCCTAAACTCTGCAGGGGGTTCTTAAACCAGTGTAGCCTTCACTTTGAGCTGCTACCTCACCAGTATCCCTCCAATAAGGCGAAAGTGGCCTTTATTATGTCCCATCTGTCATGGCTAAACCCTCTCTGGGAGAGGGACGATCCCTTGGTTTCGAACCTTCCGGTCGTTTTGGATACTTTTCGTAGGGTCTTTGATGAGCCAGGCCGGTTAGCCTCTCTTACGGAGTCTCTTTTCAACCTCCACCAGGGCGCCCTCACTGTCGGACAGTATGCTATCCGGTTCCTCAAGCTTGCCTCTGAACTAGGTTGGAATAATGCGGCAATGGTAGGGGCATTCTGGTGTGGCCTATCGGGCAGGATAAAAGATGAGCTGGCAGGTCGGGATACCCCCACCACTCTTGAGGACCTTGTCTCCCTGGCCACTCGCATAGATCTCCGGTTTCAGGAGCGCGCCCGGGAGTCGGCTAGAGACAGGAGACCCACCAGACCAGTTCCTTCCGCCAATCGGTCCTCTAGTCCACGCCCAGCCGGGGCCGCCCATACTCCTTCCGAACCCATGCAGGTTGACCGTGTCAGGTTGGCTGAGTTACGTCAGAGAGAGAGGCAGGCGCAAGGTCTATGTCTCTATTGTGGAGGAGCCTCGCATTTCATCCATTCTTGTCCTGAGAGACCGGGAAACTTCCACCTAGGCCAGGTAAGAGAGGCATCCCTAGGTGTTAATGATTCCTCTCAACCTCTTACGATGTCTGTTCTTTTGATTTCGGGGCAGAGGCATGGCTCCGTGGTGGCCTACATGGATTCGGTCTCAGCGGGTAAGTTCATCCGGCGTGAAGAGGTGGACAAGTACCAGATTCGTGTGGTCACTCTAAAGAATCCTCGACTAATTGCTTTGGTGGACGGCAGACCACTACAGGAATCCATCAACATGGTCACCGAGGAGGTAGACTTGCAAGTCGGTGTCCTACACCGTGAAAGAATGGCCTTCTACGTGCTGCCTAATCTTTCCCACGCGATTATACTTGTGCTTCCGTGGCTACGGACAAACCAGCCAGTCCTCGACTGGTCGTCTGGGGAGGTTCTTCGCTGGGGACACTCGTGCCATGACCGGTGCCTGAACCCTATTCGTCCTGCTGCTCCCTCACGTCCACCTTCTGATCTCTCGGGGCTTCCCTCAGCCTACTGGTGCTACACAGACATCTTTGATAAGAAGGAAGCGGAGATCCTTCCCCCGCACCGGCCTTTTGACTGTCCAATCAAGCTAATCCCCGGTTCTACCCCTCCTCGGGGTAGGATCTACCCACTGTCTCCTGCAGAGACCTTAGCTATGTCCGAGTACGTCCTGGAGAACCTTGCCAAAGGTTTCATACGGGAAATCCTCCTCTGCCGCAGGAGCCAGTTTTTTCTTTGCCAAAATAAGGACGGTTCTCTGCGGCCGTGCATTGACTATAGGGGCTTGAACGACCTCACCATCAAGAACAGGTACCCCCTTCCACACATTCCGGAGTTGTTTGATCTCCTCAGAGGGGCGCGGATTTTCTCCAAGTTGGACCTCACAGGAGCCTACAATCTGATCCACATCCGCGCAGGCGATGAATGAAAGACCGCTTTTAACACTCGAGACGGTCACTATGAGTACCTAGTCGTGCCCTTTGGTCTGTGCAATGCCACCGCTGTGTTTCAAGAGTTCGTCAATGAGATCTTCCGGGACCTCTTGTACTCCTGTGTGGTAGTGTACTTGGACGACATTCTTGTCTTCTCGCCAGACCTTTCGTATCATAGAAGGAGTGTCCACTTGGTTCTTCAGCGTCTTCGAGAGAATCGCTTGTATGCTAAGATGGAGAAATGTCTGTTTGAACAAACCTCGTTACCATTTCTGGGCTACATCATCTCCGACGCTGGACTGAGGATGGATCCTGAGAAACTGTCCGCCATTCTCAAGTGGACCCATCCGGTCGGCATAAGAACTATCCAACGGTTTCTTGGATTTGTCAATTACTACAGTCAATTTATTCCTTATTTTTCTTCAATCACCAAGCCTATTTCTGCCCTCACCCGAAAGAGGACGAGTCCCAATTCTTGGAGCACGGAAGCTGAAGAGGCCTTTCTGACACTAAAACGGGCATTTTCCAGTGCTCCAGTGTTGTCCCGTCCCGAGAGCAGCAAACCCTTCGTGCTAGAGGCGGATGCCTACTCAACAGGAGCCGGGGCTGTACTGTCTCAGAAAACCGTCTCTGGTCGCCTACGCCCCTGTGGATTCTTTTCCAAGGCCTTTCCTCCATCCGAGTGCAATTACTCAATTGGCGACCGTGAACTCTTGGCCATAAAATTGGCCTTGGAGGAGTTGCGTCACCTTCTGGAGGGGGCTGTCCACCCTCTTGTGATTTACTCGGACCACAAAAACTTGGCCTACCTTCAGTCCACCCAGAGACTCAATCCTCGACAGGCTAGGTGGTCCTTGTTTTTCACTCGCTTCGATTTTTGAGCTCCATTTTCGCCCTGGTGACAAGAACACCAAATCCGATGCCTTATCCAGAGTCTCCTAGCCGTCCGAGGTTGGGGAGGAACCATCTCATATTATCGAACCCATCAAAATTATCACCGTGGCTCCTGTCAATCTGCTTTCTCCACCCCCAGGCAAGACTCTCATGCCTGAGGATGCCAAAGGAAGAGTCCTACTTTGGGGTCATTCCTCCAGACTGGCAGGCCATGCCGGAACTAAGAAGTCTCTCGCTCTCATTTCTCGGTACTACTGGTGGCTGACCCTCTGCCAAGATTTTGCGGATTTCGTTGCCTCTTGTCCTTCCTGCGCAAGAAACAAAGTACCACGATGGCCTTCGTCAGGCTTGCTGCTTCCACTGCCGGTTCCTACGGTAGCTTGGGAAAACATCACCATGGATTTTATCACCGACTTGCCCCGCTCATCCGGTTGTACGGTGGTTCTAGTGGTAGTAGATCGCTTTTCCAAAATGGCACATTTTATCCCTCTGACCGGACTCCACTCAGCGCCCAAACTAGCCAAAATCTTCATCCATCAGATTTTCAGGCTTCATGGTCTACCTCGACGTCTTGTGTCTGACCGAGGGTCCAGTTTACTTCAAGTTCTGGAGGGCACTTTGTAAACTCTTGGATATATCCCTGGATTTTTCTTCTGCCTACCATCCACAGACCAACGGGCAAGTGGAGCAAACTAACCAGACATTGACTGGATATCTGCGTCATTTTTCCAACGTCCACCAGAACGACTGGGTTGACCTGCTTCCTTGGGCGGAGTTCGCCTACAACAATCATACCGGCAGGTCCTCGACCAAGTCTCCGTTTTTTGTGGTGTTTGGCAAACATCCCGGTGTTCCTCTCCCTGTAGCCCCTGCTTCCGAGGTACCTGCAGCCATCTCCTTATCCCTGGAATTTTCCGAGATCTGGGCCGAGACCAACACAGCACTCAAGAAAGCCAGTGAGCGGATGAAGAATCACGCTGACAAGAGGAGATTGGATCTTCCACCGTTTCACATCAGGGATAAAGTCTGGCTCTCATCCAAGTATATCTGGCTAAAATTGCCCTCATACAAGCTGGGTCCCCGGTACATAGGTCCCTTTGAGATTCTTGAACGCGTCAATGAAGTCGCCTACAAGTTGAGGTTACCTGCTTTGCTCCGAGTCCCGAACACCTTCCACTTCTCTCTCCTGAAACCTGTGGTACTAAATCGGTTTCACCTTCGAGGTAAGAGATATTCTTGCCATGAAAAGAGTCAGGGGGAGGCCCTTTTTCCTTATTGACTGGAAGGGCTTTGGTCCCGAGGAGAGGTCCTGGGAACCCCGGGAGAACATCAATGCTCCCCGCATTCTCAGGAGATTTTTTGCCAATCGCAGTGAGTGGCGGCTTAAGGGGGGGTACTGTCACGGCCCCCGTTGCGCCCTTGTATACTCACCTGCTCGCTCCCGCACCACTGCGTCCTCCTGTGACCGGCCTGCGACATCACTGCATGCTTTGCGCATGCGCCGTAGACCGCGGCCGCCTCTCCCTTCATCATCTTATGCTCCGGCAATGCCCTGACCCGGAAGCACCGCGGGACAAATGGGGGCCGATCCTAAGGTATTTCAGGCCGCCCTCCTGTAATGGAGGCGCCTGACCGTCGTGTTCCTACCTGCACGCTAGGCTCCCCTTGCCCTGTGCTCTGTGCCCGGTGTTCACCTTTCCCTTGTGCTTTCTTCCTGATGTCCTGCTCCGTCCTGCTGCCCGTGCCTGTTTCCTGCCATCCTACTCCGGTCCTGTGCCCTTGCTCCGTCCTGCTGCCCGTGCCTGTTTCCTGCCATCCTACTCCGGGCCTGTGCCCTTGCTCCGTCCTGCCCGCGCCTGATTCCTGTCATTCTACTCTGGTTCTGTGCCCTTGCTCCGTCCTGCTGTCCTACTCCGGTCTCGCCACCCGAGCCCTACGCTGTCTTTGTGCTCGTGGTACTTGGTACTCAGTCCTACTCCAGTTCATTCCGAGCCGCCCCTCTTGGTACAGGCCGCCGTGGCATTTGAACCCATGGGCCTGCTCCTAACGGTCCCTGTATAGGGGTCGGCTCCACCTGGTTGCTCGCCCGGGGACCCCTCGGTGCCACGGTCCAGAGGGTCCACTCCTGGAGTCTTGCCTCGCCAAGCGAGCACGCTAACACATCCGGTGCCGTGGAACAACGCTTACTGTAACGCTTCTTCCCTGGTGCCCATCTGTGTGGTACTGATGCACATGGTTGCCACACATGTGCCGCAAGTATTACACACACGGACACTGTCATCTCCGGTACCGGAAATATCAGGACGTATGAAACCAGCCTAATAGAAACACGTCACCACTTCTGTATTTATCACCCACTCCTGGTTTTGGCTACAAATACTGATGCTTACTTGGAAATTCAGACAGACACAGTTTGATGATGCACGCTTGCGTACGTTTTTGACATTTTACTTCCTACGCACATATCGTCATGTGTGTCTGGAGACATGCAAGTGTGATCACAGACTAAAATGGCCCTGCAGAGCTTGAAGGTGCTGGGATGTTTGTAATGTGTACTCTCTTGTCAGAGGATCACGATTGCTGCACTTCCACAGCTCGTAGCCAGGGGAGGAATCATAAGTCACTTATGATAAGAGAGTATGCAGATGAAACAGCTGTGGCTCACATCATATCTGCAGTGACAATTTTGCCTGCCTGTTTTATCACAGGAGTGAGTGTTTCTGCCGCCATCAACAGTCATGTGAACCCATGGTAAATCAAGTCAGTGACATAGGAGCTCTAGCAGCCACAGAGCTTACATGTCACTCACTTGATTTGTGATGAGCTCAGAGGACTGGTGACGGTAGCAGAAACACTCACTCCTGTGATAGAAGAGGCCAGGTAAACGTTTTACCGCAGAAAGTAGCAGTTGTACACCCCTGGTGCTTCATCTGTATATTCTCTTATGGCCGGGATCACACATGCAAGAAACTCGGATGCGTCTTGCATGTTAATACCCAGCACTGCCACCAGCACTCTGGAGCGGAGCGTGCGACTCCATGTATTTCTATGCAGCCGCATGCTACGCTCCTGAGTGCCGGCGGCAGTGCCGGGTTTTAAGATGTGAGACTCATCCGAGTTTCTCGCATGTGTGATCCCGGCCTATAAGTGACTAATGCTTTCACCCCTGGCCAGGAGCTGTGGTATGTGATGACCAGGAACTGGAACAGCTCTGCATGGTAGTACACAGCCATTACACAGCACATAAAAGTGGCACTTTTTTCAACAATGCCAATTGTGGTTCTTTTAATATTGCACGATCTATTGATTAAAGTGTACTTTCTATGTGGGACAACCCCTTTAAGGGTCTGTTCGCCTACGGTTGTGATTAATTGGCAGATTCTGTAACACTGTTGCACCGTCTTATTTTTCCAATTCTCGTTCCCAGTTGTTTGGATCACATCTGACTATCTGGTATTATTTTCTGCAGCCTTTTTAGTATTGTGGGTTTTTTATGTGCATTTTTTTGCAGAAAAAAACCCAGCATTTCGTAGTAACAGCAAAATGATTAGGATTTTGAAAATGTCATTCACATAGAGCGTTTTTATTTCCTATGCAATTTTTGCTCTATTATGATTTTCAGTTCTTTCAGTTTTTACTCAAGTTTTTCCCCATTCAAAATGACTTGGCGTCAAAATCCACATCAAAAAGTGCGTAATTTTTACTGTGGTTTCCGGGCTTTAGATTGCATTTTTCATTCTGTAAAAAACACCTAAAATGCTACATGTGAACATACAATTTACTGAATGTCAATCTAATGCAGAGCTGTGGGTCTGGGCCCCGAATGGCCCCATAAGTCCGGACCTCGGAGTAGGACACCCTTATGAGTGGCGGCTGCTCTCACTGCCAAGAAAAGAATTGAATCCCTTGTGAAAGCTCTTTTCCTGATGAGAACATCTCATTCTTCACTTCGAATACACTGCTCCCTTACAGAGCCATGTCAGCACCGAGATCAACCCACTTCCTCTCTCATGCTATCCCCCATGCTTTACACTGCTGTTTTGCCTTTCCATATTCAATTCGATGTCGAACAGCAGATTATAGCTTGTAACCAATTTTATAGCTTTGCCATTTTGGAACAATTGATACCTGCAGCATCTCCCAAAGTGTCCATTTGTGGGTTGATCACAGTGTTAAAACCCTAACCAGCCTCGATTTCCCACCGAAAACCCATTTCCAGTAAAGCGTTCTCCATACTTTGTATACTCCTCTCGTGGTCACATCTCCCCATACCCATGTACTATGTCTCCTGTAATCTCGTGATATTCCGATGACGTTCTCCACCATATTGGGGTTTCCATGTAGGAGATACAGATGACATGGTTATTAGGACATCAGGGATTTGTCTTTCCGATAGGGAAACATTGAAGTCAAGGTAATGCCCTGACATTTCTCTGACTCGCAGGCCTTGTCATGGGGACCAAACCTTATATACATACACAGATGTCAGTGGCTCAAAGGGGTTGTCCACTTTTGGGGATATATTTATTTGTTTTTCTCTTAATGTACTTATTTTGGGGTAAAAAAAAAATCAATTTTTTTCAATTGGGCTTCATTAAAAATGTTTGCAGTTTGCCTGCTGTTGCCTATCTGTTGCACTGTCTGGCTGCAGAATGAGTTAACTGAGAATCGATCAGTGAGCACTTTCTGATGGTCTAATAAACTCTTATTTGTCTTTTTTTCACTGAGCTCCCCGCAACTGATTTATGACCTCAGGCCACATAAAACTGAGTGTGCAGCAAAAAGAAGAACCTATAAAGGCTCATGCGACTCGGTCCGAGCGAAGATTTGTTTGCACGGACATTAACATGATCCCTAAAAACCAAACAGAGCAAAGATTTTATTGAAACCCTTTTGAAAAAAAAAGATTTTTAGTCCCAAATACATGCATTTAAGTAAGAAAAAAATGCCCACTTTATCCAGGTCATTTTATATGCTGTCCCTTGGGCAGGTAGTCACTAAACCTCCAGAATGTCATTATCTGCCCGGAGTTTAGGCTGGGTATTTCTGCATTGGTAATAAAATGAATCCTAAATGGCCCAGTGAGGAGTCCATTGGCACATTGAGCAGATGAAGCCTGGTGATGGTACACATGGGCAGTGAAGCGAGGGACCTGTCCTTCAGCCTCATCTGCATCATGTGCATGGACCTTTGCCAGAAAACCAACGTCCCAGATCTGTCTCCGTAATATCGTATGGTTTTTCCACGGGCATGTATGGAAACCTAAACCCTGGTGGCATAACGAGATGCTCGTGGCTTAGTGGCCCCAAATCTATGCTGAGCCCCTTTAGGATTTTCCATTTGTGGACTTTTATTATAAATACGCAGTGTCAAGAACAGGACTATCTGATGTCCACTACCGTAATAATAGTTGTAGTATTTTGATGGATTCTATAGAAAGGGAGTATTTTTATGGGGTAATTTAGGCCTGACAACAGTGCGTGCAGATGGTGAAAGTCCCGAGTTTGGATGTTGCGATTTACTGGATGGCTACTTGTGAAGGTCTTGGTACATTTCTCTCTGGCCGTTCGCCCATGACTGTTACAGAGTATCAGATTGTCACAGTCTGTTCTTCTTTCAGACAATGTCATGAGGTGGAAGGATAGACGTCGAAAACGTTTGTCATAGACAACACAATGGCTGAAATCCCGGTGAAGGTGGCAGTGAGAGTCCGTCCTCTGTTATCCAAGGAGATTCTTCATAATCACCAAGTATGTGTGAGGCTTGTCCCCAACACTCAGCAAATCATCATCGGAAAGGACAGAGTCTTCACTTTTGACCACGTCTTCGGGAAAAGCTCCACCCAAGATGACGTCTACGACTCCTGCATTAAACCACTTTTAGTGTCTTTAATTGAAGGCTACAACGCCACCGTTTTTGCCTATGGACAGACTGGATCTGGAAAGACCTATACAATTGGTGGAGGCCATGTTGGTATGTTAAACTATCTTACTTGTTTTCTAGGCTACTTTGAGCTGGTGAATTTATGTCAGGTACCAGAATTCATTGAGGAGTAAGGAAGCGTTATGCTTAGGTTAAAAGGTGTTTCTTTTCCAAAGATTTTATTCTTTTAAACAATGGGGAGAGGGGAAGACAGGGGAAAGAAAAAAGGGGGGGGATGGGGATGAGAAGGAAAGATAAGGGGAAGTAGGGAAATTACAAGTTGACAACATGTAAAGAAAATGCAAAACATGCATTAATGATGTCATTTTACAAACGTATCTTGCCAACGCCTAAACACGTAGAATACAAGATTATACAATAGAATGATAATAGTAATAAAGAACATAAATGAGCATAATGAGTGTCATTACAGATCTAACCCTATGTCAAATAGTAGATACAAGATCAGTTATGTCAGAGGCAAAACTAAAACCGCTTTTATCGAGATTACTAAGTGTTAAAGGATTCATTCAAGTAATAGGAGTAGGGAAAGTTTGGTCCCATTTAGACCATTTCCTGTAGAAGTTACTGAATTGGTCGTTAGCCAATGCGAAATGCAACTCATGAGATCTGTGTTGAGTGATCAACTGTAAGATATCATCAACTTTGGGAAGGAAAAGGTTCTTCCAGTGGAATGCAATGGAATTTTTTTACCACAAGACAAACATGGATGACTATATCTTTTAAGGCAGGGTCCAATTCCTCTAGATTAAGGGAAAGTAGGGCCGAGTGAGGTGTGAGGGTTGTGGTTTTGCCTGTAAGTTTGCTAATAATGCGGGAGGAGATCTGCGACCACAAGGAATTAACCATTGGGCAACTCCAGAAAACATGTAGGATGTCTCCCTTCTGACCGCAGTCCCTCCAGCATAGAGGCGAATTCGTAGTCCCAATATGGGCAAGTCTATTGGGGGTATAGTACCAACGAGATACAACCTTAAAATGGGTCTCCTGCAAGGACATGGAGAGTACGGAGTGATATGATAAAGAGAGAGAGAGTCCTCCCAGTCTTCTACAGTGAAGGATGAGTTTAAGTCTTTCTCCCAACTCAGCATTGAAGGGCTTTTTGTCAAGGCCGTATCTTGGTTGTAGTTATCATAAACAAAGCCATGACTCCACAAAATACGATGACCACAATTATCTAGTATTTTTATAGATGACTCAGTGAAGTTTAGTTTCTTGCCGAGAAATATTTTTATATTATCCTTAAGAGTAAGGTATTCGAGAAACTGGGACGAGGAGATATTATATTTAGTTTTTAGTGTTTGAAAGGATAAAAATTCCGTCCCGTTAAAAATGTCTTCTAAGTTTTGATATTTTTAAATCTGCCCGGGGGGGGGATAATGAATGGTTAGTCATAGAGTAAATGAGTGTTAGGGGGAGTTTCTTAAGGATGGTCGTTTTATGGGATCCTATCTTTGGTTTAGAGATCTTAAACTAGGCGAGTGCAACAGCTTGAAAGATCGGATGGGCAACAGAGTTTGGAAGGTTGTTAGCTATGGCATTGTAGATTTATGGATCTAGGGTGCTTATTGTTATTAAGGCCTGTTTCACACTTCAGTTTTTGTCCATCAGTCAAGATCCGCCGTTTTGGAAAAAAATGGATCCGCTATTTTGTTTGGCGGATCCGTTTTTTTCCCATTGAGGTGCATTACCGGCGGATCTTGACGGACGGCCATCCGTTGGATCCTTTTTTTGCGGATCCGCCAAAATGTTGCCGTCCGCCGACATGCCCGAACGGAGCATGTAACGTTTTTTCGGGCGGCCGGATCCACACTTCACACTGCGCATGCCCGAAAGTCTTCACTCAGCCTGAAATTTAACCCTAAAGTCTGTTCTGGCGCCTGGAAAAAAAAAAAAAATCTCTCTCTCCCTCTCCCTCTCCCGGAACTTCCTGCTCTGCGCCACTATGGGATGGAGGATGTGTGATGGGTATATGGGCACTGGACTATGGGATGATGTGTAATGGGTTTATGGGATGGAGGATATGTATGATGGGTATATGGGCACTGGTGTATGGGATAGAGGATGGGTATATGGGCACGGGACTATGGGATGGAGGATGTTTGATGGGTATATGGGCATGGGACTATGGCATGGATATGTATAATGGGTATATGGGCACTGGACTATGGGATGGATTTGTATAATGGGTATATGGGCACTGGACTATGGGATGGAGGATGTGTGATGGGTATATGTGATGGAGGATAGTCCATTATAATTTGTTATAACTAACCACAGTTAGTTACTATGCCCGAGCAACACCAGGCTCTTCAGCTAGTAGATTATATTTATCAGCAGATCAAGTAAACATGGCATATGACTTTTGGAATGATTGGTGTTTTTTACAGTTATAATGCCTGCAGATGGCATATTTTTTTGGTGGGGGAACTATCAAATAAAGGCAAATTATTACAGAATCAATATTACAGTTCATTCTCCCGTTAGCCAAAATGGAATACAGTGGACTCATGAGGAGAGTGCGCCAACACAGGTGTCATTTACTGTGTAGTTTCAATACCGCAGACTCCTAAACTGTGAGTCCACTGTACTCCAGGTGGGCTATTTGGGGTGTTGGCAGGACAGAAATAGGCAGTCCTTACAAATGGCCTAGATCATCATTAACTCTTACCTATTAATAATTCTTACTGTGGGCTTCTTTACATTGTTAATGTTTTTTCATGTAGCCTTGAATAATGAAAATGTATCAAATGTTTATATTTCTGTGTCACTGACCTTCATAATGGAACAAGCATTTCACTGCATTTATAGCGTCTGTTGCTGAGGAAGAGAAGGGTATTATACCACGTGCCATTCAGGAACTTTTCCACACAATCTCTGAAAATCACAACATCGACTTCACCGTTAAAGTGTCATACATAGAAGTATACAAGGAAGATCTGCGGGACCTCCTGGAGCTGGAAACAAATGTAAAAGATATGCACATCCGGGAAGATGAAAAGGGAAACACGGGTGGGTTATATGTAAATGAATAATATAATGTAAAAGGAAACGAAAGTGCTCCTTCTAAGCCGTGTTCCTTCTAAGCCGTGTTCCTTCTAAGCCGTGTTCCTTCTAAGCCGTGCTCCTTCTAAGCCGTGCTCCTTCTAAGCCGTGCTCCTTCTAAGCCGTGCTCCTTCTAAGCCGTGCTCCTTCTAAGCCGTGCTCCTTCTACGCCGTGCTCCTACGCCGTGCTCCTTCTACGCCGTGCTCCTTCTACGCCGTGCTCCTTCTAAGCCGTGCTCCTTCTAAGCCGTGCTCCTTCTAAGCCGTGCTCCTTCTAAGCCGTGCTCCTTCTACGCCGTGCTCCTTCTACGCCGTGCTCCTTCTAAGCCGTGCTCCTTCTACGCCGTGCTCCTTCTACGCCGTGCTCCTTCTAAGCCGTGCTCCTTCTACGCCGTGCTCCTTCTACGCCGTGCTCCTTCTAAGCCGTGCTCCTTCTAAGCCGTGCTCCTTCTACGCCGTGCTCCTTCTAAGCCGTGCTCCTTCTAAGCCGTGCTCCTTCTACGCCGTGCTCCTTCTAAGCCGTGCTCCTTCTACGCCGTGCTCCTTCTAAGCCGTGCTCCTTCTACACAGTGCTCGTTCTAGTTAATATCAGGAATCAGGTCCCCAATCCAGGAGGGTAAAAGGTTCCCAGTGATACTTTTTTACTTTCTACTGGGAGCAGCAACATGTGAAAAAGAAGAAAAGAAGTTTATTCCCTAGTGTGCTGTCATTTTTGGAAGCTATGGTCTGGAGAAGTTAAATTGGCTGGTGCACCTCCAGGCTTGGATGATGTCCTGAAGACCAAGTTCGTCAAAAGCTGTATCTGGCCCATGCTCAATGAAATGAGATCTTCTGGTCTTGGCTTGATCTGCACACCACACCTGTGCTAGTGCCACAGTAGATGGCTTGTGATGACATGCCCATCCTGTGAGGTGACACCAAGGAGTGAGATTGTCCAGCATGACAGCTCCACCCCTTTGACTGTATATGGACTTGGGAATACAGGTTTTCATCTGCACCAGAAATGAAAAGGGCTTCATTTGGAACCTGTTACCATCCTGGATAATGTGGCGGTTTGGGGGCCTGATTCAGGTTTTCTTTCTTTATTTATTTTTTTCTGAGATGACCATTGTAGTTCTCCATTACAATATTTTTCTTGTGATCTCTGAAGAAAACTTTAAAATTGAATATAGTTTTCCATTTTGTTTCTTTGATTCTTTTGGTGTACAGCTTTGGTTTGACGTAAATCCTAAAATTAGACAAGCTCCATATGCAACGTCGAAAAGGAGTATTAAGTTTCCTTAATAGAGTGGCTTGTGAAAGTATTCACCCCCTTGACTTTTTACCTATTTTATTACATTACAACCTGTGTTTAAACATTTTTGTACTCCGATTTGTGTGTGATGGTTCAGCACTAAATAATCTAAGTTGGTGAATTGATAAAAATATAGGCATTACATTTATAGGATCAAATAACTAAAAATTGGCATGTGCATATGTATTCACTCCTTTTGCTATAAAGCCTCTAAAAATTTCTGGTGCAAGCAATTGCCTTTGCAAGTCACATGCTTAGTGGAAGGAAGTCCACCTATGTACAATCACATGTCTATCAGTATATACACACCTTTTCTGAAAGACCACAGAGGCAGCAACACCATTGAAGAAGAGGCACCACTAACCAAGCAATACCATGAAGACCAAGAAGATCTCCAAACAAGTCAGGGACGAAGTTTTTAAGAAGTACGAATCAGGGTTGGAGATATCTCTAATGATGCCTCGGAGCATCATCGAATCAAGTATCATCAAATGGAAAGAACATAATACCACAACAATAGCAATAAAGAAGTTTTGGGGGCTTAAATCCCTAAAATGGAGTCAAAAGAAGGTGTGTGTATAAATAAATTCACAAATTCAATCTTATCCCTGCTTATGCCAAAGTATAACAAAGCCTTTAATTAAATTCACCAAAACAGGGCATCTAAATATACATATAAATTGCTCCACACCTTATTTACAAAAACTTATAAAACCAGGTGGATAACCATACAACCATAGTGTGGGCACACAGGCATGAGGTACCGTATTTTTCGGATTATAAGGCGCACTTTTTTTCCCCAAAATTTGGGGGGGAAAATGGTGGTGCGTCTTATAATGTGGATATACCTTACTGCCCGTGGTGGAGCAAGGTCCCAGAATCGCTGCTGGAGGAGGAAAGTGTGGCACGTTGCTGCAGGCTGGGTGAGGAGGGTGTTCCGATGTGCACCGCTGTGGGTGAAAATGGCTGCGGTGCTCTGTGGTGCAGGATCTCGGGATCTCATTCCAAGATCTCGTTGCCGACATCTCAATCTGAGCATGCACCGCCCCGGAGGCCACTGCATCACAGTAATGGATGTGCTGGAGGGCTCCGGGCTTTCACAAAATGCCGATGGAGCCCCCCGCACCACAGAGGACCGCAGCCTTTTTCACCCACAGCAGCGCTCATCAGAACACCCCCTCATCCCAGCCTGCAGCAACGCTCCCCTCTTGCCTCCTCCAACAGTGACCCTGGGACCTCACTTCACCGCAGCTACCTCCCCCGGTAAGCAATAAGACGCATGGATTATAAGAGACACCACCATTTTATTATAAAAAAAAAAGTTCATTTTCCTATTTTTCAAAATTTGAGGTGCGTCTTATAATCCGGTGCGTCTTATAATTCGCAAAATACGGTATTTAGGACAGAGACCTACACAATGTGAAAATAACCTAATAGGAGTATTGCATCTGCAAGGCTCCCTAATCACAAATGAACATGAAAAGTGGTATTTAGAGGGACAATCAAAGTTAGCAAATAAACAAAGGCAAATATAGAAATAAGTATGCACACCACATATTGACAAAATGACAGAGAAACGTTCCGTAATATATTGCCAGAGACACATGCATTGCGGAAAAAATAAATAAATATAAATACAACAGCCAGTGCTCACATGAGATTGAACCAAACCCTCTTACCCATGTTCAAAGATGCCTGTGCGTCGTTCCGAGGCCTCTAAACACCTCTTTTCATGTTCATTTGTGATTAGGGAGCCTCGGTCATGTAATACTCCTTTTAGGTTATTATTACGTCGTGTGGCTCTCTGTCCTAATTACCTCATGCCTGTGTAGCCGCACCATGGTCATATTGTTGTCCACCTGGTTTTATTAGTTTTTGTACATATTGTGTGGAGCAATTTATATGTATATTTATATACCCTGTTTTGGTAAATTTAAATAAAAGTTTTGTTATACTTTGGCATAAGCAGGGTTAAGATTGAATTTGTGACTTTATTTATATACACACCTTATTTTGACTCTGTTTTAGGGATTTAATCTCCCAAAGGTTCTTTATTGCTGTTCATGATTCATGGAGAGTATCTCTTATCAAGGAATATGATTGTTACATCTATCTTTGATTCTAGCTATGTTTTCATAATACCACAACAAACCTGCCAGGAGAGGCCTGCCCACCGAAACGCTCAGGCCAGGCAAGAAGGGCATTAAGCAGAAGTGCAGCAAAAAGACCAAAGGTAACCCTGAAGGAACTGCAGCGTTCACAAGTAGAGCCAGAACTACCTGTCCATAAGACCACAATAAGCCATACACGCCATAGAGGTGGCCTTTATGGAAGAGTGGGCAGAGAACATGTATTTGGAAGTCGCCTTGCTACACTCATCAGGAGAGCTTTAAACTAGAACAACATGGGAAGGGAAGCAAAAGGCCAGAAAAAGCCATACACCTGACAAATGCTATTGAGAACTCTGTTATTAGAAGTGGAAAGGAAGAACAAAGACAAAAGAATCTAAATAATAAAAATATTGGAGAAAGAGAAACCAATCACAAACTAAAATGTTTCTATACTATTGCACAAAGCATGGGCAACAAACAAGGAGAACTGGAACTACTAACACAGGAAAAGAAATATGATGTCATTGGAATCACTGAAACTTGGTGGGACAATACACATGATTGGAATACAAGGCTAGAAAAATACAACTGATTTGCAAGAAACAGACTTGATAAACGAGGAGGAGGTGCCGCATTGTATGTTAGAAACGCGTATATCTGCACAGAGATTGAAGCTTCAAAGACTGGGAGTTCTGTGGAAACTGTTTGGGTAAGAATACAAGGACAGAACAATCGAAAGGACACCATTGTAGGCATTTACTACAGGCCCCCTGTGCAAGCTGAAGATATGGATGAACTCTTTATGCATCAAATGGCCATTCTCCAAAAAATATGACTTAGTTGTCATGGGAGATTTAAACTATCCAGACATTTGTTGGGAATCTCTCTCAGGCAAAATTAACAGGTCAAGAAAGTTCTTATCCTCTCTTGCTGACAACTTTATCTTCCAAAAGGTAGGGGAGAAAACAAGGGGATCTGCTACCTTGGATCTAATCCTTATAAACAGGGAGGAAATGGTTGAGGAGGTAAAAGTGGCTGGGACCCTAGGAGGTAGCGACCATACTATTTTAGAATTTTAGATAACTAGAGGAGGAAGACCTGTGAAGACTCAGACGTCAAGGTTTGATTTCAGAAAGGCAGATTTTAAGGGACTCAGCAAGAGAATTGGAGGGATCCAATGGCTGGATATCCTTAAGGACAAAAATGTCCAGGAAGGATGGGAAATATTGAAAAATGAAATTCTCAAAGCACAATTGTTAACAATTCCGAAAAGAGGGAAGAATAGGAAGCGTTTAAGGAAACCAGGATGGATGAACACAGAACTTAAGCACATGCTAAAAAGGAAGAAAGAAATGTTTATAAAATGGAAAGAGGGAGGCATATCTAAAGAAGAATATAATGCTGTCTGCAGAACCTGCAGGGAACAAATCAGATTACTAAAGCTGACAATGAATTGAGGCTTGCAAGAGACGTCAAAAGCAATAATAAAGGATTTTGGGGATATGTCAAAAGTAAAAGAAAAGTCAAAGATGCTATACGATTTTTACAGGATGAAAATGATGAAATGGTAAGACAGGATGTTGAGAAGGCCGAACTTTTAAATTCCTATTTTGCATCTGTTTTCTCTCAGAAAGGAAATGTAACATCAACTGTTCTTCACTGTCCTATTAAGGGAATAGAAGAATTCAGGATATCTATAGACAGAAAGATAGTGAGGAAGCACTTGGCTAAACTAAATGAATTCAAGTGTCCAGGTCCAGATGAATTACACCCCAGAGTACTGAAGGAGATAGCAGAATAAATTTTTGAACCCCTCTCCGTAATCTTTGAAAATTCTTGGAGAACAGTAGAAGTCCCCAAAGACTGGAGAAGAGCAAATGTTGTTCCTATCTTCAAAAAGGGGAAGAAGATAGACCCAGGCAACTATAGGCCAGTGAGTCTGACTTCTATACCAGGAAAGATGTTTGAACAAATTATTAAACAGTTGACATGTATGTAAGTACCTGGATAAGAATGAATTGATTAACCAGAGTCGGCATGGGTTTGTAACTAATAAGTCATGTCAGACTAACTTAATTTCCTTCTATGACAGAATAGCTGATTGGGTGGATCAGGGAAATGCTGTAGATATAGTATATCGTGACTTCAGCAAAGCATTTGACAAAGTATCTCACACAATCCTTATTGAAAAAATGACTAAGTATGGAATGGACAAGGCAACTGTTAGGTGGATTCATAACTGGCTTAGTGATCAGACCCAAAGAGTGGTCGTAAATGGCTGCACATTCAGTTGGAAGAATGTCTCAAGTGGGGTACCACAGGGCTCTGACCTAGGCCCTGTATTGTTCAACATCTTTATCAACGATTTAGATGAAGGAATTGAGGGTAAACTGATAAAATTTGCTGATGACACAAAGCTAGGAGGTATAGCTAATACTAGAGATGAGAGAGAAAGGATTCAAAAAGATATAAATAAATTGGAGCAGTGGGCAACAACTAACAGAATAGTTTTTAACAGGGAAAAATGCAAAGTACTACATCTGGGCAATAAAAATGAGAAAAGCATATACAAAATGGGAGAAATAGGGCTAAGCAACAGCTCTTGTGAAAAAGCCTTGGGTATACTAATAGATCACAGACTGAATATGAGTGAACAGTGTGATGCAGCAGCAAAAAAGGCAAATGCAATTCTAGGATGTATTAACAGAAGCATACATTCTAGATCACGTGAAGTCATTATTTCCCTCTACTCCTCTTTGGTCAGACCTCATCTGGAATACTGTGTCCAATTTTGGGCACCACATTTTAAAAAGACATCAACAAACTGGAGCAAGTTCAGAAAAGAGCGACCAGAATGGTGACCAGTCTGCAAACCCTGTCTTATGAGGAAAGGTTCAGGATTTGGGAATGTTTAGCTTGCAAAAGAGAAGACTGAGAGGAGACTTAATAGCTGTCTACAAATATCTCAAGGGCTGTCACATTGTAGAAGGATCATCTTTATTCTCATTTGCACAAGGAAAGACTAGAAGCAATGGGATGAAACTGAATGGGAGGAAACACAGATTAGATATTAGAAAAAACTTTTTGACAGAGTGATCAATGAGGGGAACAGGCTGCCACGAGAGGTGGTGAGTTCTCCTTCAATAGAAGTCTTCAAACAGAGGCTGGACGGACATCTGTCTGGGATGATTTAGCGAATCCTGCTTTGAGCAGGGGGTTGGACTAGATGGCCCAGGAGGTCCCTTTCAACTCTACGATTCTATGATTCTAAAAAAGCATTTGCTTACAATTTTTGTGTGTAAGGCTCATTTTCAGTTTGCCAAAAGACATGTGGGAGACTCCCCAAATGTATGGTGGAAGGTGTTGTGGTCAGATGATACCAAAATTGAACTTTTTGCCCATAAAGGTAAATGCAATGTTTGGTGCCAAAAAAACACAGCTCATTGCCACAAGAACACTATGCCCACAGTGAAACATGGTGGCAGCATCAAGCTGTGGGAATGTTTTTCGGCAGCAGGACAGGGAAAATGATCCAAGTCGAGGGAAAGATGGAAGGTGCAAAATACAGGGATATTCTTGAGCAAAACCTGTTTCAGTTGACATTGATTTGAGACTGGGACGGAGGTTCACCTGCCAACCACACAAACCCAAAGCATACTGCTAAAGCAATATTCAAGTGGTTTAAGGGGCAATGTATAAATGTTTTGTACTGGTGTAGTCAAAGCCCAGATCTTAATCCAGTTGAGAATCTGTGGTCAGACTTTTTCTGTTCACCAGAGGAAACCATCTTACTTAAATGAGCTGGAGCAGTTTAGCCTTGAGGAATGAGCAAAAAACCCAAGTGGCAAAATATGGAAAGCTCGCAGAGACTTATCCAAAGTGATTTGCAGCTGTAATTGCCGCAAAATGAGGCTCTACTAAGTACTGACTTTAGGGGGTTTATAGCTGCGCACACTGACGTTTTCAGTTATTTTGTCCTATTTGTTGCTTGCTTCACAATCAAGAAGAAAACCAAATGTTCTCAGTTGTAGGCATGTTCTTTACATGAACTGATGCAAACCCTCCAAAAAAAAAAAAAAAAAACCCCAGTGAAATTCCAGGTTGTGAGGTATCAAAACACGAAAAATGCCAAGGGGTGTGGGGTGGTTGGGGGTGAATACTTTTGCAGGCACTGTATCTATCCTTTATATTTATTTAATGTTTCTTCATTATACTTTTTTGTGTATGATTTTTTTTTTAATAAATGATCTTTTATCCTGTTCTCTCCAGTTATTGTCGGTGCCAAGGAATGCCAAGTTGAAAGTGCAGATGAGGTCATGAGTCTTCTGGAAGCTGGCAGTGCTGTCCGCCACACTAGCACCACTCAGATGAATGAGCGCTCCAGCCGCTCTCATGCCATCTTCACCATAAGTATAAGCCAACAAAGGGAAGGGAATGCAGAAAATGGATCCAAGATGTTGGTCCAGATGATCTCTTCAAAATTTCACTTTGTAGATTTGGCAGGTTCAGAAAGAGTCACAAAAACGGGGAACACAGGAGAGAGATTTAAAGAGTCCATCCAAATTAACAGCGGCTTGCTTGCTCTTGGGAATGTAATAAGTGCACTTGCAGATCAAAAAAGGAAAAATGCACATGTTCCTTACAGGGATGCTAAGATTACTCGTATTCTTAAAGACTCCCTAGGTGGAAATGCCAAAACAGTCATGATTACTTGCATTAGTCCTTCTACGTCTGACTTTGATGAATCTTTGAATTCCCTTAAGTACTCCAACCGAGCCAGGAATATCAAAAACAAGCCAATTGTAAATTATAACCCTGACTGGGATAGAATTGATGAAATGGAGCTGGAGATAAAGGCACTTCGGGAAGCTTTGCAAAACCAGCAGAGCAGTAGGGTAAGTCGAATCAGTCAAGCGTCTCAAGACTGGAGCCAGGACAAGTCCAGAATTCAGGTTCTAGAAGAGCAGCTTGCCCAGTATCAGCTGGAATGCTTTAACCATCGAGTATGTATAGAAGAAGCTTTGGAGCTGCTAAATGAACTTAAGGATATTTCTGGTCTTAAAAAAGCCCAAAAGAACAGATTTCAGAGTTGGCTGGTCATGACAGAGGAATTAAGAAGCAATATCACTGCCATGTCTGGAACTGACGGTGCAGATGGTGCAGATGGTGAAAGCCGAGAGGAGCCTTATCACATCACCATACTACAGCTAAGAAGGGAACTGAAGAAATGTCAGGTATTGTAGCACAGATCTATTTAGATACAATGAGGCCAAGAATGACAACCCTTACTTTCTGCCCCTGCTCCGTTGCCGTGGACCAGCAACAGAGCTTGAGTCGAGACTTACTCTTGGTGGTTGAAGCCATATATTGACTTTTACATAGCCCAAAATCTTGTGTAGTTTTTAAAGTATATTCTATATCCAAGACGTATCATTTCTCCTTGCGGACAATGTCATTCTCCGCAAGGAGAAATGATACTACTTGGATATCGGTCAGACGCCTCTCTCACAGCCAAACCAGATCTCCCACTTTGCACTGACGAGGGGCAATACCCCGAAACACAGTGTCTGCAAATGAAGATTATGGCTTGGCTTTTATCCTAAGTCATGTAACTAGGCTCGTTAAAGGGTCAACATTGACTTTTAGGATTGCTACCTCCAATAGGTGGCACTAGAGTTCTAGTCCTCTTCCTCTCTGAAGAGACAATTTGCATAATTAAAGTATATTCTCAAATTATTAACATCGCTAGAAAACTTCAGCCATTTCTTGGTGACAACCAATTTGGACATCGTTACAGGTCTCTAAGGGGTTTTCCTGGGTCTCCTATAACAGCAAATCGGCTTGAAAGCGTTTTCCCAAATGAGATATTTACCAAATATCAACAGGATGGGCGATAAATGTCCAATCACTGGGACCTCTACCAAGGCCCACTGCAGTTTTCCTCTTCAGTGTGATCTGGATTGAAGGGAGCTGAATGACTCCTTTGGGTGCCTATAGCACTGACGGGGATATAGCACTCGGCTGTCTTCGTCAGTCTCATAGGCACTAAGTAGGCCTGCAGCACCCATCTGCTTCTTTTGGTGAGGAAGAATATGGCCTTCCTTTTACTGATAATGGAAGGGTCACATGCGACTAACATACTGTTTAATTGCTGTTCATTCAAGGATTCTCTTGCAGCTGATGAAGAGGTCTTTGCTAAGAAGGAGTTGGAGATGAAGGCGTTACAAGAGAACATTCAATCTTTGCTAGAAGAAAACCAGCATTACCAGAAATCTTTAGAAGAGGCCGAGCACATCAAGACTCTGCAGGTACCGCACTTTGTCTCCCATTTTTCTCAATCAGAATATTGTGGATAACATGACTGTTTTGCCTTAAAACAATATGGATTTTATTATTTGTAGACATTTCAAGATGCTTTTCATTTTTCCCTTGATGCATCTTTAACCTCCTAATGCTATATGATGGATGTATTGCTGGAGCAGGAGAGGCTGAAGAAACTTAATCCCAAAAACCCCCTGCAAGACTTGAAACCTACCCAGAAATCTATAACCAATATTTACTGAACTGTTTTTATATAGACAGATAAACTTGTGGAACAACAAATCCAGATTGATGAGCTGAGGTACAAGGTTGAAGGTTTTTCGCAGAAGCAGTCCTCACAGGGTCCATTAGAGAAGCAGAAGATAACCTCTAGGAGACCTCACAGTGTTCCACTAAATCATCAGCTACAGATGCTGTCTTCCAGCATGAGGCAGTCGAGTGAGCAGTCAGAGCCCAGGAAGGTATGGATAAGGGTGACATACATGAATGCTCAGTCATTTGCTTCTGTTATAAAGAAGTCAGCTTGTTTTCACTGGACTTCACTAATCCGTGGCAGAATGGGGAAGTTTTATCCCCGTTAGAATGGAGTGTCAGAACGTTCATTCATTCCCTATAGGACTTCCGAGCACTGCGCTTGGCTTTTTCCAGCAGCCCGTAGAGAATAAATGAAATGGTGGGCGAAGCATATTCTCTGCCCCTCCATATATAAAAATTTTGAAATTCTGAGGTGATACATTGTTTTCACAAGAAAACTTCTTTCAAGGGAACCTGTCACCAGTTTTTCCCAATATAAAGTACTGATCACACCGTATCCGCCCATTTTACAGTATTTTAGGAACGTGTATATGAGTCTTCAACCCCTTCTGCCCAGCCCCAAAAATATCTTTTAGAATGCCTCCATACGTCGTGGTCCGGTGTGATGGGCATCTCGATCTTGATCTAGCGACGTCACGTCCCACTGCTCTGCTCCATGTGGATGACGTGTCCTACATCCACAGAATGTCCCGTCCCCCCATCACGCTTCTGCACAGAGCAAAGTACTGTAATGCCCATGCGTCAGGAGAGGCCAAAGAGCACCGATAACCCAGAAGTAAAGCCGGCACAAGTGCACGACATCACTGTGCTCTGACCTCAGCAGAGCAGAGAGAAGTACACCTGCGCAGGAGCGTGATTTTGGGACACTGTGTGGATGATATAGGACACATCATCTACACGAAGCTGTGCAGGAGGATTGCGTTTGCGATCAGAGAGGAGACGTCATATCAGGATTAGTGGCTCCCATTAGGCCTGACCGCGCTGTATGGAGAAATTATAAAATAAATATTTGGGGCTATGCAGAGGGTGGGTTTGCAACTCATAGATCTTCCTAGAATACTGTAAAACAGGCGATGACAGGTTCCCTTTAAAGAGGGCCCAGCAGCTCTCCTGACTTGTCAGTTTTAGTAAATACCTTTATTCTTAATTGAATAGCATTTATTACAAGAACTCTGCATTGTATTACTACTCTGTTGTTCCTACCAGAACTGGATGCAGAAACTTCTACCTGAGGTGTGATACTGTCCGGTTAGTTCCGACGGTGGCCGCCATGAAGCAATACACCCTTGGCACCCCCTATTGATTGGTAATGCCAAGTTGGTAATTTATTTGTATTGTTTTTTAGGAGGAATAACAGAGGACCATTAGCAGAAAAGAAAAGACTCTACAGCATTGTTATTCCATGGGGACTTTATATTTAGACAGACATGACAAGAGTGATGACAGCCCTCTTTAGATTGGGCAGTTTCTCATACAAGGGGGTCTGTAGGGTAACTGTTAGCCTTTGTTCTATTCTAGGTGCGCACCAGTCCACCATCATACTCCTTGGAACGAGTGGTCGCAGGCTTTCGAACACGTAGCCAGATTCTTCTGGATTTAATAGAAGAAAAAGATGAAGTTTCACATGAAAAGTTTTCGGACCACAGTGATGAGGAAATTGAGAAGCCAAATAAAAACCTGAAGCGTAATCCTCCAAAGTCTCCGTTTAGGTGATGAACTGACTGAAAATTCTAGCAATGTTAAATCTGGGTATCATTTCTACAGGAGGTTAGAAAATGTTCAAGCACGTGTGCTCAGCCGTGTATGGGACCCCTATAGAAATGTATAAAGGGAGAATGCGCAGCCACTTCTCCATCCAGAACTGTGCAACAGTACCCCATTCTTGTATGATCTACAGACGGCACATTATAGAGCAGGAGAAGCTGAAAGGAGTTGTCCGCCCATCGGTTTTCCAAATCATTCCAGTATCGCTGCAAGTCTCCCTCATGATCGTAATGCCCTTCCCTAGTGTCCCTTCCTGAGCATGTGCAGTGAAGCTGGCTTCAAGCAGCATACTGCACATGCCCATTCGGCCACAGTCCTGTTCATGAATAGGTGCTTCAAGAGCTCGTTTTGCGGGTGCGCGAGAAGTGCAGCGCTGCTGGAATGACTTGAGTTACAAGAAATGAGGCAGGACTAAGATGGCTAATGTAAAGGCTAACTGGACAAGTTGTTTTGATAAGATAAAGGCTGGCCTGTGACTAGGGCAGTGGTAGAATGTAGAAAATGGTATTGAAGTGTCATGGTGGCGTTTTTTGAGGCTTAGGGTCCGAGACAGGTATCTTTAAAAGTGTATCATAATGGTCCTCATGAAAGCCCCTCAATGTTCTTCTTGTGTACCAACCTGTTCATCTGTTAGTCCCATTTATCCATATCAACTCATAAAGTAACTCTGCAAACAAATGCAGAGAATGGAGTAACAAAATGTGATATCTTTGCATAAAGGTGAATAATTTTGTTGTTGACTTTGCTGCAGACGTTCCATCAATCGGACATGGACACGTCGACAGGTCCCGGAAGCCAGAGCATTGAGTAATGGCACAAAACAATCGTCCACCATCAGAGACGATATGTCTGGTAATATATTGATTTATATGCTAAAAAGAATCCAAAGTATTTATATGGAACATGTAGGTCACTGCTTGTTGCTTCTTATGTTCCAGAAATCGCAATGGAATCGGTTCAGGAAAACCAAAGTCTTAATCTGAAGAAACTAAAAAACACGGAGCTTCGACTGGCCGAGGCAAAGCAAAAACTAAGGGAACTGACCATAAACATCAAAGTGAAAGAGGAGCTTATTAACGAATTGGCAAAGACAAGTAAGTCTACATTTAAGATGTGCTAGGGTATGATGCATCCAATTTATTAAGGGGGCACACTTCCTGATACAGAATGCATCTCTGGCTATATGCAATCCAAAAGGTCTGGCCGATGTCAACTATGTTCTAGTGAAGGATTGCGATATAATTTACGCTGTTTTTGTGGCAGAGGAGCCTCTGCCTCTCCTCCCGAACCCTCCCCTCTTTTTATTTTAAAAAGAACGGAAAATTTGTGACTTTTTTTTCCGATACGATTATGACTCGCAAAATGTAATAACCGCCTAAGTTTCTATGCATATATTAACACATGCTGATGTCGAAAAATTGACTCCCAGCGAATATATTTGCCGTAGCGTGTCTTCTTCTGTAGCAGATGTTCAGTGAAAATGTTTCTTCAGAAGGGCTGAAGCCTATAATGCTTGTCCTTACACATAAATAGTTTATGGTTTATTGAAGTACTTGGCACCGTGAAGTGATGCTATTCTTTGTGAGAACCTTTGAGCTCTTACAATTCTAATAATGTAATTGAAGATGCCCCTTCTAGATAAATGGAGAAATGACTCTTCCATCCAGATGGTCACCTGAATACTTACAGATCAAAGGCACTCGAGATGTGCTCATTGGTTTTATCTTTCCTTCAGTGGTTAGGACAATGATCATTTACAGAAGCGGTATTCCAATTCTTAAGTCAAGCACTTTATTTCTGTTCAGAAGACAATATAAAACAACCGTAAACACTTTAGTTCTAAGCATTTCCATAAGGGAAATATCATGGAAACTATTCATAGACCTCTGCTGTATAGCGAAGCATACATGATATGGCTGTCCTCTACCATGTGCAAAGATAATCATGGCAAGCCTCTCCATCTGCATACTCTAGTGAATATGATAGCACTGCACATGTGCTGGGTTCTGATGCCATGTGCAGTGTTAATTATGAAGGCCACTGATAGACAGGTCTGGTCACATGCCTCTCCATCTGCAGCCTCTAGTGAATATTGCCTGTCTTCCGTCTCTTTGGATGTAACCATCTCTAGTTGGCTGAGCACACACAGTATGGGGGCAGTTCATTCATTGCAGTGAATCAAGCGTCTGATACCCAGTGTGTGCCGTCTCCAGAAATGTACGCCAGATTTAGTGGAATAACTTACGAATTTGATGGGCAGGCATGACCATGCTGCATCCCATCCATGCTATTAGAGGACACAGCTAGCATGTGGAAGAAAATGCTTTGGTCAGATGAGACCAAAGTAGAACTTTTTGTGCTAAATGCAAAACACTATGTGTGTTGGAAAACTAACACTGCACATCACATTGAAAACACCATCCACATCATCAAACATGGTGGTGGCAGAATCATACTGTGGATATGCTTTTCTTCAGCAGGGACAGGAAAGCTGGTCAGAGTTGATGCGAACATAGATGGAGCTAAATGCAGGGTAGTCCTGGACTTGAGACTGGAGTGTAGTTTCACCTTCCTGTTGTACAACGATCCTAAACATACTAATAATAATAAATCCACAGGAATAGTAATTGTAGAATCAGCTAGGAGCATATTTTTGTATCACAAACACACCGCAACGTCATCAGAGGTCATTCGCGCAATGCATCCCTGGGAACGGAACTTGCTGGCAGCATCGCTGAGGGTCGGGAGGACTCCGGGGACCGACAGAGGGTAAGTATATCCCTATTTTTTATTTTAATTCTATTTTTTACAGGAATATGGTACCCAGGGCATGGAGGAGAGTCTCCTCTCCTCCAGACCCTGGATACCATCTGCACGTGAAACACTCACTTTTCGCATGGTGGGCATGGCCACATGCGTAAAGTGAGCGTTTCAATGCAATCCTATGGCGGCGGAATCGCCGCGATTCCGCAAAATTAATGGACATGCTGCGGATTTTACCGCAGTGCGATTCCACAGCGGAAAAATCCGCAGCATGGGCAAAGCAATTGCGGATTACATTGAAAATCAATGTCATGCGTTTTGTTAGCGTTTTTTAAGCATTTCCGCAGCGCAAACGCTTAAAAAACGCAACGTGGGCACACAGCCTAAGTGTTCCTCCATGTGATCATTATCGTCATCTGGAGACGCCTTTTTGGCAAATACCTGGCCTACCACTCTCTTTTCTATGTATGATTAATAAAATATTGGGATACCGCAACTGTTTTTACTGTTATCAGCTCTCACAAAAAATAACTAAATAATTACAAGACTTTGACTTCTAGGCAATGACGCTCAGTCTGTGAACAAGCAGTATTCTCTAAAGATCACACAGCTGGAACAGGAGGCAGAACAGGCAAAAGCTGAATTGGCCGAAGCTCAGAAGCTGTTACAAGAACTGGAAAGCAAAGAGCTCAGAGATCAGGCCCAGAAAACCAAACTCCAGAAAGATTTCCGTAAAAAAATGGAGACTGCAAAATTAAAAATGCAGGTACGATGTAATTAGAATCTGTCTTCACATTTCTATAAGACACTTCTATCATAGAAATTATATTCTCATGCGCATCTCTCTGTAAAAAGCTGTTATTTAATATGTATGAGATTTTTAAAAACTCTTCAGTCACCGAATTATGTCCCCAGCAGCTTACCCAGTGCCCAAAGTACGTACCCAGACAGGGTCGCACTGGGGTGTCTAGGGCCCACCAGGGGAATGGACTCTAGGGGCCCACCCTACATCTATATGCAAATATCTGTCAGTCGTTGTCCCCATTATAGTGGACCATCGGCTGTAAAACACAGGCGGCTCCTGCACATCTACTGTGCGCTCCCATAACTGAGATGTATAATTACGGTAGTTTACATTAATGGGGTTCTTTGGTTAAAACAAATTATCACCGATCCATGGGCTCCACAGAATAGGTGATTGCTTAGGTCCCACCATTAGAAACTGCACCAATTGGAAGAATGAGGAAGCTTTATCGTTGATAGGACACTTATCCCCATTTTAAAATGGAGCGGCAGGTGGGATATCTGACCGCAGCTCCATTCATTCTCTTTTGAGCTTCTAGTAGAAAACAAGTGCAGTCACTGAGGGAATGAATAGGTCAGTGGTCAAGTCGGACATGCCACTCCAGTCTAATGGGGATAAAAAGTTCCACATTTTGCTGAATGGGTCCAAGCAGTTGGACCTCTGCCAATCAATATGTTATCACTTATCCTGTACTTTGTTCCACAGGAAACCCCTATAAGTGCATTTCTGCCACTGTGGACAAAGTATTTAATCTCTAATGGAAATAAAGAATCTTCTCCTAATTAATATTAGAGAGAACAAATGACCGCCATACACAACACAATCCCCTATACCAAGAACAATACCACCACATGCAGGAAGAAATACAACCACACCATGACCAGACCACATAGTGTCCGCATAATGCTACATACAAGGGACAAATACCACCACACCATCACCAGACCACATATTGCCTCCACATAGTGACTGAATAATATGACATATTGTCAACATATAGGGACCAAATAATACCACATACAATGAGAAATACTGCCACACCGTGACCAGACCGCAAATTACCACCACATAGTGACCGAATACTACAATACTGATTATGAATGCAAACCACAATACTAACAACACTGTTATTACCATCAGTGACATTATACACAGGAGCTCTGTATATAGTGTCAGTGTACAGATTAGTGATCACTAGTGACATTATACACAGGAACTCTGTGTATAGTGTTAGTGTACAGGTAATACAGGGATCACCAGTGGCATTATACACAGGAGATCTGTATATAGTGTCAGTGTACAGGTAATACAGTGATCACCAGTGACATTATGCACAGGAGCTCAGTGTATAGTGTCAGTGTACAGGTAATACAGGGATCACCAGTGACATTATACACAGGAGATCTGTATATAGTGTCAGTGTACATGTAATACAGTGATCACCAGTGACATTATACACAGAAGCTCTGTACACAGTATATAGTGTGCGTGTATATGTAATACTCTGACTCACCAGTGACGTCTGTAGTTGAAGTCTTTGATCTTCGCTTTTCTTCTTCAACCAGCACAGACCGCCGTCAGTTCTTCCAGCCAGGACTCGTCTCTGCAAAAAATAAGTCATCAATAGCTGATCGCTTCCAGAGCACTTTCCCCACTTTTTCCCTGACTTCTACACTACGTTAGATGAAGAAGAAAAGCGATATAGTACCGCCCTGCACAGTAACAGGACCTCCCTTTTGTTCCCTCCATGGAAAACTGTTTTCTAAAAAGTAAATTACATTACAGTAGTAATAATGTCTCTCATTGGACCCTAAAGAAATTATGTTACCCACTTGTCACCATAAACTAATATAACATGTTCCTCATTCTGGCCCTCTAACAGTAATTAGGTCCCTTATCCTGGCCCCCTTTTAATAATCTCGCCCAGCCTGGCTTCCTATATTTTATAATATGCCCCAGCCTGACCCCCTTTATTTTATAATATACCCCAGCCTGGCCCCCAGATATCCATCCCGCTTCTCCAGCTATACATACTGGCCCTCATATGTCCCTTGCCTTGCCCCACCATATATCTCTCCTGGACCCCCCATATATCCTTCCTGGTCCCTTGTCCTGGCTCCCCCATATGTATACATCCTGCCCCCCCCATATATATTTGCTTCTTCGTCACTTGTACTGCCCCCCATATATCCATCCTGGCCCCACATATATGCAACCTGCCCCCCCCCCCCATATATATCCATCCTGGCCCCTCCCCCCATATATATGCATCCTGGTCCCTTGTCCTGCCCCCCTCCCCCATAAATCCATCTTGGCCCCCCATATATATATATATATATATATATATATATATATATATGAATCTTGGCTGTACCATATATATGCATCCTGGCTTCCCATATATCCATCCTGGTCCTTTGTTCTGCCCCTCCCCCATATATCCATCCTGGCCCCCCATATATGCATTCTTGCCCTCTCATATATATCCATCCTGCCCCCCCCCCCATATATGCATCCTGGCACCCCCCATATATCCATCCTAGTCGCGCCATATATGCATTCTGGCCCCCCATAACTCCATCCTAGCCACCCAATATATGCATCCCGGTCCCCATATATATGCATCCTGGCCACATCCATCCGGCCACCTTGTCCTGCCCTTCCATGTGTATCCATCCTAGCCCCCCATTTGTATCCATCCGGGCCTCTTGTCCTGCCCCTGGCCCCCCGTATGTGTATCCATCCTGGCCCCCTGTATGTGTATCCATCCTGGCCCCCCGTATGTGTATCCATCCTGGCCCCCCCGTATGTGTATCCATCCTGGCTCCCCTTATGTGTTTCCATCCTGGCCCCCTTCCCCCCCGTATGTGTATCCATCCTGGCCCCCTTCCCCCCTGTATATGTCGCCATCCTGGCCCCCTTCCCCCTGTATATGTAGCCATCCTGGCCCCCTTCCCCCTGTATATGTAGCCATCCTGGGCCCCTTCCCCCCAGTATATGTAGCCATCCTGGCCCCCTTGCCCCCGTATGTGTATCCATCCTGGCACCCTTCAACCCGTATGTATATCCATCCTGGCCCCCTTCCTCCCGTATGTGTAGCCATCCTGGCCCCCTTGCCCCCGTATGTGTATCCATCCTGGCCCCCTTGCCCCCGTATGTGTATCCATTCTGGCCCCCGTATGTGTATCCATCCTGGCCCCCTTCAACCCGTATGTATATCCATCCTGGCCCCCTTCCTCCCGTATGTGTAGCCATCCTGGCCCCCTTCCCCCCCGTATGTGTATCCATCCTGGCATCCTGGCCCACTTCCCCCACCCCCCCCATATGTGTATCCATCCTGGCCCCCTTTACACCCCCCTTGTGTATCCATCCTGGCCCCCATCCCCCCGTATGTGTATCCATCCTGACCCCCGCGATTGAGGGAGAGAGAGAGAGAAGAAAAAAAAAAACATTCCTCTTACCTGCCTGCGCTCCCGGCGGCATCGTCTTCCTCTGCAGGTCGGCACGCTCATGGAAAAATGGCCGCCGACATAGCAGAGGTCGGCTGTGAATGTGTACGCCCATCTCATCATTACCTGAACCACTGCGACTCACGTCCTGATTGATACTGGAAAGTGTACGACCGTCGTTACCAGCGTATGACTCCTCCTCTTCTCCTTCCCACAGCCAAGGGCCCACTGGGGATTTCCCACGTACCCTGCCAGGCTAGACCGACCCTGTACCCAGAAGAGATGAGCAAGGTTCGGTTTCGCCGAACGGACCAATGTTCGCCAAACAGTTCGTCGAATGTATCTAAACCTCATTGAATTCAATGGGAGGCAAAATCAAACACATAAACACCTTCAGGAGGGCAAAAAGCTGCTCAAATTAGGGGCACACCCCAGGAAAAGTGGCAACAATTGACCCACAGTGGAAATTTTATAGTGGCGCAGGCATGGGCCATGCATGAGACAGGGTATGACCCAGCATTTACAGCCTGGAACTGAAGCTTCAATGAGGACCTGGTGGTTAAGGGAGCGGTGTAAGCGTCTCATCTGCATGATTTGCGACTTGTAGACAGGCTGAATACATGTGGGGATTCCCTAACAGGCATTCCACACATGTATTCAAGCTGTCTAGCAGTCGCAAATCATGCAGATAAGACGACGAAAACTAAATCTCCAAGCACACCAAAATACTCGGAGGACACCCGAGCATGCTCAGAAAAACCCGAGCAACGAGTATACTCGCTCATCACTAATCCCTACACTAAGTCATGTTTATCACGCATGTGCCGTTTCATGCATGTACTTGTCAAATTATTGCAATTTTTTTTTTTTTGCATATTTGACAGATAACGTGTTGGGTCATCCTTTGTGGTCTCAAAAAATGCCCAGGCTAGGAAACCCTTGCCGCCCCTGCGAACTTCACACTCCGACTGGTGCTGGCTATAGCCAGAGTTGGGGCTGAGGATGAAGTGCTTATCATGGTTGCATCATCACTTCGTGTCTGTGTGGGAAGCCGCAGCATAACCTTCTCATCTTACTCCTCATCCACCTCCTCTGCTGAGCTACTCTGCTGCTTACCACTGGGTTCATACCAAGTGGGATCTACAACCTCATCGTCATCCTTTGTCATACTCATCACCCTGTGAAAAGAAAAGGGGGAGACAGGGCGCTTCCAATGCGTAGGTCTGTATGGAAAGTAGATGAGTGCACAGCAAGTGTTAGGCTCACCTGATAGGGTTGTGAGAGTCACAACACCTATAATCGCATAAAACCGCTGCATCAGTCTGCACGAGGTCCAAGGACTTGGTACAAAGAGAAGGCTGGTAGTGCAATAAGAGACTGCGCTGCTGTGGTAGAATTCAAGGTATCTTTATTGCCAACGCGTTTCCTGAGCCAGTCCCAGCTCACTTCATCAGGGCATCCTGATACAGCGCAGTCTCTTATTGCACTACCAGCCTTCTCTTTGACTCATCACCCTGTGAGAGTCGCCCTCCTCCCCCAGTCATTTTGGCGTCTGGAAATTTTTGACCCAGTTGGAAATGGGGGTGATTGGGGGGGCCACCTCTGAGGATTGTACTTTATGTGATATTAAGGAGGCAGTAGAGGAGGAAAGGCCACAGGAAGCAGCGCTTGCCATCCACTGGAGAACATGCGGTTTCTGAGCCTCATCTACAGGATGTACAGCTGTGCGGCTGCCAATGAAAGGGAGTCGAGTAGCCTGGCCGGTAACAGATGTTGTCAGTGGTGTTTGGATAAGACGAGACAGTGTTTGTTCAGTTGAGCTTTCTCATGCATGTTAAACCTTACCCATGTACACGTCGAACACCAAGCCTATTCCCCCTTCCCCACGACCTCACTTTCTCCCACTCATGTTCTAAGTAGCCTTCCCCTCTTGTACCCTGCTGCTTCACAACCTTAGGCCCACAGCTGTCAGTCACCTGTCACTAAATGAACAATCAATATTTATTTTCTTAGATAGTGTGCCTGAACAACACTGTAATGCCTAATGATTTTTAAGTGGAAATCTGGTCTTCTGATTTGCCTCTGAAACAAAGTTTTAGCAGAAAAGATGAGTAGCAAATGGGGCTTCCGGAGACTGCAAAAACTGTGTGGCAATCTACTTTGATGCTGGAAGATCGTTTTCACATAGGACAGGATACTATCTATTTCACTGAGTTCACTTTCAGCACTAGCGCAGGAGCAACCTCTCTGCACTGTGACACTGAGCAAGTGGCACCAGCAAAACAAGATGTCCTCTTTTTATGTGGCCAGAGACATGTGAGTTTGGCAGCCAATCAAAGAAGACCTTGTGTCATGACGTTGAGGATGGTTCTTATTGGTTGCTGGAATCGACACACATAAAGTTAAAGGGGGAAAAAAAAAGCACACCGCTCCTGTAAACTCTTCAGATGCTCCTCTTACCTCTCCATACCCCCAGCACTTCTATCTTAGCCAAAGTAATAACAAAAGCATTGTGTAAAAATGCTTGTGAAAGCGAACCCGAATCCGAATGTGCTACGTTCTTGTCGGATTAGAGATTGGCGAACGTTCTTCAAACTTGTTCGCTCATCTCTAGTCCCCAGCAGCTTCGCCAGTGACCGAATGGTGAAGTTTGGGTGGAGAAAAGCCAGCATAGACATACCTCTGTGACTTAGTAAACCTGTCCCTGGTGGGCATTTGTATGCTTTCTGAAAAACACAAAGTAAAACATGCATGTCTACAATACCGAAACAGTCGCTAATTAAATACTAAATACTTTTTGCATATTTAGAATTTTGGGGAATTCTGTCCTGTTTTACTTAGTAAATATCCCCCCATATTTTATGTTCATTGGTAACCAGGTGTTACAGAAAAAGCAGCAGGATACAAAGAAGCTTGCAAACCTCTCCGCTCAGAATGAGAAGTGCGCATCTGATCTTGAACAAAATGTACAAAACATGCGACAACAACAGGCACAGCTTCAGAAAAAGCTAAAAGAAGAAAGTGATATAAAGCGGAAGCTGGAGTTAGCGGTGCAAAAAGACCAGCAACAAATCAAGGTACACGAAAAGGCTGAGCCTCATGAATTTCAAGGGTCTAAAATATGATTGCCAAATATATATATCAGTGGGTGAAATAATTATTTGATCCCTTTGCTGATTTTTAAGTTTGCCCACTTACAAAGACATGAACAGTCTATAATTTTAAGTGTAGGTTTATTTTAACATTAAGAGAAAGAATATCAAAAATAAAATCCAGAAAATCACATTGTATAAATTATATAAATTTATTTGCATTTTGCAGAGAGAAATAAGTATTTGATCCCTCTGGCAAACAAGACTTAATACTTGGTGGCAAAACCCTTGTTGGCAAGCACAGCAGTCAGACATTTTTTGTACTTGATGATGAGGTTTGCGCACATGTTAGGAGGAATTTTGGTTCACTCCTCTTTGCAGATCATCTCTAAATCATTAAGATTTTGAGGCTTTGCTTGGCAACTCAGAGCTTCAACTCCCTCCATAAGTTTTCTGTGGGATTAAGGACTGGAGACTGGCTAGGCCACCCCATGACCTTAATGTGCTTCTTTTTGAGCCACTCCTTTGTTGCCTTGGCTGTATGTTTTGGGTCATTGCTGAAAGACCCAGCCACGAACCATTATTAATGTCCTGGCGGAGGGAAGGACGATGTCACTCTGGAATTTACGGTACATGGCTCCATTCATTTTCCCATTAATGCGGTGAAGTAGTCCTGTGCCCTTAGACAAAACACCCCCAAAACATAATGTTTTCACCTCCATGCTTGACAGTGGGTACGGTGTTCTTTGGGTCATAGGCAGCATTTCGCTTCCTCCAAACACGGCGAGTTGAGTTAATGCCAAAGAGCTCAATGTTTGCCTCATCTGACCACAGCACCTTCTCCCAATCACTTCCAGAATCATCCAGGTGTTCATTGGCAAACTTCAGATGGGCCTGCACATGTGCCTTCTTGAGCAGGGAGACTTTGCGCGCACTGCAGGATTTTAACCCTTTACGGCGTAATGTGTTACCAATGGTTTTCTTGGTGATTGTGGTCCCAGCTGCCTTGAGATCATTAACAAGTTCGTCCCCTGTAGTTTTAGGCTGATCTCTCACCTTCCTCATGATTAAGGATACCCCACGAGGTGAAAATTTGCATGCTGCCCCAGATCAATATCAATTGACAGTCATTTTACATTTCTTCCATTTTCTTACTATTACACCAGCAATTGTCTCCTTCTCGCCCATCGTTTTAGGTATGGTTTTGCCAATTCCAGCTTTGTGCAGGTGTATGATCTTGTCCCTGACATTCTTATAAAGCTCTTTGGTCTTGCCCATGTTGTAGATGGTAGAGTCTGACTGAGTCTGTAGACAGGAATCTTTTATAAATGTGACTATGTAAGACAGCTGTCTTTAATGCAGGTAACGAGTTGATTAGGAGCATCTTATTGGTCTGTAGGAGCCAGAACTCTTAATGATTGGTAGGGGATGAAATACTTATTTCTCACTGCAAAATGCAAATAAAATTATATAATTTATACAATGTGATTTTCTGGATTATATTTTTGATATTCTGTCTCTCAATGTTAAAATTAACCTACCCTTAAAATTATAGACTGATCATGTCTTTGTCAGTAGGCAAACTTACAAAATCAGCAAGGGATCAAATACTGATTTCCCCCACGGTATATGTGTCCAGTTGGAACAAGTTATGACCTGTCCTGTGAAATCTGACCCATGAGTTGTCCAGTCCAATGTAGAAGTTTGAGTAATGATTATCTTATCAGTCCCTCCCCACACCTCGTCCCAGGTTCCTCATCAGTCTCTATATTCTGGCCTATAGCAAGGTGGATTTCACGCTTACATGCGACTGAACACCACTGAGGTCAGTTCTACAACTATTGGTTGGCTGCAGTGGTCTCATGTCTATGTCGAAACCTCATTGCTGGGGCTCAGGACACAAAGTTCTACCTGGGACCTTGGAAGCTGTGGTACCAGATCATTGGGGGATCAGTTACACAATATCTTATTATTTTATACCATTCTAAGCTTTAGAGAAGAAAAGGAAATTGTCACAGTCCTATTATTTTGTTTAGGTCAGACAACTTAAAGGGTTTTTCCCAACTTATATATCCTCGGGATATGCCATAAATATACAATAAAAGTATAGTAGATACAGATGAGAATTGCATCTATCTCAAGAATGGGATCCCATCGTATGCTGATGACAGTGGAGCGGTGGTCAGAATCCCCATTTATTTGTACTGGAATCCTGACCACACTGAAAGCGACGTACAACAGGGTCCCATTATCATGATGGATGTAGGATGTGCATCTGCTATACATGAATGAGCTATTTAGTGGATATGCCATAGATGTACGAGATAGGAATACCCCTTTAAGCCCCATATGTAGATTGGTAGAGGGAAGCTATCCTGATGAACGTCTCCATTCAGATTAAATCTTTTATTATTTTCCAACAATGGGAACATTTTTTTAGCATGAAAATCCATTCTCCAAAGAGTGGATGCATTTGCTACTTTACTTTTATACGTCACAATGATTCCCCAAAAAGGGTACATATATATTTTGAAGTAAAACAATATCCATCTTGCTTGTATATACAGTAACTTTATTTCATGTCTTTTTCTGCATTTAGGAGCTTCAGCTGAAGAATCAGCAACAACAGAAGATGCTGAAACTGAAAAATGAAGAGATTGCAGCCATTAGACGGCGAAAGAGTACTTCAAATATTCCAGACCATCTTCAGCTAGTAAGGGCCTCCTTTACTTTCCAGATAATGCTTTCTATTCAGGGGACCACTGCCTGTCATTGACAAGGAATGGGAGCAGATTCAAGAATTGTGTGATAGCTTACTTGAAAGTTCATCGTGTGGGTAACAAGTAATATGTCACGGATTCATTCCACCTTGGGCTCATGTACACGGCCATGGAGCCTGTACAGCAGTGCAGGAAACATGGCTCCTTAAACAGAGCTGTGCCTCCTTGCTGAACTGCCGGACAAGCTATATTGATTGACTACTTGGGGTTCTCATTCATTGATTATCTACCATATATACTCGAGTATAAGCCGACCCGAGTATAAACTGAGGCACCTAATTTTGCCACGGAAAACTGGGTAAGCTTATTGACTCGAGTATGAATGACTCCACCATCGCTGTCCTGGTATGCATGGCTCCCCGGTCCTGTCATTGTATGCATGGCTACCCGGTCCTTGTCCAACTATGCATGGCTCCCCGGTATCTGTCCTGCTATGCATGGTTCCCCCATCCCCTATCCTACTCACCCACCAGCGTGCCCTGCAGTGTCTCGGTGGTCCTGGCGTCTTCGTAGCATCTCCATGGTTCCAGCTTCCAGCAGCTCTTCCGGCGCGATCACGTGGCCCCGCTCATTAAGGTAATGAAAATGCCCTCCACGCTTATGGGTCCCTTCCACGTGATCTCGCCGGAAGAGCTGCTGGAAGCCGGAACCATGGAGATGCTGCGAAGATGCCGGGACCACCGAGACGCTGCAACGGCATGCTGCTGGGTGAGTAGGATGTTTTCTGGATGCAAGCGGCTGTCATTGTGCGCTGCTATAAGAGAAATGAATATTAATTTCTCTTCAGCTTAGGGCACAGTTACAGCCGCAGGCGTCTGCCTCCTGTGACCTGCTGCTCCGTCGCTCCCCCTCCTCTGGCTTTCTGGACAATTGACTCATGTATAAGCCGGGGGGGGGATTTCATTTTCAGCACAAAAAATGTGCTCAAAAACTCGGCTTATACACGAGTGTAAGAAGAAAAAAAAAGGGGACGATCACATGGTCACAATAAAATACATAAATTTAATTTAGTATCAAAGATAAAATTAAAAGTAATGGGACACAGGTAAGGGAAGAACAAGTTGCACAAAACAGGCATTAACACTCAAGGGGCACAGGGGCAAGTGGACTGATAGCAGTGGACACACTGCAAAAAAGTGAAACCATGTCACCAGTGAACCTGACATCAATTAGAAGGTCTTGGAGAACCCCTAGAACACATGATAATAATGAAAAATAACAGGAATGATTCTGTATGTAATGTCCCCAATGGTCAAAAGTACTATAGTGACAGTCACATCATAGAAACTGTACCTTGGCGATGTACAGCAAGTTATCAGTCCACAGCCTCCCATGTGCCCATCATGTGCAGCTGATGTGACCACTGCTATCAGTCCACTTGCCCCTGTGCCCCTTGAGTGTTAATGCCTGTTTTGTGCACCTTGTTCTTCCCTTACCTGTGTCCCATTACTTTTAAATTTATCTTTGATACTAAATAAAATTTATGTATTTTATTGTGACCATGTGATTGTCCCCTTTTTTTCTTTTTTCTCTAATTTTTTCTTTTTCTTGTATGTTTATGACGATTAGTCTTCAATGAGTCCATCATTGGCAGAACTATTTTGTTCCTTATATTTAGTCTACATTACTATTGTACACTATACTTAATGTCTCCATTATTATACACGAGTATGTACGGTAGTTTTTTTTTCTTTGAGAATTGCAAAATTGTAGGAAAAAATACAAAACCAGAGCAATTGTAATGCTCCCTCTCCTTTCCTCTGCCTTAAATATACAGCACAGTGCCTTTTTAAAGGGTTATCTAGAACTAAATCATTTTCTACTATGGGCCAAAAAGACAGGCAAGTAGTCGCCTTTTCTCTCCGCCTCTGGCATAGAACGGTCATTGACTGCTCCTGCCGGTGATTCAGCTGCTACATATCAACAGAGCAACTCCTTTTATTTCAGGTTTGTTGACAGGGTGTGATTACCGACATCATGCTGCTTGACAGCCGGCTTTATGCAGTTATTCACTTGGCATCAACTGTCAATCAGCGTGACATCAACCGTCGCAACCCGTCAACAGAGCAGAAGAGAAAAGCAGCTGCTTTGTCGACTTGAAGTTAGCGTAAACTACAGAATTGCCAGCAGGAGAGGTTAGTGACGGCTCTATACCAACACAGATCTACGCTGGGCAGAACAGGTAGGTACTTAGCAACTACCTGTCTGTTAATTCTTAACCCCACAGTAAAAAATGAATAATGTCCTGGATAATCCCTGTTGGCACTAGTGCCTGTGCCATGCATTTACGGCAAGGTGTGAGAAAGCGTGGGACAATGCTTTTTTCAGTATCGAACCTAATACCACAGAGTATGGTGGAAGATGATGCCGACAGGGTATCAGATAAAAATAATATATGCAGAACACGTGAAAATAGATAAAAACACCTTTATTAAAATATAAATGGGTGTACACTTAGAATAAATACAATGAATAAAAAGGCATCCCAAATATATGCATAGTGTTGAATTATAGTAAACTTCAACAAGGGGTTAAATAAATACCCGTATCAAACAGGCTCAATACTAGACAGAAAAAATAGCTGAACACTTCTTGACGCCCCCAAACAATAGTGTATACAATGTGCAATAACATCAAATTGTGCAAAAAAGAAGAATACAATAATAAATAACAACAAATATATAATGACCACTGCTGTGCATACAAAGTGCAATAAAACGAAATGGTGCAATAAAAAATGAATAATAAAAATAATAAATGGATGATGTGCACGAATGAAGGATGACACTGCTGCGGTGCCACCAATTGTGGAAGAAGAGAAGTGGGAGCTAAGAGTGAGCAAAGAAATACCTAATGAGCCGATATTGAGTGCCTGGGAATGCCTAAGAACGCGCCCCGATGCGCGTTTCGGAATAGAGCTTCCTTCGTCAGGGGGTGCTTTCAGTATCGTTTGTATGTACATTTCTGAAACTATATAATCATTCACACTCAGAACTTCTAAATTTTGTCATTTCTTTTATTCAGAAGTTGGAAGAGCAGAAGAAATGGCTTGATGAGGAGGTGGAGAAGGTCTTAAAGGAGCGTCAAGCATTGAGTGAGTTAGAAGAGGATTTAAAGAAAAGGGAAGAGAGCATTATGAAAATGGAAGCCATGGTGAAAGAAAAGAGCCATCTGGAGATGAAAAAATTGCGATCTAGTCAGGTGTGGCACATTATTACATTCATCAATGTGGTTCCGTCTTGCCATGCTTGCACTAGGGTGGCTTGTAGCCATAGTTATGCCCTGCCATTGTATAAGGTATTATATTGCACATCATGTGTACTTGCCGGTAAAGAAATGTATTTTCTCCTTCGCCTCATTGGGGTACACAGATACTGTGGGTGTATGCTTCTGCCGCTAGGAGGCTGACACTAAGTGAAAAAAAGAGGTTAGCTCCTCCTCCGCCGTATACACCCTCACCCCTATTGCGGGCGGAAATCAGGTTTTTGCTTAGTGTCCATGGAGGCACACGTCTGCTTTTTTTCCTCTTTTTTCCATGAAGATGTGACAGGGGCAACGGATCCTATTGAAAGGGTCCGATTTCCCCAAATCAACAACGGGCAAGCACGTGCGAGTGTCCCTCCACGTATCCTCTCCCGCGTCGTGGGACACGATCCCGGACTTAGCTCTGACCACCCCTAGATATTGAAACAATGGGCTGTACAGAGGCACAAGACTAGTCCGTGCGGCCCCCACTGCTCCACCAATGCTTAGACTGCGGTGCTGCAAGGTAGCGGACGGTCCCTCTCCTCACCCCCTGAAGGGGTTAGATGGAGCTAGGGTGCCTGCACCGTCCTACTTTATCAAGGTCCCCTCACATACCTGCGCTCAGGCTGAAGAGGATCATCGGTGAGGAGAGGGTCTGGGAGGGCTCCTGCGAAGATCTCAGGGCTGGAGCCCCCTGCCAGCGGAAGCCACCGGCCATGCAAAGATGAGGGTGGCTGGATCCGTCGCGCAGTTAGTGGCGCCATGCTTTTTGTGTACCGCGCCCTCCCCCAGTCGGGTAGGAGAAAAATTAAGGCCGCGGCTGCAGCCGGAGCTAGGCCGCGGCCGGAAGTCCTGCCCCTGGAGCCGCGCGTCACTTCTGGCGGCCCGCCCCGTACTGGGTGGCGGCGAAGAAGTTTAGGCCCCGGCTTCGGAGCGCGGCTAGGCCGCAGAACGGAAGCACCACCCCTAGAGCGGTTTTACTTGCTGGCTCACTCCCACAGCTGGTGGCGTGCGATTTGAAGGAAGCAGCCAGGAAGGGGGAGCGCAGGACTGGGGGTAAGTGCTGCCCGAGAGGCCACGCTACAGGGAAAACAAGGTGCTACCTCCTCCCCACATCCCCAGCAGCGGACAGATACTGTATGTCCGAAAAGGCAAAGACGCACACGTTCTTTTACGCTGCATGCATCTCTTGTCGGGCTGCGTTTCCGCGGGTGCAGAGCAAGCGATTATGCGAAGCCTGCGAATCCGAACGCGCCCAGGAGCCCTCCCCTGCGACCGTGACCAATGTGTCAAATCCCCCGGAGTGGGCCCGATCACTGTCACAGTCCATGGCGTCGCTTACGAGAACAATAGAGTCCCTTCAAGCCCCAGATAGGGGCAAGGACGATGGCTAGCCGGCCTTAGAGGGAACCTCCACCTCACAAAAGCCTCCGGCCTGCAGGGGCCGCTCTCACTCCAGACAGACCCGTAGGAAACGAATCCACACGGTGTCGCCCAGTCCATCCGGTGCCTTGGCATCCGTAAGCTCTGCTCGCTCCCCGTCACCAGTGGTTGATAGCGAGCGGACCTCAGATTGCGACTCAGACGAGCCCCTTGACCTAGACACTCCAGGGTCACATGAAACAGTGGACAGCCTCATAGAAGCCGTCAATCAGACCCTGGGGATTGAGGATGATCCCGCAGCAGCTACGGGGCATAAAGTGGCATTTAAGCGAGTGAAGCGCCCGCACAGAATTTTTTCCTCTCACCCGCAGTTTGAGGACATAGTGCAGCGGCACAGAGAACGTCCAGACAGGCGTTTCTCGGGTCAAAAGGCACTCGAAACAAGGTATCCGTTTGCTCCGGACCTCCGTAAAAGATGGATGGAATCCCCGATGGTGGATCCTCCGGTTTCGCGCCTAGCCACTAAAACCCTGCTATCCGTCCCTAGTGTTTCCTCGATTAAGGATCCCACGGATCGCCTTATTGAGAGCTTAGCTCGCTCAGTACATGAGGTGTCAGAGTCAGCACTCGCTCCCTCGTTCGCAGCAACTTGGGTAGCCAAGGCTATGATATCATGGTCAGAAACATTAAACAAGGTCGCGCAGGAGCAGGATCTACCTGCAGAGATTTCGGAGGTCGCAGGTCAGATGGCGATGGCCGGAGACTATGTAATCAGTGCGTCTTTGGATGCGGCCAATTGCTTGGCACTTGCTGCCGCTAATGCAATTTCGATCAGAAGAGCCCTATGGTTAAGGACATGGCGAGCCGATTCTTCTTCTAAGAAGTCCTTGACTTCCCTGCCTTATCAGTGCGGCCGCCTATTTGGGGAGAAGTTGGATCAACTTATCTCCGACTCCACAGGAGGAAAGAGCGGGTTTCTCCCTCAACAAAGGGTCATCACCCGTTTCAGGCACATTTTCAGGCCTTTTGCAACACCGGGTGTACTACAGCGGCCAATTCCGCCGCCTCAGGCCGCCCCAACCAGGATAGGGAGCGGCAGGTCTCATATAGAGCCAACTCATTGGGGAGATTGCGTACTCAGCAGCCCAGATCGAGGGGATCCAGATCCCAAAGATCGTCGGCCAAATGACTCGAGGCCTTTACCAGACGACACCGGCAAGGTGGTCGGCCGCCTACTCTGGTTTTTCCACGTCTGGGCCAATGTCGCTCACGATGCATGGGTAAAGGAAATGGTGGCCTCAGGTTACAAAATACCCTCCAAGACAGTTTTTTCTTTCCCGGCTTCCCAGAGTGGATGCCCAGGCAAGGGCTCTATTGGAGCCATCAAATCGCTCCAGCACAACGGAGTCATTGTTCCAGTGCCGGAACACAAAAAAAATCAGGGGTTCTATTCCAACCTTTTTGCGGTTCCCAAAAAGGATGGGTCTGTCAGGCCTGTGTTGGACCTGAAGCTTCAGAACAAATTCATCAGGATCAGACATTTCCGGATGGAGTCTCTCCGGTCAGTCATATTGGCCATGGAGCAGGGAGAATACTTGGCCTCAATAGATATCCAGGACGCATATCTGCATATTTCCATTTTTCCTCCTCATCAGAGGTTTCTACGCTTCGCCATCAGCGATCTACATTTTCAGTTCGTAGCACTACCCTTCGGGCTAGCCACGTCTCCCAGAGTGTTCACAAAGGTTATGGCAGTTGTCATGGCCATACTGCATTCTCGAGGCATAGTCGTCTTGCCTTATCTGGACGACCTCTTGGTCAAAGGCCCTTCAATACGGGCATGCGAGGAAAATGTCAACATCACGCTAGATACTCTTGCCCGCTTAGGGTGGTTGGTCAATGTGAAGAAGTCATCCCTTCTGCCAGCTCAAAAGATCTCCTTTCTAGGAATGATTCTCGACACTCGCCGAGGGTTGGTAATTCTCCCTTAGGAAAAGGTGCTAGCGCTCCTTCAGGGAGTCCGGACACTTCGGCAACCAGTCCCTCATATCATCCAATCCGGGATGAGGAAGGAGTCTAGGGAAAATGGTGGCAGCAATGGAAGCGGTACCGTTCGTCCAGTTCCATCTTCGCCCCCTGCAGCACGCCCTTTTGTCATGCTCGATCGGCAGTGCCGACTGTCCTGTCAAGTCAGGCAGTCGCTCGGATGGTGGTTAACGAGTTCCTCTCTGACCCAGGGGAAACCTTTCCTCCCAGACCATTGGTTGGTGATGACAACCGATGCCAGTCTCCTCGGCTGGGGAGCAGTGTTTCGCCACCACACGACTCAGGGACCCTTGTCGCCACAGGAGGCACGCCTCCCGATCAACTTATTGGAGATACGAGCAATTCGTCTGGCTCTGCATAAGTTTCATCATTTTCTTTGCAGGCCGCCCCGTCCGGATTCAGTCAGACAACGCCACGGCGGTGGCTTACATAAATCACCAAGGGGCACCTGCAGCAGAGCAACCATGCGCGAAGTGGGGACGTTCTGCAGTGGTCCGAAGCAAACCACTCGGTGATTTCGGCTGTCCACATCCTGGGCGTGGAAAATTGGGCGGCAGACTTTCTCAGCCGGCAGGGTCTTGCGTCCTGAGAGTGGTCTCTACATCCCGAAGTCTTCCGGCGGATTTGTCAGCTGTGAGGAACTCCGGATGTGGACCTGATGGCGTCCAGAGTGAACGCCAAGGTGCCCACTTATGATTATAAAGGAGAAAGTTTATGGATTAAAAGTGCGCTGCTTGACAAATCAATCCTTCCAGGTTTTATGAACTGTACTTTTATTTCCCAACGCGTTTCGAAGTCTATACTTCTTCCTCAGGGGATGACATGTCACATATGTCGCTCGTGCCACGGACCCGCAGGCAATCGCTGTGGACGCGTTGGTTCTGCCATGGAATCAGGTTCGCCTCCCATATCAATTTGCCTCGCTGCCACTACTTCCGAGGGTCATCAAGAAGATCAAGACGGAAGGGGTCCCGGTGATTCTGCTGGCCCCAGACTGGCCCCGTCGAGCGTGGTACGCAGATCTAATGCAGCTGCTCGCCGACGTTCCTTTTGCGCCTGCCAGAGCGCCCAGATCTACTTTCTCAAGGGCCGATTTTCCACCCGAACTCAGGGGCCCTGTGTTTGATGGCATGGCTATTGAATCTTGGATTCTAACCCAGGCAGGGTTCCGGAGCAAGGTGGTCGCTACAATGATTAGCACCCGGAAGCCTGCTTCAGCACGAATTTAACACCACACCTGGAAGGTGTTCTTTGCTTGGTGTCGAGGCCGCGGTGTTTCTCCGCTGAGATTCTCAATCCCCAACATATTGACTTTTCTCCAGTCGGGCCTAGACTCGGGCTTAGCCCCAAGTTCCCTCAGGAGACAAATATCGGCCTTATCCGTCCTGTTCCAGCGAAGAATTGCTACCAATCTGCAGGTGAAGACTTTCATCCAGGGAGTCTCCCACTTGGTACCTCCCTATAAGGCGCCTATGGACGCTTGGGACCTTAACCTGGTCCTAAGTGTTCTGCAGGAAGCTCCATTTGAACCGTTTCAGGATATCTCCTTGAGGTACCTTTCCTGGAAAGTGGTGTTCCTAGTGGCCATCACTTCTATCAGGCGGATTTCAGAACTGGCAGCCCTATCCTGCCAAGCCCTGTTCCTCACTTTCCATAAGGATAAGGTGGTGCTCAGACCAGCTCCTCCTTTTCTGCCGAAAGTCGTGTCCTCTTTTCACATTAATGAAGATGTTGTCTTGCCTTCATTTTGTCCAGCACCGGTGCACCGTGTGGAAAAGGCTCTTCACATGTTAGACCTGGTAAGAGCCCTCCGGAGGTACGTGTCGAGGACGGCACCCTTTCGTCAGACGGACACGCTGTTCGTGCTCCCCGAAGGGCGCAGGAAGGGACTCGCTGTCTCAAAATCGACCATAGCCAGATGGATTCGTTTGACTATTCAGGCGCCCTACCGCATTGGAGGCACGCCGATTCCAGCAGGGATCAGCGCACACTCTACTGGGGCAGTGGGCGCCTCTTGGGCGCTTCGGCACCAGGCTTCGACGGAACAGGTTTGCAAGGCAGCAACCTGGTCCAGCCTGCACACATTTGCCAAACATTATAATATCCATACTCAGGCCTCGGCGGATGCGAGCCTGGGTAGAAGGATTCTCCAAGCAGCGGTGGCGCACCTTTAAACAAGAGGTGCATGTAGCTTGGATCGGTGAGTCAATCTCCCACCCAGGGACTGCTTTAGGACGTCCCACAGTATCTGTGTCCCCCAATGAGGCGAAGGAGAAACAGGGATTTTTGTGATAAACTCACCATAAAATCCTTTTCTCCGAGACGCTCATTGGGGGACACAGCACCCACCCTATTAGCCAGTTGGCTCTTGTTTTGTTTAAATTTATATGCATTTACTAGTTTGATGTAAGGGTGGTGTTTTGGACATGTTGTACCTGTATTAAGGCTGATTTTGTTGTCCTCCTACTGCTTTGGCACCAAACTGATTTCCGCCTGCTAGGGGCGAGGGTGTATACGGCGGAGGAGGAGCTAACCTCTTTTTTTCACTTAGTGTCAGCCTCCTAGCGGCAGAAGCATACACCCACAGTATCTGTGTCCCCCAAAGAGCGTCTCGGAGAAAAGGATTTTACGGTGAGTTATCACAAACATCCATGTTTTCACGGGACCTGAGAACCACCTGGTTCCTCCCAACATTTGCGGGTCTTGATTAGCCAGGCTGGCACAATGTCAACATTTCGGCATAGTGCACGTGTGATGTTGCGCCAGGCCGACTAATCAAAAGAAAAGATGTTGATGCTGGCAGGTAGGAGGTGCTTTTCAGGGCTTCCATCACTGAGGGACAGACTACTGAAGTGGCTGATAGAGCAGTTCCTACAAATCGATTCGCACTTTTCTAGTCTTATTTCGTTAATACTCAATGAATATACACATCTGTGAATTATATGCACTCTCAACTTAATATCCACTTGTTTTTGCAGGCTCTAAACAGTGACATATTGAAATTATCCACTCGTCTAAATGCATTAGAGAATGAGCTTACAGACAAAAGTAAGAAACTGCACAGTGGTAACAGTGAGGAGCAGGAGAAGGTGTCTGAGGAGGTCACAGTCCTGCAGAAGGAGCGGGGCCTTCTCCTACAGAGAAGAGACAGCCTAGATGAAAAACTTAAAAATGGCACTGTGCTGTCAGCAGAGGTAAGCTTGTACTGGGCCTTGTAGAGTGACTACAAGAGTTTCTTTGATTTTACAAAATTAGCCTTAAGGTAAGAAATGTTAACTAGGAACACAACAATTATTCACCTCTTGAATCCCTGCTGACCCTACAGTGATGGAATTACATCCATTCATGTGACCGCTGCAGCCAATCATTGGTCTCATCAGTCACACGCTGTATATGACAGTATGATCAATGAGACCAACATTACTTGCTACTTCCGGTACCCCCCAGAGCCATGGCAGTGGGTTCATAGGGTAAGTAATTGTCATTTCTTTGTTTTATAACATTCCCTACACCTTGAAGTTCTTATGAAATCTTTGGGATTGCTGGAGATATTGGGGCTGTGTATGACACAAATTCTTACCACAACTTGGCTGTTTATTTTATATTTATAGCAAAAGTGGGAAGTGTATGGCCAGCAGAGTTCTTCCACAAGATGGTTTAACATGTAGTGATGAGTGAATGTTCTCTGGTGTTATCCGAGTATCTCGGGAGTGCTCGGATAATATGTTTGAGCCCCTGCAGATGCATGTTTTGCGGCTGTTAGGCAAGCCCTGCATATGTTGGGGATGTCTAACAGCCGCAAAGCATGCAGCTGCAGGGATTCAAACATATTATCCGAGCGTGCCCAAGATACTCCGATAACACTGGAGTACGTTTGCTCATCACTATTTAATATCAATATGGTGTAATTGTTTGGGTTATGCATTAAAAACTTATGTAACAAATTACTATAATTATTAGTAGCGTGGGCTTATTCATGCTCTCTGTTCCTTCACCTGTTCTTGGGATCTAGTTAGCAGTATATATTTTCTGTAATGGGTACTGCTGAAACACGCTGAGATTGTCCGATACTTACTTCCGCAGGAAGAGCACATCTTTTTCCAGCTGGAAGAGGGAATAGAAGCTTTGGAGGCCGCCATTGAGTACAAGAATGAATGCATTCAGAGTCGACAACAAGTCTTAAAGGACTCATCTCAGATTCTCACACAAAGTGAAGCCAACGTCATCGAGAAGTTCAGTGCGCTTTCTGCTGCTGAGACCAGATCTATCCTCATCAAATACTTTAACAAGGTGGGAACTTTTTCAGAGTAATTCAATGAAACCAACAGAAATGTCCATACACCTGACATCCAGGCTTTGCAGGACCTATCACCCACTTGCAAGGCCGACCAGTATCCTACAGGTCCTCTAATCGGATCAAAAACCTAAGTGAATGGATTCAAAGAGGGGTAACATATACCAAAATACCACCAGAAAGAGAATACCCCTAAAAAGATAACTTCATTAATAATCAAAAGATAATGCCAAAAAATATTACAAAAAAAAAATATATATAATATGCAGGGAATCCAGGCAGCGTTCTCTGGGCTGGGAGGTAGTACAATACACCTGACACTTCCCCTAGTTGGCCCTGGAATCTGATGGCCTACCGAACAGCGGAGGTCGGCACCCTAATTTTGCGATGTGGCGCCCCCGCTTCACGATGGCTGTCCCTTAAGTCCCTGAAAATCCCTTAATCTATCAGATAAAATACAGAAAGAACAAATCCATTCAGATCTAGATGGATCCAATGCATTTGTATACGCACAGACACACTTGTCCACTACTGTGTATATGAACTATAGGCTATTACATATCTGTACAGCATACCATCTGCATGCTATTTCATACCCATATTAGCAAGTTTAAGTAATACTTCTATTTTGCTCTCTGACCCAGTTTAAACAAGGCATTACCCAATTTATATACACCGTAGTGGACAATGTGTTTGAGCGTATACAAATTTATTGGATCCATCTAGATCTGAATGGATTTCAGATGGATCCCTGATACTTCTGCCTTTTGTCAGGTATTGACCCTTTGGCTCTCCACTGACTCTGTGCTTGTTTTTCCCCTTTGCACTGCGTGACTGTCTAGGTTTTGACTCGGCTTGTTTGACTATTCTGCGGTCGCCTGGTGGTGGCTTTGATGCAGCACTGCAGGTCTGCTCTTGCAGACTTGCTACTGCCCTTCCACTCTATTGCCATCTAGTGGAGGTTTCAGTTACCTGCATAGCTGCAGCGTGACACCTGCTTGGGGATGTTGTGTGGTGAAACAGACTGCAGGATCATAGTCGTGCAGGCCCGTATCATTCCAGACCCGGGTTTTCTATGTGGTTGAAGGCCACAGGTTCCTTAGTTAAAAGCCCTGCAGGAAAGGGTTTGGGTGTGTCAGGGCCAGAGTGAGTTGGTGCTTGTTACTGTGCAGAGCAGTTAGTTTTGCAGAGTACGGCCTGTGTGAGGCAACACAGGACAAAGCGGAGCCAATAAGCCTGGCACCCACAGCATACACAGTAGTGCTGTCGTCCATGGTGACTGGTCTCGGATGTGGACGGTCTTGTGACTGTCCTGTGCCCGAAGGAGAACTGGCATGTGTAACGGCTGCAAACAGATGGATATGGTTCCCGGCTGTAATCCGGAGGATATCATGGACTGTGTACGGCTATGAGTAGAAGACATTGACACGGCGTGCAGTCGCCCACGGGAGGTCAAAGGGAAGTCCGGCGTGTTTAGTGACTGTAATTTAAAGGATGCCGTGCAGTATGTAGTGTTGTGAAATGGACACTAACGTTATATGCACTTGTGTGTGAAATGGACATTTAATGTGTGAAATAACACATTAAAGAGACTTTGTGTTTGAACTTTGTGGGTCACTGCCTCCTCACTGTAATATGGTGCTACCGGTGCACTACATATGACAGAGGCCAGGTACCTCAGTAACACATCCACTCCTTTCCGAATCTGTCGGCAGAAGATGCCATCTTTCTGCCTGCCTACGACATACAGTTGTGCTCAAAAGTTTACATATCCCGGCAGAATTTTTGCTTTCTTGGCCTTTTTTCAGAGAATATGAATGATAACACCAAAACTTTTTCTCCATTCATGGTTTGTGGTTTTGCTTGAAGCCATTTATTGTCAAACTACTGTGTTTTCTCTTTTTAAATCATAATGGCAACCCAAAACATCCAAATGACCCTGAACAAAAGTTTACATACCCTGATGATTTTGGCTTGATAACATGCACAGAAGTTGACACAAATGGGTTTGAATGGCTACTAAAGGTAACATCCTCACCTGTGACCTGTTTTCTTGTAATCAGTGTTTGTGCATAAAAGCTGAGTGAGTTTCTGGGATCCAGACAGACTTTTGCATCTTTCATCCAGCCACTGACATTTCTGGATTGTGAGTCATGGGGAAAGCAAAAGTTTTGTCAACAGATGTACGGGAAGAGGTAGTTAAACTGTATAAAACAGGAAAGGGATACAAAAAGATATCCAAGGAATTGATAATGCCATTCAGCAGCGTTGAAACTGTGATTAACAAATGGAAAACCAGGTGCTCTGTAAAAATAAATCCATGGTCAGGTAGACCAACAAAAATTTTATCTACAACTGCTAGGAAAATTGTTCGGGATGCAAAGAAAAACCCACAAATAACTTCAGTTGAAATACTGGACTCTCTGAAAACTAACGGTGTGGCTGTTTCACGATGCACAATAAGGAGGCACTTGAAGAAAAATGGGTCGAGTCGCCAGAAGAAATCCATTACTGTGCAAATGCCACAAAGTATCTCGCCTACAGTACGCAAAACGGCACAGGACAAGCCTAAAAACTTCTGGAACAATGTAATTTGGAATGATAAGACCAAAATTGAACTTTTTGGCCACAACCATAAACGTTAAATTTGGAGAGAGGTCAACAAGGCCTATGATGAAATAACACTATTCCTACTGATATTTTGGGGATGTGTGAGCTACAAAGGCACAGGAAACTTGTTCCAAGTTGAAGGAAAGATGAATGCAGCACGTTATCAGCAAATACTGGAGGCAAATTTGCAATAATCAGCCCGTATGCTGCGCATGAGACGTACTTGGACGTTCCAACATGACAACAATCCAAAACACAAGACTAAGTAGACCTGTCACTGGCTACATTAGAACAAAGTGAAGGTTATGGAGGAGCCATCTCAGTCTCCTGACCTCATTATCATTGAGCCACTCTGGGGAGATCTTAAGCACTCAGTTCATGCTAGACAGCCCAGAAATTTACAAGGAACTGGAGGCTTATTGCCAAGAAGAGTGGGCAGCTTTACCATCTGAGAAGATAAAGAACCTCATGCACAACTACCACAAAAGACTTCAAGCTGTCATTGATGTTAGAGAGGGCAATACACGGTATTAAGAAATGGGGTATGTAAACTTTTGATCTGGGTCATTTGTATGTTTTGGGTTGTCATTATGATTTAAAGGGAGAAAACACAATAGTTTGACAAAAAATGGCTTCACCCAACCACTAACCATGAGTGGAGAAAAAGTTTTGGTGTTATCATTCATATTCTCTGAAAAAAGGACAAGAAAGCAAAAATTCTTCCGGGGTATGTAAACGTTTGAGCACAACTATATATATATATATGTGTGTATATAGTGCTGAGAGTTTTTTTGATGGGTCCGGGTTTTAGGGACGGCCAGTAGAGCTGGTAGGGATTGGCCATTCCTATACTTCAAGTTCCAGGCCTTGAAATGGCCTAGTTAAGGGAGACCAAATGCCTCATTCAGTGTCTGTGTTGTGAGGTGGAAAGATGTGCTGGTCAGTCCCTGCCAGAGCAACGAACTAGACGCTAAGCAGGTGAGCCCTTGACTTTGTTGCATCATAGTCAGTTTATTTCTACCCTTTTAGCCAGAGAGAGGCTATTTTTTGTTCATGTGGACTTTGACGGATTATAAGTATTGCATACTTGTAGCTACATGACCACCAACACCAGAGAATCCTCCCAGCTCACAATGCGCGTGATGTGAGGATTCCCAAGTCTGCAGTCACATAGAGTGACTTCAAACTTGTAGTTTAAGACCGGACAGTTTCTTTACGGTCTTTATTTATTTGTAAAGGAGTATGTCACGGGTTTACCGCAACAGAGAGAAGCCAGAAGACCGCAGCATCTGATTTCTCTTACTACTGCATTTATTGGAAGCTCTTAACCTTCATGTTAAACGGTGTCAATTTCTTTTGGCATTGCAGGGGTTTAGGCTCTCAGCTGTTGACGGTTAGCCACTCCCATCTCTTATATAAACTAGGTCCTGGCTAGCACTCCTTGTCAGAGATAGCTTATGCTGCATGGCTGGAGATTGTTGTTGGTTATTATAGGAGAAGGCGTTTGGTGAGTTTTGGTGGGTTTATCTGTGACTGTTGCTAGGTTTTGAGCGTGTGATAATTCCTGTACTTCTTCTACTTTGGTTTAAAGGGAAGGTGCCATCCCAAAAAAATTTTTTCAGCAATTGAAAAAATGTAAAGAATTAATGTTTACATTTTCTTAAAAAATATTATCATTTGTTTTTAATTTTGTAAAATATGAAAAATAATTCTAAAAAGTTTGGCATTTCCACTTGTTAACACTAGGGGGAGCAGCTACTGAAGTTTGGCACAAAAACCTAGTGTACAACTAGCTCACATTACTGTCCTGCAGTAATTATGGGCGTACAGTGTCCATGATGTTTGATTTTGATATATGATCATGCCCTAAAATGGACACTGTATGGGTGGAATCTGCTGACATGGGTGTGGTGTCACTCCTCTCCTCCCCTTCTGGGTGTTTGCTAAGGGAAAAGAGAGGATGACATTTAGGAACACAGTGAGCAGCCATTTTGATGGGGCCTGCAAAGTTACTGACTGTCTTTTCATGTAAAGTCTGGATCAGAACAGGTCATCAATCAGCAGAAATGTTTCCTGGATTTCTGTGGAGCAGACAAGAAGACGGTCCATCCATGTGTATAGAACACAGCGCTCTATGTACAATCCCTGGCACCGAACAGGGTGCCCCCCACAGACCAGCACACTGCTCTCCTGAAATACTCTGTGCTGCTGTCACCCTGCTCCTCCACCATATATCAGGCCCTGTCGCCTCGCTTTCACACATCGCCAGGACAGGATCTGAGGAGAGGAATGGGGTCTTCGGTCACCGAGGATGGCAGGCAGCAAGGATTCTGGGAGCAGGGTGACAGCAGCACAGAGTATTTCAGGAGAGCAGTGCGCTGGTCTATGGGGGGCACAGAGGGAGATATATGGAGGAGGAGGGTGACAGCAGCACAGTATTTCAGGAGAGCAGTGCGCTGGTCTATGGGGGGCACACAGAGGGAGATGTATGGGGGAGGAGCAGGGTGACAGCAGCACAGAGTATTTCAGGAGAGCAGTGCGCTGGTCTATGGGGGGCACAGAGGGAGATATATGGGGGAGGAGCAGGGAGACAGCAGCACAGAAATCCAGGAAACATTTCTGCTGATTGATGGCCTGTTCTGATCCAGACTTTGCATGCAAAGACCCCATTCCCCTCCTCAGATTCTGTCCTGGCGATGTGTGAAAGCGAGGCGACAGGCGCAGTCCGGGGTGACGCTGGGAAGCAGGCTGGGGGGGGGATGGAGCCATACAGTAACGATAAAAATGAGACCCCTCTCTTCAGCTGCCTCACCAGCCCTCCCCTGATTGCACCTTTTACCCCTGACCCGTGTGCAGGTGCTCAGCCAGAACCACCCTAGAATGGGTCCCCTTTTAGCAGATTACAAATAATACCGCCATATAGATCATACACAATACCACCATGTAGATCACACATAAAACCAGCAGGGTGACAGCAGCACAGAGTATTTCAGGAGAGCAGTATCACACGGCAGAGAATTAGATACACGGCTTAGCAGACAGTATCACACAGGAGAGGATTAGATACACGGTTCAGCAGTCAGTATCACACAAGAGAGGATTAGATACACGGTTCAGCAGTCAGTATCACACAGGAGAGGATTAGATACATGGTTCAGCAGTCAGTATCACACAAGAGAGGATTAGATACACGGTTCAGCAGTCAGTATCACACAGGAGAGGATTAGATACACGGCTCAGCAGACTGTATCACACAGGATAGGAATATATACACGGCTCAGCAGACAGTATCACACAGGATAGGATTAGATACACGGTTCAGCAGTCAGTATCACACAGAGGATTAGATACACAGCTCAGCAGTCAGTATCACACAGGGGAGGATTAGATACACGGCTCAGCAGACAGTATCACACAGGATAGGATTAGATACACGGTTCAGCAGTCAGTATCACACAGGAGAGGATTAGATACACGGCTCAGCAGTCAGTATCACACAGGAGAGGATTAGATACACGGCTCAGCAGACTGTATCACACAGGATAGGAATAGATACACGGCTCAGCAGACAGTATCACACAGGATAGGATTAGATACACGGCTCAGCAGTCAGCATCACACAGGAGAGGATTAGATACACGGCTCAGCAGTCAGTATCACACAGGAGAGGATTAGATACACGGCTCAGCAGTCAGTATCACACAAGAGAGGATTAGATACACGGTTCAGCAGTCAGTATCACACAGGAGAGGATTAGATACACGGTTCAGCAGTCAGTATCACACAAGAGAGGATTAGATACACGGTTCAGCAGTCAGTATCACACAGGAGAGGATTAGATACACGGCTCAGCAGACTGTATCACACAGGATAGGAATAGATACACGGCTCAGCAGACAGTATCACACAGGATAGGATTAGATACACGGTTCAGCAGTCAGTATCACACAGGAGAGGATTAGATACACGGCTCAGCAGTCAGTATCACACAGGATAGGATTAGATACACGGTTCAGCAGTCAGTATCACACAGGAGAGGATTAGATACACGGCTCAGCAGTCAGTATCACACAGGAGAGGATTAGATACACGGTTCAGCAGTCAGTATCACACAGGAGAGGATTAGATACACGGCTCAGCAGACAGTATCACACAGGATAGGATTAGTTACACGGCTCAGCAGACAGTATCACACAGGAGAGGATTAGATACACGGCTCAGCAGGCAGTATCACAGGAGACAGTATTACAGATATGCTCACACTGGTGTAACTGCCCCCCCCATACACTAGACTATGGGCTGCATATGTCACTGTCACTATAAAAGCAAAGGTGTCAGATTACCGGAGATCACTGGGGCTGTGTGTGAGTGAGGAGGTGGAGACAGAGCAGGAGGACAGTGGAGCTGGAGCAGGAAGCACGGTGCAGAAAGTGGAGCTCAGCAGATAGCACTGGGCTACAGTAAAATGGCGCCCAGCCACACCTACAGCAGTGAATGGTGCAGCCCACAGGGGCGTGCCCAGTTCACTGCTAATGAGGCTGCAATGTGGGGTCGGGAGCCGACCGCAGTCTCCTATGTCCAGGGACGGCCATATTTGCAGACTGTATGAGTCCTCCACAGATCTGCAAATCAAGATGGCAGCGCCCAGTGGCTACATGAAAACATTATTACAAACAAACCATAAATCCTGGTTAGTACAACATTTGCTGAAACAACATGTTTTGTTACTTACTCTTTTTTTGCAAATTATATAAAATTGCGGCACCTTCCCTTTAAACCCATCCTCCACTCCTCGGTGCATTCCTCTGTTAGATGTGTGAGTACTGTATATTTGTACGGTTGGTATTTTTCATTACCCCTGTTCGTATTACCTTGTTAGTCTGGTTGGTGTATTACGGTACACTACTACTCCCCTCTTCCCTGGGGGGAGAGGGTACAGACTGAGGGAGGATTCAGGAGCTAAGGCAAGGTATTAGGCCCCGGCGTCTTTAACATCAGAAGTAATCCGGGGAACAGGGCAAGTTAGGGTGCCCCCTATCATTAAGGAAAGGGATGAAGACGCTGGTCCTGGGACACCCGACAACAGAGTCGTGACAGAGGTTTTTACTTTCACAAAAGTGTGGCTAAACAATTGCATATTTCAAAAACAACAAACACAGATCGTACTTACCATCCCCGGGTCTAGCACAAGCTCTCAGCTGCTGATCCGGTCTCTGTCTTTTAGCTACAGTGGTTATATCCCGACTACAGAGTGCATGCGCTGGGGGATTCAGGAGTCTGCAGTCATGCTGAGTGACTGAAGACTTATCAATTTAGACCAGACATCCCCTTTAAGTAGCTATTAAAGCAGGCTGACCAACCTCAGTATATTCTGGTTATTGGCACCAATTTGACTCCTATATTTTAGGTGGTTAACCTTCGGGAGACTGAACGGAAATTGCAGGTACACAAACAGGAATTGGCTATGAAGGTTTCCGAGCAAGAGAACTTGGTACGAGAGCTGGAGTCGGCCATAGAACATCTAACGTTGCAAAACGACAGACGGTTAACACAGCAGCAAAAGGAGCATGAACAAAAGATGCAGCTTCTGTTACAGCAGTTTAACGGTAAGGTGGTTACTAATGGAGGTGAGAGTATATATATTTCGATACACTGCTCAACATGGCGAGCTTTGTAATTAATTGAAATACAAGCAATGTTAAGCATGCCAAACCCTATGTAGGATATTGTGTGTTACTAATTCTCTTTATACTAACTCTGCATAATGTAGACATGGATTTGTATCCAATACCTGTGGTTTCTTATGGGGGAAAAAAATACATTTTTGAAAGTGGAAGCAGATTTCTCGCCTGTGAAACAAGAAGTATAGTTCTCTGCTGGTTTCTGAATGTATGAAAAACATGGAAAAGCCTTTGACAGTTTTGATATTAACAATTTTAAAAACAAAACAGCAAAGTAGAATTGAGAAAATCTCAAGGAATTTGTTTTGGGTAGATTCACTTGAATCTGTGAAAAGATTTCATTCTGCCTGAATAAACTTTGCTACGAATCAAATCTGCCCCCAAAAAGATGTTAATGATGCTCTGAGGTCTCTGCAGACCCTAGAGTATAATAATCGAAAGGTCTGGAAAGGGATCAAAAGATAATATATATTGGTCATAGGCCAACCCCTCTGCCGCCACAGCGCCTCCTTTGTCCTCTGCTCACTTCATATTGGTTTTCAATCCCAACCTTCGAGCTCTGACTAGGCCTCACTTGGACATGTTATGCTTCACCGCACCCATTCATGTGATTCTGTGAGGATTCTGGAAGTAGAGTTACCATTGAAGGTACAAATATACATTGGATAAATACCAACTGCCGGATTGCCAATTATCGGAATATTATATTCAGATATTAGTTGTGACCTATTTCTTTTTCAATCTAGATAATGACAGAGTAATTCCTGTAGGAAACATAAAGGCGTATGAAACAAAAATAGAAGAGCTTGAAAAAGAGCTTTATTTCTACAAAACAACCAGCCGAGAATTAAGAAAGAAGTTACGGGACCTGATTGGGGAAGCAAATGTGACATTTCTCAATAGTAAGTGTTGGCTAGATATTCTTATAAGTCATGATCATACACAAAGTTCAGTAACATGGTACACAACACCCTAAAATATCATGATGAGGACAACTTGAATTAGAGTTGAAGTGTGAATTCCGACCTTAGACATATCCAAATGTCCCTGTGGCCTGGTACTTACTGACTTGGGACATATGGAAAATGTCTAGGCAATTTTGCGCACACAGAAGACTGTTCGCGCGCGATCGCCGCCGTGTGTCAGCTGTCAGAATCGGGCGCTTTAACCTTCTAAATGTTGTGATCGAACTCGATCGCAGCATTTCAGGACCAGGCAGAGAGAAGAAAGCCCCTCTGCCCTTTGATTGAAGACCCTGCGACGTCGTGGCAGGGTCCCAATTGTTGCCATGGTGATCTAATGTCATCATGATGACATTCGGGTTACCAGGCACTAGGAAGTTTAGTTAGATCATTCGCGCAGTGCAATAGTCACTACACCTGTAAATTTCCAAAGGGGTATCATTTCCAAAATGTGGTCACTTGAGGGGAGATTCTGCTCTTCTCTCACTTAGGGGTACTGTATATGGAGCCTGCAAACTATTCTAGGAAAATCTGCACTCCAGAAGGCAAATTTTGCTCTGTCCTCGTGAGCCGTGTGGCTAAGCAGTACTGTACTGCCAGATATGGGGTATTGCCATGTTCAGTAGAAATAGTGGGACAAATTATGGTGCCATTTTTTGCCCACTTCTTGTGTGAAAATGTAAAATCTGGGGCTCAAACCAAATTTTTGTGGTAAAAATTGAATTATTTTTTCTTCACTGCACTATGGTATAAAATTCTGTGACACACCCGTAGTTTCAATATGATCACTGCACCCCTAGATGAATTCATTGAGAGGTGTGGTTTGGAACATGGACTCACTTATGGGGGAGTTCTGCTGTTCTGGAACCTCAGGGGCTCTCCCAGTGGGTCATGGTTCCCGTAAACCATAACCATACAATATGGCGCTAATAATATGGAGCTCTTTCCCTTCTGAACTTGGCACTGTGCCTGAAAAGTACTTCCTAATTACATGTAGGGTATTGATGCCCTCAGGAAAAAATGGATCTCCGTTTGTTGTAAAAATTTCTATTAGCCCTTAGAAAAATTAAAAACCTGGGGCTAAAACAACATTTTAGTGGTAAAAATGTAATATATTCTTTCTCCACCACTCAATGGCATACAATTCTGTGAGGCACATGTGGTGTCAATATGATCATGGCACCCCTAGATGAATTCATTGGGGAGTGTAGTTTGTAAAATTAGTTCACATATGGAGAGTTTCTGTTGTTCTGGCACCTAAGGGGCTCTGCCAATGTGACATGGCATCCTCAAACCATTCCAGCAAAATCTGATCTCCATTATGGTTGTTTTCCCTTCTGTGCTTTGCACTGTGCCTCAAAAGTAGTTTACTCTCACATATCAGCGTATTCAGGAGAAATTGCACAACAAATTGTAAGGTGCAATTTCTCCTGCTACCCGTATGAAAATGCAAAATTTGGAGCTAAAACAACATTTCTGTGGGGAAAATGTTTTTTTTTATTTATTTATTTCTCACCACTTAACGTTATAAACTTCTGTGAAACACCTGGCTGTTCAATATGCACACCGTACATCTAGATTAGATCCCTGAGGGGTCTAGTTTCCAAAATGGTGTCACTTGTGGGGGATTTCCACTGTTTAGGCACATTGGGGGCTTTCTAAAGCTAATGATTCTAGCAAAATTTACATTCAAAAAGTCAAATGACCCTCGTTCCCTTCTGAGCCCTGCCGTGCGCCCAAACAGTAGTTTTTCCCCCTCATGTGGACATGCCCAGGAGAAATTTCACAACAAATTTTGTGGTCCATTATTTCCTGTTACCCTTGCAAAAAAAAAAAATTGGGTCTAAAGTAAAATATTTGTTTTTTCCTTCCACATTGCGTCAATTCTTGTGAAGTACCTAAAGGGTTAACAAACTTCTTGAATGTGGTTTTGAACACCTTGAGGGGTGCAGTTTTCAGACTGGTGTCACTTTTGGCTATTTTCTGTCATATAGACCCCTCAAAGTCACTTCAAAATGTAATGAGGCCCCTAAAAAAAAAATTTTTGTAAATTTTGTTGGAAAAATGAGAAATCGCTGGTGAAATTTTACCCTTATAACTTCCTAACAAAAAAAAAATGTTTAAAAAATTGTGCTGATGTAAAAGTAGACATGTGAGGAATGTTATTTATAACCTATTTTGTGTGACACATCTCTCTGATTTAAGGGCATAAAAATTAAGTTTGAAAATTGCAAACCTTTGGCAAAATTAGCTTTTTTTAACAGATAAATTCTAGTCATATTGAATAAATTTTATTACTGTCATGACATACAATATGTCATGAAAAATCAGTCTCAGAATCAGTGGGATATGTTGAACCATTCCAGAGTTACCATATTTTTTGGACCATAAGATGCACCTAGGTTTTAGAGGAGGAAATTGGGGGAAAAAAATTGAAGCAAAAAATGTGGTCAATTCTGTACTTAATATCCCCTATCCTGGTATATATGATCCCCCTCATCCCTATCCTGGCAGGAATCATTGCCCTCATCCCTATTCTGGTATGCAGGGTCCCTATCTCGACCTAGTATGCATGGCCCCCATCTCGTCCTAGTATGTAGGGCCCCATCCTTATCCTGGTATGATTGGCCCCATCCCGGTCCTAGTATGCATGGTCCAATCCTTATCCTGGTATGATTGGCCCCCACCCCCATCCTGGTATGCATGGCCCCATCAGAAAACATTAAAAAAAAATTACACTTACCTTCCCAGTGCTTCCTTGCAGCGTCCTGTTCTGATGCCAGCAACTGCTTTATGCTTGTAAGCAGCACATGGCAGGGACGTCATTTGCTGCTTGTAAGCCGAAGGGCAGCTGCCGGAATACTCAATGCTCTGCACGCTGGGACGGTGTGGGCAGAGAGCAGTGAGTATTCATTGCTCTTGAGTAGCGCAGTGTCAGCCGGAGACTTCCTGCAGCTTCTGGCGGTCACGTGTGCCAATACTTAATAGAAATGAATATTCATGAAATGGGGTGAATATTCATTTCTCTTAAGTATCGGCACACGTGACCACCGGCAGCAGTAGAAAGGCTCCGGCTGACACTGAGCTCGCTAGAGAGCAATGATTACTCACTGCTTTGCGCGCACACAGTCCCGGCATGCAGAGCACTGAGTATTCTGGCACCTGCCCTTCAGCTTGCAAGCAGCGCATGACGTCCCTACCATGCGCTGCTTACAAGCATTAAGCAGCTGCTGACATCGGAGCAGGATGCAGCGAGGGAGCGCAGGGAAGGTAAGTGTAATGTTTTGTTTTTTTTAATGTTTTATGATGGTGCCATGCATACCAGGACTGGGATGGGGGCCAATCATACCAGGATGCCATTAAAGAGAAATTAATATTCATTGCCCTCCACGCCCATGGACGTGGAATGCAGTGAATATTTCTCTTTAGCAGCGGGCACAGGAGTTGGCTGCAGCCGCCAGCTCCTGCCTCTGTGACCCGCTGCTCGCCGAAACTGCTCCCCCACCCAAAGCCACAGCAGGTACATCGGACTATAAAACATTTTTGGAGGAAAAAAGTGTGTCTTATAGTCCAAAAAATGCGGTATTATCTCGTATATACTCGTGTACAAGCCAAGTTTTTCAGCACATTTTTTTGTAAGTATTTGATCACCTATCAACCATTAAGAATTCTGGCTCTCATAGACCTGTTAGTTTTTCTTTAAGAAACGCTCCTTCTGTGCACTCATTACCTGTATTAATTGCACCTGTTTAAACTCGTTACCGGTATAAAAGATTCCTATCCACACACTCGATCACAGTCTAACCTCTCCACCATGGCCAAGACCAAAGAACTGTTTAACGACACCAGGAACAAAATTTTAGACCTGCACAAGGCTGGGATTGGCTTCAGGACAATAGTCAAGCAGCTTGGTGAGAAGGCAACAACTGTTGGCACAAATATTAGAAAATGGAAGAAACACAAGATGACTGTCAATCTTCAGTCTGGGCTCCATGCAAGATCTCGCCTCTTGAGGTAAGGAGGATTATGACAAAGCTCAGGAATTGGCCCAGAACTACACGGGAGGACCTGGTCAATGACATGAAGAGAGCTGGAATCGCAGTCTCAAACATTACCGTTAGTAACACACTATTCCCTCATGGATTAAAATCCTACAGGGCACGCAAGGTCCACCTGCTCACGCCAGCACATGTCCTGGCCCATTTGAAGTTCACCAATGACCATCTTGGATGATCCAGAGGAGGCATGAGAGAAGGTCATGTAGTCAGAGAAGACCAAAATAGAACTTTTTGATATCAACTCCACTCTCCGTGTTTTGAGGAAGGAGGGAATGAGTACAACCCCAAGAACACTGTTCCAACCGTGAAGCATGGTGAGGGAAATATCATACTTTGGGTGTACTTTTATGCAAAGGGGACATGATGACTGCACGGTATTGAAGGGAGGATGGGGTCATGTATCGCAAGATTTTGGCCAACAACCTCCTTCCCTCAGTAAAAGCATAGAAGATGGGTCGTGACTGGGATTTCCAGCACGACAATGACCCTAAACACACAACCAGGGCAACTAAGGAGCGGTTCCGTAAGAAGCATTTCAAGGTCCATGAGAGATCTGAACACAATAGAAAATCTTTGGAGGCAGCTGAAACTCAATGTTGCCAGCAACAGCCTTGAAACCTGAAAGATCTGTATGTAGGAATTGGCCAAAATCCCTGCTGTAGTGTGTGCAAGCTTAGTCAAGAACTACAGGAACGTCAGACCTTTGTAACTGAAAACAAAGGTTTCTGTACAAAATATTAAGTTCTGTTTTTCTATTGTATGAAATACTTATTTCATGCAATAAAATGCAAATTTAATTATGTAATAAAATGCAAATTAATTATGCAAAAATCATGCAATGTGTTTTTCTGGATTTTTTTTGTAAGATTCTATCTGTCAACGTTGAAGTGTATCTGAGAAAAATTACAGACCTCTTCATTCTTTGTAGATGAGAAAACTTGTGACATCGGCTGTGTATATTTGCTTATATAAATACTTGCCTCATGGTCGCTCCTTTGCTTTGAGTGCTGTGGCCCCCGCCGGTTTCATGATATAAACAATATCACATTACCTCTGCAGTCAATCAGAAGCCTCTACAGGTCTATTAGTGCAGGGGAAACAATGTTCTTCCACTCTGACTGAATTGTGAAGGCCACTGTAGTCACGTGACATTGTTTTCTTATGTCACGAGACTGGCGAGGGCTAAGAGGCTTAGAAAGCAGTGGCGCCGGGCTGATTGTTAAGCATATATACTGCTCAAAAAAATAAAGGGAACACTATTCCATTTGCAACAGGCTGTTTGTGTTTCCTTTATTTCTTTGAGCAGTATATATTTTTGCTATTTTATGCAGCACCTTGGGGTCATAAATAAGGAATTGTCCAGTAGTGGACATCTCCTTTTTAAAAGCTTGTGTGTATGGATTTATTACTGATATGACTGAGTGCTGTCTGCTATTTTTCACATATAACTCTATTAGGACATGAAGTAAATGAGGGTTTTGTCGACCTGTAGCTGAGAAGCGATGCTCGATAAAAAACTATAGTTTTGGGTATAAAAGCTCCTATACAGACCTATGTGATCCTGCAATTACACTCCTTTTAGCCTGTTTCCTAGTTATTGCTAACCTACTAAATAGACATCAGCATGGCGTAGGACAGGGGTCCCCAACCACCGGGCCGTTGCAGTGCTCTTGCTGGTCCGCGGACACAAGGGGAGCCGGCGGCTGTGTAGCAGCTGATACTCACCCTGCATAGCGGTCCCTGTCGGCGCGGCAGCTTCATCCAGCGCTGAGCTGTCAAGTGTACCGCTCATTTAAGGTCATGAATATGGACGCCACTCCTCTCCCATAGGCGTGGCGTCCATATTCATGCATCTTAATGAGTGGTAGCACGTGACCGCTCCGCACAGAAAGAAGCTGAAGCGCCGCGAGTTGCAGGGAGGGAAGTTCAGCGACGTGAGGGTAAGTATGATGGGGGAGACCAGCCATACATACACGGGTGGGAGCGGAGCCATATATACAAGGGAGGGAGAGTGGAAGCGGAGCCATAAATACAAGGGAGGGAGAGTGGGAGCGGAGCCATATATACAAGGGAGGGAGAGTGGGAGCGGAGCCATATATACAAGGGAGGGAGAGCGGAAGCGGAGCCATATATACAAGGGAGGGAGAGCGGGAGCGGAGCCATATATACAAGGAAGGGAGAGCGGGAGAGGAGCCATATATACAATGGAGGGAGAGCGGGAGAGGAGCCATATATACAATGGAGGGAGAGCGGGAGCGGAGCCATATATACAAGGGAGGGAGAGCGGGAGCGGAGCCATATATACAAGGGAGGGGGAGCGGAGCCATATATACAAGGGAGGGAGAGTGGGAGCGGAGCCATGTATACAGGATGGGAGAGTGGAAGCAGAGTCATGTATACAGGATGGGATATCCATAGCCCCGCCCCCTTATGACCACAGCCCCGCCCCTGACACATCTCCATTTTAGCCCTGCCGGGCCATGGAAGAATGGTCTTGCTTGAAGCCGGTCCCTGGTGCAAAAAAGGTTGGGGACCCCTGGCGTAGGGGACAGATTACGCAGGGTTTGTGGGTAGTCTGGAATAGATACACACAGAGAATCCAAGGTTTCCCAGAAGTCATTACATTAATTTTTTTCCTGTTTGATTTCTTTAGATGAGGGCTCTGGAGATGCCTCGCAGAACCAAGATGAATTTGGACCAGTGACATCTAAGGAACAGAACTGGGCATCAAAGTTTGAAAATCGCAAATCCAGTAGAAAGTTAAAAGACCCCAGATCTCAGCATAACACTTATAGAATTGTTGGGGATAACTCAGGCACTTTAGCTCACAAGTCAGAACCTCGCCGACAAATGAGAAGGCACTTTTCTAGTGGAGAAGACCCAGACGATGCCGATGAATCACAAACTTTCAAACTTCAAAGGCAATCTGTATCCCATATAACAAAATCAGAGGCTAATAACGCAGCACTTGTGGTCAGTCCAGTGAAACTGTCCCGCCGGGATGTGCGACAGATCTCTGAGTTAGAGCTTTCCACACGACGTTCCAGTGTTGGCTCCATTCTTGCTGATTCAATTGAAGAAACACAGAAATCATGAGACTTTTTAAATTTTAGATAAGAGAGTTTGGGGTACTTATTAAATGTAGCACTTGTCACACTGTGAACATGTACAGATCAGACAGCTGTAACAGAACTGATTCACAAAAGACCAGCACTCTAGATGACATTATCTTCACCATTGTAAATGATACTCTGACAAATTATTATGGCATAACCTAATATTTATTATTTAAAAAAAAGCTCCCAGAATGGAACCTGTAATATTTATTATCCATTGTAACATCCGCTTCTATGCTTGTATTCATAGGTGTATCTAGGTTTTCTGGCACCCGAGGCAAGAATTCACTTTGGCGCCCCCCCCCCAAGCACACATGCAATTTGCACACTCAGTCATGTACCGACGAGCTGCTCTCCCTATGGGTATGTGCACACGTAATGAAATCTGCTGCGTTGCACACGTAATGAAATCTGCTGCGTTTCCGCAGCAGTTTTGGCTCTGCGGAAACGCAGCAGATTCTGCTGTGTTGTACAGTATCTTTATTTTCAATGGGAAAAAAAAAAAAAACAGTGCATATGCTGCGGATTTTTCCGCGCGGTTTTGCTGCGGTTTACAATCCGCAGCATGTCAATTGTTTGGTGCAGAAACGCTGCAGTTTTACACCTCATCCATTATGAGGTGATAAACCGCAGGACTTTTGTCCTGCGGATTTACCTGCGGTTTTCTCTCCAAAATCCGCACACCCAAAAAACTACGTGTGCACATACCCTAATGCTCTCAATGTGCAATGAAAAACTGGGAGAAGCAGAAAGAGAAGCTCGTTGTCACAGGACCATAAGTATGAAAGTCACATATGAGTGAAGTGTCCATGTGATGACTACTGGAACCTGCAGAGCTGAATCCTGACACTGCAGCTTCTGAATTCTCACAACGAATGCACTGCACACTTTTTAGGATTCTCCCTTGCCAGTGGCAAGAGTGCACCGTCATTTCAGCACAAGCAAGTTATTTGTATACTTCTGGCCACATTCCGACTAGACGTGCTCGGCCTCAATCAGTTCATTTTTGTTGAGTGAGGCCACACATTCCTTGTCAGCCTGTGACCGCATGTATGTAAATCACCGGCACAAGAGAATCCTGACAGCGTGAAGTGCCCACTGTGAGAATTCAGAAGTCTGCAGTCACATAGATTGACTGAAGACTCATCACAAACCTGGACAACCCCTTTACTGCTCCTAACATAAATAAAACATGAGAATTAGTCAGTATCCCAAATAATATTTACATTCAAGTACCTTATAGATGACGTCGTCTCTGGAGTCGTTCTCCTTCTTTTCTTCATCTTGTCCAGACCCCATGATGAGTTTTTTCATCCACAGCCGTCTTTGCAGACTTCCATCTTCTTTGGTCTTCTGCAGCAAATCTCCACATGATACCCTTAAAGGTAGCAGTATTATTATAATGCTCCTGAATAAAAATATCTGCCCTACGCTGAGCCCCTGAATAAATAATTGCCTTTCACCATATTGTCTGCACAAAATTTGACCCCACGCAGTCCCTCTTATGGTACATGCTCTTCACACTGACCTCTTCTTTCCAGACTGGGACCCCTTTTCACACTGTCGTCTCACACTGTTTCCTCCCTATAGGGCCCAGTCTCTATACTGTACCCTATCATCCCTTACAATGTCCCCCCAATGCTACACCCCCACTATTCAGTCTCTATTTTGTGCCCACTCATTTTTCTCCCCCCATACTGTCTCCTCACACTATTCCCCCCCATCCTCATACTGTCTCTTCTCACATCCCCCTGTTCACCATACTGTCTCCTCTTATTTACCCCCTCACTCTCTATACTGCCTGCTCACACATACCCCCAACTCCAAATACTGTGTCTCCACCCATACCATCACTCCAAAAACTGTGTCCATATGCATGTTTCACGTCACTACTCATACTGTGTCCGCATACTCTCTGCACCCATCCCCCCCACTCACCATACTGTCTGCACTCATCCCCCATACTGTTTCCTCGTCCATACCCCCATTCCCCCATACTGTTTTCTAATACAGGCCCCTCATACTGTTTTGTCATACATGCCCTGCATCTTTCCCTTTGCTCCTCATTTTATGTCCTCAAGTCCCCCACACATTAAATCCCCCCATCCCCACTCCAAATCTCCCCACACACATTAAATCCCCCCATCCCCACTCCAAATCTCCCCACACACATTAAATCTCCAACCCCCATGCACTTAATTTTTGGTGTCTTCAGCTCCACTGGAGCACTTACCACCAATGTGGGTCTCTGCAGTGCGGGCGAGTGATGTCAGCAGTTTGATCACATGACATGATCACATAGCTGGCGACACTCAGACCCGGCGGTCAGCGCTTCAATTCTACTCACGTCTAAGACGTGAGTGCAATTGTTCCCTGGGAGCCGGCGCACTGCAGTTTCTGTGTGCCGGCTGTCAGCTTGATAGCCGTCACAGAGAACGGGCGACTCACAGTCCTGGGGCAGCAGAATGCCACCGCAGGGGGAGACACTGTGGCCCGCCACATTATGCGACTCGACTGGGCCCCCCCTGCACATTCCCCAGCTGCCCCCCTCCCAGATACACCTCTGCTTGTATTGCTGTACATGAAGAAGGAATTGCTACTGAAACTTTCAGAGAAATGATTAAAGCCGAAAGTCAACAAATGTCACTATAAAAAACCTGCATACAATATTAAGTAGATCTTTGACCTGATGAGGGTGTACTTACTTTATCTATTTTACTCATATTCCACACCACTTTACAAAGAGTATCTTTTCCCTAGGACGTCTCTCATGACAGCACAACAGGAGGTAGTCCTATTTATTCCTCTAGGGCAGGGGTGGGGAATCTTTTTTCTGCCAAGGGCCATTTGGATATTTATACCATCCTTCGGGGGCTGTACAAACTCCGCCCACAAATTACATCCTGAGTCTGGCCCTGGTGTCAGGATGTAATCTTTCATTGCATGCCCTTCAGTGTTCTGTAGTGAATACTGCATGTGTGTGCTCACAGAGCAAGAAGAAATTAATGAGCTGGTGGCAATCAAAATACAACTCCCTGCCAAAGCACTGCAGTCCCTGAGAATCTGCCCGGGGGCCGGATAAAAGGTCATCGAGGGCCGTAAATGGCCCTGGGGCCTGAGGTTCCCCACCCCTGCTCTAGGGACAGGAAACACACAAGATGTTAAAAGCCCCCCTTCCGCCTCACCCCCAGTGTTTTTCCTGTCCCTACCAGGACAGGGTGCACAAGAGGAGCGTGATGCTTCCCGGGGTTCAGCAGGATCGGAGGGGACTGGAGATCTTCCATTCTTGTTATCAAGAGGCTCCGTCACCGATACCTCACTGGGCGAGGGTCCCTCAGCTTGTCGATGGAGCAGAGGCGCTTCCACCATTGCCGCTTCCCTCTCCGAAGGGCTCTCTGCTTCATGCCACCGCCGGCCGCTGACTTCCTGTTGCACGAGCGAGCATGAATTCCAGCGTGGAACACATTTCCGGCCAGACCCCTTTCGAGGATGCACACTTCCGGTTTAGAGGGGCACTTCCGATCGGGACGGTGCAACATGCATTCCAACCAGGAACGCATGAAAGGACTATGGGGATAATCTGAAGGCCACCTGGACAAAGTGAGACCCTTTAAAAGGGTACTCACAGAATGGGTGGTGTGCACAGTCTGAACCATGGAGGTTAATCCGCCCTGCTCAGAAGCACCAGCCGAGCAGTCCTTGGCCAGTGTAAGTAATCCCATACCGCCTGCTTCACCACATGTTAGTAGTCACTCAGTAAGAATACATGTTCCGTCTCTTGTATTAGGATAAAGAGATTAAGATCCGGCTCCTCTTCCCGGAAAAGAATGAGATGCCCGACATGCAACACTAAATTAGCAGATTCATGCACCAAGCGTCCTTCTTAATGGATATGCGGGCCATAATTAGGGAAGAGGTCCAGAGCACCCTGGGCATTCTCATGCCGCTGCAGCCAAATCCAAACTCTTCCCATCACAAGAGCCAGATGGGAGATAGAGGAGTCCTCGGAGGAAGCGTACCCATACTCGTACTACTCAGAGGAAGATACTGAAGACGGAGAAGAAAATTTTTCCCAGAGGCTGTCAGAGGAGAGGATAAAATATTTCTCCTTCGCCTCATTGGGGGACACAGATACTGTGGTGTATGCCTCTGCCACTTGGAGGCTGACACTAAGTGAAAAAAAGAGGTTAGCTCCTCCTCCGCCGTATACACCCTCGCCCCTATTGCGGGTGGAAATCAGTTTTTTGCTTAGTGTCCATGGAGGCACATGTCTGTTTTTTTTGTTCCAGACTTTTTCCATGAAGATCAGACAGGGGCAATGGATCCTTTTGAAAGGGTCCGATTTCCCCAAACCAACAACAGGCGAGCACGTGCGAGTTTCCCTCCACGTATGCTCTCCCGCGACGTGGGACACGATGCCGGACTTAGCCCTGGCCACCCCTAGGTATTGAAACCATGGGCTGTACAGAGGCACAAGACTAGTCCGTGCGGCCCCCACTGCTCCACCAATGCTTAGACTGCGGTGCTGCAAGGCGGTGGACGGTCCCTCTCCTCACCCCCTGAAGGGGTTAGATGGAGCTAGGGTGCCTGCACCGTCCTATTTTTCAAGGCCCCCTCACATACCTGAGCTGGGAAGCTGAAGAGGATCGTCAGTGAGGAGAGGGCCTGGGAGGGCTCCTGCGGCAAAGATCCAGGGCTGGAGCCCTTAGCCGGCGGCCACCGGCCATTCTTGGCTGAGCGTGGCTGCAGATGGAGAGCGCGGTGCGGAGCAGCCCACGCCAGTAAGTAGCGCCAGTTTTTGCGGCGCTATGGAAGGTCCGCGTCCCCCCCCTCAGTCGCGGGCAGGGGATAAATTGAGGCCGCGGCTTTAGCCGGAGCTAGGCCGTGGCCGGAAGTTCCGCCTGCGGGCCGCGCGTCACTTCCGGTGGCCCGCCCCCCCGGCCTGGGCGGCGGTGGATAAATTTAGTCCCCCACTTCGGAGCGCGGCTAGGCCACAGAGCCGGAAGTACCGCCCCTGGAGCGGTTTATATGCTGGCGGCCCGCCCCACAGCTAATGGCGCGCAATTTTGGTGTGGAGGCATCCAGGAACGTGGGGGCACAGGACTGGGGTAAGTGCTGCCCAAGAGGCCACGCTACAGGGAAAACGAGGTGCTACCTCCTCCCCCCCTCCCCAGCAGCGGACAGATACAGCATGTCCAAAAAAGAAAAGACGCACACTTTTTTACGCTGCATGCATCTCTTGTCGGGCTGCATTTCCGTGGGCACAGAGCAAGCGATTATGCGAAGCCTGCGAGTCCGAACGCGCCCAGGAGCCCTTCCCCTGCGACTGTGACCGAGGTCCCGAACCCCCCGGAGTGGGCCCTATCACTGTCACAGTCCATGGCGTCGCTTACGAGGGCAATCAAGTCCCTTCAGGCCCCAGATAGGGGCAGGGACAGTGGCTCGCCGGCCTTAGAGGAAACCTCCACCTCACTTGAGCCTTCGGCCTGCAGGGGCCGCTCTCATTCCAGGCAGACCCAGGGGAAGATAATCTACACGGTGTCGCCCAGTCCATCCGGTGCTTTGGCGTCCATAAGTTCTGCTTCTCGCTCCCTGTCGCCAGTGGTTGATAGCGAGCAGACCTCAGATTTCGACTCGGAGCCCCTTGACCTGGATGCTCCAGGGTCACGTGAGACAGTGGACAGCCTCATAGAAGCCGTCAATCGGACCTTGGGGATTGAGGATGATCCCGCAGCGGCTACAGGGCATAAGGTGGTGTTTAAACAAGTGAAGCGGCAGCACAGAATTTTTTCCTCTCACCCCGAGTTTGAGGACATAGTGCAGCGACACAGGGAACGACCAGACAGGCGTTTCTCGGGTCAAAAGGCACTCGAAGCAAGGTATTCATTTGCCCCGGACCTCCGTAAAAAATGGACGGAATCTCCGATGGTGGATCCACCAGTGTCACGCCTAGCCGCTAAAACTCTGTTATGCGTACCTAGTGGTTCCTCTATTAAGGATCCCACAGATCGCCTCAGAGAGAGCTTAGCTCGCTCAGTATATGAGGCGTCAGGATCAGCGTGCTCTCCCTTGTTTGCAGCAACTTGGGTAGCCAAGGCCATGATCTCATGGTCAGAATCATTAAACAAGGTCGCGCAGGAGCAAGAACTACCTGCAGAGATATTGGAGATCGCGAGTCAGATCGCGATGGCCGGAGACTACGTAATCAATTGCTCGGCACTTGCTGCCGCTAACGCAATTTCTATCAGAAGAGCTCTATGGTTAAGGACATGGCGGGCCGATTCTACTTCCAAGAAGTCCTTGACTTCCCTGCCCTATCAGTGCGGCCGTCTATTTGGGGAGAAGTTAGATCAACTTATCTCCGACTCCACAGGAGGAAAGAGTGGTTTTCTCCCTCAGCAAAAGGTCAAACCACCTTTTTGCCACCCTTTTCAGGCACGTTTTCGGGCCTTTCGCAACCCCGGGTGGACCACAGTGGCCAATTCCACCTCTTCAGGCCTCCCCAACCAGGATAGGGAGCGGCAGGTCTCATAGAACCAACCCGTTGGGGAGAATGTGTACTCAACAGCCCAGATCGAGGGGATCCAGATCCCAAAGATCGTCAGCCAAATGACTCGAGGCGTTTACCAGACGACACCAGCAAGGTGGCCGGCCGACTACTCTGGTTTCGCCACGTCTGGTTCAGTGTCGCAGACGAAGCATGGGTAAAGGAGTTGGTGGCCTCGGGTTACAAAATAGAGTTTCTCCAAAACGTTTTTTTCTTTCTCGTCTTCCCAGGGTGGATACCCAGGCAAGAGCTCTGTTGGGAGCCATCGAATCGCTCCAGCGCAACGGGGTCATTGTTCCCATGCCAGAGCACGAAAGGGCTCAGGGCTTCTATTCCAACCTGTTTGCGGTTCCCAAAAAGGACGGGTCTGTCAGACCTGTTTTGGACGTCAAACTTCTGAACAAATTCATCAGGGTCAGACATTTCCAGATGGAGTCTCTCCGTTCAGTCATATCGGCCATGGAGCAGGGAAAATACTTGGCCTCGGTCGACATCCAGGACGCATATCTGCATATTCCCATCTTTCCTCCTCAACAAAGGTTCCTGCGTTTCGCCATCAACGGTTGACATTTTCAGTTTGTGGCGCTACCTTTCGGGTTAGCCACGGCTCCCAGAGTGTTCACAAAGGTTAGGGCAGTTGTCATGGCCATATTGCATTCTCGAGTGATAGTCGTCTTGCCTTACTTGGATGACCTATTGGTCAAGGGCCCTTCAAGACGGGCATGCGAGGGAAATGTCAACATCACGCTAGATACTCTTGCCCGCTTAGGGTAGTTGGTCAATGCGAAGAAGTCATCCCTTGTGCCAGCTCAGAGGATTTCCTTCTTAGGAATGGTCTTCGACACTTGCCGAGGGTTGGTGATTCTCCCTCAGGAAAAAGCCATAGCTCTCCGGCAGGGAGTTCGGACTCTTCGCCAACCAGTCCCTCATACCATTCGTTTCGGGATGAGGATTCTTGGAAGAATGGTGGCAGCAATGGAAGAAATACCATTCGCCCAGTTCCATTTTCGCCCCCTGCAGCACGCTCTCTTGTCAGCCTGGGACAAGAATCCTTTCACGCTTGATCGGCGGTGCCGACTGTCCTCAGGCAAGTCAGGCAGTCGCTCGGATGGTGGATAACCAGTTCCTCTCTGACCCAGGGGAAACCCTTCCCCCTAGACCATTGGTTGGTGATAACAACCGACACCACTCTCCTCGGCTGGGGAGCGGTGTTTCGCCACCACACAAGCCAGGGACGGTGGTCGCCACAGGAGGCACGCCTCCCGATCAACTTATTGGAGATATGCGCAATTCAGCTGGCTCTGCAGCAGTTTCATCACTTCTTAGCTGGCCGCCCCGTCCGGATCCAATCGGACAACGCCACGGCGGTGGCTTACATAAATCACCAAGGGGGCACCCGCAGCAGAGCAACCACGCGCGAGGTGGGGCACGTTCTTCAGTGGGCCGAAGCAAACCACTCGGTGATTTCGGCAGTCCACATCCCGAGCGTGGAAAACTGGGCGGCAGACTTTCTCAACCGGCAGGGTCTTGTGTGGGGAACTCCGGATGTGGACCTCATGGCGTCCAGAGTGAACGCCAAGGTGCCCACATGTGTCGCTCGTGCCAAGGACCCGCAAGCAATCACTGTGGATGCGTTGGTTCTGCCATGGAACCAGTTCTGCCTCCCATATCTATTTCCCCCACTGCCACTACTCCCGAGAGTCATCAAAAAGATCAAGACGGAAGGGGTTCCAGCGATTCTGCTGGCCCCGTCGAGCGTGGTACGCAGATCTAATGCAGCTGCTTGCCGACGTTCCTTGGCGACTGCCAGAGCGCCCAGATCTACTTTCTCAAGGGCCGATTTGCCACCCGAACTCAGGGGCCCTATGTTTGATGGCATGGCCGTTGAATCTTGGATTCTATCCCAGGCAGGGTTTGGGAGCAAGGTGGTCGCTACAATGGTTAGCGCCCGGAAGTCTGCTTCAGCACGAATTTACCACCACACCTGGAAGGTGTTCTTTGCTTGGTGTCGAGGCCGGAGTGTTTCTCCACTGAGATTCTCGATTCCCAACATCTTGGCCTTTCTCCAGTCGGGCCTAGACTCAGGCTTGGCCCCAAGTTCCCTCAGCAGAAAAATATCGGCCTTATCCGTCCTGTTCCAGCGCATAATTGCTACCAATTTGCAGGTTAAGGCTTTCATCCAGGGAGTCTCCCACTTGGTACCTCCCTATAAGGCGCCTATGGACGCCTGGGACCTTAACCTGGTCCTAGGTGTTCTGCTGGAAGCTCCATTTGAACCACTTCAGGATGTCTCTTTGAGGTACCTTTCCTGGAAAGTGGTGTTCCTAGTGGCCATCACTTCTATCAGGTGGGTTTCAGAGCTGGCGGCCCTATCCTGCCAAGCGCCGTTCCTCACTTTCCATAAAGATAAGGTGGTGCTCAGACCAGCCCCTCCTTTTCTGCCGAAAGTCGTGTCCTCATTTCACATTAATGAGGATGTTGTCTTGCCTTCATTTTGTCCAGCACCGGTGCACCGTGTGGAAAAGGCTCTTCACACGTTAGACCTCGTAAGAGCCCTCCGGAAGTGCGTGTCGAGGACGGCACCCTTTCGTCAGACGGACACGCTGTTCGTGCTCCCCGAAGGGCGCAGGAAGGGACTCGCTGACTCGAAATCTACCATAGCCAGATGGATTCGTTTGACTATTCAGGAGTCTTATCGCATTAGAGGCACGCCGATTCCAGCAGGGATCAGAGTGCACTCTACTTGGGCAGTGGGCGCCTCTTGGGCGCTTCGGCACCAGACTTCAACGGAACAGATTTGCAAGGCAGCGATCTGGTCCAGCCTGCACACATTTGCCAAATATTATAATATCCATACTCTGGCCTCGGCGGATGCGAGCCTGGGTAGAAGGATTCTGCAAGCAGCGGTGGCGCACCTTTAAATAAGAGGTGCATGTAGCTTGGATCGGTGAGTCAGTCTCCCACCCAGGGACTGATTTAGGACGTCCCACAGTATCTGTGTCTCCCAATGAGGCGAAGGAGAAACAGGGATTTTTTTTTCATAAACTCACCGTAAAATCCTTTTCTCCGAGACGCTCATTGGGGAACACAGCACCCATTCTATTAGCCAAGTTGGCTTCTATTTGGTTTAATTTATACGCATTTATTTATGTGATATAAGGGTGGTCTTTTTTCTGGACATGTTCCTGTATTAAGGCTGATTTTGTTGTCCTCCTACTGCTTTGGCACCAAACTGATTTCTCCCCGGAATAGGGGCGAAGGTGTATACGGCGGAGGAGGAGCTAACCTCTTTTTTTCACTTAGTGTCAGCCTCCAAGCGGCTGAAGCATACACCCACAGTATCTGTGTCCCCCAATGAGCGTCTCGGAGAAATGGATTTTATGGTGAGTTTATCACAAAAATCCCCGTTTTTTCGCATCTGAAAATTCGGACGACCTATTGAAGAGTGTAAGAGCAACTATGAAAATTGAAGAGTTAGGTCTCACAATTCAGTATGAGATGTTTGGGGGACTGAGAGCATAAAGGAATAGAGTGTTCCCAGTCAACCATCACATTAGAGCTATGATCCTGGAAGAATGGGAAGATACAGAAAAGCGCCTGGTCAACTTTAAGGCCCGTCTCCCATTTGACCCATTGGAGATCAAGGAGTGGGAAGAAATCCCTAAAGTGGACATTCCTATTGCTAAAGTGGCAAAGAAGACCTGTATACCATTTGATGACTCTTCCTGGCTGCAGGACGCCATGGATAGGAAAGCAGATGGGCTGTTGAAGAGGAGTTGGGAATCTTTGGCGGTGGTTATTGAGACCAATATAGCAGCCACCTCGAAAGCTATGTCCATGTGTATCTGGATTGATGAGCTGTCCACTCAGATAAAATCTAACACCCCTAGAGAGGTTATATCAGAGTCCCTCCTTATGTTAAAAATGGTGACGCAGTTTATGGCGGATGCTTCAGCGGAGTCTGTAAGGTTTGCAGCTAGGAGTAATTGTGCTCTCTAACTGGGTGCGGCAGGCCATCTGGCGTAAAACATGGTCAGGAGACAGCCAGTCTAAAAACAAGCTCTGCTCCATTCCTTTCTCAGGTACACGTCTTTGGTCCAGTACTAGACGACACTTTAGAGAGGTCCGCTGATGACAGGAAGGTGTTCCTAGAGGAAAAAGCCAGGAGATTCTGTTCCTTTATAGGCCCCATCCGTCCCCTTGGCAGGGCTGTAAGGGGAAGGGAAAATCAGGCAGGTAGAGTTACCCCAAGGGAGGTAAAGATGTCAGGAACCTCTTAGAGTTGGGGGCAGTCGAGCCGGTACCTGGTTTAGAGATAGATCAGGGTTACTACTCCTTTCTGTTCTCCATAAAAAAACCTTCGGGCAAATATTGGACCATCAAATCTAAAGCCCCTGAATCAGTGGGTCAAGTACAGGAGATTCAAAATGGAGACAATAAAATCAAGCATCCAGCCAATAGGGAGAGACAGCGCCATGTGCACTTTAGATCTGAGAGATGCATACTATCACATGCCAATTCACCAAGACCACTGCCAATATCTGAGTGATTGGTAAAAGACACTGGTGGTAAGGCGGAAGGGGGGGGCTTTTAACCTCTTGTGTGTTTCCTGTCCCTAGAGGATAAATAGGACTACCTCCTGTTGTGCTATACTGATGGACTCCTGGAAATACAATTACCGGTAGGTCTATTTTCTGTCCTCATTGTGGCTCACAATCAAAATTACCTATCACTGTTGTACGTAGTGTGGGAGGAAACTGGAGTACCCAGAGAAAAACGCACACAAACTCCTTGCAGATGTTGTTCTCAGTAGGATTTGAACTCAAAACCATGATGCTGCAAAGGTACAGTGCTAGCCACTGTTCTGGCCATAGACAGAAATAGATCTCCATCAACTCCTTGATGTTCCTTCGCTCTGCTGGAATCTCACCGTTCAGTACAAGTTGCAGCTGTCAGTCTGAGTTCTCACACTCTGTAGCAGGACTCAATGAAAGTCGGCACTGATCCATGCCTGATTCATTTTGACAAATATTACGGTAGGTTTTCTAGATAGGTTTGTCAGATGCAAGCTGACCAGGTTAACAGCCATGCTGAACCTCCTCTCTGTCATTACACTGCAAAATGGGCCAGTTTTTGCCACTGATCCAATCTGTTGACCCAGAAATCTATGAGTTTAGATGTCATAGTATCTGCCTGAAAAGGAACACTTAGGCTCACCTAGTGAGGAGGATCGACTAAGGTCCAGGTGGGAGCACAGAGACTGGGCATTGGTTTAGCAGGCAGGAAAGCATGTGTGGTGGAGGGCTTGGAACACTGGAGAACATAGGCCAGATACAGAGAGGACACAGAAAAGTCAGAATCAACCATGGTAGTGGTAGCAGGTATGCAGAATCACGAGGCAGACCAGGAGCTGATAGAGGAGCACAGCAAATAAAAACAGAACTAGGAGTCGTAATACAAAAGACACAGGTGTTTGTCTTAGTGGGCCTCAAATATGCCTAGGCAGATAATGGAGGCATGCCAGGCCACTTGAAAACCTGATGTGGAGCACCGCTAAGGGCAGCGGCCAAGGGAAGGTGGAGAAGTTCTGCCAAGCCGAGGCAGGAGCATAACAGACACAATCTAGGTACAACTGAATCTGGCTGTTCAGTCAGGGTAGGTTTGTTTGATGAAGTGGATCTGGTTGTTGAAATAGTAGATAAAAAATATTTCATCCATTGTGTCAAATATACTGCAGCTATTGCTGCTACCTCAGCTACTTGCTGTAGCCGTAATGCTTTCACGGGAGAGCACTGTATCTGCAGTGATTGCAAAAGGGCTCTGCTGGTCATTCGTGTGGATGGCAGGTGGCTGCTCATCAAAAGCTTTGCAGAACAGGTAACATAGCTTATTCTTTTTCCAAAGCCTGAAAAATTGTTCCCATTTTGCTTTTAATAGCGAGGGGGTCTAAGAGGGTGGCTATCCAATAGCCATCCGTTTGCTTGATGTTAACAATATGCCTGTCATACCATAAGCATAGAGCTTGTCATGTGAGCCAGCATGACCAAAGGCCTTGGTAATTCATTTTCATCACCTTGCTTCGAAAGTTGGTAGTCATGACAAACATCATCCACAGCCTGTGCCACATCTTTACCCCCCCCCCCCCACATCCACCTGCTGCCGATCTTCCTCTTCCATATACTGGCGCATTTAACATGGATCTTGAGGGTCCCCAAATGAACTGGGCGTCCAAGAAAGGTCCCCTCTTGGGTTCTGGTGAGTTTTTTTACAGGTTAAATATGAAGGGAATGACATCTTGATTCCACATATGTCCCTACTGACAAATGATGTAATTTCGTCAAGGGGTTTCAGTAGGCGACACGTTACTTAGAACCTGCCAATGTGGGATGTTTTATGTAATCCATACTCCCAGTTTGCTTGCTGCATTAAGTAGTCTTGACACCCCTGCAATTCTGTCAGATAATACTCAGTTTCTTCCTGAAAATGATTGCAATCACAAATTCTTTGGTTTTATTATCTTCATTTAATTTGTCTTAAATGAAAAAATACAAAAGAGAATGAAGCAAAAAGCAAAACATTGATTATTTCACACGAAACTCCAAAAATGGGCCAGACAAAAGTATTGGCACCCTCAGCCTAATACTTGGTTGCACAACCTTTAGCCAAAATAACTGAGTTTCTTACAATGCTCTGCTGGAATTTTAGACCATTCTTCTTTGGCACACTGCTCCAGGTCCCTGATATTTGAAGGGTGCCTTCTCCAAACTGCCATTTTTAGATCTCTCCACAGGTGTTCTATGGGATTCAGGTCTGGACTCATTGCTGGCCACCTTAGAAGTCTCCAGTGCTTTCTCTCAAACCATTTTCTAGTGCTTTTTGAAGTGTGTTTTGGGTCATTGTCCTGCTGGAAGACCCATGACCTCTGAGGGAGACCCAGCTTTCTCACACTGAGCCCTACAATATGCTGCAAAATTTGTTGGTAGTCTTCAGACTTCATAATGCCATGCACACGGTCAAGCAGTCCAGTGCCAGAGGCAGCAAAGCAACCCCAAAACATCAGGGAACCTCCGCCATGTTTGACTGTAGGGACCGTGTTTTTTTTCTTTGAATGCCTCTTTTTTCTCCTGTAAACTCTTTGTTGATGCCTTTGCCCAAAAAGCTCTACTTTTGTCTCATCTGACCAGAGAACATTCTTCCAAAACGTTTTAGGCTTTTTCAGGTGAGTTTTGGCAAACTCCAGCCTGGCTTTTTTATGTCTCGGGGTAAGAAATGGGGTCTTCCTGGGTCTCCCTCCATACAGTCCCTTTTCATTCAGATGCCGACGGATAGTACGGGTTGACACTGTTGTACCCTCGGACTGCAGGGCAGCTTGAACTTGTTTGGATGTTAGTCGAGGTTCTTTATCCAACATCCGCACAATCTTGCGTTGAAATCTCTTGTCAATTTTTCTTTTCCGTCTACATCTAGGGAGGTTAGCCACAGTGCCATGGGCTTTAAACTTCTTGATGACACTGCGCACGATAGACACAGGAACATTCAGGTCTTTGGAGATGGACTTGTAGCCTTGAGACTGCTCATACTTCCTCACAATTTGGTTTTTCAAGTCCTCAGACAGTTCTTTGGTCTTCTTTCTTTTCTCCATGCTCAATGTGGTTCACACAAGGACATAGGACAGAGGTTGAGTCAACTTGATTCCATGTCAACTGGCTGCAAGTGTGATTTAGTTATTGGAGAAGAAGGAAGCTCATCTGCATATTTCCGGTGCATTCTGGGAAGAGGAGAAGAGTCGCATTAAGCTGATCGATCACTGGGACTTGCCGGGTCTCGCTGTTTGAGGACATCGCAAAACCGCGTGCCGTTCCACCCATCAATACCTGCATCAGCAATATGGAAGAGAAGAAAATCCACATGGTCACCTGCAACACATGCTACATGTTTACGGATCTTCCGGCCCAAAAACTCAACTTTACCTGTCAGAAGTGCAAACTTGTTGCCCTCTTAGAGGAAAAGGTGCAGGGACTGGAAGAAAGAATAGCAACATTGAAGGTAATTAAAGAACATGAGGACTTCTTGAATGAAGCAGAAGCAACCATTCAGGATTTGGAAAGTGAGAAAAGCTTTAGAGAACATACAGAGGCTGAAAAGTGGAGCCATGTGACGAAAAGAAGCAAACGGATCAAGTGGTCATCACCGCCCTCATGCTGGAGAACGAAAATGGCACAGCTCAGGATGATACCTTATCTACAAGAGAAGACACACTATCAACAAAAGTTACTCTTTCAACAAAATCGGAAACAAATGACACTCAAAAACACTCACGAGCAACAAGCAGTGCGTCCGGAAAGAAAAGAAGAGTGGTAGTTGTGGGCGACTCACTACTAAGAGGCACGGAGGCAACTATCTGCAGGCCGGACATAACCGCACGAGAAGTATGCTGCCTCCCAGGAGCAAAAATCAAGGATGTGGCCAACAGGATACCAACTATCCTCAAATCCAAGGACGACTACCCTTTCCTACTGATACATGTAGGCACAAACGACACGGCAAGAAATGACCTACCAACTATCTGCGAAGACTTTGAAATTCTGGTGAAGAAAATAAAGGAACGGAACGTACAGGTTGTTTTCTCATCAATCCTCCCAGTCGATGGCCATGGCATCATAAGATGGAATAGGATACTAGAGGTGAATAACTGGCTATGACGGTGGTGCAGGCAGCAAGGATTTGGATTCTTGGACCATGGCGTGAATTACCCCTACGATGGACTTCTCGGAAGAGATGGGATACACCTCACAAAACCTGGGAAACACACATTCGCCAGAAGACTTGCCACACTCATCAGGAGGGCTTTAAACTAGAAGAGGAGGGGATGGGAGGAAAAACAGCAGACAAGAACATGCAGCAGAAAGACAAACTAATCAAGGATACTAGATGTGATAAAGAGGACCCAAGACAGGGTACTCAGAAGGAAGCTAAGAAAAATGAAGCAAAACTTCTTTCCTGCATGCTGACCAACGCAAGAAGCCTGACCAATAAGATTGAAGATCTGGAGTTGGAAATGTATGAGGAAAAATACGACATAGTAGGAATAACTGAGACATGGTTAGACGACAGCTATGACTGGGCGGCTAACTTGCAAGGATATGATTTGTTTAGGAGGGATCGTAAAAAAATGAAAGGGGGTGGAGTCTGTGTATATATAAAGACCACTTTAAAGCCCACACTAAGAGAAGATATACAAGAGGGAAATGAAGAGGTGGAGTCTCTATGGGTGGAGATACAAGGAGAGAAAAGTAATAAAATCCTCATAGGGGTTTGTTATAAGCCACCAAATATAACAGAAACCACAGAAAATGAATTATTAAAACAAATAGACAAAGCAGCAAATCACAATGAGGTGATTATTATGGGGGACTTCAACTACCCCGACATAGACTGGGAAACTGAAACCTGCGTATCTCAGAAAGGAAACCAATTTCTGTCAGTGACCAAGGATAATTATCTGTCCCAACTTGTGCAGGGCCCAACTAGAGGGATAGCCCTTCTGGACTTAATTTTAAGCAACAGGCCAGATAGAATAACAGAAGTACGAGTCGATGGGCACCTAGGGAACAGTGACCACAATATAATACAATTCCACTTGTCCTTCAGTAAGGTGCCCTGGAAGGGGGTTACGAAAATGCTGAATTTCAGGAAAGCAAAGTTTGATCAGCTTAGAGAGGACCTTCGCCGAATTGATTGGGACAATGTCCTCAAAAATAGGAGCACAGAAAATAAATGAGAAATATTTAAATCAGTTTTACACACCCACTGCGAGCTAGCCATACTATACAGAAATAAAAGGGCTAGGAACAGGAGAACACCAGTGTGGCTAAATAAGGATGTAAAAAGGGCAATAAATAACAAGAACAAGGCATTTAGGAAGCTAAAACAAGAAGGCAATGAAGAAGCATTAAAAAGTTATAGAGAAAAAAATAAAATGTGTAAAAAACAAATACATTTAGCAAAAGTGGAAACTGAGAGACTCATTGCTAAGGAAAGTAAAACAAACCCCAAACTATTCTTTAAACAGTAAAAAGATTAAAATTGATGGTGTCGGCCCTTTAAAGAACAATGAGGGTGAAAGTATAGAGAGCGATGTGGGAAAAGCAAATGTTTTAAATACTTTTTTCTCAACAGTGTTCACACAGGAAAAGGATTTGCCAGGGGAAATGCAGAGTGATAATGTAAACTCCCCATTAAGTATTACCTGCCTAACCCAGGAAGAAGTGCAGAACTGCCTTAGTAAGATTAAAATTGACAAATCACCAGGCCCTGATGGCATTCACCCTCGGGTATTAAGGGAGTTAAGTAATGTGATAGACCGGCCTCTATTCCTTATATTTAAAGACTCTATAGAAACAGGGTCTGTTCCTTTTGATTGGCGGCAAGCAAATGTGGTACCAATATTCAAAAAGGGGTGTAAAAGGGAACCTGGAAACTATAGGCTGGTAAGCTTAACGTCTGTTGTGGGTAAAATTTTTGAAGGGTTTCTAAGGGATACCATTATGGAATATCTCAGTGTTAATAAATGTTTAACTCCATATCAACATGCATTTATGAAGGATCGCTCCTGTCAAACTAACCTGATCAGCTTCTATGAGGACGTAAGCTCTCAAATGGACCAAGGAATCATTGGATGTCATTTATCTCGACTTCTCTAAAGCATTTGACACTGTCCCACATAAAAGATTGGTAAGTAAGATGAGAAAGCTTGGGCTAGGGGAAAATGTGTGTAGATGGGTAGGTTGCTGGCTTAGTGATAGAAAACAAAGTGGTTATTAATGGCGCATACTCAGATTGGGCCAGGGTTACTAGTGGGGTACCACAGGGTTCTGTATTGGGCCCCCTACTATTTAATATATTTACTAAAGTTCTAGTGGATGGCTTACACAGTAAAATATCAGTATTTGCATATGATACAAAACTATGTAAGGTAGTTAACACAAAGGAGGACAGTCTGCAACTACAGACAGATTTGAGTAAATTGGAGAATTGGGCTGAAAAGTGGCAAATGAGGTTTAACACAGATAAGTGTAAGGTTATGCACATGGGAAGGAGAAACAGATGCTACAATTACTTACTAAATGGGAAACTGCTGGGGAAATCAGACATGGAAAAAGACTTGGGCATCTTAGTCCATAAGAAGCTAAATTGGAGTGCCCAGTGTCAGGCAGCTGCCACCAAAGCAAATAGGGTCATGGGATGCATTAGAAGAGGTCTGGGGACACGAGATGAAAACATAATTCTCCCTCTGTACAAATCACTCGTCAGACCACACTTGGAGTATTGTGTGCAATTTTGGACGCCGGTGCTCAAGAAAGACTTTACTGAACTTGAAAGGGTTCAAAGGCGGGCTACTAAAATGATAAATGGAGTTGGTTCACTACAATACCCAGAAAGGTTATCAAAATTAGGTCTATTTACTCTAGAAAAGAGAAGACTTAGGGGAGACTTAATATATATGTACAAGTATATCAGAGGGCAATACAGAGATCTCTCCAATGAACTGTTTGTACTAAGGACTGTGACAAGAACAAGGGGACATTCTCTTCGTTTCGAGGAAAGACAATTTCTGCACCAGCATAGAAGAGGGTTCTTCACGGTAAGAGCAGTGAGGCTCTGGAATTCTCTTCCTGAGGAAGTGGTGATGGCCAACTCACTGAATGAATTTAGGAAAGGAATGGATGCTTTTCTTGTGAGTAACAGTATAGAAGGTTACTAATAACATAATATTATAGGCAGATGGTTGACCCAGCTTTGGGGAAGGAATTTTTTTCCCTATGGAGAAAATTGGCTTCTACTCTGTGGGTTTTTTGCCTTCCCCAGGATCAACAATGCAGAACAGCTGCACTAAAAATAGGCTGAACTAGATGGACATAAGGTCTTCCTTCAGCCTTCAAAACTATGTTACCTGTTAGGTGCCACAGGTAAGTTACAGGTGCTGTTAATTACACAAATTAGAGAAGCATCACATGATTTTTCGAACAGTGCCAATACTTTTGTCCACCCTCTTTTTTATGTTTGGTGTGGAATTATATCCAATTTGGCTTTAGGACAATTCTTTTTGTGTTTTTTCATTTAAGACAAATTAAATGAAGATAATAATACCAAAGAATTTGTGTTTGCAATAATTTTCAGGAAGAAACTGAGTGTTATCTGACAGATTTGCAGGGGTGTCAATACTTTTGGCCACAACTGTATACAATAAAAGTATAGTAGATACAGATGAGAATTGCATCTATCTCAAGTGTCAATACTTTTGGCCACAACTGTATATACAGCATCGAATCCCATTGGGTTGCAAACTAGGAGGCACTGTGGCAGGACATTTTGTTTTTGCAAAGTCAGGACGGCATTATTTGCCACATAAGATCATTAGAAATGAGCTGACACTTTTATGCCCTCTGTAGAAGACAGATCCCACCTAGAGGTGGAAACAGATGTGACTCCCAGTCATGGTGGCTTCACCACCTGTCCCATCTGTGGTGGTGCATCAAGTGAGGTGTGAAATGCATATTATCCTAGCACATACAGTGCCTTGAAAAAGTATTCATACCTTGTGAACTTTGCCACATTTTTTCACGTTACATCCCGAAACTTAAATGTATTTTTTGGGAGATTTTATATGATATACCAACACAAAGTAGAAAGTATTTGTGAACTGTAAAGGAAAGGATACATGGTTTTCTAATTATTTTAGAAATCTAAATCTGAAAATTGTGACGTGCCTTTGTATTCAGCTTCCTGTAGTCTGATACACCTAAATAAAATCCTGAATGACCAATTCCCTCCAAAGTCATATAATTAATAAATTTTGTCCACCTCTGTGTTATTCTCAGTATAACTACTGCGGTTCTGGGAAGGCCTCAGAGGTTTGTTTGAGAAGATTAGGGATCAAAGAGCAACATGAAATCCAAGGAGCACACCAGACAGGTCAGGGATAAAGTTATTGTTTATTGATTCCATGGTGTTTTACATGACAAGGGGTTACATACAAAATACAGATATAATTGACAGTAAACTAACAATGATGGACTGGTGCAGAGGGAAGAGGGCTAAAGGTACTGTCACACTTAGTGATGCACCAGCGATCCCGACCAGCGATATGACGCGGTCAGGATCTCTGGTACATCGCTAAGTGGTCGCTAGTGATCTCCCACACAGGCAGATCTCACCAGCGACATCGCTGGGGACGGGGGTCGCTACTTACCTGTCACACTAGGCAATCCTGACGTCCTCCCGCCCGCGTCCACGCTCGTCTCTCTGCAGGAAGCCTAGCAGGAAGCTGACGACGAGAAACGGTCCAGGACATTCTCGCGCGATCAGCGATAACCAGCGGGGGAGCGGTCGGAGGTAAGTATCAGACACAGAGATATCGCTGCTATGTCACAAAAACCAGTGACGTTATAGCGATATTGCTAGCGATATCGCTTAGTGTGACAGGCCCTTTACATTCTACAGGGTTGCAGAGAAGAATAAGGGTGTGTGCACTCGTAAGCATTTTTTTTGCGGTTTTTTAAGCGTTTTTACCAGCAAAAACGCTTAAAAAATGCTTACAAGAAGGATTCCATTCATTTTACTGAATTCTACACTTTTTGTGCACATTGATGCCTTTTTTCCATGAAAAAAAAAAGCAGCATGCTCATTAATTTCACGGAAAAATCCGCATTTCTAACTATACTCAGACTGGGGATGCTCCGGAAAAAAAAAACGCATAAAAAACGCGCGTTTCCTGGGAAGGAGTCCGGTTTTTAGTCAGGAATTTTCTGCATATGTGGGTACATAGCCTAAAGCATTGTTAGGTTATAAAAATAGCCCAAGCTCTAAACATCTCATGGAGCACTTTTCAATCCATCATCCAAAAATGGAAGGAGTCTAGCACAACTGCAAACCTACCAAGACATGGCCTTCCACCTAAACTGACAACCCTAGCAAGGCGAGCACTAATAAAGACAAGCAGCCAAAAAGTTCCTGGTCTCTCTGGAGGAGCTGCAGAGTTCCACAGCTCAGGTGAGAGAACCTGTTCACAAGAAAGCGAGTAGTCGTATACTCTACAAATGTGCCCTTTATGGAAGCGTGGCAAGAAGAAAGCCATTGTTTAAAGAAAGCCATAAGAAGTACCTTTGCAGTATCCAAAAATCCATGTAGGGGACACAACTAGCATATGGTCGAGGGTGCTCTGGTTAGAGAAGATGAATGAACTTTTGGGACTAAATGCAAAATACCATGTGCAGTGGAAAACGAACACTGTACATCACCCAAAAAACACCATCTCCACCATCACACATGGTGCTGACAGAATCATGCGGTTGGGATGCTAAATACAGGGCAATCCTAGAGGAAAACCTGTTAGCGGCTGCAAAAGACTGGGACCTAGGTTCACCTTCCAGCAGGACATGACCGTAAACATACTGCCAGAGCTACAACGGAATGGTTTAGAACAAAGCATACTCGTGTGTGAATGGCCAAGCCACAGTGCAGACCTAAATCCCATTGAGAATCTGGGCCAAGACTTGAAATTTCAAATTGCTGTTCACAGATGCCTCCATCCAATGTCACTGAGCAAGAGTGAGTGTGCAAAGACCAATGGTCAACATTTTAGATGTGCAAAGCTGGTAGAGACATACAGTGAAGGAAATAAGTATTTGATCCCTTGCTGATTTTGTAAGTTTGCCCACCGACAAAGACATGAACCGTCTATAATTTTAAGGGTAGGTTAATTTTACCATTGAGAGACAGAATATCAAAAAAAAGACAGATGTCTTTAATGCAAGTAACGAGTTGATTAGGAGTGTCTAACTGGTCTGTAGGAGCCAGAACTCTTACTGGTTGGTAGGGGATCAAATACTTATTTCTCATTGCAAAGTGCAATTTTATATAATTTATACAATGTGATTTTCTGGCTTTTATTTTTGATAGTCTAGCTCTCAATGTTAAAATTAACCTACCCTTAAAATTATAGACTGTTCATGTCTCTGCCGGTGGGCAAACTTACAAAATCAGCCAGGGATCAAATACTTATTTCCCTGACTGTACTTAGTGAGAAGTACTTGTAGTATACTGTTACACCACTGTACCTCCATACAGCACATTTTATACCTCCACAGGTTGTATATGCCGGCATACCCCAGCTCTCTATACACCACTACACGAGGCTGAAGTTGGTTTCTTATTCAGCTATTTTTTCTTTTCTGTTTTCTATAGGGTTAACAACAAAAAATAAGCATCACACAATCCTAAACCACAATGCAGCGAGGTGCCCTGATGTGAATACACGTAAAATCAGTGACAAAAACCATAAAACTGGCACAAAAATGGGCATCAAAGTGGGCACCAAGGAGGCCACTGATCTCACACTGGAGACATATAGAACAGGGCGCCCCACCTCAAAAACGGGGATCTCCAGCCTGGCCCAAACGGGTTCTGGGCATCAGAACTGGCATCAAAGTGGACACACAGTCGATTTTGTCAATTTGAATAAGTACCTGGTGTCTTTAAGGGGTTAAATGACTTTGGGCCACTGATGTCACACTAAGAATACACAGATAGTGATGCCCCACATCAAACCCAGGACCCTCCAGCCTATCATTTAACCCCTTAAAAGCATTACTTTCAAATCAGTGGAAAAGGTCTGTTTGCCCACTTTGATGCCAATTCTGATGCCCAGAACCCATTTGGGCCAGGCAGGAGGGACCTGGGTTTTTTGTGGGCCATCACTATCTGTGTATTCTTTGTGTGAGATCAGTGGCCCCAAGTCATTTAACCCTTTCTTCAGTGCCCACTTTGAGGCCCATTTTTGTGCCAGTTTTATGGTTTTTGTAGCTGTTGTTAAGCTGGGCACCTCGCTGCACTCTGGTTTATGATTGTGTGATGCTTATTTTTTGTTGGTAAACTAATAAAAACAGAAAAGAAAAAATTGCCCAACTTCAGCCTCTCTACACGGAGTCCGCCCGTCCCGGCCCCGTCACAGTCTGTCTGCCCCGTCACAGTCTGTCTGCCCCAGCGTCTCCTTATGGAGTAGGTGGAGCTTTCGCGCTCACGCTTTGTGCCCCCAGCAGGCTTCCGTAGTGAGTGTAGCCGCTGAGAGCAGCTGTCTGGACGGTGTCTTAGTTACCTTGCGGGGAGTTTCTTGATCGTCGAGTGAAGGACCGTCGCTGAGGTGAGTGAGAGCGGGACGTCGGTACACGGCTGAGGGCGGGGTGCGTGTACTCGGGGCACTGCGGGCTGCGGCCTGTGCAGCACCACATGACACTGGCTCATTCTGGAGAAGCGGCGCTCCCACAATATGTGGGCTCGGTTCTCAGCCGTCCTTCTCCCCTGTGCCCAGCCTCACCCCGGGCGTGTAATGTGGATGCCGGGCACCTTCTCCCTGGGCTCGGCACACGTGCACACTGTACTGCGGACTGGCTGCAGATTTCATCCTATACATGGCAAATGTTCTGCGTAAACTAATGCCCCAGCGCCTGTCAGTTTGCCCTGCGGACTCCTCTGTAGTGTGGGATTTAGGCCGGGGTCAGAGTGTCAGCCCAGTGTCATTGGTGTGATCCGGTTCTCTCCCATGTCAGAATCCCAGCACAGGGGTGGAGAAGCTGGAGAGCAAAATTACTCCATCAGTCTGCACTCAGGTGACATCCAAGTGCAGTCTGATGTTTCACACCCACCTAAAGACTTGAATGTGATCTCTCACACTAGTGTCTAACAGTCAGCCCCATTCTCATCCAGGTGAGTGGGACGATTCTCTCACCTGTCTCCGTGTGCTGTCCGCACACAATTTGTGTCCGTACTCAGCAGCTATTAATCATTTGCAATGTCTGATGCTGCAGAACTGTAATGTATCTGGAAAAGTCGGATGTGATTACGATGGTCTGTATTGAATGCTTGTTTTTTCCTCGCACTGTATAGCTGAGAAAAACCACCCAGATCTGCCTGGCCTCACTGAATAACACTGGCCCGAGTGCAATCTGATTTTGTTATTATATCGGATTACGCTTGTCCTATTTATGCGCAAGTGTGAATGAGCCCGTAGTATAGTCACTGCTGTAACTTTACTATACTGCCAGCAGGAAGCCGCCGGCAGTGTACCTGCCCTGTGTAGACGAACCTTAAAGAGTTTTTGGCACCACTGCAAGAAAAAAAATCCCCCACAGAATTAAAGGGACATTTTGCGCTGACAGTCCCTTTAGTGACCGCAGGGTGCTGAATTAAAAAGCAACCTCCTGGACCAATGTCGTGCCTCCGCTCTGGGCCCTTTATGCTTCCCTGTTCTACTGATGTACAGAATGTCACGTGACCGCTGCAGTCAATCAAAAGAAGATAAATATTCCTTGTGCTCGTGGACATGGGGCTGAAGGAGTGTGGGGCCGTCTATAGGAAATCTGTACAGATAGGCTTGGTGCTGTATCTCACGTACATTGTGCTTCTTTCTCCAGATTGGAAACTTGTCTCTGAGCCTTTCAGTCACCACCAAAGCACCGACAAACTACTGTTTATTTCTCTAGGCAAGCAATTGGATAACTGGTGAGAATAAAAACAGATTTTTCTTTTTACAGCTCTAGTTGGTTATACTTTATCTAATATATAAAGCTCAATGTGTGTGTGTGTGTGTATGTCCGGGATTGGCATCTGCACCGTCGCAGCTACAGCCACAAAATTTGGCACAGTCACACGTCTGGACCCCGAGAGCGTCATAGGCTATGTTGTGAGGCGAAATTTTAACCCCAATTCACCAAACAATTTTGCCACTATCTACACAATGGGGAAAAAGTGAAAGGAAAAGTGTTGGAGGCAAATTGACAGCTGCCAGATGTGAACAAGGGGGACTTAAAGAATGAGAGAGATGGGGCCAAAGAGTATATACCGTACAGTTGCTAAGGTTGGGCCCTGACACGGGATACTCACCACACACGGGGATATGAACACACACACACAAAATGCGCCACACACTACCACGTGCTTCAACACATATACCACCCTCAGCACACATTTCACCACACATACACCAACCTCACAACATAAAAGCCGAAACACAAAAGTCGCCACTCAAAACTCGCCACGCTGTCCCAGAGCTATATAAAAGATGAAAAATGAGCTGTGATTGGTTGCTATTAGCAACAGTTTTCTTTGTAGACAGTTGGTTGTGGTAACTGAGGCCTAATATTATTATCATTTCTATGGTGTTATCGTCCTTCTGTAATGCTGGAAATTGCACAATTTATTACCGTGCCAACACAGACCACCCTCTGACAAAGACTGCAGGGGGAGCCCAGTATCACACAGGATAGGATTAGATACACGGCTCAGCAGTCAGTATCACACAGGATAGGATTAGATACACGGCTCAGCAGTCAGTATCACACAGGAGAGGATTAGATACACAGCTCAGCAGTCAGTATCATACAGGAGAGGATTAGATACACAGCTCAGCAGTCAGTATCACACAGGAGAGGATTAGATACACAGCTCAGCAGTCAGTATCACACAGGATAGGATTAGGTACACAGCTCAGCAGTCAGTATCACACAGGATAGGATTAGACACATGGCTCAGCAGTCAGTATCACACAGGATAGGACTAGATACACAGCTCAGCAGTCAGTATCACACAGGATAGGATTAGATACACAGCTCAGCAGTCAGTATCACACAGGATAGGATTAGACACATGGCTCAGCAGTCAGTATCACACAGGATAGGATTAGATACACGGCTCAGCAGTCAGTATCACACAGGATAGGAATAGATACACAGCTCAGCACACAGTATCACACAGAATAGTATTAGATACACGGCTCAGCAGACAGTATCACACAAGGATAGGAATAGATACACAGCTCAGCAGTCAGTATTACACAAGGATAGGAATAGATACACAGCTCAGCAGTCAGTATCACACAGAATAGTATTAGATACACGGCTCAGCAGTCAGTATCACACAGGATAGGAATAGATACACGGCTCAGCAGACAGTATCACACAGAATAGTATTAGATACACGGCTCAGCAGTCAGTATCACACAGGATAGGATTAGATGCACGGCTCAGCACACAGTATCACACAGGATAGGATTAGATACACGGCTCAGCAGTCAGTATCACACAGGATAGGATTAGATGCACGGTTTTTATGTGCAATATAATCATTATAATTTGTTATAACTAACCCACAGTTGGTTACTATGCCCAGGCAACGCCGGGCTCTTCAGCTAGTGTAATACATATATTCAGTTATGACTACAGATAGCTAGAGTAAACCATTCCCTCCACATTATGGAAGGGGATATCTTGCTAATCGCTGGGATCCGACTGGTAAGACCACATGCTATGTCTAGATTATGCCTGTCGTGAAGAATGTGGTGTTGTGTATGCTCAGCTTCCCCTCCATTTGTTTGTTACTCTGGATGAAGGATAAGTAAATGCACAACAACGGTGGGAGCCCAAACACTAGGGAAGTGGGGAGTGGAGACCCCTAGACAGATCTAAAATCATCGTCAGCTCAAACCGTCCCTGTATATGTTCTGCACCTATCTCCGAGTAGGAACCTAATCCCTGCCTGACCCTAGCAATAGGCCCTGGTTAGGGAGGGGATGGGGTGTGCACTATTCAGTCCCAACTACAACTAAAGACAGAGGGTAGGCAAACGAGTGGAATACTTAGCTTGAGAAGACAACTAAGATGTCATGCCATCAATCCTCCAAGAGTCCTCTGAGAAAATGAACTAACCGACTTAGTACTTCCAAATAGACAGAGACAAGTAAGAGCTAACACCTGCACCATGCTGCAGTAATTGAATGTATTTAAACCTACCGCACACTGTGCTTCCTGCAGAGGTGATGTTCTCCCTATACGGAGACCTGTGGCCACTACAGCCAATCATTTCCTGTAGTGCATGTGAGGCAGTGCCCGATATCACAGATAGGGGGTCGCTGTGTGTTCTCCACAGGATGTGCATGGAGGCATATGATGGCCATAGGAGTGCATGGCATTTACGAGTTACGGGTGTAGCGGTGACTGCTACGCAGGCTAGAGATAATAGAAATAAGTGTAGTCTTGAACATGCTGGTGTCCAAGGCAGATGAAGGGAAACTTGATGGTGTTGTGAAACAGACTGCAGGTTTTCCATGTGGATGAAGTCCAGAGGTTTCTTTGTTAAAAGCCCTGCAGGAAAGGGTTTGGGTGTGTCAGGGCTAGTTTCAGTTTGATGTAGGTGAGCGTGTAGAGCAGAGGCTCTGCAGAGCTTTGTCTGTGTGAAGAGACACAGGACAGAGCGGAGCCAATAGGCCTGGCACCCACAGCGTACACAGTGGTGCTGCAGTCCACGGTGACTGGTCTCGGAGGTGGACTGTCTTGTACCCAGAGGTGAACCGGAGGTAGACTGTCCTGTGCCCGAAGGTGGACCAGCATGTTTAATGGCTGCAAACAGGTGGATATGGAATCCAGCTGTAATCCTTATGATATCAAAGGCCGTGTACGGTTGTGAGTAAGAGACATTGACACGGCTTTGCAGTCGCCCACAGCTACTGGTCAAAGGGAAGTCCAGCGTGTTTAGTGACTGTAAAGGGCCCGTTACACACAGCTGTCTCGCTGGCGAGATCGCCGATTTTGTGACACATCAGCGATCTCTCCAGCGAGATCGCTGTGTGTGACATCCAGCAGCGATCTGCTCCCCTCCCCCCGGCGGGGTATCGCTGATCGTGCTGGATCGGCCTGGGCCATTTCTTCATCGCTGGTCTCCCGCTGGCCAGCGCGCATCGCTGCGTGTGGCAGCAGGAGCCAGCGACGAGCGATGCTGCACGCTGGTTACCAATGTAAACATCGGTACCTATTAGGGCTGCAGAGCCCTTAGAAACCCGATGTTTACCATAGATACCAGCGTGCACTGCAGGCAGGGCGGGAGGTGGAGGCAGAGCGCCGCACAGACCGGAGTAGCTCTATCTGCTACTCCAGTCTGTCAGACCGGAGTAGCAGATAGCAGAGTTACGCGTGTGTCTGTGCGCTGCTCTGCCTCCACCTTCCGCCCTGCCTGCAGTGCACGCTGGTATCTATGGTAAACATCGGGTTTCTAAGGGCCCCGCAGCCCTTAGAAAACCGATGTTTACGTTGGTAACCAGCCTGCTCGCTGCTCCTGATCGCTGGAGGGGCTGTCTATATGACAGCTCACCAGCGATCAGCTAACAATGTCCCAGCGATACCATCCACGTCGGATTGTTGGTGGGATCGCTAGGACATCGTTATGTGTAACGGTACCCTAAACATAAGGATGCTGTGTAGTATGTAGTGCGGTGAAATGGACACTAATACTATGCACTGAGATTATATACACTTGTGTGAATTTGGTGATTTAATGCTGTGAAGAAACACATTAAAGGAGTTTTGTGTTTGAACTTTGTGGGTCTCTGCCTCATCACTGCGTAAGTGTGCTACCGCTACACTACATGGATTACGGGGAGGGGCAGGAACAGGTGTTGTCTGAATGGGAATGGCAGGGAATTGGTAAGGGAAGTATGACTTTCTGTTTTTTTGGTGTGTTTTTTTTTTTCTAGGCCAGTCTGACCATTTGGTAAAAAAAAAAAAAATATGCGCAATATGTGGATTTGTCACATTTTTGTCACATTTTTTTCTGAACAGATTTGTCAAAAACCCTGCTGGGTTTTCTTGCTGCCAGCCAAGTGAATGACAATTCTGAAGTCTTCTGCGCACGTTGCTTATTTGTGATTTGCAGCATTACAATTTCATTACATTTCATTACAATTACACAGGTTCAGTATTTGGTCAGTATTTTACATCAGTATGTGTAAGCCAAAACCAGGAGTGGAACAATCAGAGGAAAAGTATAATAGAGACACGTCACCACTTCTGTATTATCACCCACTCCTGGTATTGGCGTACAGATACTGAGGTAAAAAACTCATTTATTTGGATGTGTTAAAAATAAATGTTCCTGTGCTGAGATAATCTTATAAATGTGCCCCTGCTGTGTACTGTGTAATGGCTGTGTCCGACCGTGCAGGAACATGGTCTGATCACACCACAGCTCCTGGGCAGGGGGGACGCAAAAGAGTATACCGACATGACCGCATGGGATCACAGCTGATTCTTTCTGTGAGATAAAGCGTTTCCCTGCATGTTTTAAAAAGAAATGTTTTATCTCACAAAAAGAATCAGCTGTGATCCCGTGCTGACGTGTCTATTTACTCTTGGGCTTCCTCAACATGTCTTGTATTTTCAGCATTATGCCACAGTGAAGTATAATGATGCAGTTGTGTTTTTTTTTTTTGGTGCTATTCTCTCTAGTAATGGCTTCCGCTGTAGTGAGCTTCGTCCCCACCACTGCCTCCCGCTTTGCCTTGCTGAAGGTAGACAGCAGCAGTGATTCTGACTCTGAGAAGACAAAGGGCAGCCGCAGTGGAGGAAAACTGCGAGGACCTGCTGCGGGTGGAAAGAACAATGCAAATGAGAAAAAGAGGGAGAAAAGGAGGAAAAAGAAGGAACAACAACAGAGTGAGGCTAATGAGGTACACATGTATGATGGGTGTTAGTAGTGTGTGAGAAGGTGATCCAGCTTCTCGATGATGTTAAAACATGTGAAATTTATTCAAACATTTTAAAAGATCTATGACATTCAGTACTAAAGGTGAGGCTCAGGAAACGACGCATTTCAAACTCTTAACAGCGTTCTTCCTAAAGACCTGATGGGAAAAGTTTCCCATTTACCCTAAATCCACAATAAATGAATCCAAAAGGATAAGTTACATGACATTAAAACTACCGTATATACTAGACTATAAGCTGACCTGAGTATAAGCCAAGGCACCTAATTTTGACACGGAAAACTGGGTAAGGCTAGTTTCACATTAGCGTTTTTTTGCGCAGCGCATCGGGCGCATAAAAACCACAATGAAAAACGCAAAACAAACGCGCGTTTTTTTTTAGCGTCATGCGCACGCTAATGCGTCAAAACGCAGCGTTGCTTGCGTTTTACATGCGTTTTTGCATGCGTGTGCGTTTTTTATGCACATGCGTTTTTAGGTGTGACATTTTTTCCATTGTCTAGAGAACATTCTAGACTTGTTTAACTCAAAAACGCATGCGCAAAAAAACACAAGCGTGCGCAAGACCATGCGCACGCATGCGTTCCCATAGACTTCAATGTGTTTTTTTTTGCAAATTCCGTGCGCAAGCGTTTTTTTGCCGAGACAGGGCGCACCAAAAAATGCAGCATGTTGCGTCTGGTGCGCCTGGCGCAAAAGACAAAAAAACGCATGCGCACAAAAACGCAAGTGTGCGCACGACCATGCACACGTCATGTTAAACATAGGTGCGCAGTGCGCACGATGCGCTGCGCACAAAAGCGCTAATGTGAAACCAGCCTAAGCTTATTGACTTGAGTATAAGCCGCGTATGCATTGTCTCCTCATCCCTGTCCTGCTGTGTGTGGCTCCCCCCCCCCCCGTCCTGTCCTGCTGTGTGTGGCTCCCCCCCCCACCCCGTCCTGTCCTGCTGTGTGTGGCTCCCCCCCGTCCTGTCCTGCTGTGTGTGGCTCCCCCCCGTCCTGTCCTGCTGTGTGTGGCTCCCCCCCCCGTCCTGTCCTGCTGTGTGTGGCTCCCCCCCCCGTCCTGTCCTGCTGTGTGTGGCTCCCCCCCCCCCCCGTCCTGTCCTGCTGTGTGTGGCTCCCCCCCGTCCTGTCCTGCTGTGTGTGGCTCCCCCCCCCCGTCCTGTCCTGCTGTGTGTGGCTCCCCCCCCCCCCGTCCTGTCCTGCTGTGTGTGGCTCCCCCCCCCCCGGCCTGTCCTGCTGTGTGTGGCTCCCCCCCCCCGGCCTGTCCTGCTGTGTGTGGCTTCCCCCCCCCGTCCTGTCCTGCTGCGTATGTGGCTCCACCCCCCCCCCTGTCCTGTCCTGCTGCGTATGTGGCTCCACACCCCCCTGTCCTGTTCTGCTGCGTGTGTGGCTCCCCCGTCCTGTCCTGCTGCGTGTGTGGCTCCCCCCCTGTCCTGCTGCGTGTGTGGCTCCCCCCCTGTCCTGCTGCGTGTGTGGCTCCCCCCCTGTCCTGCTGCTGTGTGGCTCCCCCCCCCCCCGTCCTGTCCTGCTGTGTGGCTCCCCCCCCCCCCGTCCTGTCCTGCTGTGTGTGGCTCCCCCCCCCGTCCTGTCCTGCTGTGTGTGGCTCCCCCCCGTCCTGTCCTGCTGTGTGTGGCTCCCCCCCCCCCCCCCCGTCCCGTCCTGCTGTGTGGCTCCCCCCCCCCCCGTCCTGTCCTGCTGTGTGTGGCTCCCCCCCCCCCGTCCTGTCCTGCTGTGTGTGGCTCCCCCCCCCCCGTCCTGTCCTGCTGTGTGTGGCTCCCCCCCCCCGTCCTGTCCTGCTGTGTGTGGCTCCCCCCCCCCGTCCTGTCCTGCTGTGTGTGGCTCCCCCCCCCCGTCCTGTCCTGCTGTGTGTGGCTCCCCCCCCGTCCTGTCCTGCTGTGTGTGGCTCCCCCCCCCCCCCGTCCTGTCCTGCTGTGTGTGGCTCCCCCCCCCCCCCGTCCTGTCCTGCTGTGTGTGGCTCCCCCCCCCCCCGTCCTGTCCTGCTGTGTGTGGCTCCCCCCCCCCCCGTCCTGTCCTGCTGTGTGTGGCCCCCCCCCCCCCCCGTCCTGTCCTGCTGCGTATGTGGCTCCACCCCCCCTGTCCTGCTGCGTGTGGCACCTCCCCCTGTCCTGTTCTGCTGCGTGTGTGGCTCCCCCCCCCCCCCCCCCCCGTCCTGTCCTGTCCTGCTGCGTGTGTGGCTCCCCCCTGTCCTGCTGCGTGTGTGGCTCCCCCCCTGTCCTGCTGCGTGTGGCACCTCCCCCTGTCCTGTTCTGCTGCGTGTGTGGCTCCCCCCCCCCCCCCCCCCGTCCTGTCCTGTCCTGCTGCGTGTGTGGCTCCCCCCTGTCCTGCTGCGTGTGTGGCTCCCCCCCTGTCCTGCTGCGTGTGGCTCCCCCCCCGTCCTGTCCTGCTGTGTGTGGCTCCCCCCCCCCCCGTCCTGCTGTGTGTGACTCTTCCCCCCCCCCCCCCCCCGTCCTCGCGCCATCGCTGTATGTCCCTTCATCTCCGTTGTCCCGGCGCAGCAGCTTATTAAGGTAATGAATAGGTGCTCCATGCCTGTGACCACTCAGCACAGGGGAGGAGCTGCTGCATCAGGACAACAGAGATGCAGGGATGTGCAGTGATGGTGAGTATGATGCCACAGCCGCCGGCTCCTGCCGCTGTTCCGCCACTCTCCTCCCCTGCAGGCTTTTTGGACAATGACTCGTGTATAAGCCAAGGGGGACATTTTCAGCACAAAAAAATGTGCTGAAAATCTTGGCGTATATATGGTAATCCAAAATAAACTAAAATACATTCTAATACAAATAAGACAAGAAATAGAAAAAAATCATTAACATGAAATACCTAGTAATGGCACATAAAATGGCGGCGCAGATTCAAACCAACAAGGAATCTTGATCCTAGATTAAAAATCCAAAATGCTTCTCTAGCCGCCTTATGTCTCTTCCTCGTGGGAGATCCCTTACTCTTTCTATGCCATATACCCGGACAGAAGTAATCTCTCTGACACATAATAAAGTGCTTGGAAACAGATTAAATATTTCTATTTGATAAATTGTTGGTGTTTGGAAATATCATTTATATGTATCATTTGCTGACATATGATCAGCCGCTGTCATCAGGCTCCAAGCGATACTTTGTCTTTATTGAGTGTTGGCCATGAATGTTGAGGAAAAAAACACCTCCACTTCCCTCATGAGTTTGAGGAAGTAAAGGTAGCTGGGAATTTCTTTTTCTGACTTCTAATTAATCCACTCCTGTGTCTGTGACCAGTCTCCCTGCTGCCCCTCCCTCCTGTTCACACCTGGCCTGATTCATGTGCAGTTACCGTATATACTCGTGTATAAGCCGACCTCATCTCATTTTTCCACAAAAAACTGTGAAAACTTATTGACTCGCGTATAAGCCTAGGGTGGAAAATGCAGCAGCTACTGGTAAATTTCAAAAATAAAAATAGATGCCAATAAAAGTAAAATTAATTGAGACAATACTCAATTAATTGAGTCCATACAAAATACGCCCCATATAATGCTGCACAAAGGTTAATAATGGTCCCATAAGATGCTCCATAGAATAATATGCCCCATATGCTGCTCCATAAAGGTTATGGCCCCATAAGATATTCCATAGATTATGCCCCATATGCTGCCCCATAAAATGCTCCATAGATTATGCCCCCATAAAATGCTCTTTAGTTTATGCCCCATATGCTGCCCCATAAGATGCTCCATAGATTATGCCCCATATGTTGCTGCTGCAAATAAAAAAAAAAAAAAAAAAAAGACATACTCGCCTCTCGTCGCTGGGGGCCAGTTGCCAGTGTCCTGAGCAGGTGGGAACACTGACGTGCTATGAGGGACAGGTGCCGGTGTCACCGCTGGCTCAGGACCCTGGCACTGGCGATATTTACTGATCCTCGCTCCATCGCTGCGCACTGCTCTGTCCTCCGCGTCCTCTGTCAGTGACTGTTCAGGCAGAGGGCGCGGCGCGCGGTAACTACGTCATCGTGCCCTCTGACCTGAACGTCACAGACAGAACGCGGAGGACAGAACAGCGTGCAGCGATGGAGCAGGGACAGGTGAATATCGCAGATACTTACCCCCTCCTGGAGCGGTCTCTGCAGCGCCTGTGTTCTCCCACGGTCTCCGGCAGCTCTTCCTTCTTTCAGCGGTACCACGTGGTACCGCTCATTGAAGTCATGAATATGCGCATATTCATGACTTTAATGAGCGGTACCACGTGATCGCTGAAGGAAGCAGCCTGAGACCGTGGGAGAAGCAGGGGGGCTGCAGAGACCGCGCCAGGGGGGCCAAGTATGATCTGACACCCCCGCTTTCCCTCCCCCGCTGTCCCCCTGGTGTATATGACTCGCATATAAGCGGGGGGGGGGGTGAAAATCTCGGCTTACTCGCGAGTATATACGGTAACTTGTTATAAACTCAGAGTCATTTTGGCGAAAATGTTGAAAATTTCGCAATTTTCCAACTTTGAATTTTTATGCCCTTAAATCACAGAGATACGGCACACAAAAAAACTTGATAAGTAACATTTCCCACATGTTTACTTTACATCAGCACAATTTTGGAACCAAAATTTTTTTTGTTAGGAAGTTATAAGGGTTAAAAATTGACCAGCGATTTCTTATTTTTGCACCACCATTTTATTTTTACGGACCACATCACATTTGAAGCCACTTTGAGGGGTCTATATGATAGAAAATACCCAAAAGTGACACCATTCTAAAAACTGCACCACTTAAGGTGCTCAAAACCACATTCAAGAAGTTTATTAACCCTTTAGGTGCGTCACAGGAATTTTTTGAATATTTTAAAAAAAAAAATGAACATTTAACTTTTTTCCACTAAAAAAGTACTTCAGGTTCAATTTTTTTTATTTTACTAAGGGTAACAGGAGAAATTGGACTGCAAAAGTTATTGTGCAATTTGTCCTGAGTACGCTGATACCTGTTATGTGGGGCGCATGGCAGGCCTCAGCAGGGAAGGAGCGCCGTTTGACTTTTTCAATGCAAAATTGGCTGGAATTGAGATCGGACACCATGTCGCGATTGGAAAACCCCTGATGTACCAAAACAGTGGAAACCCCCCACAAATGACACCATTTTGGAAACTAGACCCCCCCAAGGAACTTATCTAGATGTGTGGTGAGCACTTTGAACCCCCCAGTGCTTCACAGAAGTTTATAACATACAGCCGTACAATTAAAAATCATATTTTTTCCACAAAAATGATCTTTTCACCCTCAATTCTTATTTTTTTCAAGGGTAACAGGACCCTAAAAGATATTGTGCAATTTGTCCTGAGTGCGCTGATACCCCACATGTGGGAGAAAACTACTGTATGGGCACACGCCGGGGCTCGGAAGGGAAGTAGTGACGTTTTGGAATGCAGACTTTGATGGATTGGTCTGCGGGTGTCATGTGCTCGGAAGGGAAGCAGCGCCATTTGACGTTTTTGGCTGGAATTGAGATCGGACACCATGTCGCGTTTGGAAAGCCCCCGATGTACCAAAACAGTAGAACAGTAGAAACCCCCCACAAATGACACCATTTTGGAAACTAGACCCCCCAAGGAACTTATCTAGATGTGTGGAGAGCACTTTGAACCCCCCAGTGCTTCACAGAAGTTTATAACGCCTGGGCGTGAAAATAAAAAAAATCGTATTTTTTCCACAAACATGATCATTTAGTAACCAATTTTTTCATTTTCCCAAGGGTACAAGGAGAAATTGGACCCCAAAAGTTGTTGTCCAATTTGTCCTGAGTACGCTGATACCTCATATGTGGGAGAAAACTACTGTATGGGCACACGTCGGGGTTCGGAAGGGAAGTAGTGACGTTTTGGAATGCAGACTTTGATGGATTGGTCTGCGGGTGTCATGTGCGTTTGGAGAGCCCCTGATGTACCTAAACTATTGAAACTCCCCACAAGTGACCCCATTTTGGAAACTAGACCCCCTAAGGAACTTATCTAGATGTGTGGTGAGCACTTTGAACCCCCAAGTGCTTCACAGAAGTTTATAACGCCAGGGCGTGAAAATAAAAAAATCATTTTTTTCCACAAACATATTTTTGCCCAAAAATTTTTATTTTCCTAAGGGTAACAAGAGAAATTGGACCCCAAAAGTTGTTTTGCAATTTGTCCTGAGTATGCTGATACCCTATATGTGGGGGTAAAACACTGTTTGGGCGCTTGGAAGAGAAGGAGCACCATTTGACTTTTTCAACGCAGAATTGGCTGGAATTGAGATCAGACGCCATGTTGCATTTGGAGAGCACCTGATGTGCCCAAACAGTGGAAACCCCCCAATTATAACTCCAACCCTAACCCCAACACACCCCTAGCCCTAACCCTAATGGGAAAATGGAAATAAATACATTTTCTTTTAGTTTTATTATTTTTCCCTAACTAAGGGGGTGATAACGGGGGGTTTGATTTACTATTTATGGCGGTTTTTATATTTGGCAGCTGTCGCACGCTAAAAGACGCTTTTTATTGTGAAAATAGTTTTTGCATCACCACATATTGAGAGCTATAATTTTTCCGTATTTTGACCCACCAAGTCATGTGAGGTCTTATTCTTTGCGGGACGAGTTGACTTTTTTATTGATACCATTTTCGGGTACGTGACATTTTTTGATCGCTTTTTAGTCCAATTTTTGGGACGCAGAATGAACAAAAACCAGCGTTTCATGAATTTCTTTTGGGGAGGTGCGTTTACACCGTTCCGCGTGCGGTAAAATTGATAAAGCGGTTTTATTCTTCGGGTCAGTACAGTTACAGCGATACCTCATTTAGGTCTTTTTATATGTTTTGTCGGTTTTTTGCAATGAAAACAATTTTATATAAAAAATAATTATTTTTGCATCGCTTTATTCTGCGGGCTATAACTTTTTTATTTTTTTGCGGATGACGTATGGCGGCTCGTTTTTTGCGGGACAAGATGACGTTTTCAGCGGTACCATGGATATTTATATGTGTCTTTTTGATCGCGCGTTATTGCACTTTTTGTTCGGTGGTATGATAATAAATCATTATTTTTTGCTTCGTTTTTTATTTTTTAAGGGGTTCGCTAAAGGGGTTAACTAATGGGACAGTTTTATAGGGCGGGTCGCTACGGACGCAGCGATACCAAATATGTGTACTTTTATTGTTTGGGTTTTTTTCAAAAAATGAATTTATTATGGAATATTATTATTATTTATTTTTTTTTTTTTTAACTAATTTATTTAGCAATTTTTTTAAAAATTATTTTTACTTTTTTTTTTTTTTTTTCTTCTTTTTTTCTTTATTACATAGTCCCAGGTGGGACATCACTGTCCTGTGACATCTGTCACAGGCAGTTCTGCAGACTTCCTCATGCCTGCGCTTTGCAGGCAGTGAGGAAGTCAGCTCCCTACAGGCCCCCGAAGGCCCCCGTCGCCATCTTGGATCCGGGGGCCTGTAGGGAAGGAGTCCCCCACAGCAGCGCTGCACATTGCGCTGCCGTGGGGGGCTCAGGAAAGCACGGAGGGAGCCCCCTCCCTGCCGATGCTTCCCTTTAACCCCTGGTACACCGCAATCGTGTTTGATCGCGGTGTACAAGGGGTTAACGTGTCGGGGGCGGTCCGTGACCGCCCCTGACACATTGTGCCGGGTGTCAGTTGTGATAATCAGCTGACACCCGGCCGCGATCAGCGGCGCTCACCAAGTGGGCGCCGTTGATCGCATTAGACGTACTATCCCGTCCTTGGGAATTAAGTCCCAGGGCACATGGATGGGATAGTATGTCTAATGGCAGAAAGGGGTTAAGGGTAACAACAGAAATATCCCAGAAGTGACCAGAAGGTGCGACTATAACCACTGTGTTTAAATGTACTAAATTTCTTTCTATTTCCTGTACACTTACTCTCATCATGCTGAGATACGCTCTAACGGTTTTGGCGCCATTAATCCTCACTCTCCTTCGCTATCCATAAACCCCCAGCACCCTCTACCCAAGTAATAATCTCTCTTCCCTTCTTGCCTCCCCACCTGACCTCCTCCGCTGACCTGCTCCTCAACCTCAGATCTCTCCTAATAAAACACAAAACATGTCGCCAACTCTCCTTCTCCCACCTGCTCTGCCTCTCTCTGCTTCTCCTCACTGCTGGCGACATATCTCCCAATCCTGGACCCCCACAGCTCATACCTTCCATTATTGCCCCCTTCTATCGCTCCTTACCCAATATAAACACCCAAAATCTTCCCTCAAATCTGCCCTTCACGCCTACCACCCTGCTCCCTCTCTGGATCACTCTGGAATGCCCGCTCCGTCTGCAATAAACTCCATATGATTCACAACCTCTTTACCTCTCACAATTTTTTCCTTCCTTGGCCTCACTGAAACATGGCTGACACCCTCTGACACCGCCTCCCCTGCTGTGCTGTGTTAGGGCGGCCTCCACTTCACCCACACTCCTCACCCTGGCAACAGACATGGTGGAGGAGTGGACCTTCTCCTTTCTTCCAACTGCACCTTCAACCAAATCCCATCTCTTCCCTCCCTTATTCTCCCCTCTTTTGAAGTCCACTCTGTCCGCATCTACTCTCCCTCCAACCTCCATGTAGCTGTCATATACCGAACTCCGGGCCCGACCACTGCCTTCATTGACCAATTCTCCACCTTGCTCCTTCACTTTCTCTCTGCTGACATTCCCACCATCATCATGGGTGACTTCAACATCCCCATTGACACCCACCAGTCAGCTTCCAAACTCCTGTCCCTTACTTCATCCTTTGGACTTACTCAGTGGTCCTCCTCAGCCACCTACACAGACGAACGCACAATAGACCTGGTCTTCACCCGTCTTCTCTCTTTCTAACTTCACAACCTCCCCTCTCTCTATCTGACCACCATCTACTCTCTTTCTCATCCCTGTCCTCCTCACCTGTCACCCATGTCCAGCAACATGCGCACCTCCGCAGAAACCTCGCACACCTAGACACTTGCACACACTCTGACTCTATTCTACCACTGTCCTCCATATCTTCACGACACAGACACTGCCACTAGTTTCTACAATGCCACTCTTGCATCAGCCATCAACTCGGTCGCCCTTGTCATGCATAACAGAGTGCGACGAATCAATAGACAACCCTGGCACAATAACACCACTAAAAAGCTTCGGCAAGCATCCAGAATTGCTGAACAGCGCTGGAAGGAAATGCACTCTCAAGACGACTTCACTGCACTCAAACAAGCAACACTTGCATTCAAATCATCTCTCACCTCTGCTAATCAGGCCTTCTTTACATCCCTTGTATCTTCCTTATCCCACAACCCTAAACAGTTGTTCAATACTTTTAACTCCCTTCTCTGCCCACCACTGCCCCCTCCAACTTCCCTAGTCTCTGCTGAGGACTTTGCCACACACTTCAAAAACAAGACCAAACACGGCAAGTCTTCATTGTTCAACCACCACAACCCCTTTGTATACCAGACCAATGCCCAAACCCCATAACCTCCCTATCTAACATCACTGAAGGGGAGCTTGCTCATCTTCTCTCCAAATCACACCTCACCACTTGTGCACTCGACCCCATCCCACCTCCTCCCCATCCTCATGCCGAGATCTCAATCTGAGCATGTGCCACCCCTGGCGGCCATTTTCATGGAGGCCACCACATCACAGTAATGGATATGCGGGGGGCCCTGGGCTTTCACAAAATGCCGGCGAAGCCCTTCCGCACCACAGAGCAATGCAGGTATTTTCACCCGCAGTGGCGCACATCGGAACACCCCTCTCATACCAGCCTGCGGCTTGCAGCAACGCGCCACTCTTGCCTCCTTCAGCAGCGACCCTGGAACCCTGCTCCACCTTGGTCGGTAAGGTATATCCGCATTATAAGATGCACCCCCATTTTCCCAAAAAAATTTTTTGGAAAAAAGTGCGTCTTATAATCCGAAAAATACGGTAATCACTTGTTAAAAAGGAAAAATAGAAATTTATATTAAGTGGAAAGAGGGGGGAATATCTACACAAGAATATAATGCTCTCTGCAGGGCAAACGTTAGAGTAGAAGCAACTCTGTCCTCCTTTATATGGACTGTAGATATAGTGTCTGCTCAGCTCTTAATTGTACTATATGTTGGTTGGCTTTAACCACCTGGCGGTGGATGGTGCAAAGGGATTAAAAAGCTGAGCATCGGAAATACTGATCTTATACAGTAGAAATTTTAAAGTTATATGCTATATATTGTAATTTCCATTTTCCAGGTCATTTATAGAAAATCCGCAAAATGTCTACATTGTGGAGATGGCTTTTTTTTTCTCTTTTAGAATGGGGTTTCATTTGGCATTGCTGGGAATGAAGAGGAAATTGTATCCAATGTTCTATTCTTCATTCACACCAGTGAGAGATGGGACACATTTCTCAATAAAGTTGTGATTCCCCCACATATCCTATGGATATGCCATACATGTCTGAGTTGGTAATTTCCCCTTTAAGAAAAGTTTCATGTTCTCCTTTTTAATATTTTACAGCTCCGGAACCTTGCCTTTAAGAAAATTCCACAAAAGTCTTCACACACCAGTGGTGGGTCTCAGCAGAATTCCACAGTACACAACCTGCCTAAGGAGTCTCAAGAAGAAGATTGGCAGCAGTGGCGACAGAAGGATGAACAGGTACCTGAATATAAGGCCATGCTCACATAAGCATTCTTGGTTCTCTGTATTTACAATATTGAAAATATCTTGTACCCGAAAGGTCATATAGTAAAAGCAAGTGTACATATACAGCTTCACTGATATAACTAAATATTGGGGTTGTCACATGGACAAAAGTTCATCATTGCAGAATGACACACAGATGATGTCCCGCCAGCCCTAGCTAATCCAAAGCTGAGCTGAGGATCCTGGAGGCTAAAAGAATCTGAGAGCTTACCCCTAGCAGCCAGAGACTAATTACCTGGCTGACTACAGGAGTCCTGCTAATCTTTCCCCTCATTTCTACTGATAACTTTTTGAGCTTACCTAAGTAAATCACCAGTGAATTACCAGAGGCCAAACATATAATCGAAAAGTCAGTTTATATGTCTGGCGCCTGATCAGATGCCATCGCTCGCTGCAAAGATGAAAGTAACAAGCAGGGAAGAGTAGCATTATAAATACAGACTAGTTCCTGCCAGCGGCATCAGTAGAGAATGCAGCCTCTCCATACAGGTCTCCAGTGGCCCCATGGGATCTCAATCTGGTCCTGGAAGCTTTAAGAGATTCTCCCTTTGAACCTCTCCGGAAGGTTTCCATGTCCTTCTTGTCCTAGAAGGTGGTATTTCTTGTAGCTATCACTAGAGTTGAGCGACTTTGGTCGGATCGGGTTTCGTGAAACCCGAATGAAACAAAATAAGTTTCAGATGAAACTCGTCCGACTAGAGCAAAAAAAGTCGGAGTTTCGTCCGACTTTTATTTCCCATTGACTTGCATTGGGGTCGGGTTTCGGACGAAACTCCGACTTTGTTTTGCTCTAGTCGGACGAGTTTCATCTGAAACTTATTTTGTTTCATTCGGGTTTCACGAAACCCGATCCGACCAAAGTCGCTCAACTCTAGCTATCACCTTTTCTTTTATTTTTCCACCGCGCTTCACAGTTTTTCACACATTATCATCACTGTCCCCGATGGGGCTCACAATCTAAATTCCCTATCAGTATGTCTTTGGAATGTGGGAGGAAACCGGAGTACCCACGCAAACACGGGGAGAACATACAAAATCCTTGCAGATGTTCTCCTTGGTGGGATTCGAACCCAGGACTCCAGTGCTGCAAGGCTGCAGTGCTATCCACTGAGCCACCGTGATCACCTCTATCAGACTTGTCTCAGAGCTGGCGGCTATTTCGTGTCGCCCTCCTTTTTTGATTCTTCACCAAGACAAGGTTGTTTTGCAGCCTCCCCCTTCCTTTTTTCCCGAGGTGGTGTCCGCCTTTCACTTAAATGAGGACATAATCCTTCCTTCGTCTTTCGTCTTGTCCCGCTCCAACGCATCCTCTGGAGCGATCTGTCTGAATAAGCTAGACCTGGTCAGGGCGATAAGGGTCTATCTGGCTACGACCGCCCCCTTCAGGAAGACAGACTCGCTTTTTGTCGTTCCAAATGGCACGAGAAGAGGCCTGCCGAACTCTAAGTCTTCAATCGCCTGCTGGATCAGAATGGCAATTCTGGAGGCCTACCGGGTTAAGAAAAGAGTGCCTCCTTCTGGTATTAAGGCTTACTCTACCCGGGCAGTGGGTGCCTCCTGGGTGTTGCATCATAAAGCATCAGCCATGCAACTGTGCAAGGCAGCCACCTGGTCCTCTGTTCATACCTTTTCAAGGTTCTATAAGGTCCATACCTACGCTTCAGCGGACGCCAGCCTAGGTAGAAGAATTTTGCAGGCGGCAGTGGTGAATTCTCTGACCTGAATGAAGTACCTGTTTTTTCTCCCTCTCCAGGGACTGCTTTAGGACGTCCCATGGTTCCTGTGTCCCCCAATGAAGCAATAGAGAAAACAGGATTTTTGGTTGCTTACCGTAAAATCTTTTTCTCGGAACCTTCATTGGGGGACACAGGAACCATGGGTGTGTGCTGCTGTCACTAGGAGGTTGACACTATGTCGTTAAAAAAATGTTAACTGTTAATCCTGTTTTTTGATTCATCGTCCCTTCAAGATGGAATAAATAAGGACTGTAATAAGACTTCTGTTCCCAGATTGCTACATGGTGGTATTGGGTCTGAAAGATGCATACTACCATGTTCCAATTCATGTAGTCCATCAGAACTATCTAAGAGTGGCTCTATCCATGGGAGGGGACAAAAGACCTTTTCAATTCAGAGCCCTACCCTTTGGCCTCTGTAGCGCCAAGGGTATTTTCAAAAATTGTGGCAGAGATGATGGCTCATATTCGAGAATAAGCCATGCTGATCATCCCATATGTAGCGCCGGCGTCTCTTCCTCCTGTCCTCCTTCCCCGGCAGAGGACAATTTACTCACCACCGTGGCCCCTGTCTAGGGCACTGTGCTTGGAGGGGGCACGTGCACTTCCCTAAAATGTCCCCAGTCAATAGCTGGTGGACTCCTACTATTTCAGGCACCTCTTCCAGCATGGACATGCCTGAGCAACGGTGTTTGTAAGTCTAACGCGCTTGCTAATTCTCAGGTCCAAGTACTGGTATCATACTGCTCATCAACCGTGCCCACCTACCTGCATGTCCATCAGCCGTGCCTGCCGACACCTGTCTATGAATATACCTGTTGTGGCCGTCAGTACCTGTGTTAGTTGTGCCAGCTACTCTTTCAGCCAAGCCTGTCTGTACTTGCCCAGTCTGCCATCCCTGCCTTGAGTCTTTTGGGGGTCAGCTGCCATCTACCCAAGGTCTGTCCTGGTGTAGCACCTGGCCCACCTCCTTCGTCTCTCCTCGAATCGCGGTGTCGTCTACTGCCGTGTGTCCTAGGTCAGACTTGGTGAGGTACCTAGTGCACCCCTCCAGGCTTTCCTTGTGTCACGGCACATTGGTTCCACCACCTAGCCTGTTACACCTGGATGTTTTTTTTCATTATAGGGAGGTCAGTAGAGCACTGCATCACCTAACTTCTAAGACTCAGGACTATCTTGGCAGAGATGAGATGGCTGTTAAATCTGGAAAAATCAAGGTTAAAAGTGCAAACCTTTTCTAGATATAATTTTGGCCTTGACTACCCAGATGAGATCCAGAAGAGAAGAAACACAGGATAATGTCCTTGGTGTGCTTTTCAGTAAACAGGCCAAACATGCCTCTTAGGAGGGCTATGTCCTTAGTGGGGTCCCTGGCATCATATATCCCTGCAGTATTATGGGCTCTCTTCCATTCCCGTCAACTACAGTAGAAGTGTTGAGAGAGAAAAAGCGATTAGTAGGGCATTTGGAAAGAAAAATAAATCTCTCCTTAACATCAACAGACTCCATGCTGTGGCGGTAGGGCCTTTTACACGTAGCGATATCGCTAAAGCGTCACCGATTTTGTGACTCAACAGAGATATCGCTAGCGGTCTCACCACATGTGACACTTGCCTCCGACCCCCCCCTGGATATCTGTGATCGCACAAGAACTTCCTGGGCCGTTTTCTTCTCGCTGGCATCCTGCAGGCGCCGACGAGCGACTCATGGACGCAGGAGGAAGTCGTCATTATCACTGCGTGTGACAGGTAACGACCGCCGAGCATCGTTGCGTCGCTGGTGAGATATGCCTGTTTGGCAGCTCACTAGCAACCATTTAGCGATGCACCAGAGATCCTGACCGGGTCGTATCGTTGTCGGGATCGCTGGTGCATTGCTAAATGTAACCGGACCTAGAGCAAATCTATCAGAAGGGGTTCCCTGGGTAACTCCGATAAGCGATACTACAACAGATGCAAGCGCAACTGGATGGGGGGCACATCTACAAGTGTATAGTCTAGGGTGTGTGGATGAACCAGGAAGAAAATGGGTATTAGACCTACCGGTAATGATGTTTCCAGGAGTCCATCCTGACAGCACCATGGAGGACGTCGTCCTCGTAAATGGCTGCACATCCAGTTGGAAGAATGTCTCAAGTGGGGTACCACAGGGCTCTGTCCTGGGACTTGTATTGTTCAACATCTTTATCAACGATTTAGATGAAGGAATTGAGGGTAAACTGATTAAATTTGCTGATGACACAAAGCTAGGAGGGATAGCTAATACTAGAGAAGAGAGAGAGAGGATTCAAAAAGATTTAAATAAACTGGAGCAGTGGGCAGCAACTAACAGAATGGTTTTTAACAGGGAGAAATGCAAAGTACTACATCTGGGCAATAAAAATGAAAAAAGCATATATAGAATGGGAGGAATAGGGCTAAGTGACAGCACATGTGAAAAAGACTTGGGTATACTAATAGATCACAGACTGAATATGAGTCAACAGTGTGATGCAGCAGCAAAAAAGGCAAATGCAATTCTAGGATGTATTAACAGAAGTATACAGTCTAGATCACGTGAAGTCATTATTTCCCTCTACTCCTCTTTGGTCAGACCTCATCTGGAAAATTGTGTCCAGTTTTGGGCACCACATTTTAAAAAAGACATCAACAAACTGGAGCAAGTTCAGAAAAGAGCGACCAGAATGGTGACCGGTCTGCAAACCCTGTCTTATGAGGAAAGGTTGCAGGATTTGGGAATGTTTAGTTTGCAAACGAGAAGACTGAGAGGAGACTTAATAGCTGTCTACAAATATCTAAAGGGCTGTCACATTGTAGAAGGATCAACTTTATTCTCATTTGCACAAGGAAAGACTAGAAGCAATGGGATGAAATTGAATGGGAGGAGACACAGATTAGATATTAGAAAAAACTTTTTGACAGTTAGAGTGATCAATGAGTGGAACAAGCTGCCATGAGAAGTGGTGAGTTCTCCTTCAATGGAAGTCTTCAAACAGAGGCTGGACAGACATCTGACTGGGATGATTTAGCGAATCCTGCTTTGAGCAGGGGGTTGGACCAGATGGCCCAGGAGGTCCCTTCCAACTCTACGATTCTATGATTCCTCCTCCTTGCAGGGACAGGAAAAGCACACGAGAGGTTAAAAGGCTCCATCCCACCCCATTTCCCTCAGTGATTTAACAAGTACCACAGCGTGGATAATGCACGTAAATTTTTAATGATGCAATCATATTACAGCATATGACATAACATAATATAACATAACAGGGAGGGAACTACCCGTGCTGTCAGGATGGACTCCTGGAAACATCATTATCGGTAGGTCTAATACCTATTTTCCAGGACGTCCCCCTGACAGCACCATGGAGAGTACCAAAGCACCTCCCTAGGGTGGGATTACCACCTGGAGAACCTTTCTCCCAAATGCGGTCTGCTGACTGGCTAGCACCTCAAGCTTGTAGTGCTTGCAGAATGTATTAAGTCTGGCCCAGGTTGCTGCTCTACAGATGTGGTCAACTGAGGCTCCCGCCCGTTCAGCCCATGAGGCCGATACTGCCCTTGTCGAGTGGGCCTTTAACCTATCTGGCGGGTTCGCGCCTTCAGCCTGGTAGGCGTCTGCGATTATTGAAGTAATCCATCTGGCGATGGTTGCTTTAGAGGCTTTCTTCCCCCTATTTTTACCCCCAAAAAGGACGAATAGATTTGGGTCAATACGCCAACTGTTGGTGGCCTCTAAATAGTCTATAACCGCGCGTCTCACGTCCAGTGAATGAAGACGCTGTTCCTTCTCATTACGGGGATTGTCACAGAAGGATGGTAACACTATCTCCTGGTTTATATTTTGGCAAGAGGCTACCTTTGGAACGAATCCCAGGTCTAATCTCAAGATTATACGATCTTCTCTAATCTGGAGATACGGGTCTCTGGTGGATAAAGCCTGGATTTCCCCTATTCTCTTGGCCGTGGTAATGGCTACAAGGAAGGCCGTTCTGCAAGTGCGAGTTGAGATAGTCATCTCTTCATTGAGGACGTAGGGATCCCTACATAGGAACCTAAGCACCAGACCAAGGTCCCAAGGCGGGGTGAGCTGCCTAATCGTGGGGAGAAGACGCTGCGTGGCCTTTATGAATCTTATTACCCAGGGATGAGAAGCTAACGGGTAATCGAAGTAGGCGCTTAAGGCCGAAATCTGGACTTTTAAAGTACTGGGCCTAAGACCTTTATTAAACCCTGACTGTAGGAAGTTTAAGATACTAGGGAGGTCAGGGGTACCTGCCACCGCCCAGGCAGAATCTCTTCCAAATCTTCTGGTATCTTGCGGACGTAATTGGTTTCATGCTGGCCTGTAGGGTAGCTATGACCTGATCTGATAAGCCTTTTGCCTTCAGGATGTTCCATTCAGGATTCAAGCTGAGAGGTGAAGCCTTGCTGGATTCGGGTGGCGGATCGGGCCCTGGTGGATGACCTCTTTCTTCAGAGGAAGTTCGACTGGGCTTTCCACTGCCATAGCTCCTAGTAGGGGAAACCAGCTTCTCTTTGGCCAGTTTGGAACCACCATTATCACCTTTGCGCGGTCCTTGCGGATGTTCCTTTGTACCGCTGGTATGAGCGCTAGTGGAGGGAACGCGTAAGAGAGGGGTTCTTCCCAGGCCTGGCTCTGGGCGTCTACACCCTCCGGGTGGTCTGCCGGGTTCAGGGAATAAAATCTGGAGACTTTTGCGTTTCTTCGATTTGCGAACAGGTCTATACTGGGGGTCCCCCAATGCTGACACAGTTGATGAAAAATGTCCTCGTTCAGTTCCCACTCTGTCGGGTAGACCTGTTGTCTGCTTAGGTAGTCCGCTACCACATTTTGGGAACCCTCTAGGTGGACTGCTGTTACTGAGAGGACTATTCTTTCTGCCCAGGAGAATATTCTCCCTGCTAGAGCCTGGAGAGGTGGGTGCCTGGGGCCTCCTTGGTGCTTCAGGAATGACACTGCTGTTATGTTGTCGGATAATACCCGGACATGTCGATTCTTCAGGATCGGTCGGTTCCGCCGGAGAGCTTCCCAGACCGCGTAGAGCTCCCTGTAGCTGGAGGATCTGTTTTCGATTTCTGCCGGCCATCTCCCCTGGAAGATCTTCCCTTTTACGTGGGCTCCCCATCCCCACGTACTGGCGTCTGTGGTGAGTACCACGTATGGAGAGGTTGTCCATAATACGCCCACCTGGAGATTCCTGGCCTGTGTCCACCACCGTAGTGACTTCTTCACTAGTCCTGACAGCCTTATGGGTCTGTCGAGAGAAGCCTGACTTCTGTCCCATACTGCGAGGATCTGCCACTGTAACGGTCTCGATTGGAACTGGGCCCATCTGACGCACGGAATGCAAGCCGTCGTTAAGCCTAGAACCTCCATTGCCCCTCTTATGGAGGAGCGATGCTTCAAGAGGTCCCCGACTCTGTCTTGAATAATCTTCTGCTTGCTCCTTGGTAGCAGGGATATCCTGTCTTGTGAGTCTAGGAGAACTCCAAGGAAGACCTTCCGGCACTCTGGTATGAGATCTTACTTTTGCCAGTTGATCACCCAGCCGAAGAACTCCTTTAGTGTAGTTGCCCGGTCCCTGTCTCGGATGAGCGCTTCTTCTTGATACTGCCACCAGGAGGAAGTCGTCCAAGTACGGTATGATGATGATACCTGGACTTCTCAGGAAGGCCACTACCTCCGCTACCAGCTTTGTGAAGATTCGGGGGGCCGAAGCCAGCCTGAATGGAAGGCATTGGAACTGGAAGTGGCAGGTCCGGGTTGGTAATTTGACTGCAAATCTTAGTAGATTTTGGGATGAGGGATGGATAGGGACCTGATAGTACGCACTCTTCAGGTCGAGGGTGCACATGACAGCGTCCCTATTAGCTGTATTGCGTACCGAATAGATTCCATTTGGAACCACTTGTACTTGACCCAGGCATTTAGAGGTTTTAAATTTATAATAGTCTGGGCTTCGCTGGATGGCTTTGCAATGGAGAACAGGAAGGAGTAGTGTCCCTTTCCCCTTTCTGTCAGAGGAACCAGTACTATAACCTCTGACCTGATCATGCCTTGTATGTCTAACCACATGGCGGAGTCCACCGGGACTAAGGTGGGGGCAATGTATCTGTCGGGGGGAGGGGAGTAAAGTTCTATACTGTAGCCCTCAGCGATTGTTCTGAGGACCCACTGGTTGTGGCTGATTCGGGCCCAATTTACTGCGTAGTGGCGAAGTCTTCCCCCGATAGTTATGGCGTCATTGCCTCATAGACCTAGAGGTTGACGCAAACAGGGAGCCTTTGCTTCTCCCACCCTGGCCGTGGGGGCTTCTATATGAGCCTCTATTGGACCTAACTTGGGTTCTAGAGTCGGTCTGTCTCCTATAGAAGGGGCCTCTCCGAAAGGGCTGGGGCCGCTTAGGTTTCTCTTCCGGGAAACCTTTTATTTTTGTTGGACACTAGCTCTAAGATATTATCCAGGGCTGGTCCGAATACCTTTAGGCCCGAGTAGGGAATGGAGCAGAGCTTCGCTTTAGAAGCATTATCTCTTGACCAAGATTTAAGCCAGACTGCTCTTCGGGCCGCATTAGAAAGGGAGCGGTTTCTGGCTGCAAATCTTACTCATTCGGCCGACGTATCCGATAGGAACGCCGTGGCCGACTTCATGAGGGGAAGGGAAGCTAGGATCTTGGACCTAGGTGTCTTGTTTGTAAGGTGTTCCTCCAACTGCCCCAACCACAAAATCATAGGCTTGGCCACCGAGGTGGCTGCTATGTTAGCCCTGATGAGGGCCGCCGAAGTCTCCCATGTTCTTTTTAATAGAACGTCCGCCTTTCTGTCCATCGGGTCCCGGAGACTTGATGAGGCCTCGAACGGAATGACAGTCTTCTTGGTGACCCTGGCTACAGGAACTTCGATCTTCGTAACTTCCTCCCATAATCGTGTTTCCTTGGGATCGAAAGACAGTCGACTTTTAAAGTCATGGGGTAGTACAAGTCGGCATTCCACCTCTTTCCACTCCTCGAGCACCATTGTCTTGATGTGTTCACTTACAGGGAACACGGTCTGCGTGCGGGACACGAGTCCTCCGAACATCAGGTCCTGTCTAGCTTAGGAACTTCCTCAATCTGCATGGTGGTTCTCACCGCCTGGACCAACTCGTCTGTGTCCTCTAATCTGAACGGGTATTTCCTGCCTGTCCGCCAGAATCTCTCCTTCCTCCTCTGGATCCGAGTCCTGGAAGTCTGACCCCTCATCGGAGCTTGGTTCGGTTAATAGCTCTGCCTCCCACCACGGACGCTTCCGGCTTGGCCCTGTACTGGGGGATTGCCGCTGTGCAAGGCTGACTCTGGAGGCCTGGACTTCCTCCCGTATCAAAGATCTCATCTCGGATAGGAGGGACGGCTGCTCATCTCTTATCACCCTTGACATGCAGGGTCCACAGAGGGTTTTGGTATAGGTGTCTGGCAGCTTTACCCTGCATACTGGGCATCTGACCGACTTAGATGCGGCCTTGGCCGGGTCTTTAGTCACTGTCGGGGGGGCTGCCGGGGTTCCCTTATCCTATGATTAAAGGATAGGGTAGTCAGGTCCCTTGTCCTGGCCTGCGGAGGATGGGGAGGGTGATCTGCGCTGGGCGCACTTAACCCTCCGTTCGCCGGTTCGGTATCCATTCCTCCTGTTGCCCGTGCTTCCAGAGAGACACCGGGCTCCTGGAGCGCGTGCCGAGATTCAAACCCGGCCCGTGACATCACCGGAAGTGACGCGCGTTCTCCCGCGATAGGCCGGGAATCGCTCTTCCGCTTACCCGGACGCTAGCTTCGCCTCTTCTTGATGCCGGCGCCCGCCTGGCCAGCTGCCTGCAGGGGACCGGCCTTCGCTACCATGGCGGCCACTATTGGAGCCGAGAGCCTCCCACTGGGAGGAGCGGCTCCCTCCAGGAGCGTCGTCCTGCTCCTGGCCTTTGGGGCAGAGGGACTCCCCACCGGAGAGTTTCAGCCCTGGGCGTCTTGACAGGGGGAAGGATTGGTCTGGCCGCACGATCCCCCTGGGCCCTCCGGTAAGCACTGCAGCGCTTCCTGACGCGTGTCCCTCCATGCAGGGACAGGAAAAACACTGAGGGAAATGGGGTGGGACGGAGCCTTTTAACCTCTTATGTGCTTTTCCTGTCCCTGCAAGGTGGAGGAGGAGGACGTCCTCCATGGTGCTGTCAGGGGGACGTCCTGGAAAAGGATTCTCCCAATATGAGCTGTTAGCTGTGAGGATGGTATTACAAAAGTTTCTTCCTATCCTTCAGGGCCACCCTGTTCATGTATTGTCACACAAAAGAGTGACGGCATATTTAAACAATCAGGGGGAAACGAGATCTTGTTCCTTGATGAAGACAACAAGGAGCTTTTCTGTATGGCAGAGCAACACCGCTCTTCCCTGACAGCACTTAACATAAAGGGGAAAAAAAACATCAAGGCAGATTTCCTGTGTCAAAACCAGATGAGGCAGAGGGAGCCATCCATGAACCACGCAGTGTTCAACCAGGTTGTAGATCAATGGGAAGTTCCGGAAATAGACCTGTACGCCAGCAGGGGGAGCAAAAAGTGGACAGATTCTGCTGTTCAGACCCAAGAGAGGAGCCTTATGCAGTGGACGCTTTCCAGATACCTTGGGGCCCGGCCTAGCCTATGCCTTTCGTCCCATAATGATGATGCCATCAGTTCTGAGGAAAATCAGGGAAGATTGGGCAAAGGTGATATGAATAGCTCCATTTTGGCCCAAGAGACCATGGTTTTATTGGATGAGGTTCCTTGGAGCCTGCTGGAGATCCCAGATCTGCTCTCCCAGGACCCAGTTTATCACCCTTAAGTTTTCATGTCGTCATTTGACAGCCTGGATTTTCAGAGAAAGTTGTTGTATTCAGGGCTGTGGAGTCGGTAAGCCAAACCTGTGACTCCGACTCCTCAATTTCCCTTACACCGACTCCAACTCCGACTCCGACTCCCACACATATTGCTTATATTTAAGTGAAAAATTTATTGTAGTACAATGTGAACCTCAGACATTTAATCATTTTTATGATCCAATAATCAAGATATTTAGATAGAACAGAATATATATTGGTGTACTACCCGGTTTTCATTCTTTTTGGTACAGATACGATATGGATAGACATGGATAAATGGATAGAGCAGATTTCTAATCTGCTTTTGCTATTGAAAACATTATCTATGAGCTCAAATACCTTTCAGGTGATGCAGTTTTTTAAAAAGATGATCAGCTTTTGCAGCTGAAAAACGTATCCTCAAAAAACACAGGAAAAACGCTGTGTGTGAATGTAGCCTTAGATCAGGAATAGAACAGTCATTTATAGGACATTTCATAACTTTCCCAAACTCCTATGAAAAAATATTCAGCACATCCTGCATTGAATTACTGTACCCAATTTATTATATATTTTAGGAGTCGGAGTCGGTCCATTTTATACCGACTCCAACTCCGACTCCACCAAAATGAGCACCGACTCCGACTCCACAGCCCTGGTTGTATTCACCCCTTATCACCGGTTGTGGGTGCATGCTTTCAGGTAGAATGATTACATTTAGTGAGTAGTGATTATTTGATGTAGGTATGTACTATTGATTGTTTGGAGGTCCTCTCATGCTTTCTAAACCAAGTGATGTAGAGGAGAGGTGCGGCCCTTTTATTTCAGTGGGTTTCATGTCCTGGATGAGCGGATGCTCTCTCAGTTGGTGCTGTCATGGGCACTGCAAAATCCCATTATCGGTTATTAACTAACCCATGCCAGCACCACCTGAGAGATTTATATAGAAGAGTAAAAGTGACTAAGATTTTTTTTTTTTTTTTTTCCACACACAAAACTTATACAGTAAGTTCTATCTACAAGAAAGCTTGGTAAAGATTATCATATGACACCTTGAATGATGAAAGTTTTTAAAGGGTTTTTACGGAGTTTTTGTTTTATACTACAATCGTCACATGTGGCTAGTGAAATCCTGTAGTGTGTCTCGAATACTTTCTAGCCCCGCAAGTGCCTGGCAGTGACATCGCTACTGGCAGAGATCTTGGGGCTCTTGTCCCGGACTTCTGGCTTGGAGCCCTTAATTTCTGGCAAACAGTGAGAACTGTATTGGCGTCAACATGACACCAATACAGTTTGGTCCGGAGGTAGAGCTGAAGGCTCTTATCCCTAAAAACCACTATTTTTTTAGGTGGCAAGCTTCTGTAGACCTACAGCATTCAATATGTCAGCGTTCTAATACAGGCAGCACGTTGACTGCACTGTGTTGCGCCGCCTATGGCTTTGGACATCGGGGGGAAAAATTAGGTGAGGGGTTTTTTTTTTGTAGGGCTGAATCACTCGGGACAATAGTGGAAATATTACTGGAGGGTGCACTCTGGGAGCATTATTACTGATGGTAGCCTACTAACTACCAGCAATAACCCTTTAATGACCAGTCATCTGTCTTTGTTTGCGATATGGCTTCTATGATTTTTTTCACATTGTTGCTTGCTTACCACCTGTCAGAGCTGAATATAACTTTTAAGGTTAAAAAAAAAAAAAGGTGGGAGACCATTGCTATAGGGCATAATTTGCTGAAAATGACAATGGGAAGATTGAGCATGTGAACCTCCACACTATACATTCTTTATGAAACTGGCAAAGAAAAGAACAGTTATCGTCCATCTCTGGCAACTCAAAGAGAATCTTGCCCTTTCCAGCGTTCAGTGATCAAGAAGTTAGCATCCATTGATGGGATAGGGGATAACTTCATCCTTCAAACGTACAACATCTTAAACCTCTTAAAGGGAATCTGTCACCCCTTTTTTCGAATATGACCTGCCAGCACAGCCATCATGGGCTGTCGTGGCTCCTGAGCAGGCGCACTGCTCTGCCCTGTTGAGGGCAGAGCAGAGTCCTGCAGTGCGCAGGTGCCGGGAGAGGTCCGGTGCCTGTGCGCTGCAGTATTCTGCTCTGCCCTCAACAGGGCAGAGCAGTGCACCTGCGCCGGAGCCACGACAGGAAGGAAAGAAGAAGACTTCATCGTTAGAAGATGGGAGGCACCGGACCGGACCGCGACACCTACCGGACCGCCCCCCGGTGATTATAATCTAACTCTTTTTTTGTTATCTTTCAGGTTACATCAGAATGCTGTAGATAAGCCCCTGATGTTGGTGCTGGCAGCTCATATTCGAAAAAAGGGGTGACAGATTCCCTTTAAAATGCTACCGTACTTGGCAGATCCAAATAGTGACAACCTGTGATCGCCACAGTGTGGTGGCGATAGGGTGAGAGAGGGAGCCTTCTAAATGCTGCAGTTGCTATTGACGCGAGAGAGTTAAACAACAATGGATAGTGCTGGCCTTGGCTGTTTCTGAAGGAGCTTGGTCACCATCTAAGCCTAACAACTGGCAGAGATCTTATAGGCACAGCTACTGTGCCCATGTGATCATCAGGACCTACCTGTATGTCCTAAAGATGGAGGTGTTGCCACAGTATGACACACAGGTATGTCTGGAAGGAGGAGTGCAAATATATATGCTACAGAAGTGAAATTGTGAAATATATCTCATAATGGGACTACAGATTTAAATAAAAATGTCTCTAATTTTTCATTATTATTTTTTTTTTTCTGTAGATTACATCTGAAATGTATGAAGCAGACCTTGAAAAAGCCTTAATGCTAAGCAAGCTGGAATACGAAGAGCTGAAAAAGGTACATTATATTTATTTATGTGGGATGTTGTAGAATACAGCAAGAAATGCACAATGTTAGAACTTTGACTTTAGGATCTCAAGGGATGGGGGCAGGTTATTTAGGAAATGGTTCAACCACAAATTATTATGCCCCTTTTTTTAGGAAAATGACGGTAGAGAAAATGTATCACCTCATTCAAAAAAAACAAATAAAAAGGATAAACGGAAGAACCAACAAGGAAAGGACAAGCCTCACACAGTGTCTCTCAAAGACTTCCAGGCAGAAGGTGAGTGTCTTGCTCCAATGTATATCTACTATAGTGTTACTGGAAATGTAATGTGACTGAATGCAGATATGAAGAAAGAGAAAATAATATACACACTGGGGGCGATTCATTAAGGTGTAGGGAACATCGGTCTTAATGAAGTACCCACTGGAGTACACTGACCTGGTTCATTAAAAGGAATCTGTCGGTAGGATCAACCCTCCTAAGACCTCTGTATGGACAAGTAGACTATAGGAAGCTGGATAAAATTATACCTCTATATCTGTGATCCGATGAATGGTTCCTGAGAAATCCATGGTTTTCTTATATGTTAATGAGCTGTTAAGATCTACCGTATGTACCAAATACAGATCCCCCTGAGAATCATATATAATGCATTATTGGTTTGTTTCTGTAACTTTTCCATTTTTTAAAAAAAATTTTAATACCTCTTTATGGTACATAAAATGTTTAATGTTATTTTTTTTTTCTTTTACTTGGCTTACCATATGGCTGAATTAATTTTATATTTTCTAAGCTCTAATTTTACAGATGCAACAATGCCAAATGTTTGTTCTTTTTATTTCTGAATTGAGAGAAGGAGGTGATACCAGGTTTCTTTTTTTCTAATAATTTTATAAGTTTTTTTTTTTTTTTTTCTTTGTTTTTTTAAGTTTTCCAAGGAAATTTTGAATTTTTGTTTGCTTGTACTATGTACTTCAAAACCACAATATTGCAATATTTAGAGGAGTTAATGATTTGCTAAAAAGCCCCGACTGAGATTTGTGGGAACAACGATCGGTACCCTTCCAAGGCAACCCACTATCGCATTGTAAGCATGATAGAACTTTATATATGCCACTTTCTGTGACTGACAGCAGCCTCTAAATGACTGTAGCTAGCTCCAGTATTTGCAGTCAGAGGCACATCTCATGTATGGCGGCTGCTCACTTCCTAAGCCCACGCTATACACCTGTGCCTATCCGAGGGCGTACATATACAATGCCTTGCAAAAGTATTCGGCTCCCTGGAACTTTTCAACCTGTTCCCACATGTCATGCTTCAAACATAAAGATACCAAATGTAGGGGGCGTGGCCTGCTAGCAAGTGTGGCAGCTGCATAGTTACAGAGCTCCTGCAGCTCAGGACCTTTAGCAGCCCATCCTGGCTCAACTCAGCACCCAGCTTCCTCCAGCTACTCACCTGCAGTTCCTGCAACCACACAGGCACATGATGACGCGTGGCAGATCACAGAAGAGAGGATCTCCGCTGAGATTGCCCGACATCTTTGCGAGGGGGAAGTCCACCAAAGCAACAGGTAAAATGGTGTCTGCGTCCCCTTCGTGCTCCCCATGCTGCTCTGGGGGCTCTGGGAGAGGTGCAGGCACAGAGGGGATTCATCAACACCACTCTTCTCCACTCACTAAGGAGGATATGCAGGAGTTTCTTTCCTCTTTGAGGGCTTCTTTAAAAGAGGACATGCATAATATGCTTAGAGAGCTGAAAGGAGAAATCTCAGCTCTGGGAGAGCGCACCTCTCATTTAGAGAATAAAATGGCTGAATATGCCACTTCTTTCAATGCACTAGTCAATGAAAATGAAGCCTTAAAGGAAGAATTGGCTCGTGTCAGTGATAAAACATACGACTTGGAGGATAGATCGCGCAGGAATAACGTTCGTATGAGAGGGATCCCTGAGGAGGTCTTGGATAAGGATTTGCCTGCTTTCCTGCATAACTTTTTAAAGGTTGTTCTCTCTGAAATGTCCATTAAAGACTTAATGGTTGATAGGGTCCATAGAACCCCCAAACCAAAACACGTGGATCAAGACCTGCCTAGAGAAACGCTGGCAAGAATACACTTTTTCTCCTACGCCTCATTGGGGGACACAGACCGTGGATGTTATGCTGTTTTGCCACTAGGAGGACACTAAGTGAACACAGAAAAACGTTAACTCCTCCTCTGCAGTATACACCCTCTTGCTTGCTGAGATTTCCCCAGTTCTTGCTTAGTGTCTGTAGGAGGCACTTGGGTCTGACTTCAGACCCCAACGTTTTTATTTTGTTTTTTTGGACATTTTTTTTTCTGTACATTTTTAATTAACGGAGTGAAGGGGGCGACAGATTCCTTTCAAGGGTCCGCTCTCCCCCCAAACCAAAAACAAGCGAGAACGCGAAGTATACCTCCCCGTACCCTTTCCTGCGACGACTGGGACATACCTGATTCTCCTTTACGGTCCCGATCTCCTCACTCAGATACGAGGGCAAGCGCACGCAGCACACAAAGTGCAGGGAGAAGACTTTGGAGCGCTTTGGAAGCCCGGAATCAGCCCCAAGGCCTCTCCATCCCCCTGCCCATAGGGAGGATCGATTGAGGTATACCCCTTTAAGAGGTCCTCCGGCTCTGCTACATCGCCCGGGAGAATGAGATCTGCAGGCTCCTGGACAGCGCGGCCTGCGCGAGCATCGGATTGGAGGTATGGGGTCGGGTCCTGGTCCCTGGGAGAAGCGCTGACCTAGTTTCAGCGGCGGTACACCGGCGCCCCGTCGCGGCCCCCCGTTCTTTCCTTCACCGGGCGCTCACCGCGGGTAGGCCCAAAAATGTAGTTCCCGGCTTTTCGGCCTACTAGGCCCCAATTTACACCGCGCCGCAACCGTTAGCGCCGCCCACGTCTTTGGCGCTTCTCGCTCTGTACGAGAAGCGCCCTGCTAGTCTCGGGAGCCATGTCCTTTTCACCTCAGGCTCTGTGACTGCTGCGGGGGTGCGCACTGACGGACAGCACCTAGGGACGCTACAGGGCCACCGCTATTCCTCCTGAAGACACAGCATCAGGACCGTGGGTAAGCTACATCTGCCCTCAGAGCAAAGCTTAACCCCTTCTCTGCACATTCCCTGCAGCTGCAGCCCAGGCTCTGCTTGTAACCCTTTCAGGGGCACTATGTCTCAATCCAAGGAAGCCAAAAGGGCTACTAAGAAGCACACTGCATTCTTTACTGCTTGTTCCACTTGCAAGACTGCCTTGCCCAGTGCCCGGACTAATCCGTTATGCATGGATTGCGACCCAGCTTGTGCTCAAACGCCATCCGCCGCCCCTGCGACTGTGTTTCCTGCGTTTAGTTCCCCTGAGTGGGCTGCGTCCCTGTCACGGTCTGTGGAGTCACTGACCAAGGCTATAGACTCCCTCCGGGAATCCTCTTTAAGTCAGAATGCGTCTTTACCGCCCGAGGAGGGCTCTGGAGACTGCCGGGAACCGTCCACCAGCAGGGGCCGTACTCGTTCGAGGGATCCTCAGGTCTCTAGAAAGCGGACCCATGACTCGTCCCCTAGTCACGCTCATGCTTCAGCATCGGCGAGTTCTGTCTCTCTCGCTCTCCCTCTCCTAATGTTCGCAGCGAATGTGACTCTGAGTTCGAGTCTGACACGTCAGTCCCTCAGAATCCCCCAAATGACCAAGAGTCGCTTGATTCTCTTATAGAATCAGTCAACAAGATTCTAACGTTGGACAAGGAAAATATTCCCGCTCCGGAACACGCTATCTCCTTTAAGAAGACTAAACGTGTACGCAGGGTATTTGCCAGCCATCCAAAGTTTTAGTCCAATGTAGAGTCACTACGCACGTGGATTTTTGCAAAAGTGAAATATTTTTATTTTTATTAGACGGTGAGGAAGCGACAACTTTTTTTGACGTTTTTGCCTCACAATGGCCTTAATCATATAGTCGCCCTTTTAGAGAAGAGAGGTTGTAGTCACCGGGTGAATAATTTCACTGTTGAGAAATGTTTTAAGAGTCAATGGATTATGCTTTATGATAGGTAGTTCTAATTCTTGAAGATCCACATTAATGGTAATGTGCCCAGAGAGAGTTGCCTTTATGGCAAGTGATTCCAGAGGATCCACAATTAAGTAAGTGAGCCCAAAACAAATTGCAATCATTGATGGCAGTGGTAGATGCAGGTACCACCGTGCCTGTGCAGTGAATTCTGAGGGTTCTTCAATCAGAAACCCCTCCGATCGTCAAATTAACTACCTCGTTCGTTCAGTTTTTGAAGCTTCAGGAGCGCCATTTTTTCCATCTTTCGCGGCGACTTGGGTGGCTAAGGCAATGGCCGCTTGGGCAGAAGTCTTAATTACTGCCTTCCAAGGTAGCAATCTTCCTCCGGATGCAACCAGTGTCGCCAGGCAGATAATTCACGCAGGGGACTTTGTAGTGGACACCTCTTTAGATGCTGCTAATTGCGCTGCTCAGGCAGCCGCTAATGCAGTCTCTATTAGAAAAGCTTTATGGCTATGTGACTGGTGGGCAGATTCCACCTCCAAAAGATTGACTTCTCTGCCCTATCAAACTGGTCGCCTATTTGGAGAGAAACTGGACCAGCTCATTTCTGACACTACCGGGGGAAGAGTAAGTTTCTTCCCCAACAAAAGGCTGTCCGACTGTTTCAGAATCAATAGCTGACTCGTTTTCGACCTTTCCGCAAAAGCTCCAGCTGGTCCTCCACAACCTTCTCTTCCGGATCAGGCCGGTCCCCACGAGGAGACATAGGTTCCCAGGTCTCTTACAGACCTAACCGCTCTTGGAAACCCAGGCCAAGAGCATCTGGATCTAGGGGAGCCCAATCCCATAGATCCTCCACTCAATGACTTGTTGCGTTATCCGGCGGACACCGACAAAGTAGGCGGTCATATGCTTTCATTCAGTCACACCTGGCTCGCGGTCGTCCACGACGAATGGGTCAAGGGAGCTGGTTAACACCGGATACAAAATAGAATTTTCTCTCCCTCCCCCCGACACCTTTTTTTCCGGTCCTCACCTCCCAAGACAAAGACAACAGCCTTCCTTCAGGCCGTTCATGCGCTGCAAAGGGACGGAGTCATCATTCCGGTCCCTCAAGACGAAAGGTTCAAGGGTTTTCATTCAAACTTTTGTGTGGTTCCAAAAAAGGACGGAACAATGCAGCCCATACTGGACCTCAAGCAGTTAAATCAGTTTGTCAAGGTGCAACGATTCCGATTGCATTCGGAATCTCTCCTTGGTCAGTTGTCGCCTCCATGGAAAAGGGAGAGTTCTTACCATCCATCGATATCAAAGATGCTTACCTTCACATCCCAACTTGTCCATCCCACCAGCAGTTCCTCCGCTTTGCAACTCGCGAGGAACACTTCCAGTTCGTTGCCTTGCCCTTCGGACTCGCCACCGCCCCCAGGGTCTTTACCAAGGTCATGGCGGCTGTCATGGCCATTCTTCATGCTCGGGGAGTGGTGGTACTGCCTTATCTGGACGACCTGCTGATTAAGGGTCCGTCCCTTCCAGCCTGCGAGGAATCCGTGGATATCACAGTAAAAACACTTTCTCGCCTGGGTTGGAAGATAAACTTCGAAAAGTCTTTCCCAATACCGGCCCAGCAGATTTCCTTTTTGGGAATGAATTTAGACACTTCCCGCGGGTTGGTCATTCTCCCTCCAGACAAGGCCCGAGCCTTACAACAGAGCGTGGACTCTTTCCCGACCGTTTTCTCACTCCATACGTTTCTACATGAGCGTTCTCGGAAAGATGGTGGCAGCGATAGAAGCGGTCCCATTCGCACAGTTCCATCTCTGTCCTTTACAACATGCGTTGCTGTTGACTTGGGACAAGAACCCGTTCTCCCTGGACCGTCGGTTCCTTCTGTCCCTGCAGGTCAGACAAGCCCTAAAGTGGTGGACACTGAAATCCTCCCTGAGTCAAGGGAAGTCTTTTCTCCCAGTACGATGGTCAGTAGTGACCACCGACGCAATTCTTCTGGGCTGGGGCGTGGTTTTTCGTCACCACACGGCATTGGTCGTTGGTCAATTCGAGAGTGACGTCTCCCCATCAACGTCTTGGAGATACGAGCGATCAGATTAGCCCTACTGAGTTTCCACCTTCTCCTCGCAGGTCACCCCATCAGGATCCAATCCGACAACACCACGGCTGTGGCGTATATCAACCGTCGGGGTACTCGGAGCAGGATGGCCATGCACGAAGTGAGTCACATCCTCCATTGGGCCGAGACCAACTATTCGCCCATCTCAGCAATCCACATCCCGGGGGTAGACAATTGGGCGGCGGATTTTCTCAGCCACCAAGGCCTTACCTCAGGAGAATGGTCTCTTCATCCGGAAGTCTTTCAGTAATTTGTCATCGCTGGGGGACTCCGGATGTGGATCTCATGGCCTCAAGACTAAACAACAAGGTTCCTCGATTCATTGCCCGATCCACTCACCATCGGAGCGGACGCCCTAGTTCTGCCGTGGCACCAGTACCGACTTCCCTACATTTTTCCCCCTCTTCCCTTGCTCCCGAGGGTCATCAAGAAAATCAGAGCAGGGGGAGTACCAGTGATCCTAGTCGCGCCAGATTGGCCGCGCCTGGCATGGTACGCAGAACTAGTACAACTGGTCGCCGATGTACCCTGGCGACATCCAGACCACATGGATCTACTCTCACAGGGCCCTATTTACCACCAGAACTCCGAGGCCCTGTCTTTGACTGTGTTGTCCGTTGAAGCCTGGATTTCTCTAGTCACCTTCCACGACATCAGTATCGGAGGATGTCTTCCCCGCCCTCATAGGGGACAGGAAATGCACAAGAGGTTAAATAACCCTCCCCTTCCTATTACCTCCAGTGTTTTTCCTGTCCCCTATGGGGGCATGAGAGGTCCAATGGTGCTGCCGTGGCCGGCTACCGGAGCACCCCATCTCTTACCTGGGCCGGGTGGCCGACGTCGGGTACTTCGCTTCCTCCCTCCTGGATCTGGCCGCTCCCGTCTCCACCTGCTGGCGCAACTCGGGACCCCGTGCCCGCCTTTCCTGCACCCCCTCCGCGGGGTAAAGCAAGGCGGTGACGTGCAGCCGGGGTCCTCTTGGAGCTCCCTGGTGTCGTCCTCCCCACGACGGCGGCGCATCCGCACACCGGAAGTGACGCGGAGCCGTACTTCTGGTTTCGGGACGGGCAACATGGCGGCCTCCAGGGAACGCGAGCGGCGCCTCTGGGAAGGTGAGTCGCAACGCTGTCCACCTGCCTGATGCTGCCCACCCGCCTGACGCGGTCCACGCGCCCACCCGCCCATTTACCTGAATGATGGGCACTGATGGTGGGCTCAGGGGATACATGGGCGGCACCGGGCAGTGGCTGGGAGTTCGAGGAGGTGGGGTGGCGTCTCCAGGATGACCACGGACGGCTGGGAAGTAGCCGTAAGGAGGGGTAATCATGATTTCCCCCACCTCTGGACCAGGAGAGGAGGAGCACCAAAAGCGCTGTGGAGCCTCAGCTACTTAAGACTCTGGCAGAGGGCGTCCAGGTAAGGCCATTTCTGCACTAGTGACTGTGACAGACTGACCATGGACGGTGATAAGCCCTCTCGTTCTGCTTCTGTAGAGCCCAGCGTGCACCCTCCTACTGTAAGTAGCAGGACCGGTCCCCCTTTTATTCTGTCCAAATGGCGAGGTGACGAGGAAAAAGTTCCTGGGGGTTCTCCTGGACTCAGGAGAGAGGACATCCTTTCTACCCAGGGAACTACAACTCGACCTGGTCCAGAGGATTTCCACATTCAGGGACCAAGGGCACCGACCCTGAGAGACTCAATGTCCATGCTGGGATCACTGACAGCATTTATCCAAGCTGTCTCCTGGGCCCTAGCCCATACTCAGGCCCTGCAGTCCTACGTTCTTCGGTGTTCAAGAAGGCACCAAAATATATTGACCAGAAAAACTCCTCTGTCCGGACACGTGAAAGCCTCCCTTCTATGGTGGCTGAACCGCCAGAACCTTCAGCGGGGGGTCGGCTGGGATCAGCTACCCCTGAAGATCATCACCACGGATGCCAGTCAGCGAGGCTGGGGCGCGACAGTGGAAAAATCACACTTCCAGGGGTTATGGGACCCAGAAGTCAGTTCCAGCTCCTCAAATACGAGAGAGCTAATGGCAGTATAGGAGGCACTAAAGGCAGCAGTGGCCCTCGTCCAAAACCATCATGTACGCGTGTACTCAGACAATATGACGACGGTGTCTTACATCCGCCACCAGGGAGGCAAAAAATTCTTCAACCTAAAGCGGGTGGCTACGAGGATTTTATCCTCGGCAGAAAAACACCTACTGTCCATATCAGCAGTGCATCTAAGGGCAGTGGACAATGTGGAAGCGGACTTCCTCAGCAGAAGGGACGTTCATCACGGGGAATGGAGCCCGGATCAGTCGGTATTTTCATCGCTGGTCTCAAGATGGGGCTATCCCGAGGTGGACCTGTTCGCCAGTGGTCAGAATGCGAAGATGGAAACATATTTCTCCCTCAGCCCCACCGTCGGAGCATGGAAAGTAGATGCCTTCTCCCACCCGTGGCACTTCAACCTAGCCTACGCCTTCCCTCCAATCCCCATGATAGCAAGGACATTACAGAAGGTACGGGCAGAACGAGTCACTACAATCTTGATAGCTCCCTTGTGGCCGGGGAGGAGCTGGTACGGAGCCCTGAAAGACATGGCCCAGGATGGTCCAATACTCCTGCCCCAGAGGGATGATCTCCTTCGCCAGGGCCCTCTACTGTACCCAGATCCGCACAAACTGAACCTGGCGGCCTGGCTACTGAAGCCGGAATTCTAAAAGCTAAGGGCTTATCCGACAAGGTAATCCAAACCCTACAAAGAAGTAGAAAACCAGTGACTAATGCCATTTACGGGAAAGTTTGGAAGAAATTCTCGTCCTGGTGCTCCCCAAATCTTCCGGATCCCTTCTGTCCCAAGATTGCACAGATCTTAGAGTTCCTCAAGGATGGCCTAGATCTGGGCCTCACACCCAGTACCTTAAAGTTCAAGTGTCAGCCCTCAGCTTATTCTTCGATCAGGACTTGGCGAGCCATCGATGGATAAAACAGTTCATGACCTTGGCGTCTAGGATCCGTCCCAGACTCCATAGCCAGATTCCCCCCTGGGACTTGAACCTGGTTCTCAAAAGCTTGACAACCAAACCATTTGAACCTCTGGCTTCCACGACGTTGAAAAATTTGACACTAAAAAGTGTTCCTGGTGGCAATCACTACCGCATGACGCATAGGAGAGCTACAGGCCCTTTCGATACAGGAGTCATACTTAACCATCATGGAAGATAGCATCATCCTAAGATTAGACCCCTCCTTTATGCCGAAGGTAGCCTCGAACTTTCATAGGAGCCAGGACATCGTATTACCCTCCTTCTGTCCAAATCCCTCCAATGCGAAAGAAGGGTTCCATACCCTCGATGTACGCAGAGTAGTCCTCTTCTACCTACAGCAGACGGAAAGTTGGAGAATTGATCAGAACCTATTCGTTCAGATTTCAGGCCGAAATAGAGGCAAAAAGGCGGCAAAAAATACAATCGCCAATGGGATCAAGCAAGCTATCAACCTCGTCTACTCGTCGCAGAACGTTTCCCCTCCTACATCATTAAAAGCACACTCTACCCGTTCCGTAGCAACTTCGTGGGCAGGAAGAGGGGACGCATCTACAGAGCAGATATGCAGAGCCGCCACCTGTTCGTCTGTCCACACATTCACCAGGCACTATAGACTAAATTTCAACAGGGATTTAACGTTTGGCAGACGTGTTCTGCAGGCTGTTGTCCCTCCCTAAGAAATTAGTTGTTGGTATTTCTCCGATACTGCTGTCATGGAAGGTGACTAGAGAAAATAGAATTAGTCTTACCGGTAATTCGGTTTCTAGGAACCTTCCACGACAGCACTAATTTCCCTCCCTACCTGACGTCCTACCGGATGATTCCTGCACCTTGGTGGTAACTATACATGCTAGCGTGTACAGAAAAAACACTGGAGGTAATAGGAAGAGGAGGGTTACTTAACCTCTTGTGCATTTCCTGTCCCCTATTAGGGCGGGGAGACATCCTCCGATACTGCTGTCATGGAAGGTTCCTAGAAACCGAATTACCGGTAAGACTAATTCTATTTTTAGCACAGGCTGGGTTTTCTCATAACGTGATCTCCACCATGATTAGTACTAGGAAGCCCATGTGCATTTATCACCGCACCTGTAAAACCTTCTTCTCGTGGTGCAGGGACCATGGTCGATCCCCTCTGGTGTTTTCCATTCCTTCCATATTGGAATTCCTACAATCTAGATTAAAGTCAGGCCTCGCGCTTGGCTCGCTCAAGGGCCAAATTTCAGGTTTGTCAGTTCTCTTTCAACGCAAAATTGCACCAAACTTCAGGTGAAGACGTTCATTCAGGGAGTTTCCCATGTGGCGCCTCCCTATAAAAGGCCATTGGAATCATGGGACCTTAATTTGGTTCTCGGAGCCTTACAGGAGGCTCCTTTCTCCCCACACAGGGACTGCTTTTGGACGTCCCACGGTCTGTATCCCCCAATGAGGCGTATGGGAAATAGGGATTTTTTTGTGTGTACTCACCGTAAAATCCTTTTCTCCGAGCCAATCATTGGGGGACACAGCACCCACCCTGTTTAGCCTATTGGCTTACTGTAGCATTCTTAGGTTTTGACATAGTTATTGTTGTTATTTGTTTAATGCTCCTGCTTTTTCACCAAACTGGGGAAATCTCAGCCAGCAGGAGGGTGTATACTGCAGAGGAGGAGTTAACTTTTTTCTGTGTTCACTTAGGGTAAGTGCACATGTTGCGGGTTGTCCTGCCGATTTGTCTGCGCAGATTTGGCAAAATCCGCAGGTAAATCCGCAGGTCAAAAGACCTGCGGTTTATCTGCGGATCAGCCTGCGGTTTTGCCCTGCGGTTTGAAACCTTTACAATGGAGCAGGTGTAAAACCGCTGCGGAATCCGCACAAAGAATTGACATGCTGCGGATTAGAAACCGCAGAAAATCCGCAGCATGTGCCGATACCCTTAGTGTCCTCCTAGTGGCAAGCAGCATAACACCCACGGTCTGTGTCCCCCAATGATTGGCTCAGAGAAAATAACTGTTGATTATGCATGAGGGGAGAATAATTGCTTGCCGTACCCCTAAACAAGCTGAAGACAGACTTAAGGATTGGAATATTCCTTTTGCACAGTGACCAGTGCCTAGGGGGAAAAACATAGACCCAGAATTGTCTCAAATATAAGGTGGAAGACTGGAAAGGTCAGTCTGCTGGAGCTGGGACTTTTATCCTGCTCTCACTGTTTCTAGCAACCTGTGACTGTGGGCAACTCTGCTGAGGATCTCTGTAGAGTTAGAAGAGCTCACCAACCCCATTGCAGTCATATTTCTGCATTCTTTGTATGGCACTTGAGGATGTGCATATTTTTTTTTGTGCATCCAGTTGTTTGGATTATGTTTTGAGTACTGCTGTTTTTTCTATTTTTTCCTTTTTTATGATTCTTCTTTTTTCTTGACTATTGTGCATTTTAATGTGATGATTGACACTTGCATCTCGATTCAGTTTATAAGGATATATAACTTATGGTTTTATATTTATGCTGGGGACCTAATTAGCTGTTATGGTGGAGGGGCTTGGTGTGTTGGGGCCTGCTGCATCCGTAGGAACTTTGTTATTTAGACATGAGTATACAGTTTGTCCTTGAATGTTACAGGCCTCAATTCACCTATGAAACGTTCCATTTTATGGAGGAAAGTTAAAAAAATCACGTGCTGACATCATATGTTTGCAAGAAATGCATTTATTGGAAGCTGATAATAGTAGACTCCACCATCCACAGTTCCCTCATAGGTTTTTCGCTAATAATGCAAGTAAAAAGGCAGGAGTCTGCATATTGATTAAAAGCACTGTGACATTTAGAAATATAGAGATGTATGCGGATCCTGCGGGCAGATTTTTAATCCTAGTCTGCTCCCTCAATGGTGAACTACATACGCTGGTGGTGGTGTATGCCCCTAATGAAGCCCAATCCACATTTGTTCGCAAGGTGTTTCAGAAAATGTCTGAATTAGCTAAAGGAGAAAAGATTATATGTGGAGACTTCAATGCCCCTATAGATAGAGAGATGGACTGCTCTAGTAAATTAACCCGTTTTAGGAGGGACCTGACAGTAGTAGTGAAGGAATATTGTCTCCATGATTATTGGAGATATTCCCATGCTATGGAACGTGACTATACATTCTACTCCTTCTGTCACCGGACATATAGTAGAATAGATTATTTCTTGGTTGACAATACGACTCTAAATAGATGCAGATCAGCGGATATTGGATTGATTACATGGTCAGACCACGCCCCGATATTCCTGAGACTAAAGGCCCCGTCACACATAGCGAGATCGCTGATTTTGTAACGCATCAGTGATAGCGCTGTGTGGCACGCATCAACGGCCGCCCCACGGGTATCGCTGATCCTACAGGAATGATCCTGGGCCGTTTTTTGATTGTTGGTCTCCCGCTGGCCAGCACGCATCGCTGCGTGTGGCAACGGGAGAACAACGATCAGCGAGCTCCCAGCGCTGTAAGCAGATGCTGGTATCTAAGGTAAATATTGGGTAACTAAGCGCGCGCCGTCACTTAGTTACCCGCTGTGTACCTTAGATACCTGCGTGCTCGCGCAGGGAGCTGGTAACCAAGGTACACAGTGGGTAACTAAGTGACGCGCTCGCTCAGTTACCCGATATTTACCTTGATATCAGCGTCCTCGCTTGTCCTGATCACTGGTGTGTCTGCCTGTTTGGCAGCTCACCAGCTATCATGTAGCGATGCACCAGCGATCCTGACAAGGTCCGTATCGTTGTCGGGATCGCTGGTGCACCGTTATGTGTGACAGGGCCTTAACGCTACGTCATCAGTCTAATCCTTCTGCTAGGTGGCAGTTAAATACATCCTTATTGTTACAAAGCAAGGTGGTAGAGAAAGTACAGACTGAGCTCCAACATTACTTCCACTCAAACGACAATGGAGAAGTCACAGACGAGTCCTTGTGGTCGGCTCATAAAGCCGTAATTAGAGGCATCTTTCTGCAGCAAGCTTCCTATTTGAAGCGTAAAAGGGAATCCAGCAGGGTTACTTTGTTAGCCCGGCTTCAACAATTAGAGTCTTTAAATAAAACAGCGATCACACCAGCTCTGTCTGATGAAATCTATAATATCCTATTCAAACTACAAGAAAACCTGTTGTCGCTGTATGAATATAATCTTAAGAAACTTAAAAGTAATTATTATGCAACAGGTGATAGAGCTGGGGCGCTGTTAGCCCGTAGAGTTAAAAAAAAAAAAAAAAAAAAAAAAAGAGGGATGAGCTAGAATTGACCATTTAGTAGATCAACAAGGGAAATGTATCAGAAATCCATTAGAAATAGTAAAGGTTTTTGCTAATTACTATAAAACTCTATAATCTAGTGACTGATCCAACCACTCCGCAGCCCTCCCAAACTAATATTGATAGATATCTACAATCTATAAACTTACCCCAAATATCACAGGAACAACTGAACGTACTAAATGCCCCATTTACAGAGGAGGAAATTCGGAACACCATCAAACTTACAAAATGTCATAAAGCCACTGGCCCAGAAGGGCTATCAATCGAGTACTATCGACCATTTTCATCAATATTTGACTCCATACCTCCTTCGTATATTTAATTCATGGCAAAATTCAGAATCTGTATCTGTCACAAATCTAGAGGCCACTATTACTACTCTGCCTAAACCGGGGAAACCTCTGATATGTCCCAGTAATTTTAGCCCATTGCACTCAAACTGCGATGTTTAAAATTTTTCCTAAAATGCTTGCAATTAGATTACAGCATGTGATCCCCTCCTTGGTTTCGTCTGATCACGTAGGATTTGTAGCAGGTCGGGAAGCATAGGAAGGAACACGCAGGATGATAAATTTAATCCGGACAGCGGAATTGAGTGGGGTCCCCAGTGCATTCCTGTCCCTAGATGCTGAAAAAGCATTTGACAGGGTGCACTGGGGGTATCTCAAAAGTGTTTTACGAAAATTTGGTCTGACGGGCCCCGTTTATTCGGCGATATGTGCTATGTACTCGAATCCCTCTGCCAAAGTTTTATCATCAGGGTTTCTTTCAGAGTAGTTTTGTATATCGAATAGTACACGTCAATGCTGCCCATTGTCTTGTACATGGAACTTTTGGCAGAAAAAATGAGTGCCCAGGATATAGCAGGTATTAAGGGGGTTTTACACATAGCGATATCTCTAGCAATATCGCTTAAACGTCACTGGTTTTGTGACGTTATAGCGATATTGCTATGTGTGATACTTACCTCCGACCGGCTCCCCCGCTGTCCATCGCTGATCGCGCGAGAATATCCGGCTCCATTTCTCATCGTCTGCTTCCTGCTGTGATGACGAGCGACGCGTGGAGGCGGGCGGGAGGACGTCAGGATCGCTGTGTGTGAAAGGTGAGTATTGTGCGCTGCGTCGCTGCTGCATCGCTGTGAGGTCTTTCTGTGTGAAAGCTCACTAGCGATCATTTAGCGATGCACCAGCGATCCTGACCGGGTCGGATCGCTCGTTGGATCGCTGGTGCATCGCTAAATGTAAAAGGGCCTTTAGAGTTGGACAGGTGTCTCACCAAATTGGATTATACTCAGATGATGTGATTATCTCTTGTCTTAATGTAGAGTCCTCCTTCCATGCTATTATCCTTGCTTTGGAGGAGTTTGCTAATGTCTCATACTATAAACTAAATGCTGCTAAGTCTTTGGTCTTTCCTGTATTGGTTCCACCCACAATTCAAGAATGTTTGGAGCGGGAGTATCCCTTTAAGTGGGTGAGTGATTAACTCCCATATTTAGGCATAGTCCTCACTAATTCTACACAATTGGTGGAAAGGAATTTCTCAAAATTGATACAAGAATCTAGGAGGAGTCTGGACGAATTGCGTACAGCTACTATGTCATGGATAGCAAGGATTAACATTTATAAGAAGTTGGTACTTCCCAAGGTTTTATATTATTTTCGTTGCATCCCTGTCCAGATTCCTCTTAGGATAATTAAATTCCTTCAAAATATAGCAAATGACTTCATTTGGGCATATAAAAAAACAAGAGTGGCTGGTAGGTTGTTGTATTATCCTTACGAATTTGGGGGGATGGGTGCCCCTAACTTACATGCTTATCATAAAGTGACGGTATTAACGGGTATTAGACTCTGGTGGTTATTGGATAGGACACATAGGTGGCTTCAGATTGAGTCATTTTATATAAATTGACCTCGAGACGCGGTTTACATTGGAAATGGAAGCTATTAAATTTAGTAACTACACCCCGTGTCTACCTACCGCATCAACAGCAATAAGCAATACGTTATTGGAGGAAATTTGCTTCAAACCTTCTAAATATTCCTTTAACAAATATTTCCTTAAAAGCTTTGGAAATGCATATCCCCTTTACAACGCTTGTCCGCTGCAGGAGTTGAATCCCTCCAGGACCTGACAGATGGCTCTCTTGTTATCCCAGTCAATCAACTCTATTCCAAATTCCCTAGTATTAGGCGTCTTTTTTACCAGTACCTACAGATCAGACATCTGCTCCAAACTATGCCAGACTCCCTCTTTCTTAAACCCCCTGTGAATCACAAAGCCATGGGATTCCTCCTATGACCTGAATCAGGCCCCAAAGGTGTTTCAATCCTCTATAGTGTATTAAATGATCCAGAGGTGGATGCTAAATTATCATATATGCTAAAATGGGAGGAGGAATTGGGAACAACGTGGGATTCAGAGGAATGGAGGGATAGTTTAAGAGAAATACGTAGAGTATCTTCTTGTATTGGTCACCTAGAACAGTTAAAAAAGATGCATCTTAGGTGGTATAGGTGTCCAAGACAACTTGTACATTGTGGGCCAAACCAGACTTCGGCTTGCTGGAGAGGTTGCGGAGGTTTGGGATAGTTGAGCCACATGTGGTGGTCCTGTCCGGTGGCCATCGGTTTTTGGAATACTTTAAATATGTTAAGGGAAGTGACTGGGATTCAGGTTAACTTGAAACCATCAATAGGACTGTTGCATATAGGGACAACTGATTTTCCTTTAAATATCAGGGGTTTAGTGTCACATATTCTGATTTCAGCTAGGCTGACCTTTGCTGCTAAATGGAAGGGGATGTGTCTTTCCACCATGAGAGAAGTGGTGGACAAAATTAATATACATTGCCAATATGAACAATCTCTGGCGCACTCGTCAGTTACCAAGAAAAAGGTTGATCAAATATGGGATCCGTGGTTACTTAGTCAGAGGTCTGCCCCTTTGCATTGAAGATATGTCTTTTCATATGATTTTTTAATGCGTGTCAATATGTTTTCTGTTTTATACATTGTCAATCTATGAGTATGCACATTTATGCTTATGTTTCCCTTGTTTAAACCCCTACTTTGGGGGCATTGTTGCTTATATGTTTTCTTTTTTGAAAATATGCAATAAAAATTTATTGAACTAATGATACCAATTGTAAATCAACAAGAAGTTGAACATAATTGTGAAGTTGAACGAAATTTATTGCTTATTTTAAAAATTCAAAAACTGAAAATTGGGGCGTGCAATATGATTCGGCCCCTTTACTTTCAGTGCAGCAAACTCACCCCAGAAGTTCATTGTGGATCTCTGAATGATCCAATGTTGTCCTAAATGACTAATGATGATAAATATAATCCACCTGTGTGTAATCAAGTCTCCGTATAAATGCACCTGCTCTGTGATAGTCTCAGGGTTCGGCCATGTGCACACGTTGCGGATCCGCAGCGTTTCAGGCTCTGCGGGTCCGCAGCAGATTTAGGTGCGTTGTACAGTACCATTGTTTTCAATGGTAATCTGAAAATCGCTGTGCACATGCTGTGGATTTTTCCATGCGGATTTGCTGCGGGTTCAAATCCGCAGCATGTCAATTCTTTGTGCGGAATCTGATGCGGTTTCACACCTTCTCCATTGTACAGGTGTGAAACCGCAGGGCTAAACCGCAGGCTAATCTGCAGGTAAACCGCAGGTCTTTTCACCTGAGAATTTACCTGCGGATTTTTCCAAATCCGCGCAGAAAGATCCGCAGGACCAAAAACTACGTGTGCACATAGCCTTCTGTTTGATGCACAGAGAGCATCATGAAGACCAAGGAACACAACAGAAGGCACTGTAAGTTCTCAATGGGGATGGGGTTGATGATATATGACGAAATAGCTGTCTGCCTTTTATTCTGTTAGTGATTTATCATTACTGACATTGAGGGAAAGGTCCAATAAATAAACATGTGTAAGATACTAATACATCAGATGAGCTTTCCTTGGTAGTTTTATATTCATGCTTTTTTTTTTGTTTGCTTCCAGAACAGTCTGTGAAAAATCTAGAGGTAAGTGTATAATCTTTCCTTACTGTCTCCCTACTCGGAACAGAGCTTTTCAGATCAGGTTTTGCTGCATAATTTCTATTAGTTTTTTTCCACAATTGTTGATTCTTCTGCATTGTTTCCCTCTTTGAGTATCATAGGTTTTTATGTATTAACTTCAGTACACAGAGGCTGAGCCTACTCACACAGAGCAGGTGCTGACTGTGTTATACAGCTGGCAACCTAACCTCTTAATGTCATTGTCAATCCTCACAGCAGCATTTATGAGGTTAGGAAACGGGGAGTGGGGGCTTAGGAAATGAGCTTCTTAGTAGATTAGAAACAATGTAATAGACTATTGTGTAGCTGTCAAGTGATCAGAGGTTCATGTCCCTTAATTGCACTACTAAGAAAGTAAAAAAAAAAATTATATATACTATACTGTATCTTTCAGGCTAGGCTATAAGACACACCTAGGTTTTAGAGGAGAAAATTAGGAAAAAAAATTAAAGCAAAAAATGTGGTCAATTCTGTACTTAATATCCCCTATTCTGGTATATATGGTCCCCTCATCCCCATCCTGATACACATGGCCCCCTCATCCCTAACTTGGTATGCATGGATCACTCATCCCTATCCTGGTATACATGGCCCCCTCATCTCTATCCTGGTGTGCATAGCCCCCTCATCTCTATCCTGGTGTGCATAGCCCCCTCATCTCTATCCTGGTGTGCATAGCCCCCTCATCTCTATCCTGGTGTGCATAGCCCCCTCATCTCTATCCTGGTGTGCATAGCCCCCTCATCTCTATCCTGGTGTGCATAGCCCCCTCATCTCTATCCTGGTGTGCATGGCCCCCTCATCCCTATCCTGGTAGGAATTGTCCCCCTCATCCCTATCCTGGCAAGAATGATCGCCATCATCCCTATCCTAGTATGCATGGCCCCATCCCTATCCTGGTATGCAAGGCCCCCATCTCGCCCTAGTATGCATAGCCCCATCCCTATCCTGATACCAAGGCCCCCATCTCGCCGTAGTATGCATTGCCCCATCCTGATATGCATGGCCCCCATCCTTATTCTGGTATGCAGGGCACCCATCACGTCATAGTATGCACGGCCCCCAACCTTATTCTGGTATGCAGGGCCCTATCCTTATGATTGGCCCTCACCCCCATCCTGATATACATGGTCTCATCAGAAAACATAAAAAAAAACAAAAAAAAAACCATTACACTTACCTTCCCAGTGCTCCCTCCCAGCATCTTGACCCGATGCCAGCAGCTGCTTTGCTTGTAAGCAGCGCATGACAGGGACGTCATGCGCTGCTTGCAAGCTGAAGGGCAGCTGCCGGAATACTCACTGCTCTGCACGCCGGGACTGGTTGTGCAGAGAGCAGTGCGTATTCATTGCTCTTCAGTAGCGTGCACCGTGTCTGCCGGAGCCTTCCTGCTGCTGCCGGGCAGTCACGTGTGATGATACTTAAGAGAAAAAAAAATAGAGACCACTACTGCACAGTTTTATAAAAATCAGCTTCACTACATGTCTGACAGCCATTCCATTCCAGTGTCAGTTGAATTCCAACCAGAGTACACCCCATTCTACTTAATGTGCTTCTGATTAGGTGATCACCTGAACCAAATCTTATGTAACAAAGGAAAGTATAAATGAAACCCTACTGTGGTGTTCAAAATCCTCTTGCAATAGGACAAGCTGGATGGCAAAACAAGTGCTAGTAATATCCCAAAAGTAATAGGAATGAAAAAATAACTTTTAGCCATGCCAAAGGAGTTTAAAAGAAAAATCTTGAATGACGAAAAGAAGGGCTCAACTCTGGCTTTACTAGCAGAGGGGTACTGTGAGCACCATGTTGCCTCCATCCTTAAAATTTGTAAGACAGCAGTCCATTACAACAAGGTAAAGCAGCAGACATTGGGGACAACAAAGCTACAGAACGGCAGAGGGCGAAAACGACTTTCCATTGACCGGGATGACAGTCATCTTATTCGAATGTCACTCAGCAACCACAGAATGTCATCAAGTGACCTACAAAAGGAATGGCAAATGGCAGCTGGGGTTAAGTGCACGGCAAGAACAGTTTGTAACAGGCTTCTAGAGGCAGGGCTCTAGTCATGTAAAGCTAGAAAAAAGTATTTCATCAATGAGAAGCAAAGGAGAGCTAGGCTGAAGCTTGCCAAGACCATAAGGACTGGACCATAGAGGACTGGAGTAAGGTAATCTTCTCTGATGAGTGTAATTTTCAGCTTTGCCCAACACCTGGTCATCTAATGGTTAGACTGAGACCTAGAGAGGCGTACAAGCCACAGTGTCTTGCACGAACTGTGAAATTTGGTGGAGGATCAGTGATGATCTGGGGATGCTTCAGCAAGGCTGGAATTGGGCAGGTCAATCTTTGTGAAGGATGTATGAATCAAGCAGCATACAAGGTTATCCTGGAAAAACAGTTTATTCCTTCTGCTCAGGCAATGTTCCCCAACTCTGAGGACTGGTTTTTCCAGCAGGACAATGCACCATGCAACACAGCTAGGTCAATCAATGTGTGGATGAAGGACTAACCACATCAATTCTCTGTCATAGGCAGCCCAATTTCCAGACCTGAACCCCATTGAAAACCTCTGGAATGTAATCAAGAGGAAGATGGATAGTCACAAGCCATCAAACAAAGAACTGCTTCAATTTATGTACCAAGGAGTGGCATAAGGTCACCCAAAAGCAGTGTGAAGGACTGGTGGAAAGCATGCCAAGACGCATGAAAGCCACGATTAAAAATCATGGTTATTGCATAAAATATTGATTTCTGAACTCTTCCTGAGTTAAAACATTAGTATTGTTGAATCTAAATGATTATGAACTTGTTTTCTTAGCATTATTTGAGGTCTGCAAGCACTGCATTTTTTGTTATTTTGACCATTTTCTCATTTTCTGAAAATAAATACAAAATTTAGTACTTTGAAATTCAAAGACATGTTGTCAGTAGTTTATAGAATAAAAGAGCAATTTACATTTTACTCAAATATACCTGTAAAGAGAAAAATCAGACAAATATATAAAAAAAAATTTTGTAAATATGAAATAAAAATAAAGGTTTAAATCTGCATTTTTTTCACAATCTAAGTCTAGTCGAAATCTAAAAAAATTAACTTATTTGTTGTTCAAAATTAATAAAAAAAAATATTTTCCCCATAACAGGAATGCCAAAATGGACAAAAAAATTAAAATTGTAGTTTTTTCTGTCATGTCACAAAAAATGAAGAAGTCATATGAAACCCCAAATTGTATCAATTTAACCTACAGCTTTACTAGAATTCTATAAACCAAATAATTAAAATGTTATGCTTCTCAGGAAATGGCGATTTGAAGCCTGTTTGTGTTTGCTATCACCATAACCCCTTACCCACTCATAAAACCAAGTTACTAGGTCATTTTTACCACAAAGTAAACATAAAAGCAACAACAAATTGTATGACTTTATTTTTTTTTAATTCCACCCAACTTGGATCTCTTTCATTACATTATATTGTGAAATGAATATACAGTATTTCATCGAACCCTTCAATATTCAAAGAAAGCCGTCGTACATAATTATATGGTGATGAAAACAGAAATACATTTTGCTATCAGTGCACGTTGAATATTTTATTGCAGAAATTTCTGCAACATTTCTGCATCTCTAGGAGTTTGTCAGCAAAAACGCAACAGAAAAAAATGCGTTTTTGATGCATGTGTTTTTGTACAGCAATGAATGCTTGTTGGTGCTAAATAAAGATATTTGAAAAAAGTTAAAAAAAGAAGTTGTTTTTATGTAATTTCCTTGTTCAACGCCTTCATTTTCAAGCTCATTTGCCCTAAAAATACCAGTCTTCAGCTGCCCCAGAAATGGCACTTCATGTTGGAAGCGCCAATTTTGACACAGCCCAGGCTCTTCCTGATGCAGAGTAATGGAATTAGGGGTTGGTGTCTGCAGCTGTCTCTGACTCAAAGCCCCAGATTTAGTATGGAAGAGGTGTAGCCCAGAGTTAAATAAACACACACACTGAGTATATAGAATCGTAGCATGCTGCGATTGTCCTTGTATATTGGATGAGACTCGCCAATGCAAGTCAATGGTTGCAAGAATAAAATCCCACTTCACTCAGACCATGCGAATGCTGTCCGATTTTTACACACCCATTTCCTTAAAAGCCCAACATTTCATCTGCTGCGTACAGTAAAATCAGTGTGACCCAACAAAATGGAATATATACACATTGAATAGATATAAAGATGTCCGTTACATATATAATTAGTACAGTGCTTGTGTAGCTTACTGTACATGTATTTAATAAATGATTATTTTTCTGAAAAAAATGGCTTGGGCTCCCACGTAACTTTCATAACCAGTAGAGGGAAAGTGAACAGATGGGGGTAGATGTTTATAGCCTGGGAAGGGGGTAATACTCATGGAGCTTCCCAGGCTATTAATATAAGCCCATAGCTGTATAATTAACCAGGAAAGGCAGTTATAATGGGGGGCCCACCAAAAAAAATGATGTAGGGTCTCACTATATTTAATAATTCACAAAGGCTAGGCAGACAGTTGCGGGCTGATATTAATAGCCTGGGAAGGGGCAATGGCTATTGGGCCCCGTCCCAGTCTAAAAACATCAGCTATCAGACGCCACAGAAAAGGCGCATCTTACACACTCCTGTCAGTGTATCGCCAGTTAGAGCAGTCACATCAGCTGCTGATACTGCTCTACAAGTGATTTGAATCGTCGCTGGATATTGTGGATTACGGCAGATAGGTGAGGGATATGTTGGTTATTATTTTATCTCTTTTCCAGTTGTCATGGGAATTAGGGATTAGGCGTTAAAGTGAGTGTATGTTTTTTTTGTTTTGTTTTTTTACAGGAGACTGGAAAGGGCTTCAGGGATTAGGTGTAAGGTGACTATATACTGTGTATTTTGTTAGTATTTATTTTAATTTTTTTTTTTCTTTTTTTTTCTTTTGAGCACAGGCCCCAGCTGATGACTTCGCCCATCAGCCGCTGCCTACTTCTGCTGTAATCAGTGACAGCAGGATTCAGCTGATGGGAGTAGTAGTGTCTCATCAGCCGACGCCGGTGACCTGCTGTACGCTTTTTACCGCGGGTCACGCTCACATCTGACTGTATGACACCGCATCACTCTGACCAATGGTAATCTACCAACAGTAAGGTTACCGCCAATCAGAACTGCCGCGCCGGTGTTTCTTACGTTGTCACACAGTTGACAACGTGGGAATCACCATAGGAAGTACGTAAAAATGTAAGCAAAAACTTAACAAATTGGCAAACATTTTTATACCTGTGTTTTTGCTGCATATTTGACTCAATTGAAATCAATGGGTGAAAAAGGCTGCACAAAGAATTGACATGCTACAGATTTAAAAGCGGCACAAATCCAGAAAGGAAAATTACTGATCATGTGCACAGCACTTCAGGATTCTCATTGACTTTGTTGACATAAGGATTCCTCAGTGTTTATGTACCAATTCCGTGAGGAAAAAACGCCACAAAAATGCACAGTGTGCACACAGCCTTATGGTTCTTGGAAGAAAGAAAAAAAAAATTGAAAATTGGCTGCAGCTGGGAAGGATTAATCAGGTTTGCCCACTACTACGCCACTGACCATGGATTTATCATCGATCCTAGGGATAGGTGATAAATGTTGTTCTTAACAAACTCATTAGAGATAAACATAACATTCCCATTTTCTAGTTTGCCCATTTGTTGTTTTCTTGTTTAGTTCTAATTTGTCCTATGGCTCAGTGAATATTTACCGTATATACTCGAGTATAAGCCGACCTGAGTATAAGCCGACCCCCCCCCCCCCCCCCCCAATTTTCCCTAAAACTGGGAAAACTTATTGATTCGAGTATAAGCCTAGGGTGGAAAATGCAGCAGCTACTGGTAAATTTAAAAAATAAAAATAGATACCAATAAAAGTAAAATTAATTGAGACATCATCAGTAGGTTAAATGTTTTTGAATATCCATATTGAATCAGGAGCCCCATATAATGCTCTATACAGTTCATGATGGCCCCATAAGATGCTCCATACAAAATACACCCCATATAATGCTGCACAAAGGTTAATAATGGCCCCATAAGATGCTCCCTAGAATAATATGCCCCATATGCTGCTCCATAAAGGTTATGGCCCCATAAGATTCTCCATAGATTATGCCCCCATATGCTGCCCCATAAGATGCTCCATAGATTATGCCCCTATATGCTGCTCCTATAAGATGTTCCATAGATTATACCCCTATATGCTGCCCCATAAGATGCTCCATACATTATGCCCCCATATGCACCCCTCATAAGATGCTCCATAGATTATGCCCCCATGTGCTGCCGCTGCTGCATTTAGAAATAAATAAAATGACATACTCACCTCTCCGTCGCTGGGGCTAGGTGCCGCTGCTTGCTGCTGTCTGGCACGTCATCTGTCAGTGACGTTCAGACTGCAGGGGGCACGGCGCCCACTAACCACGTCACCGCACCCTCTGCTGTCTGAACGTCACTGACAGATGACGTGCCAGACAGCAGCAAGCAGCGATGGACCCGGACAGGTGAGTATCGCTATACTTACCAGTCCTGGCACGGTCTCTGCAGCCCCCAGCTTCTCCGCAATCTCCCTTTCTGCCTTCAGCGGTCACGTGGTACCGCTCATTACACCTCATGAATATGCGCATATTCATGAGTGTAATGAGCGGTACCATGTGACCACTGAAGGAAGGAAGGGAGATCGTGGCGAAGCTGGAGGCTGCAGAGACCGTGCCAGGACCGGTAAGTATGACCTGACACCCCCTCCCCCTCCGACCCCCTGGTGTATATGGCTCAAATATAAGCCGAGAGGGGGGACTTTCAGCCCCAAAAAATGGGCTGAAAATCTCGGCTTATATTCGAGTATATACGGTACTCGTTGTGTTCCCTGCTTATTTTTATTAGCAAATTTCACTGTGAGTTTTGTATTGAAAAACATGTGAGGACAATTTCTAGGAAACTATTTTTGTATCTTTTCCAGGAAATTATTACCTTAGTAAACTTGCAAATACTGAATTTTAAAACAATTTTATTTCCCTTTGTATACCTACGGTATTATCAAAAAATTTAGGTAGGTGTGGAAAAAATACTGCAGAGTCAGAATGCTTCCAAAAATAGAAGTATCAATAGTTTGTATTTTATTTAATAAAAATAAAGTGAATGAACAAATGAGAAAAATCTAAATCAAATCAATATTTTGAGCATCAATTCTAGGGATAATTGTGCAGTTTTTGGAGAAATTTGGCAGGAAGGTTGTTCCTAACATCATGGAGAACTAACCACTAGAGTTGAGCGACTTTTATTCCCATTGACTTGCATTGGGGTCGGGTTTCGGACGAAACTCCTACTTTTTTTGCCCTAGTCGGACCAGTTTCATCTGAAACAAATTTTGTTTCATGAAACCCGATCCGACCAAAGTCGCTCAACTCTACTAACCACAGATCTGCTGGGGATGTAGGCTTGTGCAAATCCTTCTGTCTTTTCATGTAATCCTAGACAGACTCCATTATGAGATCAGGGCAGATACTTATGCGCATAATGCGATAACATCAAGGAGATATCCTGCTCCTACTCTATTTTGTAGCAGGACAACGACCAAAATATATTGCCACTGTTATCACAAGGAGTCCTGAATGTAACGTTATGAGCCCTAATCCCATCATAATCAAATCTGTCTGGGATTACATGAAAAGAAAGAAAGATTTGTGCAAATCTATGATCTGTGGCTAGTCCTCCATGGTGTTTGGAACAACTTCCCTGCTGACTTCCTTCAAAAACTGTGCACATAGAAGAAATTATGCTGTTTGAAGTCAGAGTGTCACATCAAATGATGATGTGATTTCGATTTCTCTTTTGGTCACTGACTTTGCATTTTGTTAATGGATAATAAACTACTTACACTTCTATTTCTGAAAGCATTCTTACTCTACAGTGTTTTTCTCACAGCTTCCTAAAACGTTTGCACAGTAGTGGGTGTGATTAAATATACGGGTATATGTTTTATAACATTCTAGTCATTTTTTTTTTATCATTTTCATTCTAATTGTCCAGGAGATAAAATCCCCCCTGATGTTACCCCATGACCGTGGCTTTTTCAATAAACTGGAAGATGACATGACCAAAATACTACTTAAAGAAAAAAGAAAGGAACAAAACTCTGGTCCTGAAGTATTGGAAAGTTCTGTATCCTCTGATTCCTGTACGGTAAGCGAGAAGATCATCCAATCCTAAACAAATGTCATTAAACAGTGAGCATCTTCTTTTTTTTTTTTTTTTTTTTTCTTTTTAGACTGTTCACATTGTGTTCTGGCTATATGTCATAAATATTGCCCGATGTGTAGCACTTACATATGCCTCTGTAAAGCCGTATGTTGGCCATTGGCTACAATGTTAAAAAAAAAAAAATAGTGGCAAACACAAAAGATGCAAATTTAGCAAAAATTCCAAATAATTGAATTGACAATGAGAACACACAAGAAATGCCTCATTTTCTTTACGGCCTTTTATTTAGATAAATATATATTTCTTTATTGCTTCAATGGTGAACACAGGTAACTATGGATGTATGCTGCTGTCGCTAGGAGGCTGACACTAGGCAAAAAGGGAAAATAGCTCCTCTACAGTATACACCCACAGACAGGCACCAAGTATGTCTGTTTAAGCTTAGTGTCTGTAGGAGGTGGACCTGGATCTGATCCCAGATCCTCATTTTCCTTTTCAGGTATCTTGTGTTTTAGTAATAATTTGTCTTTCAGGTTCTTCTTCCATAGGGTAAAAGGGTGTAATTTCTCGCCCTGTTTTCCCATACTTATGCTGTTGAGAGAGTAATGTGGTGTCATCCATATCGCCCACTCTCAGACCCGCAGGCAGGACCTTATCCCCTGTCACCCTTATGGATGCTTCAGGGCGATTCCTGGTAGCCGGTCCTAGCCTTTTTTCCCTCCCCACCCCTCTCCTCGGAGATGGCAGGGAGGAAGACGGAGGTCACCAGCGATGACCTCCCCCCTTAAAGGGGTTGACGCCGTCTTCTGCACCGTCTGAAGACTGTACGGGAAGGAGGATCCCTGATTCCAGTGACTCTCACCCACCTGAGGGCTCCTGATGCGATCCTCATCGGTGAAGAGGAACCGTGGAACCACCTTTCGGCCACTCAGCATTGCGCATTTGAATTTCACTCTCTTTTGGACCAATAGGAGGTCTCGCCGAGTAAGAAATTCTTCTGCTCTGATCTGGCCACGTCCCCCCGATTCGCGCACGTGTCCTTGTCGCCCTTTTTTCTCCCATCATGGAGCTCCCTCTCCCTGCCATTACATGCCCCCCAGCGATTCACCAGTTGGAGGGGCGCTTTCTGTTTCTTGCCGGGTGGCAGATCCTCCTGGCTGTTCATGCCCCCTGTCGTGCCAGCCAATCAGAGACATGCTTTCTGTTTCACCGGCCGGCAGTTTAGTCACGCCCACCGCACTGCTTCGTGCTTGTTGTGATCAGCATAGCCGATGTTATTTCAGATCTGGTGCCTCAGCAGATCATGAGTCCTGTCTGAGGCACTACCTTTACCCACACATTTCCTGCCCATTTGGCATCAGACCTCGCGGCATCTACCTGCGGACATCTGACACAGAGGGACACCGCTAACCTCACAGTCGCCTGCCTACTGTCGCTGACATCGGGTAGGCTCTGCCCCCCCCCCCCTTCCTTTCTTCTGTCCCCCTATATAGCCCTTTTCAGCAGTATCACCAAGGCTCGACTTATGCCCAACCCTGCAGAGGCTTCTCGTCCTCCCACTAAGCCTACTGTGATTCATTACGCCTGCGCCCTCTGCAAAAGAAAGTGGGCTTCAGGACAGCCTTCCCCTTTCTGCCCGTTCTGCAGTCCTTCCACCATGTCTGCCCCACAGAAGCACCCTAACGCCCGGGATGAGAGCACACCCCTCCCTCCGGAGTGGGCTGTTGCCATGTCACAGTCAGTCTCTGACCTGACTAAAGAATCACAGTCCCTGGTACAGGTTCTGTAGCATCTTCCACATTTGTCTGTCGCCACCAGTGCTCCGAACACCTCTCCCTGTGATTCACACGCACCTGACCATGACCTTCGCAGGGACCGATCTGGTACAAAACAAAGGAAGCGGGCTCTTTCCAGTTCCTCGTCCAGTTCCCCGGGTCCCACTGCATCATCTGGGATGTCCTCCTCTCCCCATGCCCCCTCTTCGGAGGTGGCTTATGGGTCGGATGCGGATTCCTGGTCTGAGTCGGTTTCGGACCAGTTCTCAAAAATGCAGGATATGATCAGTAGGCATATCTTGGCTATTACCCAAACTCTTAACCTGAAGGAGGACGAGACACCGGCCCAGGAGCGCTCTGTTTCCTTCAAACTGTTAAAGCGTCCTTCCCGGACTTTTCCCAATCACAGAAAATTTGAAGTGATTATGGCTAAACCCCGAGATCATCCCGAAAAGCGCTTTCTGAGAAGGGAGCAACTAGACATTCTTTAGCCCAGACCTTATTGGTAGATGGGCAGAGTCCCCTAAGGTGAACCCACTTGTTTCTCACCTGTCTTCCAAAACGGTCTTGTCTTTACCGGACAGTGCATCTCTTAATACCCCTGCTGTTCTGTTCGGGTCTATATGACCCGAAGTGACATTTGAGACCCTGCGGATTATTTAAGCGGATCTGAAACTTGTGATTTATTGACTTTTCCATCATTTGAGGGGTTCTTTTTTGTTTACTTTTTGCTACACCCTAATTGTTACACTTGTACTGTTCGGGTCAATATGACCCGATAACATTTTATACTGTTCAACAGGTGTCTACCGTATTTTCCAGCATATAAGACAACCTTTTAACCCCTGAAAATCTTCTTAAGTCGGGGGGTCGTCTTATAGGGAGGGTGCAGACCAATCGTCATATAGTGGGGGGAGGAGTGGTCCCGATGACGAAGGGAGGGGGCGTCTCACAGTGAAGGTGTAAGTGGAGTAATATCCCTATTACCTCATTTGCGGCAGCGTGCTCTCTGCGGGTCTCTGTGCTGGAGGGCGGCGGCTCCTCTTTCAGCAACGTGGAGGCTCTGTGCTGGGGGGCGGCGGCTCTTTGTGCAGCGTCGGTGCTCCGCCGGCACGTCATCAAAGCCCGGAGGCCCCGGCAGCTCCATTGCTGCCATGCGGTGGCCTCCGGGAAAATGGCCGCTGGGTGTGGCGCATGCTCGGATTAAGATCTCGTCCCGAGATCTCGGAAAACAAGATCTGAATCTGAGCATGCGCCGCCTCCAGTGGCCATTTTCCCGGAGGCACAATGCACCATGATAATGCATTAAGTGACGTTGACCTGATGGTGTCTAGGATGAACCACAAGGTTCCTCAGTTCGTGGCCAGGCCCCGAGATCCGCTAGCTATCGGCTTCGATGCTCTGGTGATCCTGTGGTCTCAATTCCAGCTGCTTTGTTTTTTCTGACTTTCCCCTTAATTCTGAGAGTCCTAAAAAAAAAAAAAAAAATAAAGGTGGAGGGAATTCCCGTAATTCTCATAGCTCCAGACAAGCCAAGAAGGGCCTGGTATGCGGAGCTGATGAATATGCTCATGGACGCTCCCTGGAGACTTCCAGACCGTCCTGATCTCCTCTCACAAGGTCCCCTCTTCCACTAGAGTTCACAGTATGAGTTTAATGGCATGGCCGTTGAGGCCGCAATCCTAAAGGACGTCGCTGTTTCCCAGCAGGTCATTCAGACCATGATTAGAGCGAGAAAACCAGTTTCCTCGCGTATCTATCACAGATACTGGAAGGCCTTCTTTCGATGGAGTGAGGACAACGATTTGGTCCCTATGTCTTTTTCCGTCCTTCCATCATGGGTTTTCTAGAAGCGGGTCTTGATGCTGGTCTATCTCTTAGTACCCTAAAGGGTCAGGTTTCCGCTCTGTCAGTTCTTTTCCAGTGAAATCTGGCTTCTTGTTCCCAGTTGAAGACTTTTCTTCAAGGAGTCGCCCACCTGGCTCCTCCTTTCCATCCTCCGAAAGATCCATGGGATCTTAACCTTGTTCTTGGTGCACTAAGTTGCCTTCTTAGTTGCCATTACGTCCATCAGGAGAGTTTCTGAGTTAGCGGCATTATCCTGCCATTCCCCGTTCCTGATTCTACATCAGGACAAGGTAGTTCTCAGACCCGTTCCTTCCTTCCTACCTAAGGTGGTCTCTTCATTTCACATTAATGAAGACATTGTCCTGCCTTCTCCTTGTCCTTCTGTGGTCCATTCCTTGGAGAAGTCCCTCCACAACTTGGATCTGGTCAGAGCTATCCTAGTCTATCTCTCAAGGACTGCTTCCTTTCGTCTCTGATGCCCTATTTGTCATCTGTGAAGGTCCTCGTAAGGGGCTTCCAGCTTCCAAATCCACTATTGCCCATTGGATTCGTTCTGCAATAATGGAAGCATACTGCGTTCAGGACAAACCGCCCCCTCCAGGGGTAAAGGCTCACTCCACCTAGGCAGTGGGAACTTCTTGGGTAGTTTGTCACCAGGCCTCGGCTTTACAATTTTGTAAAGCCGCGACCTGGTCTACTTTGCACACCTTCGCAAGGTTTTACAGTGTTCATATCCATGCCTCGTCTGATGCAGGCCTAGGAAGGAAGGTACTGCAGGTGGCGGTTGTGCATCGGCCGACATAAGTCCGTTCTTTTCTTTGCACTCTTTGTTTCCCACCTATATTGACTGCTTTGGGACGTCCCATGATTATCTGTGTCCCCCAATGAAGCGATAAAGAAATGGATTTTTGGTACTTGCCATAAAATCTTTTATGGAGCCTTCATTGGGGGACACAGCACCCTCCCTGTTTGTACCGCTTTTTGGGCCTACATGCCTTGTTGTTGGGTTGGTACATATGTTGAGCTTTTAGGTTGCTTCTCCTACTGGTTTAACACTAACTGAGGAACTTGGTGCCTGTCGGTGGGTGTATACTGCGGAGGAGGAGCTATTTTCCTTTATCGCCTAGTGTCAGCCTCCTAGTGACAGCAGCATACACCCATGGTTACCTGTGTCCCCCAATGAAGGCTCCAAGAAAGAGAGATTTTACGGCGAGTACCAAAAATCCCTCTTTATGTAAATTTGAAAAGCAAATGTTTGTCAAAGCAGAAGAAAACATTCACGCAATAGTCAAAGGAGGGCAGAGAAAAAAGTCCAAGGTGAAAATCTAAAATGTAATGTACGGTATGTAATAATTCAATATGCAGGACCCTGTCCTAAAAGATGGAAGAACAGAGCTATTGAAGCTGGAACTGGAAAAGAAAGATGCCCAGATAAAGCATCTGAAAAGCAACATTTCGCAGTGGGAGGTTTGTAACGTGATTGCACACCAGCTTTTGCCACTAGAAGACTTCCTCTGACATTACATGTTGCCTTTCCCTTATATTTGATGCAGGCAAAATACAAAGAAGTTAAAGCCAGGAATGCACAAGTTCTTAAGATGTTGCAAGAAGGTGAAAGTAAGTGTATTTTTTGTTGGTTGTTCCAGTTCAATTTTATCTTAAAGGGGATGTCCACTTTTTGTGATGTTTTCAGTTTTTTTTTTTTGTTTTTTTTTCTTCTTGCTAGCACATGCATTTGGGGTTAAAATCATTTTTGCTATTGGGTTTTATTACAAATTTTTCACTGTTTGGCCTTTACAGGCACTTTGAATAGTCCGTAGTCACAACATGTGGGTATTGTTTTTAGTATAATTGAGCAGTGTCTTTAATAATGCAGCTGTGTCCATGTCTTCAAAGCCTTTTTAGTGGTTCTATGTTATCCAAGTGTTTCTGTTCACTGACTGCTAGCCAAAATCTTAAAAATGACATGTTAATCACAAAAGCACAAAGAAAATAAAGATTATATGTAATAAAAGTAAAATTAAAATGTCTAGCATCACTTTACTTTTTCCAAGAAAAAGAGAACATGCAATTTATAGTGATTGGTGAACGATTCGCAAATGCAAAATTTATTTATTTTTTTTTTATTTTCTTACATTGTGTCGGGGGGAAAAAAAAAACTTAAATCCCATGTTATATGTACAGCTCCATCATACAAAATATATGCGACGAATATGGAGTTTCGTACCCAGTGGTTGCTACTCCATGGGTTCAAACCAAACGATAGATTCAGTGGTCAATGCATCATTTCCTATTTGGCGGAGACCATCAGTGATGGAGCAGGGAAGAGGATTCTGATTCTAATCATTGTTTGTGTCTTTCTTCCATTATTCCTGATTTTTTTTTTTTCTTCCATTTAGTGAAAGACAAGGCTGAAATTCTTCTGCAGGTGGAGGAACTGGTATCTATTAAGAATGAACTGACATTACAGGTAAGAAAACAATTATTTTATAATTATTTTGGCTTAGTCCTGACTACTAAAATATATCATCTGTACAACATGTGATTTTTTTATGCCTTGCAATTAATACCAATGAAAACTGTATTTAGTTTTGTAAATGTTATGAACTGCTGATATAACAGATGCCTTCCCTGAGACAATATGGTTGGGAAATCATCCTTTTTGTTTTGAATGAAAATCAGACTTTTTTTTATATATTTTTTAGCCACTCGTGTGAATGTAGCCTTAAAGGGGTATTCCCATCTCCAAAATCCTATATGTAGTAGGTGTAGTAGTAGTAATAATAATAATGCCTCCAATTAGAAATGTATAGTTCTTCTGATCTGCTATGTCGTTTACCCCATTTGCAGGGCATTGCAGTAGCTTAGGTATCCATGGTTACGGTCACTAACATCTGTCACTATGTGAGTGGTCGTAACCATGGATACCTAAGCTGCTTCTGTGGCCTAGATGGGGTATGCGACCTAGCGAACCAGAAGAACTATACTACATTTCTAATTGGAGGAATTTACTTATATTATTACACCAACTACATATTGAGCTAGGATTTTTTGAGATGGGAATACCCCTTTTAAGCCTCCTTCAGATATCCATTTTTCTTATACAATTTCTATCTGTGTTTTTCACAGCTAACACTCGTACCCATATACCCTTATTGTCTACTGGGCTGTCTGTGTATTTTCGCTGACCGGATGGTCTGCACAGAATCACTGTGATTTGCCCGATTTTCAACAGTCTTGGGTCAAACCTGCCAATTAAAGTCTATGGGTCCATGAAAAAATCGAGACATCCATATGCTTTATAGTTTAACAGGCGAATCTTTATATCTATCTGAGAAATGCAGATGAAACGCTTACCAAACCATTATGGTAAAACTGATAATACTGCCACTGGATGTTCTACGTTTTTTTGCTCCCTAATAAAATTGTTAGTATCAATGTTAAACCTAAATGTTTGTTTCCCTGTTCATCCACCAGGTCACCGGTCTGCACGCTGCTTTAGAACAAGAGCGATCTAAAGTGAAAGCTTTACAAGCAGAGCTGACGAAATACCAGGTAGATTTACAGTCATGAAAGCTGCAGCCAGTCTTCATCAGTCACTAGAATTCCTTTAATCCTGTATTAAAGGTGCCTGATAGACTTGGGCATAAAGAAATATCAAAAACCTTATAAGAGCTCTTCCACATTATTCTAATGTAGCTGCAAAAATCAAAATTGAGGCAGCACTTCTAAGGTTAGGGATAAAGAGATGGAACTTCATTCACCCATCTGTGAAGTGCTTAGCCGAAATGTCGCAAGATGAGTGAATAAAGATCCGCTTTTTTCTTTTTTTTCTAAAGCTTGAAAGTGCTGCCTCAATTTTGATTTATTGTATTGGGCTCTTAGCTAGTGGCTCTTAAAGGGAATCTGTCACCCTTTTTTTTTTGCCTTTCACCTGCCGGCATAGACATCGGGGGCTTATCTACAGCATTCTGTAATGCTGTAGATAAGCCTCCGATGTAACCTGAAAGAGAAGAAAAACACGTTATATTATACTCACGGAGGTGGGCGGTCTGGTCCGATGGGTGTTGCCGTCCCGTCCGGCGCCTCCCTTCATGCGATGACGTCCTCTTCTCCCGTCCTGTAATGGCTTCGGCGCAGGCGCACTGCTCTGCCCTGTTGAGGACAGAGCAGAGTCCTGCAGTGCGCAGGCGTCGGGAGAGGTCTGGCGCCTGCGCACTGCAGAATTCTGCTCTGCCCTCAACAGGGCAGAGCAATGCGCCTGCGCCGGAGCCATTTCAGGACGGGAGAAGAGGACATCATCGCATGAAGGGAGGCGCCGGACGGGACGGCAACACCCATCAGACCAGACCGCCCACCTCCGTGAGTATAATATAACGTGTTTTTCTTCTCTTTCAGGTTACATCGGAGGCTTATTTACAGCATTACAGAATGCTGTAGATAAGCCCCCGATGTCTATGCCGGCAGCTAATAGGGGAAAAAAAGGGTGACAGATTCCCTTTAAGGGCTAAACACTAATACCCGCAGTGCTGCCATCTTCATTTTTGTTAATTTACATGAGAAGGTAGCACAAAAAAAAATAGATCCCTGTGCCTTTTTTCTTAACTTGCTGGAAAGGATTATACCTGGATACCTGAACTATGCAATGCCCTGCACATTGGGTTAGCAACATAGTGAATCAGAAGAACTATACTACATTTCTAATTGGAGAAATTTACTAATAATATACCTACTACATACTGGGATAGGATCTTGTAGATGGGAATACCCCTTTTAAGATTATATTTCAAATGCGTTTGTACTAGTGATGGGTGAACCCCCCGATGTTCTTGATTGGCGAGTTCACCCAAGTTCGAGTTCAGGGCCAGAGATGATGTGAACTTGCAATCAAACCCCGAACTTGAACTTTACAGATATGGGCCATTCTAATTATACTTATTTGTCCAGCGACGCGTCCTCCCATCCAGCGACGCGTCCTCCCATCAGCATCTGCTTCCGGGACCGCTCATTAACTGCCAGCAGTATTCACTGCACTTGGCAGTCTTGGGCTTTTTCCGGTAGTGGATGCGGCCCGGAGACAGCGGGACGGGAGGACGTGTCGCTGGACAGGTAAGTATAATTAGAATGGCTCTAGACCCGAACTGTAACACAGGTTTTCCATGGAAACACGTGTCCGGGACTTTGTGACCGAACACTATGTGTACGGTACAGTCCCGAACTTTACAGTTCGGGTTCGTCCATCCCTAGATTGAATGATAGTCTATTATGTCTTCTTTTTACCACTCAGTCATTTTCTAGGAAGAGGATTGATTCACCTTTCTGCTTTAATTTTCTTCTACAGGGTGGTAAGAAGGGGAAGAGGAACACTGAATCTGACCATGGCCGATGATCGATGGAGTAAATGGAGCATTTTCTAATAAGCACTAATGTTTTCTGCAGAGTTTAATCACTGCTGTTTAATGCCATATCTTTTTAATTTTTCATGACTGAATAAAACTTATTCTTCCATTTGCAAACTTGGTCTGTACGCATTAGAAAGTTTACATTCATGACACATGTATAGTCACTTTTCAGTGCCAGGGTGAAGGGCTGCTTTAATATAATGTGTTTAGTTAAATAAGGGCCAATTACAGATTAAAAGGAATAGTTACAGTTGTGGCCAAAAGTATTGACACCTCTTTCAGTGTGATGGGGATTCTGACCACCGCTCGACTGTCATGAGCATACGATGGGATCCCATTCTTGAGATAGATGCAATTCTCATCTGTATCTACTATACTTTTATTGTATACAGTTGTGGCCAAAAGTATTGACACCCCTGCAAATCTGTCAGATAACACTCAGTTTCTTCCTGAAAATTATTGCAAACACAAATTCTTTGGTATTATTATCTTCATTTAATTTGTCTTAAATGAAAAAACACAAAAAGAATTGTCCTAAAGCCAAATTGGATATAATTCCACACCAAACATAAAAAAGAGGGTGGACAAAAGTATTGGCACTATTCGAAAAATCATGTGATGCTTCTCTAATTTGTGTAATTAACAGCACCTGTAACTTACCTGTGGCACCTAACAGGTGTTGGCAATAACTAAATCACACTTGCAGCAAGTTGCATGGATTAAAGTTGACTCAACCTGTGTACTTGTGTGTACCACATTGAGCATGGAGAAAAGAAAGACCAAAGAACTGTCTGAGGACTTGATAAACCAAATTGTGAGGAAGCATGAGCAATCTCAAGGCTACAAGTCCATCTCCAAAGACCTGAATGTTCCTGTGTCTACCGTGCGCAGTGTCATCAAGAAGTTTAAAGCCCATGACACTGTGGCTAACCTCCCTAGATTTGGACGGAAAAGAAAAATTGACAAGAGATTTCAACGCAAGATTGTGCGGATGTTGGATAAAGAACCTCGACTAACATCCAAACAAGTTCAAGCTGCCCTGCAGTCCGAGGGTACAACAGTGTCAACCTGTACTATCCGTCGGCGTCTGAATGAAAAGGGACTGTATGGTAGGAGACAGAGGAAGACCCCACTTCTTACCGCGAGACATAAAAAAGCCAGGCTGGAGTTTTCCAAAACTTACCTGAAAAAGCCTAAAACGTTTTGGAAGAGTGTTCTCTGGTCAGATGAGACAAAAGTAGAGCTTTTTGGGCAAAGGCTTCAACATAGAGTTTACAGGAGAAAAAAAGAGGCATTCAAAGAAAAAAGCACGGTCCCTACAGTCAAACATGGCGGAGGTTCCCTGATGTTTTGGGGTTGCTTTGCTGCCTCTGGCACTGGACTGCTTGACCGTGTGCATGGCATTATGAAGTCTGAAGACTACCAACAAATTTTGCAGCATAATGTAGGGCCCATTGTGAGAAAGCTGGGTCTTCCAGCAGGACAATGACCCAAAACACACTTCAAAAAGCACTAGAAAATGGTTTGAGAGAAAGCACTGGAGACTTCTAAGGTGGCCAGCAATGAGTCCAGACCTGAATCCCATAGAACACCTGTGGAGAGATCTAAAAATGGCAGTTTGGAGAGGGCACCCTTCTAATATCAGGGACCTGGAGCAGTTTGCCAAAGAAGAATGGTCTAAAATTCCAGCAGAGCATTGTAAGAAACTCATTGATGATTACCGGAAGCGGTTGGTCGCAGTTATTTTGGCTAAAGGTTGTGCAATCAGGTATTAGGCTGAGGGTGCCAATACTTTTGTCTGGCCCATTTTTGGAGTTTTGTGTGAAATGATCAATGTTTTGCTTCATTCTCTTTTGTGTTTTTTCATTTAAGACAAATTAAATGAAGATAATACCAAAGAATTTGTGTTTGCAATCATTTTCAGGAAGAAACTGCGTATTATCTCACAGAATTGCAGGGGGTGTCAATTTATAAAGCAGCTAAAGGCTAACGGACTGTGGTGCCTATTCTGATACCCAAGACACGTGCACATGCTTTCATCTGTAAAAATAGGGTTAGGGGCTTGCGCATCAAAGTAGTCATACATTTTAAGGGTTCCTGCTCTGAAAGCAACTGTCATCTGCTATCAGGTTTAAACTACAAAAGTACCCTTTTAACTACTAAAAAAAAAAAAATAAATAAAATTGATCAATCTTTCAACAGGGGTATCATGCGGACAAATATCCACAGTAAACCTATCCTTGCAGAAAAATCAGAAATACAAGGAAAGGGAGATATCTTATGGTATCAAACTTTACTAAATATTATAGAACATATTATATACACTCACTGGCCACTTTATTAGGTACACCTGTCCAACTGTGTGTTAAGACTTAATTTCTAATCAGCCAATCACATGGCGGCAACTCAGTGCATTTAGGCATGTAGACATGGTCAAGACAATCTCCTGCAGTTCAAACCGAGCATCAGTATGGGGAAGAAAGGTGATTTGAGTGCCTTTGAACGTGGCATGATTGTTGGTGCCAGAAGGGCTGGTCTGAGAATTTCAGAAACTGCTGATCTACTGGGATTTTCACGCACAACCATCTCTAGGGTTTACAGAGAATGGTCCGAAAAAGAAAAAAAATCCAGTGAGCGGCAGTTCTGTGGCCGGAAATGCCATGTTGATGCCAGAGGTCAGAGGAGAATGGGCAGACTGGTTCGAGCTGATAGAAAGGCAACAGTGACTCAAATTGCCACCCGTTACAACCAAGGTAGGCAGAAGAGCATCTCTGAACGCACAGTGCGTCGAACTTTGAGGCAGATGGGCTACAGCAGCAGAAGACCACACTGGGTACCACTCCTCTCAGCTAAGAACAGGAAACTGAGGCTACAATTTGCACAAGCTCATCGAAATTGGATAGTAGAAGATTGGAAAAACGTTGCCTGGTCTGATGAGTCTCGATTTCTGCTGCGACATTCGGATGGTAGGGTCAGAATTTGGCGTAAACAACATGAAAGCATGGATCCATCCTGCCTTGTATCAACGGTTCAGGCTGGTGGTGGTGGTGTCATGGTGTGGGGAATTTTTTCTGGGCACTCTTTGGGCCCCTTGGTACCAATTGAGCATCGTTGCAACGCCACAGCCTACCTGAGTATTGTTGCTGACCATGTCCATCCCTTTATGACCACAATGTACCCAACTTCTGATGGCTACTTTCAGCAGGATAATGCGCCATGTCATAAAGCTCGAATCATCTCAGATTGGTTTCTTGAACATGACAATGAGTTTACTGTACTCAAATGGCCTCCTCAGTCACCAGATCTCAATCCAATAGAGCATCTTTGGGATGTGGTGGAACGGGAGATTCGCATCAGGGATGTGCAGCCGACAAATCTGCGCCAACTGTGTGATGCCATCATGTCAATATGGTCCAAAATCTCTGAGGAATGCTTCCAGCACCTTGTTGAATCTCTGCCACGAAGAATTGAGGCAGTTCTGAAGGCAAAAGGGGGTCCAACCCCTTACTAGCATGGTGTACCTAATAAAGTGGCCAGTGAGTGTATATATACGTGATCAAGAGTCAAAATATACATTGAGATTACAGGTGATACAACGGTGTCAGAACTGGAACAGTATATACTGCAGTATATATTAATGTTGAGTGAACGTGCTCTGATAACGTCTTATCTGAGCATGCTCAGGTGTTATCCGAATATCTGGGAGTGCTCGTATATTATGTTCGAGTCCCTGCGGCTGCATGATTTGCGACTGTTAGGGTATTCCCACATGTGTTCAGGCTGTCTAACAGACAGGCAAACCCCACATGTATTCAGGCTGTCTAACAGCCACAAATCATGTAGCTGCAGGGATTAGAACATAAATATGAGCATGCTCGGATGACACCCGATCACTTGGATAAGATGTCATACGAGCACGTTCGCTCATCACTAGTATATATATCCCTTGAAAGAAATGCATAATCACCAATGATAAAGTGCGTATGGGGATAAGATAACCAAAGTGTCCCTGCAAGCAGAATAAATGTCAAGAGATATATTGGGTATGTAATCTATGACCTATGGACAGCATGGTGTCCACATTGTGGATAGTAAATAATCTAATAATAAGGCACACAGACTGTAATATTCAATATTTATGTATATTTGTGAATATTTGAGATTACATACATATGTATCACCTATACCTTTTGCAGATTGAATGGCCGCCCTGTACAAAACAATTACTTTGTTAAAAGGGTCATATAATAGCTAAATTTTATCAAGCGGTAACAGTGCACACAATTGAAATAACAGCAGTGTTTCCCTAAAGCAGGGGTCCCCAACCTGTAGCTCGGGAGCCACATGTGGCTCGTTGTCCCATGAATTGTGGCTCGCGACTGTCTTCCAGCTTGGTGCATTAGCTCCAGATCTAGCAAACAGGTATGAAGAGTACATCACAAAATAGTGATTTCCGTGAGTAGCCCTGCAGAGAAGAGCAGATCTGGATGCACATTTACTGGTCTTAGGGGTTTAGAGATGATCTAGGTATGGTACTCTGGAGGTTCTTGAAGCTGGATGTGACAGTGTCCTTGATGGGAGAATACTGAATGGGGTATTGTGGGAACCCCTGGATCTTGGTGTACTTCTTTGGAGTGATTTCTGTGGAAAAGCTTTGTTTATGATTATACCTGTAATGGGAGCTTTGGTTGTCACTACTCTGAAGGGGGGCAGGAGCTGGTTGTGGCTCGCGACCCTCTCTCAGTACTGAATGTGGCTTGCGACCCTCTCTCTAATCTGATTGTGGCTCTCAAGGTCAGAAAGGTTAGGGACCACTGCCCTAAAGTGTAAGAAGGACACGATCTCAAGAGAGGCCAAAAAATCCCATACAATAGGTAAAGGTCCTGGTTGTGATAAACCGTGCCAAAGATGATACATTTTGCTTATTATACCGTGTTTCCCCGTAAATAGGGTGCCTCCGAAAGTAAGGCATGCTAGGGGGAGCACTGTGCCTGCTAATATAAGGCACCCCCCCCCCCCCCCCGAAATTAAGGCATACCTTGTTCTGTGCATGGGGCATGCAGTTGTGTCTCGCTCCCGCTGTCCAGTGCCCGCCACTGCTGTCGCGCTGTTCGCAGGAGTTAATCACAGCCTCGGAGCTGTGTGCCGATCTCTGCCCATGAGCCCTGCGCCAATCACAGCGCAGGAACCATGGGCCAGCTGACGTCATCCATAGCCTCTGATTGTTCCTGCGCTCTGATTGGCCCAGGGCTCCTGCTCTCTGATTGGCCCAGGGCTCCTGCACCACCAAAGCACTGAAAGCAGCACCGCGGAGGAAACCACTAAGAAAGTGTGTGTGTGTATGGGTGTGTGTGTCTGTGTAAGGGTGTGTGTGTACGGTACATACATGGGAGGCTGCAGTGGGATACCGGGATGATGGGAGGCTGCAATACTGTACTGTAGAATGATGGGGGCTGTAATGGAATGATGGGGGTGCTGTATTGGGGACTATAAAGAGATGATGAGGGCTGCAATGGGATGATGGCAATATTTGGGGCTGCACAATGATGATGGGGCTGCTACGGTAAAGGAACTGCTGTGGGTGATTGTTACGGTAGCGGTACAATGTCCAGAAAGTGTGTGGGAGCCATTTTAGAGCCCTTATGTTTTGTGGCCCTGTGTGGGAGTCAGGCAATTACAGTACCATACCGTAGTGTGTTACTACTTTGATTTGTTGTCTGCTTTTCTTTTTCTTGCGAAAATAATATCAATGTACAGCTCTGGCAAAAATTAAGAGACCATTTCCAAATGTTCAGTTTGTCTGATTTTTCTCTTTATAGGTATATTTTTGAGTAAAACATAAATTGTTCTTTTAGTCTACAAACCTCTGACATGTCGTCTCTGAATTTCCAAGCAATAAATTTTGTATTTTTGTTCTGAAAAGGGAAATGGTCAAAATTAAAAATAACAAACAGTGCCTTCAGTCCTCAAATAATGCAAAGAGAACAAGTTCATAATCATTTAGAAACAACAATACTAATGTTTTAACTCAGGGAGAGTTCAGAAATCAATATTTTGTGGAATAACCATGATTTTTAAAAACCACTTTCATGCGTCTTGGCATGCTTTCCACCAGTCTTTCCCACTGCTCCTGGCACAAAAATTTAAGCAGTTTGTTTGATGGCTTGTGACTATCCATCTTCCTCTTGATTACATTCCAGAGGTTTTCAATGGGGTTCAGGTCTGGAGAATGGGCTGCCCATTACAGGGTTTTGATGTGGTGGTCTCTTCATTTTTACCAGAGCTGTATGTTTAGCTGACTTCATCATGTATATATTATCCGTTCTATAATATTCAGTAGAGTCAGCTAAAAATATACATTGAGATTACAGGTGATACAACTGTGTCAGAACTGGAACAGTATATAGATTGGGTCAGCTGTTCCTGCCACATTTTATTATAGGATCATTGCCATTCAGTGTTTTTCTGCAAGGATAGGTTTGCTGTGGATATTTGTCCTTTCTTCCCCTATTGTAAGATCGATCAATTTTCTTTTTTTTATATTGTTCTCTGGGATATAATGGGAGTTATTTATTAAATTGGTATTTTTTAGGTTGTTACCCTTTTATCTAGCATCCTGGTGAAGAAACTCGCTGGAAAAACATATGGCCTAATCTCCGTACTTCTGATCAGTCGTTGTAGACATATCAAGACAAGCCAGTATCTGGTACACTTGATGAGTTTGCGTCGTGTGCGTGCAAAGCAGTCTGGATCACCCAATATAATAAAAAAAAAAAAAAAAAGCATGTACGCCACTGGATGTGTCCATATAAGGACCAACACCACCTCCAATGTGCACGCTGACGTAACCCACAATAATACACTAAGCGGTATAAATATAGAAGGCCCTGGAGCAAAAAGGCAATAGTCTAATTAGCCCAAGATGCATATACTTGTATTATGATCTAAAGAAGCCATAAGATGCACTTATATATGTGTAATAGGTACCAAAAATAGTAATGCGGCTCATGTCAAACAAAATAATCTAATAAAAATAAGTATGCATACAAGTCTGTTTAGAATAGACCAAAGAGAAATAGGCTTGAGAAAAATCCAGAGTAGAAAATAAAGTGACTACACACCAAAAAGGTGAAGCCATACAATGGTGACGTTATGCTATGACAGTCTCCTGTAAGGAAGAGGGGGCCTTAAACTGGAACTGGGACTCTAACTATCCCAGTCCTGGGAGTACTCTTTAAAGGTAGAGAGTCCCGAGTCTCCAACCTTAATATGCTACTGTTAATGTCCTAAGCTGTCCCCTCCGGCTCCCCCAGGAGACCTGGGACAGATATGTTAATGTACATACACGTAAGACAAACAGGGATAACAAAAAGCAACTTGCATACAAAAACACACCAAGGATATAGAGGAATAAATTGAGAATATGATAATGGAGAAAGCATACACCCAAAAACAGCAGACCACAATCTACAGCAGCAACTATGAACTCCAACTTCAGCACACCAATGCCAGGAAACAAAACTTTCACAGACAGGGATGAGGTGTGGCCAGGTTTTATAGAGAGAAAAGGAGTAGGTCAGGAGCAGCTGTCAGATGGAGCTGCATGTCTCTAACCAGCTTGCAAAGAGTCGTTAATCTCTTCAACGCCATAAGAGAACAAAGTTCATTTAGTATGAGAAACAAAACACACTGGCTAAATGGAAGACCTGCGATTCACAGTACGTAAAGATCGACTATCCCCAGATCTCCTAGAAGGACGTGACACACTTGTGACAGTACCTCCCCTTCTACAAGGGGCCACGGGACCCTCAGGGCCGGGTTTATGCAGATGTGCCAAATGAAAGAACAGTATAAACCTACCGGCATTAACCTCAGATGCTGGCATCCACATTCTCACCTCTGGTCCAAAACCCTTCCAATGCTCCAGGTACTGTGCAGAGTACAAACCTTACAGGAATCAACTTCTCGCTACCTAAAATTCTAAATTGGCATCAATAATAACCAGTGGCGGTGGTAAAGGTAACTGTACCACAGGTGCAACATATCTTTTGAGTAAAGACCTGTAGAAAACATGGATCTTGAGAGTTCGGAGGAAGCTAGAGACAAAACGTTACAGGGTTGATTGCGGCGACCACCTTATAAGGCCCAATAAATCTAGGGCTTAGTTTCCAAGAAGGAATGTTCAGTTTAATATTTTTGGTGGACAGCCATGCCAACACATTCACCTCCCAGGCCTGGACCTGACATTTGTTTATTTTTTTTTCAGCGATACATTTATTTTTGTCTCCCATGATCTTTAAATTCTTCTGAACCCCTTCCCACACAGATGAGAACGAAGATGAGAATTGTTCTCCTGGATCCCTTGAAGACCCATCTTTACTGAAGGTACAGAACTGAGGATTAAAGCCATATGCTCCAAAAAGTAGCGACTTACCAGTGGACTCGCTACAACAATTGTTTAAAGCAAACTCAGCCAGAGGTAAAAAAAAAAACAAAACAATCCTTCTGGTTATCTGATGCATAATATCTGAGGTATGTTTCCAAATTTTGGTTTAGGCGTTCAGTCTGATCATTAGTTTGAGGGTCAAATGCCGAGGAAAAGGATAGATGCAACCCTAAATGGAAACAAAACGCCCTCCAAAATTTGGATACAAACTGGATCCCCCGATCTGACACCACATGGAAGTGAACCCCAGGAAGCTTCATGATCTCAGTGACAAACACCTGAGCCAGTGTCTTGGTATTAGGGTGAGCAAGTAAACCAATAGAGTGCGCCATTTTACTAAACCTATCCAACACAACTAAGATAACTTTTGCTAGAGGACGAAGTGAGATCTTTGATGAAATCCATGGATAAATGAGTCCATGGTCGATCAGGAATGGTTAATGGTAAAAGAGCCCCAGATGGACGAGTATGCGGGGTCTTAGAAGGCACACAGACTCTACAAGAAGACACAGTCAACTACATCCTTACACAACTTTGGCCACCAGAAACTACGAGAAATGAGGTCCAAGATCACCTTACTACCTGGGTGACCAGCCAGAGCCGCCGAGTTATGACATGCCTCTAAAATTTAGAAATGCAGATGTACAGGTACAAACAATTTCCTTGAAGGACCAGCAGGGGTATCCCCCTGCGCCTTCAATATCTCACCCTCAAGTTCAGAACACACAGCGGAGATGACTACCCCTTTTTGTAAAGTAGGGACAGCATCATCAGTACCCCCACCCCCAGGGAAACTCCCAAGACAAAGCATCTGCAGCAGAGACATGAATTGGAGCATGCCCCCGGAAGATGTATGCGAAACGCGTGTCGGGGTGAGGAGGGACGTGCAATAATTCGTGTCTCTGCTGCCTTCACCGTCAACCTGCTTTCCCTGGTGATGTGTCTTGACTTTTATCGTTTATTACAATGTGGATATACAGTGGGGAAAAAAAGTATTTAGTCAGTCAGCAATAGTGCAAGTTCCACCACTTAAAAAGATGAGAGGCGTCTGTAATTTACATCATAGGTAGACCTCAACTATGGGAGACAAACTGAGAAAAAAAAATCCAGAAAATCACATTGTCTGTTTTTTTTTTCATTTTATTTGCATATTATGGTGGAAAATAAGTATTTGGTCAGAAACGAAATTTCATCTCAATACTTTGTGATATATCCTTTGTTGGCAATGACAGAGGTCAAACGTTTTCTGTAAGTCTTCACAAAGTTGCCACACACTGTTGTTGGTATGTTGGCCCATTCCTCCATGCAGATCTCCTCTAGAGCAGTGATGTTTTTGGCTTTTCGCTTGGCAACACGGACTTTCAACTCCCTCCAAAGGTTTTCTATAGGGTTGAGATCTGGAGACTGGCTAGGCCACTCCAGGACCTTGAAATGCTTCTTACGAAGCCACTCCTTCGTTGCCCTGGCGGTGTGCTTTGGATCATAGTCATGTTGAAAGACCCAGCCACGTTTCATCTTCAATGCCCTTGCTGATGAAAGGAGGTTTGCACTCAAAATCTCACGATACATGGCCCCATTCATTCTTTCATGTACCTGGATCAGTTGTCCTGGCCCCTTTGCAGAGAAACAGCCCCAAAGCATGATGTTTCCACCACCATGCTTTACAGTAGGTATGGTGTTTGATGGATGCAACTCAGTATTCTTTTTCCTCCAAACACGACAAGTTGTGTTTCTACCAAACAGTTCCAGTTTGGTTTCATCAGACCATAGGACATTCTCCCAAAACTCCTCTGGATCATCCAAATGCTCTCTAGCAAACTTCAGATGGGCCCGGACATGTACAGGCTTAAGCAGTGGGACACGTCTGGCACTGCAGGATCTGAGTCCATGGTGGCGTAGTGTGTTACTTATGGTAGGCCTTGTTACATTGGTCCCAGCTCTCTGCAGTTCATTCACTAGGTCCCCCGCGTGGTTCTGGGATTTTTGCTCACCGTTCTTGTGATCATTCTGACCCCACGGGGTGGGATTTTGCGTGGAGCACCAGATCGAGGGAGATTATCAGTGGTCTTGTATGTCTTCCATTTTCTAATTATTGCTCCCACAGTTGATTTCTTCACTCCAAGCTGGTTGGCTATTGCAGATTCAGTCTTCCCAGCCTGGTGCAGGGCTACAATTTTGTTTCTGGTGTCCTTTGACAGCTCTTTGGTCTTCACCATAGTGGAGTTTGGAGTCAGACTGTTTGAGGGTGTGCACAGGTGTCTTTTTATACTGATAACAAGTTTAAACAGGTGCCATTACTACAGGTAATGAGTGGAGGAAAGAGGAGACTCTTAAAGAAGAAGTTACAGGTCTGTGAGAGCCAGAAATCTTGATTGCTTGTTTCTGACCAAATACTTATTTTCCACCATAATATGCAAATAAAATGAAAAAAAAAACAGACAATGTGATTTTCTGGATTTTTTTTTCTCAGTTTGTCTCCCATAGTTGAGGTCTACCTATGATGTAAATTACAGACGCCTCTCATCTTTTTAAGTGGTGGAACTTGCACTATTGCTGACTGACTAAATACTTTTTTTCCCCACTGTATAGCGCTGTATTGTGGACCTAGTATGGGATAAATTTAGCAGTGGTGTATGAGCTGCCGGATATTTAGCACGTGTTGCAGATCCCCCCTGGTTTTGGGTGCTTTAGATACATTGTTTGTCCTGCGGTTTATCTGCGGTTTTCCTGTGGTTTTGCCCTGCAGTTTTACACCTCATAATGGATGAGGTGTAAAACTGCAGGGTTTCTGCACCAAACAATTGATATGCTGCGGATTGTAAACCGCAGCAAAACCGCGCGGAAAATTCCGCAGCATGTGCCCAGCTTTTTTTAATTTCCATAGGAAATAAAGGTACTGTACAACGCAGCAGAATCTGCTGCGGACAAGTAGCTGCAGAAACACTGCGGAACCGCAGTAGAATCCGCACCGCGTGCACATACCCTTACGTAGTTTAGATTTGGCAAGAGAGATACGATCCGGGTCATCATAAATGAGGCCAAAAGCCCCGAAAAAATCCATCCACTGACTGGAGGGACAATGAGTCGGATGGGAGTCGGAAGGCCCAGGATTGAGGGTCTCCTTGAAGGAGGGAGACAATAATCACCACTCACTGTACCTCACTCCCAGATGACCGTGGACAAAGCCTGAAATAGAGCTTACGGGCTTCCTGGATCATGATAAATTTGTCCCAACCTCCTGAAAACCTATCCAGGAGTGCTACTTTATTTTCCAGTCCATCTGTCTGGTGTGAAGAAACCTTAGACCATAGGTCTCATTGCTCACAAGACAAACCCTGCAGCTGTCTCGCAAGGCTAGCGACAATCCAAAAATGTGGGACCTGTGGAAATGTCAAGCTATGATGGTCTTCGGTAAGGAATGGGGGCCTCAAATTTTCTCTGGAACTGGGCCCGTATCTATCCCTGTTCTTGGGGTACTCTTAAAGGTGGAGAGGCCAGAGTCTCTGACCATGCTATGCTCCTGTTAATGTCCTAAGCTGTCCCTTATGCCAAGAGGCCTGGGACAGATATGTTAGTATAAATACATGTAAGACAAACAGGGATAACAAAAAGCAACTTACATACAAAAACTCTCACCAAGAATAGAAAGGAATAAATGGAAGGATAGGAAGGTACAAACTGAATGGGAATAGTATAATGGAGAAAGCATACACCAAAAGACAGCAGACAACAATCTCCAGCAGCAACTACAAACTCCAAATACATAGCAAATAAAGGGGATATAGTGGGAAATTAGTCAATTTTAGTATAGTATGTTGCATACACCACCCAAGACTATATTATAGCAACTAAAGGACAGTCAAAAACCTAAACTGGAATAAAAACAAAAACACATGACCATAGTCCTATCATTAAAAATATTTTATTGATATACCATAATAATATAAAACCAAGGTTTAATTAAAAAAGCAAAGCATCAAATATATATATGATAATATGCATAAAAATTGACATAGAAATTGAAGGGGCAGCTAACCATAATCATAAGAGAAGGTTACACATATGTGTAGGGTCCCATGCCACAGAAAAATATGCAAATAGTGTTACATAAAGAATATAAAAATATATATAATGGTGCCGTGAAGATATGTGATAAAAAACATATATTAACAAAATGACATACAATTAGATTAAAGTGCAAAATATGTGCTAACAAAAAACACAATTTGTGTAATTAATAAACACTAAAGTGCAAAGTGCAATAGTGTCCAGCAGAGGTTGCTACACATAGATAAAATTGCGATTTTGTAACCACGAACATATATCTCTTAACGAATGAGAGCGTATGAAGGCGCAGTTAGGAGATAAACAATCACCACAGGTAGTAGTAAACCAATCAGAAAAGAGAAATGGTTGCTGCCAACAACCAGACTATAGTGTTAAATAGTTATACCTGTGGATTTATAAATGCTCCTACACGCCAGAGGTAGCTGCCCTTCCCCAACGCGCGTTTCGGCCAATTGCCTTCGTCGTCCCTGACGAAGGCAATTGGCCGAAACGCGCGTTGGGGAAGGGCAGCTACCTCTGGCGTGTAGGAGCATTTATAAATCCACAGGTATAACTATTTAACACTATAGTCTGGTTGTTGGCAGCAACCATTTCTCTTTTCTGATTGGTTTACTACTACCTGTGGTGATTGTTTATCTCCTAACTGCGCCTTCATACGCTCTCATTCGTTAAGAGATATATGTTCGTGGTTACAAAATCGCAATTTTATCTATGTGTAGCAACCCCTGCTGGACACTATTGCACTTTGCACTTTAGTGTTTATTAATTACACAAATTGTGTTTTTTGTTAGCACATATTTTGCACTTTAATCTAATTGTATGTCGTTTTGTTAATATATGTTTTTTATCACATATCTTCACGGCACCATTATATATATTTTTATATTCTTTATGTAACACTATTTGCATATTTTTCTGTGGCATGGGACCCTACACATATGTGTAACCTTCTCTTATGATTATGGTTAGCTGACCCTTCAATTTCTATGTCAATTTTTATGCATATTATTATTATTATTATTTATTGTTATAGCGCCATTTATTCCATGGCGCTTTACATGTGAGGGGGGTATACATAAAAACAAGTACAATAATCTTAAACAATACAAGTCATAACTGGTACAGGAGGAGAGAGGACCCTGCCCGCGAGGGCTCACAATCTTCAAGGGATGGGTGATAATACAGTAGGCGAGGGTAGAGCTGGTCGTGCAGCGGTTTGGTCGATCGGTGGTTACTGCAGGTTATAGGCTTGTCGGAAGAGGTGGGTCTTCAGGCTCTTTTTGAAGGTTTCGATGGTAGGTGAGAGTCTGATATGTTGTGGTAGAGAGTTCCAGAGTAGGGGTGATGCGCGAGAGAAATCTTGTATGCGATTGTGGGAAGAGGAGATAAGAGGGGAGTAGAGAAGGAGATCTTGTGAGGATCGGAGGTTGCGTTCAGGAAAGTACCGGGAGACGAGGTCACAGATGTATGGAGGAGACAAGTTGTGGATGGCTTTGTATGTCATGGTTAGGGTTTTGTAATGGAGTCTCTGGGCAATTGGGAGCCAGTGAAGGGATTGACAGAGGGGAGAAGCTGGGGAATAGCGGGGGGACAGGTGGATTAGCCGGGCAGCAGAGTTTAGAATAGATTGGAGGGGTGCGAGAGTGTTTGAGGGGAGGCCGCAGAGCATGAGGTTGCAGTAGTCAAGGCGAGAGATGATGAGGGCATGGACTAGGGTTTTTGCAGATTCTTGGGTGAGGAATGAACGGATGCGTGAAATATTTTTGAGTTGAAGTCGGCAGGAAGTGGAAAGGGTTTGGATATGTGGTTTGAAGGAGAGATCAGCATCAAGGATTACTCCGAGGCAGCAAGCTTGTGGGACTGGGGAGAGTGGGCAGTCATTTACTGTAATTGATAGGTTCGTAGGGGGGGTCACGTGAGATGGGGGAAAGATGATGAATTCTGTTTTGTCCATGTTGAGTTTCAGATATCTAGTGGAGAAGAAGGATGAAATAGTGGACAGACATTGAGGGATTCTGGTTAGTAGGGAGGTGATATCTGGTCCAGAGATGTAGATCTGTGTGTCATCAGCATAAAGTTGATATTGAAAGCCATGAGATTCTATGAGCTGTCCCAGGCCAAAGGTGTAAATAGAGAACAGCAGGGGCCCTAGGACTGAACCTTGTGGGACTCCGACAGATAGGGGGCGAGGTGAGGAGGTGGTGTGTGAGTGGGAGACGCTGAATGTCCGGTCTGTTAGGTATGATGAGATCCAGGAGAGGGCCAAGTCTGTGATGCCGAGGGATGAGAGGGTCTGTAATAATAGGGAATGGTCCACTGTGTCAAAGGCAGCCGACAGGTCCAGGAGGAGGAGGACAGAGTAGTGTCGCTTGCTCTTGGCAGTTAAGAGGTCATTGGTGACCTTAGTAAGGGCAGTTTCAGTGGAGTGGTGTGACCGGAAGCCAGATTGTAAGCGGTCGAAGAGGGAGCAAGAAGAGAGATGGGAGGACAGTTCAAGGTAGACGTGTTGTTCCAGTAGCTTGGAGGCGTATGGGAGAAGTGATATAGGGCGATAGCTAGATGCAGAGGATGGGTCAAGAGAGGGCTTTTTGAGGATAGGTGTGATGGAGGCATGTTTTAAGCTTGAGGGGAAAACACCAGTTGTTAGTGATAGGTTGAAGAGATGGGTTAGGGTTGGGATGAAGACTGTGGTGAGGTTTGGGATGAAGTGGGATGGGATCGGGTCGAGTGCACAGGTGGTGAGATGTGATCTTGAGAGTAGAGTGGAGAGTCGATCTTCTGTAATGGTGGAGAAGTTGGTTTTGAAGGTGGAGGGCTGGGAAGTCGGGAGGAAGGGCTCTGGGGGTTGTTGACCCAAACTGTCCCTGATGTTATCAATTTTCTGCTTGAAAAATGAGGCAAAGTCTTCAGCTGAGATGAGTGGGGAGGGAGGAGGTGCTGGGGGGCGGAGGAGAGAATTGAAGGTGTTGAATAACTGTTTAGGGTTGTGAGACAGGGAGGATATGAGAGATGAGAAGTAGGTTTGTTTAGCTGTGGCGAGTGTGGTCTTGAAAGTAGTGAGGGACTGTTTGAATGCGATGAAATGCTCGTTGGAGTGGGATCTTTTCCATCTGCGCTCAGCAGCCCTGGAAGCTCGCCTCAGCTCTTTGGTCAGGCTGGTGTGCCAGGGCTGTCTGTTGATTTTGCGAGTTTTGGTATGTGTAAGTGGGGCAGCGGATTCCAAAGCTACAGCTATTGTGGTGTTATATAGAGCGGCAGCGTCATCCGCATTGTGTAAGGAACTTATATCTGTAAGAGGGAGGAGGGATTCGGAGAATGAGTGTAGGTCAAGGTGTTTAAGATTCCTGCGAGGGTGTGAAAGTTTGTGGGGTGGGGATTGTAGACATGGAGTGAAGAGGGAAGAGAATGTGAGCAGGTTGTGGTCAGAGAGAGGAACAGGTGTGTTAGAGAGGTTAGATAGGGAGCAGAGGCGGGTGAAGATGAGGTCCAGTGTGTGGCCATCTTTGTGGGTGGCTGTAGAAGACCATTGAGTGAGGCCGAAGGAGGAAGTGAGAGATAGAAGTTTAGTGGCAGCTGAGAGGGAAGTGTCAATGGGGATGTTGAAGTCGCCCATGATGATAGTAGGGATGTCCGCGGAAAGGAAATGAAGTAACCAGGTGGTGAAGTGGTCAAAGAAGGTGGTGGCTGGCCCTGGGGGGCGGTAGATGACAGCCAGTTGGAGGTTGGAGGGGGAGTAGATGCGCACAGAGTGCACCTCAAAGGAAGGGAGGGTAACAGAGGGTGGCAGTGGGATTGGGGTGAAGGAGCAGGTATCTGACAGGAGAAAACCAACTCCTCCACCATGTTTGCTGCTGGGGCGGGGGGTGTGAGAAAGGTGGAAGCCGCCATACGAAAGTGCAGCAGGAGAGGCTGTGTCAGAAGGGGTGAGCCAGGTTTCGGTGATGGCGAGGAAGGAGAGTTTGGTAGTAACAAAAAGATCATGGATGTAGGAAAGCTTGTTGCAGACAGAGCGAGCGTTCCACAGAGCTCCTGTTAGTGGGACTGGGGAAGCGGGGGCTGGGTGAATGGGTATAAGGTTGGAGAGGTTACGGAAGGTTGTGATAGAGCGTGGATGGGAGGTAGAAATGACTGTGGGAATGTGGTGAGGAGGACCAGGATTTGGAGAGATATCACCAGCAGTGAGAAGGAGCAGAGAAAGTGTTAGCAGGTGGGAGCAGGAGAGGGCATGAGGGGGCTGTCTGTGTTTGGAGACAGAGGATTGTATGTTAAGGAACAGTTTTGAGGCGGAGGTGAGGTGGATGGGGAGGATTGAAGAAGAGATGAACAGTTCCTTACTAGGAGTAGGGATTAGGGGAATTAGCAGAAAGTGAAGGATTATTGGGGTGAAAGTGAAAACAAACAGAAACATTGTTTACAGTGACTGTGTCCAGTTACCTTCAGTTCCCTTCTGGTTCAATTCTGGTTTTAATTCTTAAATTAATCTTCACACTTCTAGCACACACTTATAGCAATCACAATGCAGACTGAAGTCTATGCAGACTTGTACTCTGCAATATATGTACAACTAAGTGCAGTCAGGTGTGAAGCAGAGAGGAGTGGTCTCTGCTCATCTTGGCCAGACAATTAAGATTGGACCAGATGTATATGATCAAGCCAGAGTAAACAAGGTCATAAATAACACTGGGGTAAGCTGGGGTTAGCTGAAAGGCATACCATGTGAATGCTAGGTGCAGAGGCAAGTCTATGTGCAAAGCTGGGTGACGCACTGTGTGTCCTTCATAGACAGACAGCAGGAGAGCAGGAGAGCTGGGTGGATGGACATACCATGTGAATGCTAGGTGCAGAGGCAAGTCTATGTGCAAAGCTGGGTGACACACTGTGTGTCCTTCATAGACAGACAGCAGGAGAGCAGGAGAGCTGGGTGGATGGACATACCTGTCGGAAGAATAGAGATGCTTGTTAGAGTGCGATGGTGGCAGGTAGCAGGGCACAGTCTGTATTCATCCTTCTGGTTTTAATTCTTAAATTAATCTTCACACTTCTAGCACACACTTATAGCAATCACAATGCAGACATATTATCATATATATATTTGATGCTTTGCTTTTTTAATTAAACCTTGGTTTTATATTATTATGGTATATCAATAAAATATTTTTAATGATAGGACTATGGTCATGTGTTTTTGTTTTTAAACTCCAAATACAGCACACCAACTCCAGCAAAGGAAGCAAAACTTTCACAGGCAGGGATGAGAAGGTCTGGCCAGTTTTTAGAGAGAGAGAGAGAGAAAATGAGCAGGTCAGGAGCAGCTGTGAGATGGAGCTGCATGTCTCTTACCAGCATACAGAGACATTGACCTCTTCAGCGCCAAAGGAAACAAAGCCTATTTAATATGAGCAACAAAACACACAGGCTAAATGAAAGACCTGCAATTCACAGTAAGTTAAGATCGCCTAACCCCAGATCTCTCAGGTCGATGTGACACACGTAACAGGTGGGTCCTGTATGCAGCAGCAGTCATATGAGGAGCAGGAACTCGATGTGTATCACCACAGGACGTGGCTTCCTCAGGGGTAATTTTGGAGATATGCCAAGAGTCTGTCCAATATATACATATTTAATAAGGTAAGAAACATGATAATGATTACCATGTGGCTGAGAGGACAAGCAATCCACAGTTCAAAGCAGCACCAAGAAACCAGTGATTACAACACCAGTATCAATGGTGTTCATCAGGGCTGGACTGGCCATCTGGCAATTCTGGCAAATGCCAGAAGGGTGCTGGCCTCCGGCAGGTCGCAGGAGACTTCCACAGTCTGCTGGAGTAAGTGACAGAGCCAATGACTTTGTTCTCCGTCACAACTGTTAACAGTATAAGCGTTTTGAGGCTGCAGTTTTTGATAACAATGTAGCAGACAAGGTGGACCATGACCAACAGGGGACATTAGCAGTGCAATGATATCACTACATCACGCTATCAGCCAGCATCCACTGCAAGAATGCATAAAAGAAGAGTCAGACGCTCTGGAGGATTAGGTGTCTGGATGAGTACAGGGGAGTAGTGGAATTTTTTTTTAATTTTTGGGATGTTGTGGGGGACCATCACACTATATAGGGCGATGTGAGTTGGACCATCATAGTATATAAGGGGCTGTGGGTTGGACCACCATACTATATAGTGTACTGTTGGGTGGACCATCATACTATATGACTATAACAATAACAATACAAGTCACGACTGGTACAGGAGGAGAGTGGACACTGCCCGCGAGGGCTCACAATCTACAAGGGATGGGTGAGGATACAGTAGGTGAGGGTAGAGCTGGTCATGCAGCGGTTTGGTGGATCGGTGGTTACTGCAGGTTGTAGGCTTGTCGGAAGAGGTAGGTCTTCAGGTTCTTTTTGAAGGTTTCCATGGTAGGCGAGAGTCTGATATGTTTTGGCAGAGGGTTCCAGAGTAGGGGGAATGCGTGGGAGAAATCTTGTATGCGATTGCGGGAAGAGGAGATTAAAGGGGAGTAGAGGAGATCTTGTGAGGATCCGAGGTTGCGTGCAGGTAAGTACCGGGAGACGTCACAGATGTACAGAGAACACAGGTTGTGGATGGTTTTCTATGTCATGGCTAGGGTTTTGAACGGGAGTCTTTGGGTAATGGGGAGCCAGTGCAAGGATTTACAGAGTGGAGAGGCCAGGGAATAGCGGGGGGACAGGTGGATTAGTCTGGCAGCAGTGTTTAGAATAGATTGGAGGGGTGCGAGAGTGTTAGAGGGGAGGCCACAGAGCAGGAGGTTGCAGTAGTCAAGGCGAGAGATGATGAGGGCATGGACTTGGCTTTTTGCGCATTCTTGGTTGAGGAATGTACGGATCCATGAAATATTTTTGAGTGGAAGTCAGCAGGAAGTGGAAAGGGCTTGTATATGTGGCTTGAAAAGAGATCAGTGTCAAGGATAACCCCGAGGCAGCAAGCTTGTGGGACTGGAGAGAGTGAGCAGCTCTTTACTTTAATTGATAGGTCCGTTGGGGGGTGTCGCATGAGATGCCATCCAAGATAGGACCAAGTCTCTGATATCAAGAGATGAGACGGTCTGTAGTAATAGGGAATGGTCCACTGTGTCAAAGGCAGAGGACAGGTCTAGGAGGAGTGGGACAGAGTAGTGTCACTTGGCCTTGGCGGTTAATAGATCATTGGTGACCTTAGTTAGGGCAGCTTTAGTGGAGTGGTGTGGCTGGAAGCCAGATTGTAAGCGGTCAAAGAGGGAGCAAGAAGAGAAGTGTTAGGACAGTTCAAGATGGACGTGTTGTTCCAGTAGTTTTGAGGCATAGGGGAAAAATGATATAGGGCAATAGTTAGATACAGAGAATGGGACAAGAGAGGGCTTTTTGAGGATAGGTGTGATTGAGGCATGTTTAAAGCTTGAGGGGAAAACACCAGTCGCTAAGTGATAGGTTGAAGAGATGGGTTGGAGTTGAGATGAAGACTGTGGTGAGGTTTGGGATGAAGTGGGATGGGATCGGGTCAAGAGCATAGGTGGTGAAATGTGATCTGGAGAGTAGAGTGGAGAGTCGATCTTCTGTAAAGGTGTAGAAGTTGGTTTTGGAGGAGGAAGGCTGGGCAGTTAGGAGGAAGAGCTCTGGGGGTTGTTGACCAAAACTGTCTCTGATGTTATCAGTCTTCTGCTTGAAAAATGAGGCAAAGTCTTCAGCTGAGATGAGTGGAGATGGAGGAGTTGCTGGGGGATGAAAGAGAGATTGAATCATAGAATCATAGAATCATAGAATCATAGAATCGTAGAGTTGGAAGGGACCTCCTGGGCCATCTGGTCCAACCCCCTGCTCAAAGCAGGATTCGCTAAATCATCCCAGTCAGATGTCTGTCCAGCCTCTGTTTGAAGACTTCCATTGAAGGAGAACTCACCACTTCTCGTGGCAGCCTGTTCCACTCATTGATCACTCTAACTGTCAAAAAGTTTTTTCTAATATCTAATCTGTGTCTCCTCCCATTCAGTTTCATCCCATTGCTTCTAGTCTTTCCTTGTGCAATTGAGAATAAAGTTGATCCTTCTACAATGTGACAGCCCTTTAGATATTTGTAGACAGCTATTAAGTCTCCTCTCAGTCTTCTCTTTTGCAAACTAAACATTCCCAAATCCTGCAACCTTTCCTCATAAGACAGGGTTTGTAGACCGGTCACCATTCTGGTCGCTCTTTTCTGAACTTGCTCCAGTTTGTTGATGTCTTTTTTAAAATGTGGTGCCCAAAACTGGACACAATATTCCAGATGAGGTCTGACCAGAGAGGAGTAGAGGGAAAATTGAAGGTGTTTAGGGTTTGAGACAGGGAGGATATGAGAGATGAGAAGTACAGTTGTGGCCAAAAGTATTGACACCCCTGCAATTCTGTCAGATAATGCTCAGTTTCTTCCTGAAAATGATTGCAAACACAAATTCTTTGGTATTATTATCTTCATTTAATTTGTCTTAAATGAAAAAACACAAAAGAGAATGAAGCAAAAAGCAAAACATTGATCATTTCACACAAAACTCCAAAAATGGGCCAGACAAAAGTATTGGCACCCTCAGCCTAATACTTGGTTGCACAACCTTTAGCCAAAATAACTGCGACCAACTGCTTCCGGTTACCATCAATGAGTTTCTTACAATGCTCTGCTGGAATTTTAGACCATTCTTCTTTGGCAAACTGCTCCAGGTCCGATATTTGAAGGGTGCTTTCTCCAAACTGCCACCATTTTTAGATCTCTCCACAGGTGTTCTATGTGATTCAGGTCTGGACTCATTGCTGGCCACCTTAGAAGTCTCCAGTGCTTTCTCTCAAACAATTTTCTAGTGCTTTTTGAAGTGTGTTTCGGGTCATTGTCCTGCTGGAAGACCCATGACCTCTGAGGGAGACCCAGCTTTCTCACACTGGGCCCTACATTATGCTGCAAAATTTGTTGGTAGTCTTCAGACTTCATAAATGCCATGCACACGGTCAAGCAGTCCAGTACCAGAGGCAGCAAAGCAACCCCAAAACATCAGGGAACCTCCACCATGTTTGACTGTAGGGACCGTGTTCTTTTCTTTGAATGCCTCTTTTTTTCTCCTGTAAACTCTATGTTGAAGCCTTTGCCAAAAAAGCTCTACTTTTGTCTCATCTGACCAGAGAACATTCTTCCAAAACGTTTTAGGCTTTTTCAGGTAAGTTTTGGCAAACTCCAGCCTGGCTGTTTTATGTCTCGCGGTAAGAAGTGGGGTCTTCCTGGGTCTCCTACCATACAGTCCCTTTTCATTCAGACGCCGACGGATAGTACGGGTTGACACTGTTGAACCCTCGGACTGCAGGGCAGCTTGAACTTGTTTGGATGTTAGTCGAGGTTCTTTATCCAACATCCGCACAATCTTGCGTTGAAATCTCTTGTCAATTTTTCTTTTCCGTCCACATCTAGGGAGGTTAGCCACAGTGCCATGAGCTTTAAACTTCTTGATGACACTGTGCACGGTAGACACATGAACATTCAGGTTTTTGGAGATGGACTTGTAGCCTTGAGATTGCTCATGCTTCCTCACAATTTGGTTTCTCAAGTCCTCAGACAGTTCTTTGGTCTTCTTTCTTTTCTCCATGCTCAATGTGGTACACACAAGGACACAGGACAGAGGTTGAGTCAACTTTAATCCATGCAACTGGCTGCAAGTGTGATTTAGTTATTGCCAACACCTGTTAGGTGCCACAGGTGAGTTACAGGTGCTGTTAATTACACAAATTAGAGAAGCATTACATGATTTTTCGAACAGTGCCAATACTTTTGCCCACCCTCTTTTTTATGTTTGGTGTGGAATTATATCCAATTTGGCTTTAGGACAATTATTTTTGTGTTTTTTCATTTAAGACAAATTAAATGAAGATAATAATACCAAAGAATTTGTGTTTGCAATCATTTTCAGGAAGAAACTGAGTATTATCTGTCAGAATTGCAGGGGTGTCAATACTTTTGGCCACAACTGTAGGTTTGTTTAGCTGTGGCGAGTGTGGCCTTGAAAGTAGTGAGGGACTGTTTGAATGCAATGAAGTCCTCATTGGAGTGGGATCTTTTCCATCTCCGCTCAGCAGCCCTGAAAGCTCGCCTCAGTTCTTTGGTCAGGCTGGCGTGCCAAGGCTGTCTGTTAATTTTGCGAGCTTTGGTATTGCAATGTCTATAATAGCTACCAATGTTTATCCTATAAAAATTAATTTAAAAAAAAATATGAAGAGTCACAAAACTGATACAATAATTAAAAATCCACAAGAGTAGCACCTGTATAAAAAATGTGAACATTCACGGTGAAGTTTCATCCCAATACTGAGACAAGTAAGATGCCATTGGTGATTGCAAGAAATGTATACTATATTCAAATAACCTATGAAAGAAAGAGGAAAAGAGGGTGTTACGAAAGGCAAAGCTATAAATCGAGACTGCAGATATATTCCCTGTAAGTAAAAACAAGTAAATAACTGTAGCCTCAACATTCCTCATTGAGGCCTCTGGGTGACAAACTATTGAGATCTGGCCTCACATCTTAAGAGTTCTTCTACAATAAGCCTATCCCAAATGGTTGACTCTAGTTTGTCTATATGTCATGGATGTGGTTTGTGGAACCACTGTGCCACGGACCGCGGAGAGCTTGGGGGAGCGAACACAAGACTGTTCACTAGAGCCTCTGATGGTGAGGTTAGACTTGGCTCCTGATGAACGCCAGGTGCCACTCCAGGATAGACCAACGAACACGCAGCAGCTGGACCCAGAAGGATAGACTGGGTGGAGTAGCAGGCAGAGATTGTATCAGAATGCATCTGACCAAGTTCGTATCCGAGTGCAGCAGGCAGGATTTGCACTTGAGTACAGCAAACAGGACATGTACTGATATGCAACCTTACACAACATAGACTCTAAATAGGAAAGTTGCTCAGGCACCTCCTCAGTGGGGAGCAAGCAATATATACATAATGTCCCACAGCCATTGGCTGGGGAGGAAATAACAAGTGCATACGCTGGCCCTTTAAGAGGGCAGGAGCGCACGCGCGCGTGCCCTAAGGACATGGCTAGAGGGCCGGCTGGAAGCATGCAGAGCATGGGGATGGGAAGAACTGTCTGCAGCATTAGTGAGTGAAGAGACACGCTGGAGACCCTGCCTGTCAGAGCAGGACTCCAGCGTGGTACTAACAGTCTACTACTATGGCCCGGAGAACGTGTGATATTTGATAGATGTTTTTGGATCGTACGTCAGAGTGGTCTGACCTACATAAACTTTTGGACAGCTGCAAATGAGAATATATACATTTTTAGTGCGGCAGTTAGAATAGAACCATGTGTTTAACTGATTTTTAATTGATTAGCAAATACCAAGATGGTAATACTTTTGTCTGAAAAAATGTATGGACAAATGGTACATCCACTAAATGGGTATGTGCCCACCAATCTAGAGCCCTTACCAAGTGATTGCACTGTACGTCTGAAATGGCTGGTGGATAGGGAGTCCTTTAGGTTTCTTGCTCTCTTAGCTGTAAGTTTAGGTTGTTTATTAATAAAGTGGGCAAGTTTTGGTTCCCTAAGTAAGATTCCCTAGTTCTGCAAAATTTGGTGTATGTCACCCCAATGGTTGTTAAAGGGAGTGACCAGTTCCAGACTATGATCGGCACTCTAAGAGCAGGTGATCGCTACATTGGGCTCTGCTGTCACCCCTTCTGAACATCTGCCCAATTAACATTGTCTGTCTGATTTTTGCGGACAGTAGCTGCAGGCTGCACTACCTCGCGCAGAGAGAGACTTGAAGAGTGTGATGCTGGTATAAAAAGCGATGATAACCCTTATCCATCAGTAGGTGCACCAAATCGTACACAGTTTTCCCACACACTCATAGGACAGGGGGGCAGTCAGGGTGTTGAATCCTGGTGTCCTTTCCTTCATAAACTCTAAACCTGTGGGTGTACCCTGAGGTACTCTCACAGTTTGTAGAGTTTGATTCCATACCTGGCCCTCTTGCTGAGCAGGTACTGACAGAATGTGAGCCTCCCCTTGAAATGAATTAGGGACTCAGCCACGCAGATGTCCCTTTGCGGCACGTACATTTCAGCACATTTTTGTTGTAGTGTTTGATGACTGGCCGAACTTTGAACAGACGGTCAAAGTTGGGATCACCTCGGGGAGATCACTGTGCATTATTGGTATAATGCAGGAATTTGTGGATGCACTCAAAACGTGTCTGGGCCATGACCATTCAGAACACTGGAGTGTTGTCACGCCTGCGGGTGCTCACCTGAGCTCCTCCACTTCTCAGAGTGACGCAGGCTTTGTCCCGCCCCTCGCCTGTGTTCTCAGGGGCCCGGCGAGTCGGCGGTTCGCGCATGTGCTGCCGCACTCCCTCTACCTCTAGTGCTGCTGGGAGATCTTAACCCGGTGGCTCCGCCTTGTCATGGCGGCGCCCACCGGGTATTTCAGCGCCACTTCTGAGCAGGTAAGCAGGTAAGGTGCCTGATTATCTGCTTGGATAGCGCCTGCGTTCCTGCGCCAGGCATCCTCGTTTGCCTTCAGGCCCCCGAGCTCTCTGGCTAGTCCGTGTGTCTCCTGTGTACCTCCTGCTGTTCCCTATCTCTGGTCCGTGTGTCTACTGTGTATATCCAGCTGTTCCCACCTCAAGCCTGTGTTCTATGTGAGTGCCTCATTCCATTCTGCTCTGTCTCTCTTGCAATGTCAAGCCCTCGCTGGCTCCTGGTTCATCAAATCCAATATTGCCAAAGTTCTGGCTTCTTCAGGATACCCATGTGAAGGATCAGGCCCCAAAACTGCATCATTTCAACTGCATCTACAGGAGACCAGTTAGAAAATGATGAATCGTGGTTTTGTGCCAAAATTTGATGAGCATATAAATTAGTTTAGCTCACAATAAGGTTAGCAAAATCCTCAGAGAAAAAGACTTTAAAAAGTCTTTCTGTGAGGCCTGTGGTGTCAAACTTGATTCCTGATTGCGCCACAAAATTAGGAATCAGTGGCTTATAATTTTTTTTTGGGGGGCGACATCCATACGGGGTCAGTAATGGGGGGTGCTGGTTCATTTTCTGTCCTGGGGCGTCTTCATGATGGTTCAGCAGGACCTGAGAAGGAACAGGAGGAGGACGAGGAGTCAGAGTCTGAAAAATAAAGAAAGGTGGGATCCTCTCGTTCACTATCAGTGTCGGAGGCAAGGAAAGCATATGCCTCCTCCACAGAATAGCATTTTTGGGATGAGCGGGACGACTTTTTTTTTTTTTTTAATGTATGTAGTGTTTGTGTCAGTAATTTATTCAGTTGTGTTTGTGAGGTAGTGCTTGGTGTAAACTTTTTTTTTTTAACCCCTAAAGCCCCAAGGGTGGTTTGCACGTTCATGACCGGGCCAATTTTTACAATTCTGACCACTGTCCCTTTATGAGGTTATAACTCTGAAACGCTTCCATGGATCCCGGTGATTCTGACATCGTTTTCTCGTGACATATTGTACTTCATGTTAGTGGTAAAATTTCATTCATATAACTTGCATTTTTTTCTGAAAAATCGGAAATTTGGCGAAAATGTTCAAAATTTCGCAATTTTCCAAATTTGAATTTTTATGCCCTTAAATCACAGAGATACGGCACACAAAAAACTTAATAAATAACATTTCCCACATATTTACTTTACATCAGCACAATTTTGGAAACAAAATTTTTTTTTGTTAGGAAGTTATAAGGGTTAAAAATTGACCAGCGATTTCTCATTTTTGCAACACCATTTTATTTTTACGGACCACATCACATTTGAAGCCACTTTGAGGAGTGTATATGATAGAAAATACCCAAAAGTGACACCATTCTAAAAACTGCACCCCTTAAAGTGCTCAAAACCACATTCAAGAAGTTTATTAACCCTTTAGGTGTGTCACAGGAATTTGTTGAATATTTAAAAAAGTGAACATTTAACTTTTTTTCTCAAAAAAAAAAACTTCAGGTTCAATTTTTTTTATTTTACCAAGCGTAACAGGAGAAATTGGACTGCAAATGTTATTGTGCAATTTGTCCTGAGTACGCTGATACCTGACATGTGGGGGGGAACCACTGTTTCGGCGCATGGCAGACCTCAGAAGGGAAGGAGCGCCGTTTGACTTTTTCAATGCAAAATTGGCTGGAATTCAGATCGGACGCCATGTCGCGTTTGGAGAGCCCCTGATGTACCTAAACAGTGGAAACCCCCCACAAGTGACCCCATTTTGGAAACTAGACCCCCCAAGGAACTTATCTAGATATGTGGTGAGAACTTTGAACCCACAAGGGCTTCACAGAAGTTTATAACGTACAGCGGTACAATTAAAAAATCATATTTTTTCCACAAAAATGATCTTTTCACCCCCAATTTTTATTTTTCCAAGGATAACAGGACCCTAAAAGTTATTGTGCAATTTGTCCTGAGTATGCTGATACCCCATATGTGGGTGTAAATGACTATTTGGGCGCATGGCAGAGCTCGGAAGGGAAGCAGCGCCATTTGACGTTTTTAGCTGGAATTGAGATCGGACACCATGTCCTGATTTGAAAACCCCTGATGTACCAAAACAGTGGAAACCCCCCACAAATGACACCATTTTGGAAACTAGACCCCCCAAGGAACTTCACGAAAACAGATTTGCAAAAATACTCTGCAGTAAAATATATGACAGTAATCAGCAAGTGCTGAATAACAAATACAGGGTATTTAGTCGATACATTTTTTTGCAAAAAAATGTATACCAAGCTGCTTTACCGCATCAAGGTAACCCGTATTGAAGCAGTCCCTATCTAATGTATTTAAAACCTGAACATCTGAACAGTGTCTAAAATGAACAGGATTCGGACAGGCGCTTCTTAGTATGGGCTTGTGGTGCAAGACAGCTCTTTTGTGCATGCCACACAAGAGAGTGGTGGGGTCTCTCAAACCATGCTAGGCAAGGAAAAAACGGATTAAAAACACATGTGACATGCACAATGTGAACAAGTCGGTAAGACAATGTTCACACCACCCACTAACTGAGACACAACACGAAAACAGATTTGCAAAAATACTCTGCAGTAAAATATATGACAGTAATCAGCAAGTGCTGGATAACAAATACAGGGTATTTAGCAGATACGCTTTTTTGCAAAAAAATGTATACCAAGCTGCTTCACCGCATCAAGGTAACCCGTATTGAAGCAGTCCCTATCTAATGTAGAGAGAGACCCCACACCTCTCTTGTGTGGCATGCACAAAAGAGCTGTCTTGCACCACAAGCCCATACTAAGAAGCGCCTGTCCGAATCCTGTTCATTTTAGACACTGTTAAATACATTGCCCGGACGTGAAATTAAAAAAAATCGTATTTTTTCCACAAACATGATCTTTTAGTCACCAATTTTTTAATTTTCCCAAGGGTACAAGGAGAAATTGCACCCCAAAAGTTGTTGTCCAATTTGTCCTGAGTACGCTGATACCCCGTATGTGGGAGAAAACTACTGTATGGGCACACGTCGGGGCTCGGAAGGGAAGTAGTGACGTTTTGGAATGCAGACTTTGATGGAATGGTCTGCGGGTGTCATGTTGCCTTTGGAGAGCCCCTGATGTACCTAAACAGTGGAAACCCCCACAAATGACCCCATTTTGGAAACTAGACCCCCTAAGGAACTTATCTAGATGTGTGGTGAGCACTTTGAACCCCCAAGGGCTTCACAGAAGTTTATAATGCCTAGCCATGAAAATAAAAAAAATCGTATTTTTTCCACAAACATGATCAATTAGTCTCCAATTTTTTTATTTTCCCAAGGGTAACAGGAGAAATTGGACCCTAAAAGTTGTTCAATTTGTCCTGAGTACCCTGATACCTCATATGTGGGAGAAAACTACTGTATGGGGAAACGTTGGGGCTCGGAAGGGAAGTAGTGACGTTTTGGATTGCAGACTTGGAATGGTCTGCGGGTGTCATGTGCGTTTGGAGAGCCCCTGATGTACCTAAACTATTGAAACTCCCAAGTGACCCCATTTTGGAAACTAGACCCCCCACGGAACTTATCTAGATGTGTGGTGAGCACTTTGAACCCCCAAGTGCTTCATAGAAGTTTATAACGCCTGGACGTGAAAATAAAAAAATCATTTTTTTCCACAAAAATGATATTTTTGCCCCCAATTTTTTATTTTCCTAAGGGTAACAGGAGAAATTGGACCCCAAAAGTTGTTTTGCAATTTGTCCTGAGTAGGCTGATACCCAATATGTGGGGGTAAAACACTTTGGGCGCATGGCAGAGCTTGGAAGGGAAGGACCACCATTTGACATTTTCAACGCAGAATTGGCTGGAATTGAGATCAGATGCCATGTTGCATTTGGAGAGCACCTGATGTGCCCAAACAGTGGAAACCCCCAATTCTAACTCCAACCCTAACCCCAACACACCCCTAACCCTAATCTCAGCCCTAACCCTAATGGGAAAATGGAAATAAATACTTTTTTTAATTTTATTATTTTTCCCTAACTAAGGGGGTGATAACGGGGGGGTTTGATTTACTATTTATGGCGGTTTTTATGTTTGGCAGCTGTCACATGCTAAAAGACGCTTTTTATTGTAAAAATAGTTTTTGCATCACCACATATTGAGAGCTATAATTTTTCCGTATTTTGACCCACCGAGTCATGTTAGGTCTTATTCTTTGCGGGACGAGTTGACGTTTTTATTGGTACCATTTTTGGGCAAGTGACATTTTTTGATCGCTTTTTATTCTGATTTTTGGGACGCAGAATGAACAAAAACCAGCGTTTCATGAATTTCTTTTGGGGGGGTGCGTTTACACCGTTCCGCGTGCGGTAAAATTGATAAAGCGATTTTATTCTTTGGGTCAGTACGGTTACAGCGATACCTCATTTAGGTTGTTTTTTATGTTTTGGCGGTTTTATGCAATGAAAACTATTTTATGTAAAAAATAATTATTTTTGTATCGCTTTATTCTGCGAGCTATAACTTTTTTATTTTTTTGCGGATGACGCTGTATGGTGGCTCGTTTTTTGCAGGACAAGCTGACGTTTTCAGTGGTACCATAGATATTTATATGTGTCTTTTTGATCGCACGTTATTCCACTTTTTGTTCGGTGGTATGATAATAAATCATTATTTTTTGCTTAGTTTTTTATTTTTATTTTTTAAGGGGTTCACTAAAGGAGTTAACTAATGGGACAGTTTTATAGGGCGGGTCGTTACGGACGCGACGATAGCAAATATGTGTACTTTTATTGTTTTTGTTTTTTTTATTTTCAAAAAATGAATTTATTGGGGAATATTTTTTTTTTTTACTAATTTATTTAGCGATTTTTTTAAAATTATTTTTTTTTTTAACTTTATTACATTGTCTATGACGTACTATCCCGTCCCTGGGAATTACGTCCCAGGGCACATGGACGGGATAGTACGTCTCATGGCAGAAAGGGGTTAAGAAAAAGATAAAAGAAAAATAGCAGCAATCGGGAAGAAAAAGAAGTCAGTGAAAAAAAGTGTAAAACAGCGGGCACGAGTGCTGATGAGTGAACTGCATCACTAATCAATGCTCGGCGGCTACTGGAAGTGCACACAAAGGTGGTGCAAAGGGGGTGAAAAAAAAGTGGAAAATAACGAGCACGAGTGCTGATCCATGAACTGCATCACTAATCAACACTTGGCCACACTGCTGGATGTGGGCACCAAGGTGGCGTAAAGGGGGAGTGGAGGGGTGTAAAAAGAGGGCAAGGGGGAAGGGGATTGGGGTCGATGAGAGGAGAGAGATCAGGCAGGAATCAAAAAAGTTAGTTGTCTTCTCTCTTTCTTCCTTCTCTCTTCCTTCTTCTGTGATGGGGAAAGAGGGGGATTGGTGTGGAGGAGAGATCAGGTAGGGATCTTCTCACAGATGTCTTGTCTGTTCTGTCTTCTTTCTTCTCTGTTCTTTCCTCTTTGGCAGCAGTGAGCAATTGTGGGGTCACAGGCTTATGTGGCACAAGGCCCATCACATCGCAGATTGGACAGTGCGACCACCCTGGCCAAATCCTCAGCTACTGTGAGAATGTGCAGGGTGGTCACAGACAGGTCACACCACTTCTATTCCCTGTGATTGGTGAGATCGACGATGACATCAATAGCACCAATCAGAGCTGGCCCTGGTGAAACTGGCATTGCCAGGCACCAGCCTAGGATTGGTGCTCTTGTAAGATGGGGCCAGGATGGTAGTCGCAGCCGAGGACACCGGGGTTTGGTGTCCTGACCTCTTCCCACAGAAAAACCATCAGCAGGGATTCCACTGCAGTGCGACCCAGCTCTTGCACACTTGGTTCCAGTGCTCAGGGTTGAAATAACGGACACAGATACCGGTTCTGATGCTAAATCAATGATTTTACTTTCTTCTTTAATGGTCCCGGACACATCAGTTACATTACAGTCCACACAGAATTCCTCCTGCACTTTCCCTTGCTTACTTTCGGTATCCTCATGCACATTCCGGCAGCCCTTACTTTGGGACTCTGAAAAATTGTCCTCTTTCCATATACCTTGACACTCCTATTGAGTATGGTTTGAGAAAGACCTAGGTATAGGTTGAAACGTAACCATGTAATACTCATGTTTGGAATCTGATCTCTGTTTGCGGCGTTTTTTCACTTTTCTTGATTTATTGAAAAAAAATAAATAAAAATCATAATAATTCCTTTAATGACTCTGATGCAAGTGACATTAAATTTTGAGTGCGACTGTCTACCCGTTGACTCATTCCGGGGTGGTAGCGCCCTTGGCGGTACCACAGCATCACTCCTGTTGGACCTAAAGATATAGGGGATCCCATTCATCCGCTTCGCCTCAGACTGGCAGGTTTCAGCCCTATTCAAGATCTACCTACATGGTGAATACTCTGCGCCCTGCACGACTCTTGGATCTATGCTGCTGTCATAGACTGCAATTTCCCTGGGTGCTCCGGTCTTATCACCCGTCTGACTGTTCCCGTGCTTTTCTGCAACAATTCATAGCTGCTATGGCATCCTGGGCTTAAAGCCCTTGTGGACTCGCCCCTCTGACTTATTCCTATGACCTACGCTTGCTTAACCCATAGCAGCTTCTCCTACAGTTAACCCATATGTGAACTACCTATCAACTATACCTAACAAGGCCCACTAGTATACCCCCATCTAGTGGCCCACAACAGAACTATGCTTACCCAGCCTAAGGAACTATACTAACAGTAAAACACACGAGCGCTTACTCAAAGCTAGATGGGGTTATGCACTTAGCAGCTAGTGCCAAAACAGGGATCGGTGTCAGCCCAAAACCCAGTATTTATTGGGGTATATAGCGCAGGCAAATTTTTTGTTTGTTATACATACTAACAGTGCCCTCCACTATTGAACCCAAAGAATGCACTGGCTTACCCTAATCTAAGGCTGGTTTCACATTAGCATCTGTTTGTGCAGCGTTTCATCCACAGCATTCAGCATGCGTCATGTTTCCCTATCTTTAACATGGTGTACGCTGGTGCATACGTTTGCATCAGTTCGCATGCGTCAGCGTACGCATGCATTGTTTTTCGGTGTGCGGCGGGGTCCGGCGAATGCATCATGTTGGATTTTTGGAAGCGGCAACATCCAGCAAATATGTGCAATCATGCACATGCAGATGAGTGCGTCAAATAAACGCATTAATGTCTATGGAAACGTACATGTACGTGCGTACGCATATGCGTTCTATACACATGCGTTTCTTTAATGAGTTGGTCCAGGAAGTGATTCATCTACCTGATAATTGAGAGCTGTATAAAAGGAAGTGTGGACACGGCAAGGCCATAACTCTCTGGACTTTGGATGATACCACAACACTGGCTATGTAAGTATACAAGCATAGAAAATGTCTGTCTCACTGCTTTTTTTTTTACTATTAATTTTTTTTCTGTTTCATTTTAGACGTGTCACTTGGCTTGGTACAGTGTTTGGCTCCTGTTGCTGCTTTCTGTCGTGGTGAGGACAAGACTGTCTATGTAAGTATAGAAGCTTTGGAAATGTCTGTCTCTCTGAATCCTTTTTGCTGTTCCTTGTAGACTGACTGATTCTCTGTGACGCAGTGGGTGTCTCTCCGGGTGCAGCGGTTTTCTCAATTTCATCTCCTGGTGCTGCTTTCTGTCGTGGTGAGGATAAGACTATCTATGTAAGTATAGAAGCTTTGGAAATGTCTGTCTCTCTGAATGCTTTTTCTGTTTCTTCTAGACTGGCTGATTCTCTGTGGCGCAGAGGGTGTCTCTCCTGGTGCAGTGGTTTTCTCCATTTCATCTCCCTGGTGCTGCTTTCTGTCGTGGTGAGGATAAGACTATCTATGTAAGTATAGAAGCTTTGGAAATGTCTGTCTCTCTGCATCCTTTTTCTGTTCCATGTAGACTGGCTGATTGTCTGTGGCGCAGTGGGTGTCTCTCCTGGTGCAGTGGTTTTCCTGTGGTCGTCTCCTGGTGCTTTGGTTGCTCCTGTTGCTGCCATCTGTCCCTGGCCTGTGCTGACTGCTGTGGTGTTGGACTACTGCCTGTAATGTAAGTATTGTTGTCCTTTTTTTGGGTCTACATTGTTTATTGGCTGCTGACTGTTCTTTAACCATGTCCTCAGTGAACAACAGACTTCTTCCCAGGGTGGACCAGACAAAGATTATGTAATCACCTTCGCTTTACTGATTGATATTGTAAGCAGCGGTGTCCACGCTGTGCAATGAGGCAGTGACTCAAGCCAGTTAACCAAAAAGTGTTTAATGTCCAAAAAACCACACACAGTGCACAACACGCTGTATCCTCCGGATCGCAACCGGGAAGCAACAAAACAGTCCTTGCCCAGGTATGCAAGGGGTGCCAAACCTTTTGGCTCAGCTTGGCCCTGTTGCCTCACACAGGGAACGCTCGGCAAGCTACTGCTCTGTGTCTGTGCAAGCCAGAACTGACACACCCAAAACTCTTTCTGCAGGGTTTCTTCCCTTCCTCCAATCTGTGGCCATAGGCCACTTATAAGACCTGGGCTGGAGGAAACGGGCCGGACCCCACTACCTTCCTGCAGTCTGTTTCAAAAATAAAAGCCCATACTGGGTTTCCCTGAACAAACTCCTTGGTCCAAATAACTTGACCAGGCTCAAACTTACTTTTATTCCGCCCCGTGAGTCACAGGCACAGTGCTGTGACCACAAGGCACTCCAGTGGATCTAATACGCTTCTGAGCGCATCCTGGGGGACACATAGCGACCCTCACATATGACTCCGGTCGCTGCCTGACAATATGTATTGACTGGCAATACTTCACATGTGTTAAATCATGTAATTTCTTTACAGGTACCTGGCAGTGATGAAGAGTAGGAGCAGTCCAGTGGAGAGGAATCTTCCCAGGGTCGTTGGGTTCATGTGTCTCAAGAGGAAAGATGGGGTGTAAGTATTTGTTTCATCAGAGTTGGAATACAATTTTTTCAGTTTTACTTAAAAAAAAATAAATTCTATTTTATCTATAGGTTTCACAACGGGAACAAGTCACACTGGATATAGATAACAAACAACTCATCCACCTAGTGCAAGACGATGTGGCGATTCGACGGCTCTGGGAAGAAGTGGCAACATTGCTACTGCCTGGTTGGGACCGTGTCATACCACGTGCAGAACTGATTTTGGTAAGTATTGCAATGTGGTCTGAAACAGCAGTGAACCTGTGAATGGATGTGCATTGTTTACTAATAATTTTTTTTTCCCCCTTCACAGCGAAGCGAATCAAAATCCGTTGGTCCTTGATGAAGGACCGCTTCAACAAGGACATGAGAGAGGAGCTTCGGGTTCAAAGTGGTTCTGCTGCAAGGTTCAGAAAATACAAATACCACCGGGACCTTGCCTTTCTGAGGCTTGCACTTGTTCAGCGAACGTAAGTATAGAATTTTTTTTTTTTCTTTTGACTAATGTTTAATTTTTTCCCCACACATAACCTGGAGCAGTACAACACAAACTTTATTTTTTCACTAACATTTTTCTCTTTTTTTTCACAGAACCAGGGGCAGCACCACAAAACCCGGAGCCTCCTTGGTTAAAGCGGCCCCTCATCTACCAGCCACTGAACAGACACAGTCCCAGTCATCGACCAGCGATAGAGCAACCTTGCAGGCTTCACAGGCTGGGGAAGAGGCAGCCGGTCCATCAGGTTTTCCCCTATCCCAGCCCTCTGCTTTTGCTAGGTCTTCTAGTCAGTGGCAGAGGGCCTGGGAGAGGTCAGGTATGCCTGAGTTTCTTCAATTAAGCTCGGTCTTCCAGGATGGTGTTAGGTTGATTGCTGACAGAGTGAAGAGTGGGTTCAAGGAAGTCAACAATCGCCTAGACCGCCTGGAAGCCGACCTTAATAGACCGGCGCAACTTTTTTTTCTGCAATTGAGCGGAGCGTGTTGGAAAACCATATGCCTCAACTCCAGCTGTCCGTCATGCAGGCTTGCCAGGTTGCTTACAGCCATGCATTACAGCAGCAGTCCCAATCCTACACTGAACAGGCCGGAGGATACTATCAGGAGCAAACGTACTATCCAGCTCCCACAGGACCGAACTTTCCGCCACCACCACCGCCTCCAGTTCACTGAGCGACCACGCTGCCATGTCCTTCAACCCTGCAGCCGGCACCATCTACCATGCTCCAGAGTACAGGAACCCTGCAGCCATCAGGATCTATGATACTGCCCATTCCACCACCCCTGCTCACTACAGCACTCCTGCTCACTACAGCTCCCCTGTCCAGTCCAGCACCCCTGCCCACTACAGTACCCCTAATGTGGCCCATTCCAGCACCCTGCCAGAGTACTGCTACAGAGCCCAGCACTCCCGCTCAGCCAAGAAAAGCAAAGTCCAAACAAAAAATCTTGGTCTCAGGACCAAAACCAGGAGCCAAAAAATTCTTCCCACCTTGAACTCACCACCTCCACCCTCATCTACCAATTTGTCACTACCTTCCTTTTTGTCTCTGTCTGTTCCCTTCTGATTTCACTTTGTCATCTATACCCAATGTCTTCACTCTCATCCCTGATCCAATAATTCAATTGGTTGCCCCTTCCCCTGTAACCGCATCCTCATCAACTATCACCCAGCTCCACACCCCCCATGGTCCTACCCATTACACCCTCACCTAAACCCAAAAGAAAAAATAAATCACCCCAACCTTAACCCCTTTATTTTTGTTAAAACGTTGTAAATAAAAGTTGTTATATTTTGTTACCACTATACCTTGTTTTTTCTTTATCTTTTTTGTGCTGCCGCCAACACAAACACTTGTTTTTTTAGGTAAAATATAACACAAACACACTTTTTTTTGGGAGGGAAGGTAGTTTATATTTAAATCAGGAAACATTAGGGGTAAATTATTGACACTGTAGTGTGGCCTATATATGTAGTAGTTCCTAAGGGGAAGCACGCAGTGTGGGGTGCAGCACGCAAGCATCCCATAAGCAAAGCATCACAGAAGCTAAGCATCAAGAAAACTGAGGTTATCCATGGCAGTTAATCAGGGCAGGAATCAGGTAACCCACACTTTGCTCTCCCTTTTAACCATGTGCTTTATTTCTATCCTGCTGTGCTCCCTTACCATCTACATTCACCACCCCATCCCCCCCTCCATCACCACTCATACACATCAGCCCCTCTATACTTCTCTCTCCCATGTACAGCTCCCATGCACTTCTCACCTTCCTGAGAAACCTCAGCCCATCTTGCCCAAACACATCGCAGAAAAAAACTACTTACAATTCCAACAACTATTTGCTCATTATCTTCCTACTCCTACTGATTTCAGGGGACATCTCCCCCAACCCTGGTCCACAATCCCCCAACCTCAACCCCTACCCTACCTCATATCGAAACCATAATAATCTTATTAATATTACTTGCACTCCCTCATCTCCATCTTTTAATTGTGCCCTCTGGAATCCACGATCTGTTTGTAACAAGCTTCCTTTCCTGCACAACTACTTTCTGAACAACTCTCTTAATCTGTTGGCCCTCACTGAAACCTGGATTCAGGATTCTGACACTGTCTCTCTTGCTGCCATTTCCTATGGTGGCTTACAATTCTCTCATTCCCCGAGACCCACAAACAGACATGGTGCTGGAGTCGGCATACTCCTTTCCCCACAATGCACTTTCCAGGTCATCCCCCAGTTCTATCACTCATATTCCCTTCTTTTGAGGTCCACACCATCAGGCTCTTCCGTCCCCTCTCCCTCAGAGTAGCGGTCATATACCGGCCCCCAAGCTCACCCACCCACTTCCTTGACCATTTCTCGGCCTGGCTACCACACTTCATGTCCTCAGAACTACCAATTCATGGTTTACCATGTTATATGTATTCTACCAGGCAGGGCTGTGGAGTCGGTAAGCCAAACCTGCGACTCCGACTCTGACTCCTCAGTTTCCCTTACACCGACTCCAACTCCGACTCCACGACTCCCACATATATTGCTTATATTTAAGTGAAAAATTTATTGTAGTACAATGTGAACATCAGACATTTAATCATTTCTATGATCCAATAATCAAGATATTTAGATAGAACATAATATCTATTTATTGGAATACAACTTTAGAACACAAAAAACTGTAATAAATTGTAAATATGTAATACACTGTATACATGTACATGTATACGGTACAGACCAAAGTTTGGACACACCTTCTCATTCAAAGAGTTTTCTTTATTTTCATGACTATGAAAATTGTAGATTCATTCTGAAGGCATCAAAACAATGAATTAACACATGTGGATTATATAATTAAAGTGTGAAACAACTGAAAATATGTCTTATATTCTAGATTCTTCAAAGTAGCTACCTTTTGCTTTTATTACTGCTTTGCACACTCTTGGCATTCTCTTGATGAGCTTCAAGTGGTAGTCACCAGAAATGGTCTTCCAACAGTCTTGAAGGAGTTCCCAGAGATGCTTAGCACTTGTTGGCCCTTTTGCCTTCACTCTGCGGTCCAGCTCACCCCAAACCATCTCGATTGGGTTCAGGTCTGGTGACTGTGGAGGCCAGGTCATCTGGCGTAGCACCCCATCACCCTCCTTCTTGGTCAAATAGCCCTTACACAGCCTGGAGGTGTGTTTGAGGCCATTGTCCTGTTGAAAAATAAATGATGGTCCAACTAAACACAAACCGGATGGAATAGCATGCCGCTGCAAGATGCTGTGGTAGCCATGCTGGTTCAGTATGCCTTCAATTTTGAATAAATCCCCAACAGTGTCACCAGCAAAGCACCCCCACACCATCACACCTCCTCCTCCATGCTTCACGGTGGGAACCAGGCATGTAGAGTCCATCCGTTCACCTTTTCTGCGTCGCACAAAGACATGGTGGTTGGAACCAAAGATCTCAAATTTGGACTCATCCGACCAAAGCACAGATTTCCACTGGTCTAATGTCCATCCCTTGTGTTCTCTAGCCCAAACAAGTCTCTTCTGCTTGTGGCCTGTCCTTAGCAGTGGTTTCCTAGCAGCTATTTTACCATGAAGGCCTGCTGCACAAAGACTCCTCTTAACAGTTGTAGAGATGTGTCTGCTGCTAGAACTCTGTGTGGCATTGACCTGGTCTCTATTCTGAGCTGCTGTTAACCTGCGATTTCTGAGGCTGGTGACTGTGATGAACTTATCCTCCGCAGCAGAGGTGACTCTTGGTCTTCCTTTCCTGGGGCGGTCCTCATGTGAACCAGTTTCTTTGTAGCGCGTGATGGTTTTTGCCAATGCACTTCGGGACACTTTCAAAGTTTTCCCAATTTTTCGGACTGACTAACCTTCATTTCTTAAAGTAATGATGGCCACTGGTTTTTCTTTACTCAGCTGCTTTTTTCTTGCCATAATACATATTCTAACAGTCTATTCAGTAGGACTATCACCTGTGTATCCACCAGACTTCTGCACAACACAACTGATGGTCCCAACCTCATTTATAAGTCAAGAAATCCCACTTATTAAACCTGACAGGGCACACCTGTGAAATGAAAACCATTTCCGGTGACTACCTCTTGAAGCTCATCAAGAGAATGCCAAGAGTGTGCAAAGCAGAAATCAAAGCAAAAGGTGGCTACTTTGAAGAACCTAGAATATAAGACATACAGTATTTTCAGTTGTTTCACACTTTTTTGTTAATTATATAATTTCACATGTGTTAATTTATAGTTTTGATGCCTTCAGAGTGAATCTACAATTTTCATAGTCATGAAAATAAAGAAAACGCATTGATTGAGAAGGTGTGTCCAAACTTTTGGTCTGTACTGTGTGTGTGTGTATATATATATATATATATATATATATACATACACACACACACACACACATACACACACACACTATGACTTATCTCGGCAAAGATAAAGCCTAGATCCTCAGGCTACATTCACACTATGGGCGTAGCCAGGATCAAACCTGGGGGGGGGGGGCAGAATCTCATACTGTTCCGCAGAATTTCATACTGCACACCTCAGCTGCTGCAGAACCTCATACTTTACACCCCTACACTTGAAAATAAAGCCTGCACCTTAAGAAGATGTGGTGATGAATGCAGTCTATTTATTCCAACTATCAGTTGATGTTGATGTTACTGAAGACGAGCAACGCCTGTCTTGGGCGTCCTTTTGGGCAGCTATGAGGTGTACCTGACTGGTGCTAAAAAAAAAGGAGTGTTAGTCTGTGTGCTATCCGGCTTTCATTCTTTTTGGTACAGATATGATATGGATAGACAGATATGGATAAATGGATATATAGATAGATAGAGCAGATTTCTAATCTGCTTTTGCTATTGAAAACATTATCTATGAGCTCAAAAACCTTTCAGGTGATGCGGTTTTTTAAAAAGCTGATCTGCTTTTGCACCTGAAAAACGTATCCTCAAAAAACGCAGGAAAAACGCTGTGTGTGAATGTAGCCTTAGATCAGGAATAGAACAGTCATTTATAGGACATTTCATAACTTTCCCAAATTCCTATGAAAAAATATTCAGCATATTCTGCATTGAACTACTGTACCCAATTTATTATATACTTTAGGAGTCGGAGTCGGTCCATTTTATACCGACTCCAACTCCGACTCCACCAAAATGAGCACCGACTCCGACTCCTCGACTCCGACTCCACAGCCCTGCTATTAATTGGCCTCCCCATTACTCGACTATCCCCTCTTCAGTCCATACTTAATGCAGCAGCCAGGGTCATCTATCTGGCTAATCGGTACTCGGACACGTCTGCTCTTAGCCAGTCCTTACATTGGCTGCGCATTCATTATAGGATCCAATTCAAAGTACTTGTTCTCATCCACAAAGCTCTCCACAGTGCAGCACCCCCTACATCTCCTCCATCATTTCTATCGGCCTAACCGACCGCTGCGCTGTGCAAACGACTTTGGACTAACCTCTGCACTAATCCGTACCTCCCACTCCCGACTCCAAGACTTCTCCCGCGCTGCGCAAACCCTCTGGAATGCTCTACCCCAAGAAATTAGGACTATCCACAATTTGCAGAGTTTCAGGTGCTCCCTCAAAACACATCTGTTCAGAGCAGCCTATCACGCTCACTAATCAAAGTCATTCTATGTGTAAGTGTGCATGTGTAGCCCATTCACTATCTCCATCCATCCCTCACTCCCTCAAGATGGCTGGACCATCATTGTAAATACACCATTGTAAATACACAACTGTACTTTGTATCTCCTCCCACCTCATTGTAGGTTGTAAGCTCTCATGAGCAGGGTCGTCTTATTTTGCTTTAATTATTGTATTGTTAACGTTGTTACTTATGACTTGTTAGCGAGGCGCTAGGCAAGGGGTTTTCCCGGAGTGGACCCTCTGGACTGTGGCACCGAGGGGCCCAGGACAACCAACCTGGTGGGACCGACCCCTATACAGGGAGCGTTAGGCGCAGGCCCAGGGGTTCGAATACCACGACAGCCGGAACCAAGATGGACGGCTCGGACTGGACTGGAGCCGAGGACCTGGTCCAACGGGCACAGGAAGGACGTAGGCCTCAGAGGAAGACAGGAGTAGGATAGCAGGAGGCTGAGACACTTGTCAACAGGACCGGAGCAGGACTGCAGGAATCAGACACGGGTAGGCACGGGAAGGCAGGACCGGAGTAGGACTGCTGGAACAGGTACGGGTAGGCACAGGTAGGCAGGACCGGAGTAGGACTGCAGGAACAGGCACAGATAGGCACGGGTAGGCAGGGCCGGAGTAGGACTGCAGGAACAGGCACGGATAGGCACGGGTAGGCAGGACCGGAGTAGGACTGCAGGAACAGGCATGGATAGGCACGGGTAGGCAGGAACACACACACAGGGTCGGAGTAGAACTGAAAGAAAGCACAGGAGGTGAGAGCAGGAGCCGTGCACAGGCAAGGCACAGGAGCCTAAGGCTGAAAACACAACAACGATCAGGCGCCTCCACTAAGGGAGGGCGGCCTGATATACAGTTGTGGCCAAAAGTATTGACACCCCTGCAATTCTGTCAGATAATACTCAGTTTCTTCCTGAAAATGATTGCAAACACAAATTCTTTGGTATTATTTTCTTCATTTAATTTGTCTTAAATGAAAAAACACAAAAAGCCAAATTGGATATAATTCCACACCAAACATAAAAAAGAGGGTGGACAAAAGTATTGCACTGTTCGAAAAATCATGTGATGCTTCTCTAATTTGTGTAATTAACAGCACCTGTAACTTACCTGTGGAACCTAAGAGATGTTGGCAATAACTAAATCACACTTGCAGCCAGTTGACATGGATTAATGTTGACTCAACCTCTGTCCTGTGTCCTTGTGTGTACCACATTGAGCATGGAGAAAAGAAAGAAGACCAAAGAACTGTCTGAGGACTTGAGAAACCAAATTGTGAGGAAGCATGAGCAATCTCAAGGCTACAAGTCCATCTCCAAAGACCTGAATGTTCCTGTGTCTACCGTGCACAGTGTCATCAAGAAGTTTAAAGCCCATGGCACTGTGGCTAACCTCCCAAGATGTGGACGGAAAAGAAAAATTGACAAGAGATTTCAACGCAAGATTGTGCGGATGTTGGATAAAGAACCTCGACTAACATCCAAAAAAGTTCAAGCTGCCCTGCAGTCCGAGGGTACAACAGTGTCAACCTGTACTATCCGTCGGCATTTGAATGAAAAGGGACTGTATGGTAGGAGACCCAGGAAGACCCCACTTCTTACCCCGAGACATAAAAAAAGCCAGGCTGGAGTTTGCCAAAACTTACCTGAAAAAGCCTAAAACGTTTTGGAAGAGTGTTCTCTGGTCAGATGAGACAAAAGTAGAGCTTTTTGGGCAAAGGCATCAAGATAGAGTTTACAGGAGAAAAAAAAAGGCATTCAAAGAAAAGAACACGGTCCCTACAGTAAAACAAGGCGGAGGTTCCCTGATGTTTTGGGGTTGCTTTGCTGCCTCTGGCACTGGACTGTTTGACTGTGTGCATGGCATTATGAAGTCTGAAGACTACCAACAAATTTTGCAGCATAATGTAGGGCCCAGTGTGAGATAGCTGGGTCTCCCTCAGAGGTCATGGGTCTTCCAGCAGGACAATGACCCGAAACACACTTCAAAAAGCACTAGAAAATGATTTGAGAGAAAGCACTGGATACTTCTAAGGTGGCCAGCAATGAGTTCAGACCTGAATCCCATAGAACACCTGTGGAGAGATCTAAAAATGGCAGTTTGGAGAATGCACCCTTCAAATATCAGGGACCTGGATCAGTTTGCCAAAGAAGAATGGTCTAAAATTCCAGCAGAGCATTGTAAGAAACTCATTGATGGTTACCGGAAGTGGTTGGTCGCAGTTATTTTGGCTAAAGGTTGTGCAACCAAGTATTAGGCTGAGGGTGCCAATACTTTTGTCTGGCCCATTTTTGGAGTTTTGTGTGAAATGATCAATGTTTTGCTTTTTGCTTCATTGTCTTTTGTGTTTTTTCATTTAAGACAAACTAAATGAAGATAATACCAAAGAATTTGTGTTTGCAATCATTTTCAGGAAGAAACTGAGTATTATCTGACAGAATTGCAGGGGTGTCAATACTTTTGGCCACAACTGTAGGCGAGGATCTGCCCCCCATTGGTCCGGTGGTGCTACCGGGTCAGGGCACCGCCGGAGTATAAGATCAGGCGGGGAGAGCCGGCCGCGGCCTATGGCCCATGCGCAGGAGTCGCAGCGACGTCACAGACCGCGGCCCGGTCAGAGGACGCCGCTGCCGGCGATGGAGGGGGAGAGTCTGCGGTGCAGGCATGTAAGTAGGAGAGCGTGTGACGGGGACCGTGGAAGGGTGCGCAACAGGGCCGTGGCATGGCGCGCGGTGAGGGCCGTGGCAGTACCCTCCCCCTTAAGCCGTCCCCCACTGCGATTGGCAAAAAATCTCCTGAGAATGCAGGGAGCATTGATGTTCTCCTGAGGCTCCCAGGATCTTTCCTCAGGACCAAAACCACTCCAGTCAATCAGGAAAAAGGTTCTCCCTCTGACTCTTTTTATGGCAAGAATATCTCTTACCTCGAAGGTGTTGTCGGAGCCCACCGGCCGAGGAGCAGGAAAGAGTGAGGGATGGAACTGATTTAGTACCACGGGTTTCAGGAGAGAGAAGTGGAAGGTGTTTGGGATACGGAGCAAAGCAGGCAACCTCAACTTGTAGGCGACTTCACTGACACGTTCCAGGATCTCAAAAGGACCGATGTAGCGGGGACCCAGCTTGTAAGAGGGTAACTTTAACAGGATATACTTGGACGAGAGCCAGACTTTATCCCCCGATGTGAAACGGCGGAGGATCTAACCTCTTGTCCGCATGATTCTTCATCCGCTCTCTGGCCCTCGAGTGCCGTGGTGGTCTCGGACCAGATTTCAGAAAATTCTTGGGACAAGGAGTTGGCTGCAGGTACGTCGGAGGCCGGAGCTACAGGGAGAGGTATGTTGGGATGTCTGCCAAACACCACGAAGAACGGCGACTTGGTAGAGGATTCGCCGGCATGATTGTTGTAGGCGAAATCCGCCCAGGGCAGCAGGTCAACCCAGTCGTCCTGATGGGCGTTGGAGAAGTGACGAAGATATCCCGTCAACGTCTGGTTAGTTCGCTCTACTTGTCCGTTGGACTGCGGGTGGTAGGCGGATGAGAAATCCAGGGATATATCCTGGAGTCTGCAAAGGGCTCTCCAAAACTTGGAAGTAAACTGGATTCCATGGTCAGATATTATACGCTGCGGTAGCCCGTGAAGCCTAAAAATCTGATGGATGAAGATCTTGGCTAATCCGGGCGCAGAGGGGAGGCCGCTCAGGGGACTAAAATGTGCCATTTTGGAAAACCGGTCCACCACTACTAGAATCACCGTACAACCGGAAGAGCGGGGCAAATCGGTGATAAAGTCCATGGCAATACAATATTCTCCCAAGGTGACGTAGGAGCCGGCAGAGGGAGCAGCAGACCAAACGGAGACCGACGAGGTATTTTATTCCTAGCGCAGGAGGGACAGGAGGCAACGAAGTCTGCCACCTCTTGGCGGAGAGTTGGCCACCAATAGTGCCGAGATATGAGGGCAAGAGTCTTCTGAATTCCGGCATGGCCTGCCAATTTGGAGGAATGCCCCCAAAGCAGAACTCTTCTTTTGGCACTCTCTGGCACGAGAGTCTTGCCTGGGGGTGGAGGAAGCAAACTCAGCGGTGCCACGGTGATAATCTTCGTGGGCTCCCCTACCTCGGACGGTTGGAAGACTCTGGATAGGGCATCAGCTTTGGTGTTTCTGTCCCCAGGGCGAAAATGGAGCTCAAAATCGAAGCGAGCGAAAACAAGGACCACCGGGCCTTCCGAGGGTTAAGTCTCTGGGCAGACTGAAGGTAGGCCAGGTTCTTGTGGTCCGAGTAGATAACAAACGGGTGGACAGCTCCCTCCAGGAAATGACGCCACTCCTCCAATGCCAACTTGATGGCCAAGAGTTCACGGTCGCCAATCGAGTAATTGCACTCGGATGAGGAGAAGGCTTTGGAGAAGAATCCACAAGGGCGTAGGTGACCAGAGGCGGTTTTCTGAGATAATACAGCCCCAGCACCTGTCGAGGATGCGTCCACCTCCAGCACGAAGGGTTTGCTGCTCTCAGGACGGGACAACATAGGAGCTGTGGAAAATGCCCGTTTCAGTGACTGGAAGGTCTCTTCAGCCTCTGGTGTCCAGGAGTTTGAACTCATCCCCTTCCGGGTAAGGGAGGAGATCGGCTTGGTAAGTGACGAGAAGTGCGAAATAAACTGCCTGTAATATTTAGCGAATCCGAGAAAACGTTGGATAGCTCTTATACTGACGGGGCGGGGCCATTTGAGAATGGCGGACAGTTTCTCTGGATCCATCTGCAGCCCGGCATCGGAGATGATGTAGCCCAGAAATGGTAGCGAGGTTTGCTCGAACAGGCATTTCTCCATCTTGGCGTACAAATGTTTCTCCTGAAGACGCTGAAGCACCAAGCGGACAGTCTTCCTATGAGACAGAAGATCTGGGGAGAAGACAAGGATGTCATCCAAGTACACTACTACACAGAAGTACAAAAGGTCCCGGAAGATCTCGTTGACGAACTCCTGAAACACAGCCGGAGCATTGCACAGACCAAAGTGCATAACCAGATACTCATAGTGACCGTCACGAATGTTAAAAGCAGTCTTCCATTCATCGTCGGCACGGATGCGGATAAGATTGTATGCTCCCCTGAGATCCAACTTGGAGAAGATCCGTGCTCCTCTGAGGCGATCAAACAACTCTGGGATGAGTGGAAGAGGGTACCGGTTCTTGATAGTGATGTTGTTTAAGCTCCTACAGTCAATGCAAGGGCGCAGCGAACCGTCTTTTTTCTTAACGAAGAAGAAACCGGCTCCTGCGGGGGAGGAAGACTTCCGTATGAATCCCTTTGCAAGGTTCTCCTGGACGTACTCAGACATGGCTGCGGTTTCTGCGGGAGACAATGGATAAATCCTACCCCTAGGAGGGGTGGAACCGGGGATTAACTCGATTGGACAGTCGAAAGGCCGGTACGGGGGAAGGATCTCTGCCTCCTTCTTGTCAAAGACATCTGCATAGGACTAATAGGCCGAAGGATGCCCCGAGAGCTCCAGAGGTGGACGTGCGGTAACAGCTGGACGAATAGCGTTCAGACACCGGCCTTGACACGAGTGTCCCCAGCGCAATACCTCCCTGGAAGACCAGTCGAGGACTGGCTGATGAGTCCATAGCCACGGGAGACCAAGAAGAATGGCGTGGGACAACGCGGGCAGCACAAAGAAAGCCACTCTCTCCCGGTGGAGAGCGCCGACTTGCAACACAACCTCCTCGGTGACCATGGTGATGGGTTCCAGTAAGGGTTTGCCGTCAACTGAAGCAATTAATCGGGGGGTTCTTCAGGGTAACCACGGGAATCCGGTACTTTTCAACCTCTTCACGACATGACTTGTGTTTTGAAACTGTTAAACTGTAAAGCGCTGCGGAATATGTTGGCACTATATAAAGATTATTATTATTAATTATTACATGTACATGTTAACATCACAGGTACATTTAAACATAAAAGGTATGTAATATTTGATCTTACAGGTACATAACAGGTACAGAACATAACAGGTACATTTAACTTAGCGGCTTAAATCAATTCATCTTGCCAGGCCACACGTCCATTATATGAAACAAAGTAAGCGGCAAACTTATCCCTCATCTGGGCAACTTCAACAGTGGTTCACAGAGGGTGAAATTGGTAGTCATGCAAAGTAACAGGTTCCTCTGGTTGTAAGCTTGTTCGCTCTTTAACCATTATGTAGTTGTGCAGAAGAACACATGCTTTCACGACCTCATCAATAGTGTCAATTTTTAGGTTAGTAGATGTGCACAAAATGTGCCATTTCGATAACAGAAATCCAAATGCACACTCCACGGTTCTTCATGCCCTTGTCAGTCTGTAGTTGAAAATTTTTTTGGTGTGATTTAAGTTTCTACTAGAGTATGGTTTAATGAGGTTGGCACACATTTGGAACGCCTCATCCCCAACAACAAAAGGCATTGGCGGTCCATCAGTGTTGGGCAGAAGTCGTAGCGGCGGAAAATTAAAATCATTCCCATACAGACGTTGGCCCATGTCTGAGTTTTTGACGTCTGTGAGTCATTGCCTCGTCCGAAAGAGCCAATGTCCACGGCAACGAATTTACAATCGGCATCCGCAATAGCCATTAGAACTATGGAAAAATATTTTTTATAATTGAAGTACTCTGTTCCACTTCCAGCCCCCCACAGCCCCCACACAATTAGGAAAATTGCAAATGTCCTGGAATTTGGAAGCATTTTCAATCCAGAGTTTACTTGTGGGTTGGGGGATGAATTCTTGCCGCAGAATGCCAACTAAAGCACGACAAGTGTCTACAATAATCCCAGAAAGGGTGGATACCCCAATCCGGAATTGGAAATGTAACTAGGACAATGTCTCTCCAGTAGCCAGGAATCTGCGGAAAAGAAAATGAAAAACAAAAATCAGTACACTGGTTAGGGATAGGGTAGGGTAGGGTTAGGGTTCAACACTACGTACCTCAGGGTGACCAAGAGACGTTCCTCAGCAGGAACTGCTCGCCAGAGCTGTGTGTCCTGCCTGGCAATGGATCCTTGGACACGTAGCAGCAACTCATGGAAGCTCTGTTGCGACATCCTCGTGTAGTCAGAAAACTTCTCCGGGTTTTGCTGCAGCTCGGTGTACAAGGAGTGGTAGGCGCCACTGCTCTCTCTACATTCAAGAATGGGGTGTTGCCAATAGCGACGACGACGTCTTCTCAGTCTTTCTCTTCTTCTGTGTACTTGACAAGCAAAAGCAAAGGCAATAGCCAACTTCAATTGTAAATCCAGATCTTCTAGGAAGCAGTCCAGGTCAAGATCCATCTTGCAGTTAGATACAGCAGCCAAAGATGAGTATTTCCTCTGTGCAGTTTGTCTATATATATAGAAATCCCATGGGTGTCTGATGTCAAGAAAAAGCTACAGGAAAAAATTGGAAATTTCTAGCGCATGCGCATAAAAAAACGCATACACACGCATGTAATCGCTGTTTTTTTCCCGTCATGCATAAGATGATGCGGATAAAAAAACGCTGCGTAAACATGTGTTTGCATGCGTTTTTGCATGCGTTTGGGAATGCGGATGATATGCTGCGGACTCAACCGCAATTGTGAACCTAGCCTAAGCATTAATATACGGCATATAATATAATACAATACATCATGGTAACACATAATGTGGCAGTACCAATGAACAGAAGGTAATACACCATAGTGTAGCAGTACCAAAACATCATAAGATCTGTACATTATTTACAATACACATTACTATTACAACTCCTTAAAGGGGAGGTGGCATTAAAGGGATATTCTGCTCAATCCCTTACACTCTTACAGATCCTTTTTTAGGCAGGTCACCACGGCTGTACCCTGTGATTGGCGCGATTGATGTAATCATTGATCGTGCCAATCAGAGCGGGTCCACCCCATGCATGACGTTACCCGGCACCATTCTATGATCAGTGCTCTCAGGTCGCCGATCATAGGCTGGGCCATCAGTGTTTCAGGCAATCTGATTGCCTCAAACACTGAGGAATGCTGCGATTGGCTATTCAGAATTGAGCAGCCAATCACAGAGATCGTAGTTGCAGAGGGCCAGGTACACCTCCCCATGATGAAGACACCATCTACCCAGAGGTAAGATGGCGCCCAAATTTTAATGCGATTACCGAGTCTTCAGACGCAGTGTCGCATTAAAAAAATGCAGTAATAATCCATCCTTGGTCAATAAGGCCCAGGGCACAGAGACAGATTATTATGTCTAATGTTAGAAAGGGGTTAAACTTTGCATAAAAAAATCGCAGCACAAATGCAACGTGTGAATATATCCTAGGTGCTCTTTTCCTACGAAACCCAGCATGTGGCTGAGATTTGCAATAGGAAAAAGATGGCAGCCACAAGGCTTTATAGCTGGCCCCTGCTTGCCATGGTAACCAATCGGCCCCCAGCAATTGTGTCATGGGGAAAGGGGGCAGGAGTTAGTGCACAAGCACACCGGCAATCATCCCATTCACAGGACAGCGGTCAGTGATGCCGCCAATGTAACACAGACATGATCTACCAAGTATGAGGCGGACTCAGCCCTCTTCGAGCTGTGGTGAAAATGTCACTGGTTGCTAAGGGGTTAAAGGCTGCCTTATCCCTTCAAGAAGGGTTTAAAGAGAGTTTTCTAGGATAAACCTTTAGGCTAAGTTCACACGTAGCGGAACTCTCGCGGAAATTACCGCAAGAATTCCGGAATTCCATTCTGCGGGAAAATCGCATTTTAAATTCCCGCGATTTTCCCGCAGAAAAACTAGCATTTTGCAAGCGTAATTAGCTTGCAGAATTGCTAGCGTTTTCCAAGCGATCTGTAGCATCACTTGGAGAACTGATTGACAGGTTGGTCACACTCGTCAAACAGTGTTTGACAAGTGTGACCAACTTTTTACTACTGAGGCTGCCTATGCAGCATCAGTAGTAAAAGATAAAATGTAAAAAATAAAAAATGGTGTTATTCTTACCCTCCGACGTCCCGTGCAGCCTTCTCGCCTCTCTCCACGCTCTTGTTCCCAGTAATCCTTTGCGAAAATGCCCGCGATGACGTTCGTTCTCGCGGGATCGCGACATCTCGCGGTCATTCGCGATGACGTCGCGCGAATGACCGCGAGACTTCGCGATCCCGCGAGAATGGACGTCATCGCGGGCATTTTCGCAAAGGGTTACTGGGAACGGGAGCGTGGAGAGAGGCGGGAAGGCTGCGCGGGACGTCGGAAGGTGAGAATAACAATATTTTTTATTTTAAATTCTATTTTTTACAGGGATATGGTACCCAAAGCCCGGAGGACAGTCTCCTCTCCTCCGGACCGTGGGTACCATCCGCAAATGTTCTGCTTACTTTCCGCATGGAGGGCACAGCCACATGCGGGAAGTAAGCGGAACAATGCATTCCTATGGGTGCGGGATCGCTGCGATTCCGCAAATTAATGAGAATGCTGCGTTTTTTACCGCGGAATCCCATAGGATTGCATGGGATGCTTATTTTTCGCAGCAAAATTGCGCTGTTAAGGCTAATTTCACACTTGCTTTTTTTTTTGCAGCGCGTTTTTCCCGCAAAAAAACGCATTGAAAAAACGCATACAAAAGCATACAACTGCTGCGTTTTTTTCAAGCATTTTTATGAGCATGCATGAAAAAAACGCAGCGTTTTTATGCGTTTTTAGTGCGTTTTTACCGCGTTTGCGTTTTTTCCAAACATTAGGTGGCCCCTCACACTAACCCAAACCATGACTTTACTAACCCTGACCCTGACCCTAACCCTTAACCAAACCATACTTAACCCTAACCCAAACCCTAACCCTGACCCTAAACCTAACCCTGACCCTTAACCAAACCATACTTAACCCTAACCCAAACCCTAACCCTGACCCTAAACCTAACCCTGACCCTTAACCAAACCATACTTAACCCTAACCCAAACCCTAACCCTGACCCTAACCCCCCTTAACTAACCCTAACTCTAACCCAAACCCCTAAATTCCATGGTTAACAAAAAAAACGCATGTGCAAAAAAACGCATACATAAGCATGCCAATGCGCACATATGCGCACCCATAGACTTATAATGGGTGTCTTGCTGTAAAAAAACGCATTGCGCGCGCATGCGTTTTTTTGAGGCAAGTCGGACGCCCAAAAAATGCAACAGGATGCATTTTGTGCGCCCGAGCGCATACCGCAAAAAAACGCATGCGCGGAAAAACGCGTACAAACGCATGTGTATGCGCACATAAGCGCATCCCATGCAAAGTATAGGGGAAAAAAACGCAAGTGTGAAACCAGCCTAAAACCGCCGCGGAAACGCGAAAAAAACGCCACGTGTGAACTCAGCCTTATGGTAAGGGCTTGTTTAAAATAACAAATACACCCTCCCCCGGTCCAGCTCCCCATTGCTGCAACAGTGGCATCACAACTACCAAGCAAATGCCCACTGCAGCCAATCACTAAGCTCAGCAGCTGGTACCAGCTGCACAGTCCCTGAGCTCAGTGATTGGCTGCAGTGGTCACCACTAAACACTGCCATGCGACATTAGGAGGCTGAATCCCAGCTGTGTCTGGCACACACGTGTACCCTGGAAACCCCCATGGGTTTTAGCTCTCAGCAGGGCAGTACTTCTCCGTACCTACAGGGCTGACTTCTCATACTGCAGCTGTTACTGAATAACAGAAAATCATACAACTTTTTCCATACGGTACACTTTTTTTCCAACCAACAAAATGGCCGCGGGATCACTGTGCGGCGACACATCACGCAGCGATCGGCGGAAGCAGAGGAGCCTCTAGTGTTGCTGGAGCTCAGCCGTTGTGTTCTAGCAGTTTCTAAGGCAGTGCTTACGTCATCAGTGCGTGCCCGAGAGCGGTCAGCTTTTTACCCGGAGAACACGGCAGCTTAACGTTAGTGCGTCGTCAGGACTGCCGTGGTTGACCGCTCCCTGGTCGGAGGGTGTACTGAGAGCCCGCATCACGGTGCAGACCCGCTAGCTGCTGACCGGCTCCCACAGTTCCCGGAGGTGACGTCGCAGTGACGCCGTGGTATGAGGAAGCGCTCTTAGTGCGGCCTGAGTTTCGCCAGCACCGCCCGAGAGCCGGTGAGGACCGTCACACATGTACAGCAGCTGAGCCCCGGACCGCCAGGCTCCATCTCCCGCCTCGTCCATAGCGCTGTGTGTGCGGCTCTTCTGCATTCTCGCTCTACAGTCCTACAGACGCCATGGCGGACCCCCCGACTTCTTCCACCTCCTCTGACTGCCCCGACTCCCCTCGGATCATTAAAGTGACCGTAAAGACCCCTAAGGAGAAGGAAGAGTTCGCTGTCCCGGAGACCAGCAGTGTCCGAGAGGTAAGCGAGCAGTGATGGTGGATCTGATGTCTGCCCTGGTTGGATCAGTGATTGTGGATCTGACCTAGTTTTGGTTGGATCAATGATAGCGGATCCGACCTGCGGTTGGTTGGACGGGTGACGGCGGATCCGACCTGCGGTTGGTTGGACCGGTGACGGCGGATCCGACCTGCGGTTGGTTGGACCGGTGACGGCGGATCCGACCTGCGGTTGGTTGGACCGGTGACGGCGGATCCGACCTGCGGTTGGTTGGACCGGTGACGGCGGATCCGACCTGCGGTTGGTTGGACCGGTGACGGCGGATCCGACCTGCGGTTGGTTGGACCGGTGACGGCGGATCCGACCTGCGGTTGGTTGGACCGGTGACGGCGGATCCGACCTGCGGTTGGTTGGACCGGTGACGGCGGATCCGACCTGCGGTTGGTTGGACCGGTGACGGCGGATCCGACCTGCGGTTGGTTGGACCGGTGACGGCGGATCCGACCTGCGGTTGGTTGGACGGGTGACGGCGGATCCGACCTGCGGTTGGTTGGACGGGTGACGGCGGATCCGACCTGCGGTTGGTTGGACGGGTGACGGCGGATCCGACCTGCGGTTGGTTGGACGGGTGACGGCGGATCCGACCTGCGGTTGGTTGGACGGGTGACGGCGGATCCGACCTGCGGTTGGTTGGACGGGTGACGGCGGATCTGACATCTACGCTGCTTGCATCTCTTATCGCTCATACTTCACATTTATTATTTTTTGTTTTACTTTTTTAATTAACCCTTTATCAGACTTGTTACAAAATCCAGGTTGAAAATGCTTGCCATACATATTAAGTAGTCAGAAGTGCTGGACAACATTGTCGTCCCGAATCCTACATACAAAAAGAAATGTAATAATGAAAATGTAATTAAAAGTTATAATTTTATTACATACCACATAATAACATGAATAAAAGTTGTTAAAACAGAGGAGGCCTCCACACTGCAAACCCCTCTGGTGTATATGGCACCAAACCACATGCATAAGAACCACATCAAGTAGCGTATATGAAAAGTAAACATGTACATCAACAATCCTACAGCAATGGCAAAGTGGATATCGAATTGAGACTACTGAATCATACGGACCCCAGTGGATTATATATATATATATATATATATATATATATATATATATAATTTTTTTTTTTTCCTTTTTCCCATGGAGATTACATGTAGATGGTCCACTGAGTTACACGAGATCCTGGAGTCTTCTATAAATCATGTGACATGATCAGTCAAATAGTTCAGTGCCCTTGTCTCCAGTGGGATCGATGTGCACCAGTTCTATTGGCTTCTCAAACGAAGACAAGTAGTGTACACAGTTAGGGTTCTTGAACAATGCGCTTAGTGGGTCCCGTTGGGGCATACGTCCGAACCTCCCGCAAATCAGGGTTTTGGCCTTGTGTGCCGGCGGGGCGATAGACTATAATGATGACGGCAGAGCCAACGTGAGCTGTGATGTGCATCATTTCTGGAGTGTATGCCTACAGGAGGCAGACACCCAGGGGTTAACAGTTTGATTCAATAGTCTCATTAGGATATCCACTTTGCCATTGCTGTAGGAGTGTTGATGTACATGTATACTTTTCATATACGCTACTTGATGTGGTTCTTATGCATGTGGTTTGGTGGCACATACACCAGAGGGGTTTGCAGTGTGGAGGCCTCCTCTGTTTTAACATCTCCTTTTATTCTTATTCATATTCATGTTATTATGTGTAATAAAATAACTTTTTCTTAATTTTGGCGATTGTACTGCTATTTGCATGTAGGGTTTAGACTTGTTCAGGAGAGCCTCTTCTATTATACGATCCACTTTCTGGCATTGTCATCCCGGTCGCTCAGTTTATAAGTAAACGGATTTGTGATCTTTGAACTGTGACCTGGCTGATAGGCAGGAGTGCTAGCATTAGTGTCATTTATGTAAGTCACCTGACAGCCGGCTCCACCAGAGACTTTGCCAGTTTATTAAAAGGACTGTCAATGCCGGACCGCAGCAGCTAGGATCACGAATGAGGAAAATGTATGTAATTGTTCTCCAGTGTTTTAAATCCATTGACAGATCTTCATGGGTGCAAAATTTAGAAATAAAATGATGTAAGCCTTCCACCTCGCAGTTGTTTGTTTCCCAGTGAATGCGATGGTGGTACTTTGCTGTTCCGTCTGCATGACACAACGGTGATAAGCAGTCACACAACCTTTTACCACATTCACTGGGAGCACTCGTGTGGCAGTGACGCAGAATGAACATTTGCCAAGGATATGGCTATTTTTCATCCATAGTCACAGTCCCACTTCATAGCAAGTTGGGTCATGTTATCTCCAGTCTGACAACCAGTCCAGTACATGTGCTAATTTAAAGGCAAGGTGCGAGTCTCTGACTTCCTGTAACCTGCAGGATGACCTAGTCGCATATCAAATCTCTCCTGGCAGCTCCCAGACTCCACCACCATCTCTGTCCCTCAGGATGTCCCCAAGCAGCTAAAAATATGGGTGAACAGTTTTGGAACTGTATAAAAGAAAAACCTTCCTTGTTTTCCATAGCAACCATCTACTTCATACATCACGTGGGAGATACAGAGCCTGCGGTATATACAACGAAGGAGCCACTGAGCCTTTGTGCACATCACATAGAATACACTGTGTTATATACATTTTATCTATGATACATTGAGTCTGCTGTTTACATCACACAGGATGCAATGATTGCTCTATATACATCACATAAATACACAGACTGCTGTGTATGTATATCACTTGGGATATAGAGACTCTGCTCTGACTCGTATGTACATCACTTGGGATATAGAGACTCTGCTCTGACTCGTATGTACATCACTTGGGATATAGAGACTCTGCTCTGACTCGTATGTACATCACTTGGGATATAGAGACTGCTCTGACTCGTATGTACATCACTTGGGATACGCAGACTCTGCTCTGACTCGTATGTACATCACTTGGGATACGCAGACTCTGCTCTGACTCGTATGTACATCACTTGGGATACGCAGACTCTGCTCTGTCTGTACGTCACTTGGGATACGCAGACTCTGCTCTGTCTGTACGTCACTTGGGATACGCAGACTCTGCTCTGTCTGTACGTCACATGGGATACGCAGACTCTGTTCTGTATGTACAGCACATGGGATACGCAGACTCTGCTCTGTATATACGTCACATGGGATACGCAGACTCTGCTCTGTATATACGTCACATGGGATACGCAGACTCTGCTCTGTATATACGTCACATGGGATACGCAGACTCTGCTCTGTCTGTATGTCACATGGGATACGCAGACTCTGCTCTGTCTGTACGTCACATGGGATACGCAGACTCTGCTCTGTATATACGTCACATGGGATACGCAGACTCTGCTCTGTCTACGTCACTTGGGATACGCAGACTCTGCTCTGTCTGTATGTCACATGGGATACGCAGACTCTGCTCTGTATATACGTCACATGGGATACGCAGACTCTGCTCTGTCTACGTCACTTGGGATACGCAGACTCTGCTCTGTCTACGTCACTTGGGATACGCAGACTCTGCTCTGTCTGTATGTCACATGGGATACGCAGACTCTGCTCTGTATATACGTCACATGGGATACGCAGACTCTGCTCTGTCTACGTCACTTGGGATACGCAGACTCTGCTCTGTCTGTATGTCACATGGGATACGCAGACTCTGACTCGTATGTACATCACATGGGATACGCAGACTCTGCTCTGTCTGTACATCACATGGGATACGCAGACTCTGCTCTGTCTGTACGTCACATGGGATACGCAGACTCTGACTCGTATGTACATCACTTGGGATACGCAGACTCTGCTCTGTCTGTACGTCACTTGGGATACGCAGACTCTGCTCTGTCTGTACGTCACATGGGATACGCAGACTCTGTTCTGTATGTACAGCACATGGGATACGCAGACTCTGCTCTGTATGTACGTCACATGGGATACGCAGACTCTGCTCTGTATGTACAGCACATGGGATACGCAGACTCTGCTCTGTATGTACTTCACATGGGATACGCAGACTCTGCTCTGTATGTACTTCACATGGGATACGCAGACTCTGCTCTGTATGTACAGCACATGGGATACGCAGACTCTGCTCTGTCTGTACGTCACATGGGATACGCAGACTCTGCTCTGTCTGTACGTCACATGGGATACGCAGACTCTGCTCTGTCTGTACGTCACATGGGATACGCAGACTCTGCTCTGTCTGTACGTCACATGGGATACGCAGACTCTGCTCTGTCTGTACGTCACATGGGATACGCAGACTCTGCTCTGTCTGTACAGCACATGGGATACGCAGACTCTGCTCTGTCTGTACAGCACATGGGATACGCAGACTCTGCTCTGTATGTACAGCACATGGGATACGCAGACTCTGCTCTGTATGTACTTCACATGGGATACGCAGACTCTGCTCTGTATGTACAGCACATGGGATACGCAGACTCTGCTCTGTATGTACAGCACATGGGATACGCAGACTCTGCTCTGTATGTACAGCACATGGGATACGCAGACTCTGCTCTGTATGTACAGCACATGGGATACGCAGACTCTGTTCTGTATGTGCCGTACATCACACAGGATCATCTCGCGCTCTGCCTTATCAACCTTGGAAACTCCCACTTTTCCTATGGTCCCTGGTCAGTGCTTAAAATCATGACCTCCTACCAATCTATAGTGTTGGCAGTCACTTGTGCTTTTAGCTCGTGATTACTGAGGCCACTAATTGGTTGCCAGTGTCCTCTGGCTAATTGATAATATATCGTAATTTGTTTCTTGTGCTAATGGGATGGCAGTTACCAATTCACAGGGGGCTTCAAAGGATAAGTCATGTCTTTTTCTTTCTTTATTTTAGATCATACAGTAGTAATGGTGAAAATATATTAACTCCTTTTACGATTGTATGATTTTGCGCGTTTATGTTTTTTTTTCTACCTCTTCTTTTAAGATATACAGTATATATTAGAATTTTTTTCCCCTTGACATAACTGTATAAATGCTTGTTTGTGTATACACTCGACTGTCTCTGTGCGATGGCTGACTCGCTGCGGTGTATGCACTCGACTGTCTCTGTGCGATGGCTGACTCGCTGCGGTGTATACACTCGACTGTCTCTGTGCGATGGCTGACTCGCTGCGGTGTATGCACTCGACTGTCTCTGTGCGATGGCTGACTCGCTGCGGTGTATACACTCGACTGTCTCTGTGCGATGGCTGGCTCGCTGCGGTGTATGCACTCGACTGTCTCTGTGCGATGGCTGGCTCGCTGCGGTGTATGCACTCGACTGTCTCTGTGCGATGGCTGACTCGCTGCGGTGTATGCACTCGACTGTCTCTGTGCGATGGCTGACTCGCTGCGGTGTATGCACTCGACTGTCTCTGTGCGATGGCTGACTCGCTGCGGTGTATGCACTCGACTGTCTCTGTGCGATGGCTGACTCGCTGCGGTGTATGCACTCGACTGTCTCTGTGCGATGGCTGACTCGCTGCGGTGTATGCACTCAACTGTGTCTGTGCCATGGATGACCGGCCGCGGTGTATACACTCGACTGTCTCTACGATCGCTGACCGGCCGCGGTGTATACACTCGACTGTCTCTGTGCGATGGCTGACTCGCTGCGGTGTATACACTCGACTGTCTCTGTGCGATGGCTGACTCGCTGCGGTGTATACACTCGACTGTCTCTGTGCGATGGCTGACTCGCTGCGGTGTATGCACTCGACTGTCTCTGTGCGATGGCTGACTCGCTGCGGTGTATGCACTCGACTGTCTCTGTGCGATGGCTGACTCGCTGTGGTGTATGCACTCGACTGTCTCTGTGCGATGGCTGACTCGCTGCGGTGTATGCACTCGACTGTCTCTGTGCGATAGCTGACTCGCTGCGGTGTATGCACTCGATTATCTCTGTGCGATGGCTGACTCGCTGCGGTGTATGCACTCGATTATCTCTGTGCGATGGCTGACTCGCTGCGGTGTATGCACTCGATTATCTCTGTGCGATGGCTGACTCGCTGCGGTGTATGCACTCGATTATCTCTGTGCGATGGCTGACCCGCTGCGGTGTATGCACTCGATTATCTCTGTGCGATGGCTGACTCGCTGCGGTGTATGCACTCGATTATCTCTGTGCGATGGCTGACCCGCTGCGGTGTATGCACTCGATTATCTCTGTGCGATGGCTGACCCGCTGCGGTGTATGCACTCGATTATCTCTGTGCGATGGCTGACCCGCTGCGGTGTATGCACTCGATTATCTCTGTGCGATGGCTGACTCGCTGCGGTGTATGCACTCGATTATTTCTGTGCGATGGCTGACCCGCTGCGGTGTATGCACTCGATTATCTCTGTGCGATGGCTGACTCGCTGCGGTGTATGCACTCGATTATCTCTGTGCGATGGCTGACTCGCTGCGGTGTATGCACTCGATTATCTCTGTGCGATGGCTGACCCGCTGCGGTGTATGCACTCGATTATCTCTGTGCGATGGCTGACCCGCTGCGGTGTATGCACTCGATTATCTCTGTGCGATGGCTGACTCGCTGCGGTGTATGCACTCGATTATTTCTGTGCGATGGCTGACCCGCTGTGGTGTATGCACTCGACTGTCTGTTTGCGGCAGGGCTGTGGAGTTGGTGTCAGTTTTGGTGTAGTCGGAGTCACTATAAAATGGACTCATAATAAATTGGGTACAGTAGTACAATGCAGGATCTGCTGTAAATTTTGGCATAATTTGGAAAGGTTATGAAATGTCCTATAAATGTCTGTTCTGTTCCTGATCAAAGGTTCTCTGCTTTTAGTTGAGGTGGATCTGTGCTGCACTTTATGTACATGATCAGTACAGTCCAGTGCTGTGGAGTTGGAGTCTGAGTCGGAAATTAGGGAACTGGAGCAGTCTGGTTTGTCTTACCGACTCCACAGGCCTGGTTGCTGCAATTTTTTTTTTTTTTTTTCAATATGCTGTAAAATTGCCATGTTTTTAACACGTTTTGGTAAATTGCTACAAAAAATCACATCATATGAACAAAGGTTGTAAAGCCAAAGTAAAAGTTATTTGGATTTGTTCAGTCTGGAAATTAATATTAATTAACCTTGCTAGTATTGTTAAAAGCCACAACCACATCTAAAGGTACTGTCACACTAAGCGATATCGCTAGCAATATCGCTATAACTTGTGACGTTATAGCGATATCGCTAGCAATATCGCTATAACTTGTGACGTTATAGCGATATTGCTAGCGACATCGCTGTGTCTGATACTTGCCTACGACCGGCTCCCCCGCTGGTTATCGCTGATCGCGCGAGAACGTCCTGGACCGTTTCTCGTCGTCCGCTTCCTGCGGCGCTTCCTGCTGTGACGACGAGCGACACGTGGAGCCGGGCGGGAGGACGCAGGATCGCCTGGTGTGACAGGTAAGTAGCGACCCCTGTCCCCAGCGATGTCGCTGGTGAGATTTGCCTGTGTGGCAGCTCACTAGCGACCACTTAGCGATGTACCAGCGATTCTGACCGCGTCATATCGCTGGTCGGGATCGCTGGTACATCGCTAAGTGTGACAGTACCTTAAAGCTTTTAGATGTGACATGACTCAACTCTGTAAACGGTGATTCATCCATGCGTAACTTGCTGCCATAAAGAGAGAGATAGATATATATAATCTCTTTTAGTAAGATTTTTTTTACTCTTGAGAAAGGCTCAGTTAAGCCGAAACGTTGCCTTGATATGTGGGTTCAATAAACTCACTACCACTTGAAAGACTAAGGCTAAGTGCACACGTACCGGAACTCTCGCGGAAATTACCGCGAGAATTCCGGAATTCCAGTCCGCGGGAAAATCGCATTTTAAATTCCCGCGATTTTCCCGCGGAAAAACTAGCATTTTGCAAGCGTATTTAGCTTGCAAAATGCTAGCGTTCTCCAAGCGATCTGGAGCATCGCTTGGAGAACTGATTGACAGGTTGGTCACACTCGTCAAACAGTGTTTGACAAGTGTGACCAACTTTTTACTACTGAGGCCGCCTATGCGGCCTCAGTAGTAAAAGATAGAATGTAAAAAAAAATAATAAAAAATACTGTTATTCTTACCTTCCGACGTCCCGCGCAGGCGTTCCCAGTAATCCTTTGCGAAAATGCCAGCGATGACGTTAGTTCTCGCGGGATCGCGACGTCTCGCGGTTATTCGCGATGACCGCGAGACTTAGTGATCCCGCGAGATCAGACGCCATCGCGGGCATTTTCGCAAAGGACTACTGGGAACGGGAGCGTGGAGAGAGGCGGGAAGACTGCGCAGGACGTCGGAGGGTGAGAATAACAATATTTTTTATTTTATAATTCTATTTTTTACAGGGATATGGTACCCAAAGCCCGGAGGACAGTCTCCTCTCCTCCGGACCGTGGGTACCATCCGCAATTGTTCTGCTTACTTTCCGCATGGTGGGCACAGCCACATGCGGGAAGGAAGCGGAACAATGCATTCCTATGGGTGCGGGATCGCCGCGATTCCGCAAAATAATGAGCATGCTGCGGTTTTTACCGCGAAGCGATTCCGCCGCGGTAAAAACCGCAGCATTAGCACAGCATTGCGGAATCCCATAGGAATGCATGGGATGCTTATTTTTTGCGTTTTCGCGGCAAAATCGCGCTGTTAAAACTGCCGCGGAAACGCGAAAAAACGCCACGTGTGAACTCAGCCTAATTGTGGAGTGCTGCCTTTATTTGGAATGAATATTGGATATTGTGGCTGAAACAGGACTTTTTGTTTGGGGCCGTGTACCCGAAGCTAAGTACTGTGCTGTTTCCTTCTTTTCTAAATATTATATATATATATATATATATATATATCTATATCACACACACACACACATCGGGTGTATTGAGCCCGTCACCAATTTTCTAAGTAAGTATATTTCTGAAGGTGCTATTGACATGATATTCTCACCAGATGTCAGTAACAGCACATTCATTAAAGAAATAAAACCATAGTTGTCGATAAATTAAATTATGTGTAACAATGAGAAGTGACATATGGAAAATGTATTGAAAACATGGTGAAAGACGTGCAGAAAGCCATGGAAAGTCTACACCAGCTGAAATCTATCAGTAATTAGAAAGCAATCCTGCCACTTAGTGAAAAATGTCAGCTGGTTCAATTGATGGCATATAAAAGGTTCCTCATTACCAAGGGTCCACACAAGAAACTGCTTATGATTTGTAAAACCAGTAAACTATCTCAAGACCTTTGCAACCATATTGTTGCAAAAACATACTAATGGTATTAAAGAAAAATTTCTAAACTACTGACGATTCTAGTGAGCACTGTTGGGGCCTTAATCTAGAAGTGGAAAGCACGTCATTTCATCATAAGCCAGCCATGACCAGGTGCTCCCAGTAAGATTTAGGCAGCGAAGTAAAAAGAGAAGAATGGTCCAAGAGCCAAGGACCACTGGTGGAGAGCTACAGAAATACCTAGAATCAGCAGTTACAATTTATTCAAAGAAAACAATAGATAATGCACTCAAGCTGCAACATTTGTGCCCAGCGCCCCCACATGATTCCCCTCCTCCCTCCTTGCGGGGACGCCGACATACTCGCCGCTGGGCCGCAGCAGTTTCCTTGTGATCCTCCTTCTTCCTGTGCATGCTGCACTGTGAACCAGGGGCACTACTAGTGCATGCACCCCTGCATTTAAAGGGGCAGCGCACACATGATAAAATGCCCCCAGCTAACTACTGAGATGCAGTTAGTTAAAATTAACACATGCAAGATGTCTCACAGCCAATAGCTTGGAGGCATCTTGTATAAAAGGCACCCTCCCCATTAGGGAGGTGCCTGGGCAACCCCTATAGTTTAGTCTTAGTGTTGTTTGTGTGCAGCTCTATGTTGCCAGGTCCCCTGCCCTTAGTTTTAGTTATTCCTGTATCTTGTATTCCCATCAGTCTAGTATAATTTGTCCATGTTCCTGTGACCGCTTCAGCGGTATCCTAATTCTGAAACCGCGTTGGCGGTACCTATTCTTGAATACCTGGGCGGCCAGTCCTGTGTCTGTAGTCCCTGGTCCTAGTGCAGGCAGCTCCAGTACCGTTTCCTGATATTTGCGTGTGAGAACACGTACCTATATTCAAGGTTCAAGTTGTCCATACAGTCCGTCTATCTCCGTATCCTGGAAGTCAGTGAATCCGGCCACATCTTCCCGTGTCGGCGAACCCAACCCCTGGGATAGGCAGCTGCAGTACTTGGCGACTACCTGCAGCCTCGTCTTGTCTCCACTATCGGGCACTCCAGTGAACACCGGGTAGCTGCTTAGCTACTCCCCTTCCTAGGCAGGCCCGACCCTGTGGCACAGTGGGTCCACAAACCACGTGCGCCACCTGCGAACGTGACACAACCTGTGGGTGTTTGTATATATGTTTGTATATATATTTATGTATGTTGGCACCATTGAAATTGTTCCAGAAAATGTATTTCTCCCAGAAAATTATTGCAATTATAATGTTTTGTTATACACATGTTTTTCTTTTGTGTGTATTGAAATAGCACAAAAAAAGAAAGAAGAAAGCCATATTGGGCATAACTTCACACAAATAAAAACAAAATGAGCCAGACAAAATGCCTGTGGCAAGTAACCCTGTAGACTGAGCCCTCGCAGGCAGGTTCCCCTCTCCTTCTGGTACTTGTGTGTCCCTTGTCTTACACATGTTTATTGTACTGTCTATATTTCCCTTTTCACATGTAAAGCGCCATGGAATAAATGGCGCTATATAAATGTATAATAGTAATAATAATAAACAACAGGTGGGAGCAATATAAAATCACACCTGAAACCAGATAAAAAGGAGAGATGTTGACCCCATATATGCATTGTGTGTCTGTGTGCGCCACACTAAGCATGGAGAACAGAAAGAGGAGAAGAAGAGAATGATCTGTGAACTTGTGAACCAAAATTGATGAAAAATATCAACAATCTCAAGGTTTCAAGTCCATCTCCAAAGATTTTGATATCCTTTTGTCCATGGTGCGCAACATAAGACGTTTACAGCCCATGGTACTGTAGCTAACTTCACTGAACGTGGACAGCAGAGAAAAATTTATGAAAGGTTGCAACGCAGGATAGTCCGGATGGTGGCTAAGCAACCTTAGTCAAGTTCCAAAGAAATTCAAGCTGTCCTGCAGGCTCTGGGTGCATCAGTGTCTGTGTGAACTACCAGTCAACATTTTAATGGAATGAAACTCTATGGGAGGAGACTCGGGAGGATTGTACTGCTGACTTAGAGGCATAAAGAAGCTAGACTTCAGTTTGACAAAATGTACGTGAGTAAAGGTACCGTGACATTTAGCAATGCACCAGCGATCCCGACAACGATACGACCCGGTCAGGATCGCTGGTGCATCGCTAAATGGTCGCTAGTGAGCTGCCAAACAGGCAGATCTCACCAGCGACATAGCAGCGGTCGGCGGTCGTTACTTACCTGTCATACGCGGCGATGAAGACGTCCTCCCGCCCGCGTCCACGCGCCGCTCGTCGGCGCCAGTAGGAAGCGGCCGACGAGAAATGGCTCAGGACGTTCTCGCGCGATCAGCGATAGCCAGCGGGGGAGCCGGTCGGAGGTGTATCACACATAGCGATATCGCTAGCATTATCGCTGCTGTGTCACAAAACCGGTGACGCTTTAGCGATATCGCTAGCGATCTCGCTTAGTGTGACGGGCCCTTTAGCCAAAATCCTAATGTGGACAGATGAGACCAAGATAGCTTTTTGGTAAAGCACATCATTCTACGGTTTACCGAAAACTGAATTATGCCTACAAAGAAAAGAGCACAGTACCTACAGTCAAATATAGTGGAGGTTCAAAGATGTTTTTAGGGTTGTTTTGCTGCCTCTGGAGCTGGGTGTCTTGACTGTGTGCAAGGCATCATGAAATCTGAAGATCACCAAAGGATTTTGGGTCACAATGTAGTGCCCAGTGTCAGACAGCAGGGTTTGCATCCTAGGTCGATGACCCTAAACATACTTCAATAAGCACCCAGAAATGGATGGAAATAAAGCTCTGGAGAGTTCTGAAGTGGCCAGCAATGAGTCTGAATCTAAATCCCATTGAACACCTGTGGAGAGATCTTAAAATTACTGTTGGGAGAAGCATCCTTCAAATATGAGAGACCTGGAGCAGTTTGCAAAAGAATAGTTGTCCAAAATTCCAGTTGAAAGGTGTAAGAAGCTTGTTAATGGTTATAGGAAGCAATTGATTGCAGTTATTTATTCCAAATGGCTTGTAGCCAAATATTAAAGGGAATCTGTCACCCCATTTTCGGCCTATAAGATGCGGTCACCGCCATCAGGGGCTTATCTACAGCATTCTGTAATGCTGTAGATAAGCCCCCGATGTAACCTGAAAGATAAGAAAAACTAGTTAGATTATACTCACTCAGGGGCGGTCTCGGGTCCGGTCCGATGGGTGTCGCGGTCCGATCCGGTCGCCTCCCATCTTCTAGAGATGACGTCCTCTTCTTTGCTTCCCGTCGCGGCTCCGGTGCAGGCGCACTGCTCTGCCCTGTTGAGGGCAGAGCAGAGTACTGCAGTGCGCAGGCACCGGACCTCTCTGACCTTTCCCGGCGCCTGCACACTGCAGGAAAGTATGCCTCCGCAGGAGCCGCGGCAGAAGTAAGAAGGAGAACATCATCTCTAGAAGATGGGAGGCGCCGGACCGCGACACCCACCACACCAGACCAAGCCCCCGGTAAGTATTTTCTCCCACTCTTCCTTTGCCGTTTGTTCAAGCACTTGAATGTTTGCAGGGTTCTTTTTCCCAATGGCAGATTTCAGCTCACCCCAATGATTTTCAGTGGAATTGAGGTCAGGACTTCTTTATGGCAGTTTCAAAACAGTCCATTTTTTTTTCCAACCATTCCTGTGTACATTTGGATGTGTTTTGGGTCATTGTCTTTCTAGAGGACCCATGATCTTCGACTCAAACCAAGTACCGTATTTTTCGGATTATAAGACGCACCGGACCATAAGACGCATCTAGGTTTTAGAGGAGGAAATTGTGTAAAAAAAAAAAAAACTGAAGCAAAAAATGTGGTCATCCTCATCCCTATTCTGGTATGCGTGGCCCCCTTGTCCCTATTCTGGGATGCGTGGCCCCCTTGTCCCTATTCTGGTATGCGTGTCCCCATTGTCCCTATTCTGGTATGCGTGGCCCCCTTGTCCCTATTCTGGTATGCGTGGCCCCCTTGTCCCTATTCTGGTATGCGTGGCCCCCTTGTCCCTATTCTGGTATGCGTGGCCCCCTTGTCCCTATTCTGGTATGCGTGGCCCCCTTGTCCCTATTCTGGTATGCGTGGCCCCCTTCATCCCTATCCTGGTAGGAATGAGCGCCCTAAACTCTATACTGGTATGCAGGGTCCCCATCTTGTCCATGTATGCATGGCACCATCCCTATCCTGGTATGCAGGGCCCCATCCTTAACCTGGTATGATTGACAACCATTCCAGTCCTGGTATGATTGGCCCCATCCTTATCCTGGTATGATTGGCCCCATCCTAGTCCATGCGTGGCCCCATCAGACAAGATAAAAAAACAAAAACATTACACTTAACCTTTCTCCGCTCCCTCGCAGCGTCCTGCTCTGGTGCCGGCAACTGCTTTATGCTTGTAAGCAGTGCATGGCAGGGACGTCATGCGCTTCTCACAAGTGGAGCACAGCTGCTGGAATACTCGCCGAGACTGTTCGCGCAGTGAGTATTCATTGCTCTTCAGTAGCGAGCAGTGTCAGCCGGAGACGTCCTGCAGCTGCCAGCAGTCACGTGTGCCAATACTTATGAGAAATGAATATTCTGAATATTCATTTCTCTTAAGTATTGGCACACGTGACTGCCGGTGGCAGCAGGAATCCGGCCTCAGGTTTGTTTGATGTGATGTTTTTTCCACCATTCGCACCAACCTTCAAAGACCTCTCTTGGCAATTCCCCCCCCTTTGTAGTGAAAGTTATATTATTAACCTTGCTTTTTTTTTTTTTTTTTTTTTTAAATATCTTTTTATTGAGTTTAAATGCAAAACAAGAAGAACATTCATGGAGTATTAAAAGTCCTTTAATTAATCATAGGTAAGTATACAAAGCATGACCTTATTCATATTTGTTCATATATAATAATTCCTCAGTAGAAATCCGTTCTACTGTAAAGCCATATAGTTCGATCTCCTATACAATTATTCTCAATGAAACTAATTCTTTTACATACATTCCTAAAAGCTAAATAGTATAAAATGTAGATACAAAAAGAATAAACAGAAAATAGGAATGGAGTGATAGAAAATTTCCCAAGCCTGGGGAGGGGGCATAATGACTCCTAAATTCACACTATCCCAGAAGGATTTCAGGGATAGTGTTATCATTGCCTTCGTATCTGGTCTAGTTTTAGTATAAAGGCCCCGTCTCACATAACGAGATCGTTAGCGAGATCGCTGAAACGTCACAGGTTTTGTGACGCAACAGCGACCCCCCCCCCCGCTGGATATCGCTGACCGTGCTCGAATGTCCTAGGCCATTTTTTGATCATTGGTGTCCTGCTGGCCAGCATACGTCGCTATGTTTGGCGCCGATGAGCGACCTCGTTGGTGATGCAGAACTCAGGGACACAGGCATGAGTCGTCAGAATAGCTGCTGTGTGACAAGGTACCAACAACCGCCGAGGTCGTTATACGGGTCGCCGTATCATTGCTGCGTCGTTGAAGAGATCTGCCTGTTTGACTGCTTACTAGTGACCGTATAGCGAAGTACCAGCGATCCTTACCAGGTCGTATCGTTTTCTGGATCGCTGGTGCGTCGCTATGTGTAACCGGACCTTTAGATGAAGACCATTTTCTTGTATCTTTCAACTTACTATCTTTCTTTCAACTTACTATCTTTGAAGAAGTCCGTAATATTCATCAGTCTCTCTATATGATATCCATGGAGCCCAAGTTTCCCTAAATTTAGCATGAGAGAGGTTTGTATATGCGACTATTTCCTTTATATAGTACAACTGATCTACTTTTTGTATCCACTCTGAAGTGCACGGGCAACTCTGGGAGCGCCATTTTGGAGGAATAAGTAATTTAGCTGCCGCCACCAGAAATAATAATAGGAATTTATACTTTGAGGAAATCACTGGACCAGTTCAGGAAAACAAGATTTGGTTGTAGAGGTTTTGTAAGCTTGCACAATTTAGGCTAAGTGCACACGTTGCAGAAAATTTCTGCACAAAAACCTGAATCCCTTCCCAGAAACCGCACCTATTTTTCCCGCGGCGGTTTTTGCGCGTTTTTTGCGCGGTTTTGATGCGTTTTTTACCGCAGCGGTTTCTAAACGCATGGGAGAAGCCAAAACCGCGGAAAAATCCGCAAAATTAATGAGCATGTTGCGTTTTTTACCGCGATGCGTTTTTTTCGTGGTAAAAAACGCATCAATGTGCACAAAAAGTGCAAAATGCATAGAAATGACTGTGCAGCTTATTTTTAGCGGTTTTATAGCAGTTTTATAGTGAAAACCGCGGTAAAAACCGCTAAAAAAACGCTGTGTGTGAACACAGCCTTAGTGATAATTTTCAGGACACTTTCCCAGAACGGCTTTATCATATTGCAAGACCACCACAAGTGAAGGAATGTTCCCTTATCTATAGCACATCTCCAGCAAATTGGAGGAATATTGGGATACCATCTATGTGTTCTCACTGGAGTGATGTACCACCTCGTAACAATCTTATAGGAGTTTTCTTGGACTCTCACACATCCGGACGGGGCATATGAATTTTTATATATATGTTCAACTTCCCAGTCCTGCAATGTGATGCCCAGTTCTTTCTCCCGTACCAATATATACGCTCGTTTTACGGAGATTGAATTGGTCATGAGTATCTGGTACAATTTTGCCAGTATACCTTTTGGTCTGCGTTATTAATGATTCAAAGACTGTTAATCTCCTGGTTGGGACTCCAGGTTTCAAATACAATTCCATGGCATTTTTGAGTCTGTGACAGTTAAGAAAATTTAGATGGTAATTTGGAAACTTAGTTTGTAATTCTGGTAGCGGGAGTAAGGTGCCCTCTGCCAAAAAAGATCCTATTTCATCTCTATTTCGGTGCAAGGAGTCAATAGACTTAGTTTTGACCTGATCTAGCCACAATCGCGGCAAGTCCACAATTCTGGCTAAAGGTGACAGGAGTGGCATTAGTGAAGTCGAATGATTCGCCCAAGTTTGCACTATATTCCTAGTAATAACATTGGGTATGCCTAATTTGTAGATAAATTCCTTGGATGCATGGAGTATGGTGGAAATCGGTATTGATATTGATTCTTTTGCTATCTGTACCCATAATTTATGTTCGTAGTTTCTCGCCCAGTCAACTACCAGAGACAGCGTCGCTGCTATTTAATACCTCTGAGGATCAGGAGCTCCTATGCCTCCTTGTCAACGAGGGAGCGATAGTGTCTTAAAATTAAGTCTAGATTTGGAGATTTTCCATATATACCTCCGAAAAATGGAGCGTGCCTTTTGGAAAAAGGTGGCAGGAATTTTAATAGGAAGCATTCTTGAAACATAGCTGAACTTGGGTAAAATGATGCTTTTTTAATAAATTTTTACACCCCATCCAGGATACAAAAGGTGCCCTCCATGCTTTGATCGATTATAAAGTAGAATTAAATAGTGGTCCGTAGTTAAGTGTAAACAGTGAGTGCCAGTGGGGGCTTAGTTTAATTCCTTATTAACCTTGCTTTTATGTATGTGTTAAACACATGTTTGAAACAGTTTTTTGAAAATTTTTTAAATTGTTCTTGTATTCAGTGAGATATTGATTCAAATATTCATTTTCAAAGGGGGTGTACTCATTTATGCAGTACACTATATACATGAGTCTTTTATAATGGTGACTCTGTAAGACAGCTGTCTTTAATGCAGGTAACGAGTTTATTAGGCGTGTCTAAGGCTGAGTGCAGACGTACTTTTTGGCCCTGCGGATTTTTCCGCGCAGAATGGAAGAAATCCGCAGGTCAAGTGACCTGCCTTTTTCCTGCGGATTTCTTCCATTTTTCATGCGGTTTTCTTGCGGTTTTTGTGCGGTTTTCCATTGCGGTTTTCCCCCCTGCGGATTTGGTGACAGGGGAGATGGAAAACCTCACAAAAGAAGTAACATGCTGCGGATTTTGTACCGTGGGAAAACCGCAGCGTCTGCACAGCGTTTTTTTTTTTAACATGCTACTGTACATCACAATGCGGATATGCAACGTTTCTGCGCGGTAAAATCTGCTGCGGAACCGCTGCAAATCTGCATCGTGTGCACACAGTCTAACTGGTCTGTAGGAGCCAGAGTTCTTAGGCTATGTGCACACGCTGCTGATTCACCTGCGGGTTTTTCCGCGTGGATCCGCAGGTAAAGTGACCTGCGGGTTTTTCAGCCCGGATCCGCAGGTAAAGTGACCTGCGGTTTTGCCCTGCGGTTTCACACCTCTACTATGTTAAAGGTGTGAAACCGCTGCGGAATCCGCCCAAACAATTGACATGCTGCGGTTTGTAAACCGCAGCAAAACCGTGCGGAAAAAACCGCAGCATGTGCACAGCGGTTTTGAAATGCCATACTGTACCATGTCTGCGGAACTGCTGCGTTTCCACAGGGCAAAAACCGCTGCGGAAACGCAGCAGAATCCGCACCGTGTGCACCAGGGCTGTGGAGTCGGTAAGCCAAACCTGCGACTCCGACTCCTCAATTTCCCTTACACCGACTCCAACTCCGACTCCGACTCCCACACATATTGCTTATATTTAAGTGAAAAATTTATTGTAGTACAATGTGAATCTCAGACATTTAATCATTTTTATGATCCATTAATCAAGATATTTAGATAGAACAGAATATATATTGGTGTACTACCCGGTTTTCATTCTTTTTGGTACAGATACGATATGGATAGACAGATATGGATAAATGGATAGATAGAGCAGATTTCTAATCTGCTTTTGCTATTGAAAACATTATCTATGAGCTCAAAAACCTTTCAGGTGATGCAGTTTTTTAAAAAGATGATCAGCTTTTGCAGCTGAAAAACGTATCCTCAAAAAACACAGGAAAAACGCTGTGTGTGAATGTAGCCTTAGATCAGGAATATAACAGCCATTTATAGGACATTTCATAACTTTCCCAAACTCCTATGAAAAAATATTCAGCACATCCTGCATTGAATTACTGTACCCAATTTATTATATATTTTAGGAGTCGGTCCATTTTATACAGACTCCAACTCCGACTCCACCAAAATGAGCACCGACTCCGACTCCACGACTCCGACTCCACAGCCCTGGTGTGCACATAGCCTTAATGGTTGGTAGGGGATCAAATACTTATTTCTCACTGCAAAATGCAATTAAATTTATAATTTATACAATGTGATTTTTCTGGATTTTATTTTTGATATTCTATTTCTCTCTCACCCATGAAAGCACCACGGAGAGATGGGATCCGCCCTTCAGGGACAGGAACCTACAGAAAAAGGGCGGTACCTCTCCTCCGCCTTCAGTTGGGTTCCTGTCCCTGACGGGGGGACCCACAGTACGGCGTACCTGTGAGGAGTCCGGGGCCGGCCTGTCCGGGTATCGGCAGCGGGGAGGCCCCTGTCGCGGCAGGTGCGGTGCCCGAAGCCGCCACCGCCCGGGGCCGATGCGGGCTGCCGAGTGAGCGGGGGGGAGAGACGCCGGAGTCGCCGCTCCGGAAAGGAGGTTGGGGCTCGGCGGGACCCGGTGGAGCGTGGGCAGCGCCATGGTACGGAGAGTACCAAGATGGCCGCTGCCCCGGAAGTAGACCAACGACTTCCGGGTCCCGGAACCGGGCGCATGCGCAGGAGCGCGCTTCCCGACCAGAGCGTGCAGGGGGAGCGGTGACGTCACGCGGCGCTAAGTTTAAAAAAGGTGAGGTGCAGAAACTCCTGGCTGGAAGCGATCCTAACAATGGAGGATAGCGACCAGCAACAGGAGCAGAGGCAGCAGCTGAAACAGCAGCAGCAGCACCACCAACACCACCACCGACAAAAGGAACGAAACACAGAGTGCCGTTCCAGCAGTCACTCCACGCGGCGTAGCACGTCAGCAGCGAGGAGCAGAACGCCACCAGGAGATCAGCCTATACAGGACCTGACTCCATCTCCCGAACCGGTACCTGCAGCCGCGCGCCTTTTTTTGGGGTAAGTGATCTTCGTGAATGTCACCCTTGTAATGCAATCCCTCTCCCTTATTAGGGAAAGAAGAAGGCTAAAAAGAACAGGGAATGTCCCACTTGCGCTAAACCCCTACCGGTATCATGGGAGAAAAAACTATGCGAGTCCTGTACAAAAGAAATTGTTTGTCAGGAGACTCCGGATTTCGCATCTGACCTAAGGGCCGCAATTAAATCAGAGGTCCAGAGTGCCCTCGAATCCCTTAAACATAAGGATAAAACGAGGAAAAAAGACATGGTAGAAACCTCCCAGTCAGACTCTTCCACATCGGGAGAAATCTCGACTAAATCCTCAGAATCCGGCTCCTCATCCTCAGACGAGGAAACAGGAGGACGCCATTGTTTTCCCCTAGAAGAGGTAGACAAACTGGTGAAAGCTGTAAGGTCTACCATGGGGGTATTGGACCCGAGGCCGGATAAGACAGTCCAGGACATAATGTTCGGGGGGCTAGGCCAGAAAAAACGGAGAGTATTTCCGCTAAACGAAATCGTCAAGGGTCTAATGAAAAGGGAATGGGACAAGCCAGACAGGAAAAATACTACAGTCCCTTCCCTTAAAAGGAAATATCCCTTTGAGGAGGAGGCATCCACGTCTTGGGACAGAGCCCCGAAACTCGATGTGGCAGTCGCTAAAGCCTCAAAGAAATTCGCCCTTCCCTTTGAGGACATGGGCACCCTCAGGGACCCCCTAGATAAGAAGGCAGATACCTTTCTAAAGGGGGCTTGGGAGTCTGCAGGCGGTAACCTCAGGCCAGCGATAGCGGCGACATGTACCTCAAGAGCCCTAATGGTATGGGTGGACCAACTTGAGAAACAGCTGAGGGAAGGGACACCTAGAGATAAAATTCTAGATTCTATCCCAGTAATAAGGGGAGCGGCTGCATTCCTAGCAGACTCATCGGCCGATTCAGTCAGACTGTCGTCCAAAACAGCAGCACTTTCAAACGCGGCCCGAAGGACACTATGGCTTAAAAGTTGGCCAGGGGACCTTCAGACCAAAATGAAATTATGCTCCATCCCCTGTGAAGGAAAATTCCTTTTTGGGGAAACGTTAGATGACATCCTCCAGAAAGCAGGGGACAAGAAAAAAGGATTCCCAAATTTAGGGCCAGCGGCATTTAAAAGACCCTTTCGGAATAGGAGTTTTTTTCAGAGAAGACCACCAAGGGAACAAAAGTGGGATGATAAAAGAAGAGATAGAGGCTTCTTCTTTAATAACTCTCCCCGGGACAAAAAGCCCTCCAAGTACGCCAAGGGTGGGAGGAAGGTTATCCTTTTTCCTTCCAGCCTGGAGGAGAATTTCAACAAACCCCTGGATAATAAACCTAATCCAGGAGGGCCTAAGGATAAACTTTTTCTCTCTCCCGACTCAAAAATATGTAACAACGCCGCTGAGATCCAGCATGCGAGAACAGGAAGCGCTAGAAAGCGAGGTTCTAGGCCTAGTAAAAAAAGGAGTCCTCCAGGAGGTCCCCCTGCAGGATATGGGCAGAAGGTTCTACTCCCCTCTTTTTCTAGTGACCAAACCAGACGGCACCTTTCGTACAATTATAAATCTGAGAAAGCTAAACAAATACGTCAAGAACCAGAGCTTCAAAATGGAGTCGATCAAATCTACCACCAAAGTCCTGTTCCCAAACTGCTACATGACTGTGTTGGACCTCAGCGACGCTTATTATCACGTCCCTATCCACAAAGACTCCAGGAAGTATCTGAGGTTAGCCGTCTCAATAAAAGGCAAGGTCAAAGAATTTCAGTACAGAGCCCTGCCGTTCGGAATATCGATAGCCCCGCGAGTATTCACCAAAATAGTAGCGGAAATGATGGCTCATATAAGGGAACAAGATATAATAATAATCCCGTATCTAGACGATTTCCTAATAGCGGGCAGCTCGGCTCAAAAATGCAGGGAACAGAGAGACAGGGTGATGAACACTCTACAAGACCTGGGCTGGCTTCTAAATCTAAAAAAATCAAGATTGGAGCCCAGCAGGGTACAAGAATTCTTGGGCCTAACACTAGACTCAAGCATTCAGGAGTGTTGCCTCCCAAACCACAAAAAGGAGAAGATCGCTCAAATTACAGCAAGAGCAATCCAAAATCCCTCCATGACACTAAGGAAGGCCATGTCACTGTTGGGTTCACTATCTGCCTGCCTACCAGCAGTTCAATGGGCTCAGTTACACACGAGAAATCTCCAGTGGGACGTATTGGCCAACCAGGCAGTAGTAGGGGGACACCTAGAGGGTCGCATTACCCTAAATTCAAGCACTATTCATTCCCTAGCTTGGTGGGGAAACCAGGAGAACCTGTCCCAAGGGATCCCCTGGGCACCAAAGATAACACACGTAGTGACAACAGATGCCAGTCCCACAGGATGGGGAGCGCACAAGAACAACGAGGTGACTCAGAGCGAATGGGGAAATCAAGAATTAAGAGCCTCCTCAAATCAAAAGGAGCTTCTAGCAGTAGGCTATGCCCTAACACACTTCCTACCCCTACTCCAGAACCACCATGTCCGTATCCTTTCGGACAATCGGGTCACAGAGGCCTATATAAACCACCAGGGGGGAACCAGGTCCCGAACCCTAATGGACACATCCGCCAAAATCCTCAAACTAGCGGAGGCAAACCTATTATCTCTGACAGCCCTACACATCCGCGGTACAGAGAATCAAAGGGCAGACTTTCTGAGCCGCACCCAATTGCGACAGGGGGAATGGGTACTAAAGCAGTCCATTTTTCGGCAGATTGTAAAAATGTGGGGGACCCCAGACGTGGATCTGTTCGCCGACTTCAAAAACAAAAAAGTAGACGCCTTCTGCTCCCTAGATCCCAGGGGGAATCCTTTAACTCTGGACGCATTTATGCTCCCATGGACACAGAATCTAACATATGCCTTTCCCCCAATCATGCTCATTCCAGCAGTCCTAAAGAAAGTCAGGCAGGACAGGGCAAGAATGATACTGATAGCCCCCTTCTGGCCCAAAAGAACCTGGTTTTCCTGGCTAAGAATGCTCTCAGTAACCGACCCATGGGTCCTACCGGATCTCCCGGACCTGCTATCGCAGGGCCCAGTGCTACATCCTCAGGCACCGAACCTCCATTTAACAGCATGGAATTTGAGAGGGCACTGATGAGGGACAGGGGTTTTTCAGAAAACCTGATAACTACACTACAAAAGAGTAGGAAACCGGTTACAATGAGAGCTTATGGTAGAATATGGAAAAAATTTCTATCCACCTCTAGGGCAAAGGTTCAGGACGGGGTTTAGATTGATAAGATCCTAGAATTCCTACAAGTGGGCCTAGAACAGGGTCTGGCGGTCAACACATTAAAAGTACAAATAGCGGCATTAGGCGCCCTCTATAACCATGATGTGGCAGGTGACCCCTGGGTAGCACGGTTTATTAAAGCCGCAACCAGATCGAGGCCAATAGCCAGTCAAAGATTACCATCATGGGACCTGAATCTTGTACTTTCAACACTGACAGGCCCTCCGTTTGAACCAATTCACTCGGCACCCCTAAAAATCCTATCTCTTAAAACGGTGCTTCTGGTGGCACTAACATCAGCCCGAAGAGTGAGCGATATTCAAGCCTTGTCAGCGGGGCCTCCTTTCACAAAAATTCTAGAGGATAGAGTTATCTTAAAACCTGACCCAGCCTATTTGCCCAAAGTGTCATCACATTTTCACAGGTCCCAGGAGGTAGTCCTTCCTTCTGCCCAAATCCAAAAAATAAGGGGGAAGAAAAGTTCCACACTTTAGATGTTAAAAGGTGCCTAGTACAGTACTTAGAGGCCACCAAAAAGTGTAGGAGGGAAGGCTCTCTCTTTGTATGTTTCCAGGGTCCTCGGAAGGGGCTCAAAGCATCCAAGAGTACCCTGGCAAGGTGGATAAGGGATGCGATTGCCCTGGCATATTCATCCAGCGGGAATACCATCCCAGAAGGGCTGAGAGCTCATTCCACAAGGGCAATGGCGACCTCATGGGCTGAAAGATCTGAGGTATCAATAGAACAAATCTGTAAGGCGGCCACCTGGTCATCACCTTCAACCTTTTTTAGGCACTATAGATTAGATCTAGCCTCTACATCTGACCTGACCTTCGGGAGAAGGGTCCTTCAGGCGGTGGTCCCTCCCTAAGCTACCAATCTCTGAAATTCTCTCCGTGGTGCTGTCATGGTTGAGAGAGAATAGCTTAGTTACTCACCGATAACGGTGTTTCTCGGAACCCATGACAGCACCCGCTTATTCCCCTCCCCTTCACGAGTATGGTGAGCACGTGTTATTGTTAGTAGAGTGTTTCCGTTTAGGCACGGTGCTTTGATAAGTAAGCAGTATTATAATATTGTGTATGTATTTCTGTTGTCTAACTAACCTGGAGACCCTCTGATGCTCTGTAACAAACTGAAGGCGGAGGAGAGGTACCGCCCTTTTTCTGTAGGTTCCTGTCCCTGAAGGGCGGATCCCCTCTCTCCGTGGTGCTGTCATGGGTTCCGAGAAACACCGTTATCGGTGAGTAACTAAGCTATTCTCAATGTTAAAATTAACCTACCCTTAAAATTATAGTTCATGTCTTTGTCAGTGGGCAAATTTACAAAATCAGCAATCAAATAATTATTTCCTTCACTGTATAATATGCTGTTTTTAAAGGCAGTAAGCAATCCATAATGTCTAGAACTCTTTTGGGGTTTAATTCTGTCTGGTTACAGTTGCCATACTAAAGCAAATCTGGTAAATGACTTGCGATTTCTAATGGCAGAATGATGAAATTTCCTGTAATCATAACTATATGAAACAAAAGTGAAAATGTCATTCTGCTTTTCACACATATAGCTTGTGTACAATATAGCCATATTAATATGCAAAATATAATAGGCATTGTATTGAAATTTACAGAAATGTCGTTTTTAGTCTTTCCTTAGATGTTTCTTTCATATGTAGCATTGCCTTAAAGGGGAGCTGTACTTTCACGTAACTTTGCAGAATAAGGCCGGGGTCACATTGCGTTATGGCAGTCCGTTAACGCTGTCATTGACCCCCCATTATCGGGCGCATCGCGACGCATACCATAAAGCGGCATGCGTTCGCGATGTGCCGTCATTCAGTGACGGAGCCTTGGACGCGGGCTGCAACGTCTGAGGCTAAGTCACCGCTAGCGCAGATGAATCGTATGCGTTGAACGGGCTGGTTAACGGAATGTGAACCTGGCCTATGCTGCTTTTGTGATTGACTCTGATTTGGTAGGAGGGAACTGCTGCTATCGTAGTCTCCATTCACAGACATAGAGGGATTCCTGCTCTTTTTCCCTTTGGTGCTTCACAGACAGAAACAGTGTGGACATGATTATACAGCAATATTGAGTAATGTTGCTGTGAATCCTGCACTAGAACAAGCCAGCTGGAATCTGCACAATCTGTTTTTCACTCTGCTCCCCTCGCCATTGACTTCAAATTGCTATGTAACCTGATGCCTCACTTTGCTGGCAGTCTGTTTTCTCTTAAAGTGGTTTTCCACTTTAAGGAAACTGGACCACCGAATGTTCTAATATACAAACAGAGCAGGTAATCGCTCTTCCTAGGTCCAGCCCTCTTTAGCAAGATGGATTTGATACGGTTTTATTTCAGAGTGGTGTATAAAGGGCAGGGATAAGGAGGCAGGGGGGCGGCGTGGCTCATAACTGGCTAAAGAAGCAGATTTCTCTGATAATCTTGCACTATTGATTTATGGAAATTTGGTTGACAGTACAGTCCCATTTATCATATACCACCTAGGTAAAAGTTGCTTTCCTCCCATTATAAAAAAAAATATGCAGGTAGCAGAAAACACTTCTCTAAAAAGAAGCACAAGGAGAAACAAAAGGGGTATGCATGAAAGGGCCCTATGGATACTACAGCTTATATTTGTGAGCTGAACATGTTAATAAAGCATCATGACTTTACAAAATAACCCCCAGAAATGAAATCTCCCAATCATTGGCACATCTATAGGATGCCATAACTGGTATGCATCAATCAGTCACTTGTCCGTGTCTGCTGTTACGTTTGTATGGTGATAAGTCCTTGGATGTTTAAAAAAACAAAACAAAACAAAAAGTCCCCATTTACTGGCATCGAACAGATTGTAAAAATGATGCAAAAGTGAACCACTTCATGGATATCGGTTAGGCGCCTCTCACACAGCCAAACCAGCTCTCACACTTTGCACTGACGAGGGGCAATACCCCGAAACACAGTGTCTGCAAATTGAGATTCTGGCTTGGCTTTTATCCTAAGTCATGTAACAAGGCTTGTTAAAGGGTCAATATTCATTTCTAGGTTTGCTACATCCAATAGGTGGCACTAGAGTTCTAGTCCTCTTCCTCTCTGAAGAGACAATTTGCATAATTAGCAAAGTGAACCAAGGCATGGTGCAAACTGCAGCAGACGCTCACTTGTTGCCTCTGTTAATCAGCTACCTCTGACAGATATGTTTCCATGTGTCACTGTAGCTTTGATTAATTTAAAGGGAACCTGCCATGAGGATCTTATACTTAAGAATAAGTGCATATATCTACAGGCACTTTGATGCTGATTAAATCCTTGAGTGTAGAAATCCATTTTGGCATTCCTCAGCAATCTAACTTTGAAATCTTATGCAAATGAGCCTCAAGTGCTTCAGGTGTGACATTGCACTTGCAGCTCTCTTGCCATCCTTTCATATTCCCTTCCTCTGACGTCTGACTGACCGATTTTGTTTCAGCGATCTGCGTACCCCCTGACAGAGCTCTCTCGCAGGTGCTGTTGGTGCCATGGGAGGCACATACTCAGTTCTGGTACTCAAGATGTCGCTAGACCCAGTGAGTTGATCTGCACCACCCCAGGCACTGACTGCGCTTGCAATACATCTCAGTCAGATGAGGCATGTCACTAAAACAAGGGTTGACCTGTCTGTCAGATACAGGTGGGCATTGAATAGGGGAGGTAAGGCAGAAGAGCTGCAAGTGCAATGTCCCACCCCAAAGCACTTGCAGCTCATTTGCATAAGATTTCAATGTTGGATTATTGAGAGATGCCAAAAAAAAAAAATCATGGATGTCTGCAATCAAAGTATGGCTTTAATCAGTATCTAAGTGCTGCTACATACATGCAATTAGTTTGAGGTATAAAGATGTGTTAATAGTCTAACCCCCACCAATTTAGTATTCTGAATGGCTTTTCCGATACATAAGTGTTGAAGTTTCAAGTAACCCCTTTAAAAAATTGGATAAATAAATAATTACCGTGAGGTAGCTGAAGACTGATCCAACCAGCCTTTGTGGGATCGGGGGATAACTTTATGTATATGGTAGTATATAATAGTCCACAGATCCTATCAGAATTTTTCTGGATCTCTCTCGTCTGTGTTTTTTTTTTTCTTTCAGCTGCTTGATGCTTAACTTTAGCAGGTGTATAAAACCTATGTGTGTGTATGTAAACCTATTTTCTTGTCTCTTTAGTTCAAAGAGGATATATCAAAACGGTTTAAGTCGAGCACGGACCTACTTGTTCTCATATTCGCTGGAAAGATTTTGAAAGACCAGGACACCCTCAGTCAGCATGGCATACATGATGGGCTCACTGTGCATCTGGTCATAAAGACACAGAACAGGTAGGCACATTTCTGCTCTTATTTCTCCTGCTTTGTGATTGCCGGTGATTGTCTTTATGCCTTATGTTATTGTTTTCTTGTAGATCCCAAACTGCAGCTGCCACTTCTCAGCCGAGCAGTCCATCATCCACCTCTACAACATCCAGCAGTACCTCTACTACCACATCGGCCACAAGCACCCCTTTTGGCTTGGGTAAGGCCACGCTGTAACGATCCATATTGCTAAATGGTATAGGAGCGTTCATGACCGGTATGGTGTAAGAATTGGTATGGCAATGCCAGTTGATCCCCTGCTGCTCCAGCATTTGTGATCCTCTCCTAGTTCTGTTTACTTGGCACCATGGTCATTGATGGTGTGTGATCAGGTGCAACAAAGACCGGCGGAGCAGCAATTTCTTAAAGAGGACTTTTCACCATTTGAGCATGTTAAACTGGCCACATCAAGGAATAGTGACTATTTTAACACATTATTTTTTATTTTTCATTTCTAATTTCTCATCTCCATTGCTGAGATTTTAGCTTGTAAAGTTTAGATTCTAATTTTCACTAAGACCAAGTGGGCTGCGGTAGACATTCTTCTGTGGTAATTTAGTTTTCTCCATCTATACGACGTTGACCAGTCAAAAGCAGGAAGCAGCATGCAGAGGAAAAAAACCTGCCCCAGAGAAGATCAGACTTGGCTTTTTCTGTACGATATGGAAAGACACCTAATGATAAACAGTCCTGCTCTCCTTACTAACTACTGTGATTACTAGTGGGGGGGAGTAGAGGAGAGCTATGTAATTGTCAACACTTTTTGCAGCTCTCATCACACAGCGCTGTCAGTGAGTACTGCAAGAAGGGTTTGTAATAATGACACACTGCTCTGCTCTATTCCTCTCTATTATTGTAATCGCAGTAAATGCAACCAGTTTGATCAGTGAAGGTGAGGGCAAGGCTGGGTCATTAATTCCCAGAGCTTTTTTCGATTTTGCATTTTCGTTTTTCTCTCCCCTCCTTTCCAGAGCCATAAGTTTTTCATTTTTCATTCAATATGGCCATGTGGGGGCTTATTTTTTGCGGGATGAGTTGTACTTTTGAACGACATCATTGGTTTTACCATACCGTGTACTAGAAAATGGGAAAAAAATTACAAGTGCTCTGAAATAGCAAAAAAAGTGCAATTCCCCACTTGTTTTTTTTTTTTAAGTTAACTAAATGCTAAAACTGACCTGCCATTATGATTCTCCAGGTTATTACGAGTTCATAGACACCAAATATGTCTAGGTTTTTTTATTATCTAAGTGGTGAAAAAAATTCCAAACTTTGCTAATAAAAAAATAATAATAATTTGCGCCATTTTCCGAGACCTGTAGCGTCTCCATTTTTCGTGATCTCGGGTCGGGTGAGGGCTTATTTTTAATTATACCATTTTGGTGCAGATATGATCTTTTGATCGCCCATTACTACATTTTAATGCAATGTTGCGGCGACCCAAAAGCCGTAATTCCGGCGTTTTGAATTTTTTTCTCTCTACGCTGTTTAACGAACAGGTTAATCCTTTTCTTATTGATAGATCGGGCGATTCTGAACGCGGCGATGCCAAATATGTGTATGCTTGATCTTTATTTTATTTTGAAGGGGGTGATTTGAACATATATATATATATATATATATATATATATATATATATATATATATATATATATATATATATTTATATTAAACACTTTTTTTTTTTTTTTTTTTTTTTACTTTTGCCCTGCTTCAAAAGCCTCCATAGATTAGAGGCAGGCACAACTCGATCGACTCTGCTACATAGAGACGATGAGCAGATCGCCTCTATGTAGCTCAATTACTGACTTGCTATGAGCGCCGACCACAGGGTGGCGCTCACAGCAATCCGGCACGGACAACCATAGAGGTTTCCAGGAGACATTGGGTTGTCATGCCGACACACCGGTGACCCGCAATCATGGTGTGCTGTCAGCGTTTGACGGCGGCATTTAACTTGTTAATAGCCATGGATGGATCGCAATTCCACCCGCGGTTATTGCGGGAACATGTCAGCTGATCAAAACAGCTGACACCTCCCCAGTGTGATGTGGGCTCACCGCCGGAGCCCACATCAAAGGGAAGGAGTCCGACATTGGCGTAATTATACATCCATTGTCTGGTAGGGGTTAAATACCTCACACATAGAACGCCAAGTCTGACATTCACTGGGGGCTTGTTTTTTGTTTTTTTTGTTTGTTTTATATATAACCCCCACCCCCCGACAAAATTCTGTCCTAACGCTCCCCTTTGTCTTAGCGCAAATAAGCTTTTAAAAGTTATAAATTCTAATCTCCACAACAGAAATGACAAATTTTAAATCAAAATCCTCGTTTTGTTCAGCCTTGCAGCAACTATTTCATGATGTGGCCAGTTTGACATGCACCGACCGGTGAACGGTCCTCTTTAAATGGGAGAATAAGTTGGCGTGCAGGGCTTTTAGTTTTATGTTGAAGCACTTCTTGTTAGGAAGAAAACATTTAAATAGATCTGTTAATGGAGTAGGTTGTAATTGTGGCCTGTATCCGGTGGATATCATTAGTGATGGTTTCTGTTTTGATATGGAAGCAGACAGTGCCACCACACCGTGATATTGACATTGCCTATTATTTTGTCTTCACGTTTAGGAGGTCTTGGGGGCTTGCCTGGGCTCAGCAGCTTAGGCATGAACGCATCAAACTTCTCTGAGCTGCAGAGCCAAATGCAGAGACAGCTCATGTCCAATCCTGAGATGATGGTCCAGATCATGGAAAACCCTTTTGTTCAGAGCATGCTGTCTAATCCTGACTTGATGAGACAGTTGATTATGGCCAATCCACAAATGCAGCAATTAATCCAGAGAAATCCTGAGATCAGTCACATGCTTAATAATCCAGATATCATGCGACAAGTATGTAGTTCTATACTTTTCTGTTTCTTTTGTATGTGCTACACTATTACCACTTTCGATTGTTTTTATGTCGTTTGGCTGCTAGATAACTAAATCTTCAAACTCTTTTGTCAATCCATTTGTTGTATCCAAAGAGATGAAGGTGCACTTTCGGTTTCCTGGAAGGGGAAGGTGGCTATCACCCAGAACTAGATTGTAACTTTACTTACTAGTAATTGTTTTGTTTTTCCTGTTTTTTTTTTTTTTTTTTTATTATTATTATTATTGTTATTTTTTTTGCAGTAGATATTCCATTGATAAGCAATTTTATATTATCCTGCCTAAATTTTACTTAAAGGGAGCCTATCAGAAACTTCCTCAAAACCGTTAACCGTTTGTGTAGCCCTTTAAAAGATAAGCTACTCAATCCCTGCGTGACTCCAAAGCACTGCTCCAGTGTTTGTTTTTTTTAAATTTGTATCTGGAAGTGCACTGGTCATGTCGATGCACTTCTAGCTTCTCCACCGTATGCTGTATTCCCTACGTAGCAGTACCCGTCCTTGGATGATTGACAGGTTGTTTGCTCTGGTGCAAGGATACTAACCTGTCAATCTGCCTGGGGAGGTCAAGAATACAGCACGAGGCTGAGAAGCTGTAAGTGTATCGTCACCCCCGATGCACATGCATTCCAAAATTGAAATTGCGATTTCTCTATGGGAAAGCAGTATTTTGTTGTCCTACTTTTCTTTTAAAGAGGCTAAAGGGTCTCATAAATTGTGGAGTTGAAGTTTGCTACATTCCCAATGAGACTTGGAGAACTCCACAATATTTTTTCTGCCATATTGCCCGCATTCACAAATTATTTCCCATGGTATTTTAAAAGAGCTCTGTGTATTTTTTTTTTTTTTTTTAATTTTAGCAGGATCCATTTGTACTGAAAAGCTTAGTTGAATACGCGTTTCAGTATAGTTGCAAAAAGGAAGACATAATTTACAAATGGGAAAAATCTTGCTACAAGGCTAAACCTCCTGTATTTGCATTTTTTTTCCCGAAGTAATCTATGAGACTTCATAAGTGTATTTAAAGTCTTGTTTGTCAAACCACAAGCTTGCAATACTTTTTAGATTTGCATCAGTGGGATCGGTATGACATCTATAATGTGTAAAATAAGGAAAAGATCAGGTATGTTGCCCATTCCTGCGTTATGAAGGACAATGTCTGGCATTGGATATTCCCTCATCATGTATGTGATTTGCATATATGTGGTCACAAGCTGACTAGACATGCATGGCCTTGCTCAATGCAAGTGTATTGAGCAAGGTCTAGTCGGAATGTGGCCAGAAGTACGCAAATCGCTAACTTGTGGTCACATAACCGCCTTGTTCCAGCATTGGAGAATCCTCACAGCATGCAGTGCTGCAGACTTGTAGTCTAAGGCCTGACAACCTTTTCAAGTGCTTTTTGTTGTCATCAATAAACCGTATCAACCTTATCACTTTTTTTTAATTTCCAGACACTAGAATTGGCCAGAAATCCGGCAATGATGCAGGAAATGATGAGGAACCAAGATAGGGCCCTGAGCAATCTTGAAAGCATTCCTGGAGGTTACAATGCCTTGCGCAGAATGTACACAGACATCCAAGAACCAATGCTTAATGCTGCTCAAGAACAGGTATTTTAGAAGCATCCTTATTACGTGTCAGTTGAGCCACATAAAGGTGCAAACTTTGGGCTATGAGGTGCTTTATCTTCAGGGCTGACGATAACGCAGAGCAAGTGTGTGATTTTTGTATATGGGACACTGGAGAGTATTTACAATGATTTATAGTGGAAATGTTATCGGATACCTAGCTATCTACTATGGATTTCTTCTTGCCTTTACCAGTTAAGAATCCATAAGGATAATCATGAAATGTCAGTGAGGCACAGTTAGGAATGTCGTTTTTACAAAAGTGAATATTTGCTGTTTTCTAAGAAAAGTGCATAGTTCATACAGTTGAAAAAAGGACATGTCCGTCATGTTCAACTGAGGGATAGGAGAGATAAGGGGAAGAAGAATGTATCTAACTATAGTATGCCCTGAAAATGCCTCTCGCTGTGACCTGTTAAAGTAGAGTACTCCACACATTAATAGTTTCTATGGGAAAGACGCCTTATCTCCTCTGGAGATTGAATTTTTCTTCTGGTACATGGAGTGCCCTCCTATATTTTTTTTTAGGGGGTGTTACATGAACCATACTTATTGTTTCAGCCATTCATTTACTTGCACAAGGTAATCATGTCACGTAATCTTGTCCCCTCTCAGAACTAAAAAGATAAAAATACTTTTACTCTTTCCTCATAACCAAGATTCACAAGCACACCCAGACCCTTCTCTACAAGTGCCTCGTCTAGATGTACAGTGGGGGAAAAAAGAATTTAGTCCGCCACCATTTGTGCAAGTTCTCCCACTTAAAAAGATCAGAGAGGCCTGCAATTGACATCATAGGTAGTTCACAACTATGAGAGTCAAAATGAGAAAACAAATCCAAGAAAATCACCTTGTCTGATTTGGCAAGATTTTTTCTTTGAAAATTATGGTGGAAAATAAGTACCGTATATACTCGTGTATAAGCCGACCCCCCCCCTCCCCCCTTGCCACAAAATACTGGGAAAACTTATTGACTCTCGTATAAGCCTAGGGTGGAAAATGCAGCAGCTACTGGTTAATTTCAAAAATAAAAAGATACCAATAAAAGTAAAATTGAGGCATTAGTAGGTTAAATGTTTCTGAATATCCATATTGAATCAGAAGCCCCATATAATTCTTCATACAGTTCATGATGGGCTCATAAGATGCTCCATACAAAATACACCCCATATAATGCTGCACAAAGGTTAATAATGGCTCCATAAGATGCTCCATAGAATATACCCCATATGCTGCTCCATAAAGGTTATTGCCCCATAAGATGTTCCATAGATTATGCCCCCATAAGATGCTCCATAGACTATGCTCCCATATGCTGCCCCATAAGATGCTCTATAGATTATGCCCCCATATGCTGCCCCATAAGATGCTCTATAGATTATGCCCCCATATGCTGCCCTATAAAATGCTCCATAGATTATGCCCCATATATTGCCGCTGCTGCAAATAAAAAAAAAAAAAAAAAAAATGACATACTCACCCCTTGCTGCTGGGGGCCAGGTGCTGGTGTCCTGAGCAGGCGGGGACACTGGCGCGCTATGGGGGACAGGTGCCGGTGTCACCGCTGGCTCAGGGCCCCGGCACCTCAAATATTCACTTGTCCCCGTTCCACTGCTGCCGCTCTGTCTTCCGGGCCCTCGTGTCAGTGACGTTCAGGCAGCAGAGAGCGTGGCGCGCACTAACTAGGTCACCTTGCCCTCTGACATGAACATCACAGCCAGAGGACGCGGAGGACAGAGCGGCGCTCAGCGGTGGACCGGGGACAGGTGAATATTGCATATTCTTACCCCCTCCTGGCGCTGTCTCTGCAGCCCCGCTTCTTCCACGGTCTCAGGCTCCTTCCTTCAGCGGTCATGTGGTACCGCTCATTAAAGTCATGAATATGCGCATATTCATGACTTTAATGAGCGGTACCACGTGACCTCTGAAAAAAGGAGCCTGAGACCGTGGGAGAAGCGGGGGGGCTGCAGAGATGCGCCCGGGGGTAAGTATGATCTGACACCGCGCTCCCCCGCCGACCCCCTGGGCTGAAAATCTCGGCTTATACGCAAGTATATACGGTATTTGGTCACCTAAAAACATGCAAGATTTCTGGCTCTCGCAGACCTGTAACTTCTTCTTTAAGAGGCTCCTCTGTCCTCCACTCATTACCTGTAGTAATGGCACCTGTTTGAACTTATCAGTATTAAAGACACCTGTGCACAACCTCAAACAGTCACACTCCAAACTCCATTATGGTGAAGACCAAAGAGCTGTCGAAGGACATCAGGAATAAAATTGTAGCCCTGCACCAGACTGGGAGGACTGAATCTGCAATAGGCAAGCAGCTTGGTGTGAAGAAATCAACAGTGGGAGCAATAATAAGAAAATGGAAGACATACAAGACCACTGATAATATCCCTCGATCTGGGGCTCCACGCAAGATCTCACCCTGTGGGGTCAAAATAATCACAAGCACGGTGAGCAAAAATCCCAGAACCACACTGGGGAAGCTAGATGACCTGTATAGAGCTGGGACCACCGTAACAAAGGCTACCATCAGTAACACACTACTCCACCTGGGACTCAGATCCTACAGTGCCAGACGTGTCCCCCTGCTTGAGCCAGTACATGTCTGGGCTCGTCTGAAGTTTGCTACAGAGCATTTGGATTATCCAGAAGAGTATAGGTAGAATGTCATATGGTCTGATGAAACCTAAGTAGAACTGGTAGAAACATAACTTGTTGTGTTTGGAGGAGACAGAATGCTGAGTGGCATCCAAAGAACACCATACCTACTGTGAAGCATGGGGGTGGAAACATCATGCTTTGGGGCTGTTTCTCTGCAGAGGGACCAGATCCGTGTACATGAAAGATTGAATGGGGCCTCCTTCCATCAGCAATGGCATTGAAGATGAAACGTGGATGGGTCTTTCAGCATGATAATGATCCCAAGCACACTGCCAGGGCAACGAAGGAGTGGCTTTGTAAGAAGCATATGAAGGGTCTTGGAGTGTCCTAGCCAGTCTCCAGATCTCAACCCCATAGAAAATTTTTGGAGGGATTTGAAAGTCTGTGTTGCCCAGCGACAGACCCAAACCATCACTGCTCTAGAGGAGATCTGCAAGGAGGAATGGGCCAACATTCCACCAACATTGTGTGCCAACCTTGTGAAGACTTACAGAAAACGTTTGACCTGTCATTGCCAACAAAGTATATATAACAAAATATTGAGATTAACTTTTGTTAATGACCAAATACTTATTTTCCACCATAATTTGCAAAATAAATCTTGCCAAATCAGACAAGTTGATTTTCTGGATTTATTACCTTAAGGTGTAATCTGAGCGAATGTCTGGACTCCAGAGGACCAGTAAAGAGCGCTGTGTGTCTTGATGTGAAGTCAGATTGAATGATGTTTGCCAGATAAACGTGGGTTAATACATCGGCTCTTCAGGAGTGCTGTCCCGGCCGGTGACACACTCCACGCTCCCCTCTTCCAGCGGCGCGCTGGCGTGCAGTGTGCACGATGTGAAGCTGTGGCGTGAGATGAGTCAACAGGACCTTTGTGATGTCACCGGTCACGTGATAGATTACAGGGAGCACAGTGGACCAATTCCTCTCCGACTAGTTTCGGAAAAAACACAGTTTCCTTCATCAGCCCACGTCAGTGCCACAGCTTCACATCGTGCACACTGCACGCCGGCGCGCCACTGGAAGAGGAGCGCGTGGAGTGTCTGTCACCGGCCGGGACAGCACTCCTGAAGAGCCGTTGTATTAACCCACGTTTATCTGGCAAACATCATTCAATCTGAATTCACATCATGACACACAGCGCTCTTTACTGGTCCCCTGGAGTCCAGACATTCGCTCAGATTACACCTTAAGGTAATAACTACCGTATATACTCGAATATAAGTCGAGATTTTCAGCCCAAAAAATTGGGCTGAAAGTCCCCCTCTCGTCTTATATTCGAGTCATATACACCGGGGGGTCGGAGGGGGAGGGGGAGCGGGGGTGTCAGGTCATACTTACCCGTCCTGACGCTGTGTCTTGAGCCCCCAGCTTCTCCCCTTGCTCTCTCTTCCTGCCTTCAGTGGTCACGTGGTGCCGCTCATTAAAACTCATGAATATGCGCATATTCATGAGTTTTAATCAGCGGTACCACATGACCGCTGAAGGCAGGAAGAGAGAGCGCGGAGAAGCTGGGGGCTCAAGACACAGCGTCAGGACGGGTAAGTATAGCGATACTCACCTGTCCTGCGTCCATGGCTGCTTGCTGCTGTCTGTGTGTCTGTCATCGGTCAGTGACTTCAGACAGCAGAGGGCGCGGTGACGTGGTTAGAGCGCGCCGCGCCCCCTGCAGTCTGAACGTCACTGACTGATGACGTGGCAGATAGCGGGGAGCAGCCATGGACACAGGACAGGTGAGAATTCTGACACCCAGCGACGGAGAGGTGAGTGTGTCATTTTTTTATTTTTACATGCAGCAGCGGCAGCACATGGGGGAATCATCTATGGAGCTTCTTATGGGGGCAGCATATGGGGGGCATAATCTAAGGAGCTTCTTATGGGGGCAGCATATGGGGGGCATAATCTAAGGAGCTTCTTATGGGGGCAGCATATGGGGGAATAATCTATGGAGCTTCTTCTGGGGACACCATATGGGGGAATAATCTATGGAGCATTTCCCACCCTAGACTTATACTCGAGTCAATAAGTTCTCCCAGTTTTTTGTGGCAAAATTAGGGGGGGTCGACTTATACTCGGATCGACTTATACTCGAGTATATACGGTACCTAATTTGGAGCAATCCAATTCATTTGTGTGTATTTTTTAGGTCACTACAAGCTAAAGGGGTTCATTATTAAGAGCAAATTTTAATTATTTATTTATATTTTATTGATCACATTGGTGGTGTGTGTTCCTAATTTGCAGCAAGTGTTCCTTTCTCTTTTCTACAGTTACTAGCGCCACCTACAGTCTATACTAGATTTTGTGGATTTGTTTTCTCATTTTGACTCTCATAGTTGTGGTCTACCTATGATGTCATTTACAGACCTCTCTCATCCTTTTTAAAGGGAAGGTGCCGCAATTTGTCTCTTGTATTAAAAATGATTGTTTATATAAATAATTATTTTTAATACAAAATATTTAACTTAAATGTTTTTTATTGATTATTTTTGCAGCCACTGGGCGCTGCCATTTTGCTTTGCAGGAGTGTAAGTGACACTTTCACTCTGCAAATATGGCTGCCCTGGGCATAGGAGACAGCAGTTGGCTGCTGACTCTATAACTTGCATTGAGCAGCTCCTTGCTGTGATCTGCGCACGCCCCCTGGGCTGTCCACATCACAGCAGGAGGAGGAGATCGGCACCATCTTGCTGGAGCCCATAGTGCATCTGTGAACCCACTTTCCCCTTATAACTTCTGGACTCAATGTGAGCCATGCTGTTATAGGAGACTGGAGAGACCCGGACTGGAGGCGAGATAGAGGGGGGGGGGGGAGAGATCAGCTGCTGACCGTTGTGTTGCAATGTATCAGCAGCACAGCTGGGGTCTCACATTACAGGTGGTGAGATCCTCTGCTCTGAGAGCTGCACAGACTGTCTGCTGAGCCGTGTATCTAATTTTATGCTATTTGATATTGACTGATGAGCTGTGTATCTAATCCTCTCCTGTGTGATACTTTCTGCTGAGCTCTGTATCTAAGCCTCTCCTGTGTGATACTGTCTGCTGAGCTCTGTATCTAAGCCTCTCCTGTCTGATACTACTGAGCTATGTATCTAACCCTATCCTGTGGGATACTGTGTCCTGAGCTGTGTATTTAAGCCTATCCTGTGGGATACTGTCTCCTGAGCTTTGTATCTAACCCTATCCTGTGGGATACTGTCTGCTGAGCTATGTATCTATGAGTAAGGACCCTCCAGTCCGAAACTCGTAAGCGTCTGTCACAATGGTGAACCATATGTTTTTTATGCTTCTATTCTGTTTTTAATCATTTTTTTGGGAATAAAGTTTTTTGATTTTGACCATCCTTTGGTCGAAGTTGCTGGAACACCTCCTGAGTATTGTCTGCTGAGCTGTGTATCTAACCCTATCCTGTGGGATACTGTCTGCTGAGCTGTGTATCTAACCCTATACTGTGGGATACTGTCTGCTGAGCTGTGTATCTAATCCTCTCCTCTGTGATATTGTTTGCTGAGCTGTGTATCTAATCCTATCCTGTGTGATACTGTCTGCTGAACCGTGTATCTAATCCTATCCTGTGTGATACTGTTTGCTGAGCTTTGTATCTAACCCTATCCTGTGGGATACTGTCTCCTGAGCTGTGTATCTAATCATATCCTGTGTGGTACTGTATGCAGAGCTGTGTATCTAATCCTCTCCTGTGTGATACTGACTGCTGACCTGTGTATCTAAACCTATCCTGTGAAATTGTCTGCTAAACCCTGTATCTAACCCTATCCTGTGTGCTACTGACTGCTGAGTCGTGTATCTAATCCTCCACTGTGTGATGCTGACTGCGCCATTTGCACATACCCTAATGGTGCTGATTGCCGAGAACCCGGCGAGGAAAGGGGTGAATAGCAGAGTGTAATAACATAATATCTACTCCACAAGTAGTAATGTCACTGCCATCCCTCTATGCCTGGTCTCTCTCCCCATGTGTGTTCTCCACCCCCCTGTGCCTGGTCTCTCTCCCCATGTATGTTCTCCACCCCCTGTGCCTGGTCTCTCCATGTGTGCTCACTATCCCCCTGTGCCAGGTCTCTATCCCCCGTGTGCTCATCCCCCTGTGCCTGGTCTCTATCCCCCGTGCCTGGTCTATCTCCCCATGTGTGCTCTCCATCCCCCTGTGCCTGGTCTCTCCCCATGTGTGCTCTCCATCCCCCTGTGCCTGGTCTCTCCCCATGTGTGCTCTCCATCCCCCTGTGCATGGTGTCTCTCCCCATGTGTGCTCTCCATCCCCCTGTGCCTGGTCTCTATCCCCCGTGCCTGGTCTATCTCCCCATGTGTGCTCTCCATCCCCCTGTGCCTGGTCTCTCCCCATGTGTGCTCTCCATCCCCCTGTGCCTGGTCTCTCCCCATGTGTGCTCTCCATCCCCCTGTGCATGGTGTCTCTCCCCATGTGTGCTCTCCATCCCCCTGTGCCTGGTTTCTCTCCCCATGTGTGCTCTCCATCCCCCTGTGCCTGGTTTCTCTCCCCATGTGTGCTCTCAATCCCCCTGTACCTGGTCTCTCTTCCCATGTGTGCTCTCTATCCCCCTGTGCCTGGTCTCTTCCCATGTGTGCTTTCTTATCCCCTCTGTGCCTGGTCTTTCTCCCCATGTGTGCTCCCCATCCCCCTGTGCCTGGTCTCTCTACCTCCTATGCACTCATCTCCCCCCTGTGTGTCTCTCTCCCCATGGGTCGCTCTCGCTCCTATGCACTCCTCCTTCCCCTGCATGTCTGTGTGATACAGCGAGCAGCACCAACTAACAGAATCCTTGCTGCCTGCCATCCTCGGTGACTGTCTACTTTTCAGTAACTTTCCAGTCACCAACAAAATGGCTGCTCACTGTGTTTCTAAATCTCATCCTCTCTTATCCCTTAGCAAACACCCAGGAGGGGAGGAGTGGAGTGACATCACACCCATGTCAGCAGACTCAGCCCACATTTACTGCAGTCGTAATGTGAGCTAGTTGTACACTAGGTTTTTGTCAAATTTTAGTAGCTGCTCCCCCTAGTGTTTAAAAGTGGAAATACCAAATCTTTTAAAATTATTTTTTGTTATTTTACTAAATTATAAACAAATTATAATATTTTTAAAGAATATTTAAACATTAATTATTTACATTTTTTCAATTGCTGAAAAAATTTTTTTTTTTGCTGGCACCTTCCCTTTAAGCAGGAGAACTTTCACAATTGGTGGCTGACTAAATACTTTTTTTTGCCCACTGTACTTCACGTAGCACATATGGTGCCCATATATTATTAGTGCACAGGTGCATAGCTTTATATTTCTCCACATTGAACCCCATCTGCCATGTGGATGCTCAGACACTCGAAGCCCAATTCATTAAAGCTTCATTACTTCAGAACTCTGTTGTAAAATATTTTAAAAAGTTTCAAGTTTTTGGTAAATGAGAAGTTCTTTTCTGAAGGCCTGTTATTTTTCAGAGCTATCTATATCCCTGTATGTCCACAGTTGGATCCTTCTGTGGTAGCTGACGTTTTACTCCATATAAGTTTTTTGTTTCCTTTTGTTTCAGTTTGGTGGGAATCCATTTGCATCTTTAATGAGCAATGCATCGCAAAATGCAGGAAATCAGCCATCAAGAACAGAAAACAGAGATCCTTTACCTAATCCTTGGGCTCCGCAGTCTGGCTCTACGGGATCACCATCAGCAGGCGGAAATGGAGGTGCTTCGACTGGTAACGGCACAGGGAACAGCACAACTTCAACAACAAGCGCAAACTTGCCAAACCTGTCATCTGGACTAGGAGGTACTGTATAACCTGTCTACCCTTCATATTGGTGAAAGGGTCTTTCTATATGTAACAACATAGTTTTGACGGCTGAAGGAAGACCTTATGTCCATCTAGTTCAGCCTATTTTTAGTGCAGCTGTTCTGCATTGTTGATCCTGGGGAAGGCAAAAAACCCACAGAGTAGAAGCCAATTTTCTCCATAGGGAAAAAAATTCCTTACCCTAAGCTGGGTCAGCCATCTACATATAATATTCTGTTATTCGTAACCTTCTATACTGTTACTCACAAGAAAAGCATCCATTCCTTTCTTAAATTCATTCAGTGAGTTGGCCATCACCACTTCCTCAGGAAGAGAATTCCAGAGCCTCACTGCTCTTACCGTGAAGAACCCTCTTCTATGCTGGTGCAGAAATTGTCTTTCCTCCAACCGAAGAGAATGTCCCCTTGTTCTTGTCACAGTCCTTGGTACAAACAGTTCATTGGAGAGATCTCTGTATTGCCCTCTGATATACTTGTACATATATATTAGGTCTCCCCTAAGTCTTCTCTTTTCTAGAGTAAATAGACCTAATTTTGATAACCTTTCTGGGTATTGTAGTGAACCAACTCCATTTATCATTTTAGTAGCCCGCCTTTGAACCCTTTCAAATTCAGTAATGTCTTTCTTGAGCACCGGCATCCAAAATTGCACACAATACTCCAAGTGTGGTCTGACGAGTGATTTGTACAGAGGGAGAATTATGTTTTCATCTCGTGTCCCCAGACCTCTTCTAATGCATCCCATGACCCCATTTGCTTTGGTGGCAGCTGCCTGACTTTGGGCACTCCAATTTAGCTTCTTATGGACTAAGATGCCTAAGTCTTTTTCCATGTCTGATTTCCCCAGCAGTTTCCCATTTAGTAAGTAATTGTAGCATCTGTTTCTCCTTCCCATGTGCATAACCTTACACTTATCTGTGTTAAACCTCATTTGCCATTTTTCAGCCCAATTCTCCAAATTACTCAAATCTGTCTGCAGTTGCAAACTGTCCTCCTTTGTGTTAACTACCTTACATAGTTTTGTATCATCTGCAAATACTGATATTTTACTGTGTAAGCCATCCACTAGATCATTAATAAATATATTAAATAGTAGGGTGCCCAATACAGAACCCTGTGGTACCCCACTAGTAACCCAGGCCCAATCTGAGTATGCACCATTAATAACCACTCTTTGTTTTCTATCACTAAGCCAGCTACCTACCCATCTACACACATTTTCCCCTAGCCCAAGCTTTCTCATCTTACTTACCAATCATTTATGTGGGACAGTGTCAAATGCTTTAGAGAAGTCGAGATAAATGACATCCAATGATTCTCCTTGGTCCATTTGAGAGCTTACATCCTCATAGAAGCTGATCAGGTTAGTTTGACAAGAGCGATCCTTCATAAATCCATGTTGATATGGAGTTAAACATTTATTAACATTGAGATATTCCATTATGGTATCCCTTAGAAACCCTTCAAAAATTTTACCCACAACAGACGTTAAGCTTACCGGCCTATAGTTTCCAGGTTCCCTTTTACACCCCTTTTTGAATATTGGTATGTGTTAAATGAATTTCTGTAAAACATTGGCTATCCAAGGTAAAACTTCATAAATGTTATTGAGCAGAATGGGACTAGGCCGGGTATTGTAGTAGACTGTTGTTTTTTTTAGTGATGGAATATGACATTACTTTTTTTTTTTTTTTTTACCAATAAGCAGCAATACTGCACCTCAATGTGTATGTGAAGGTGATCAGAGGGGAAATAACATGAGCACTCCTCAGAATTATCTTGCAGTGTCCAGTAAGGAAGGAAATAACTTTACTGGTTTGTAATGAATACCATCATATACAACATGGGTTCATTTTCTTAGAGAGAGTGCCGCTAAAAGACAATTATCTAATGTGATTGCAGAATTTAAAATCGGACAGATATACATTGATAAAATGTTATATTTTGTCTTGAAGCTGGAATGTTTAATACGCCAGGAATGCAGAGCCTGATGCAGCAGATATCTGAAAATCCTCAACTAATGCAGAACATGTTGTCCGCTCCTTACATGAGAAACATGATGCAGTCACTTAGTCAGAATCCAGAACTTGCAGCCCAGGTAAGCTTCTCTTGTTTTATCCAAAACGCGCAGCCTTGGTGAGCTTTCCCCAGTTTATCAATAGTTTGAGGCTTTGATGAGCTTCCCCATTTTATCTGTATCTTGTAACTTTGGTGAGCTTTCCCTGTTTTATCCAGAGCTTACATCCCAGGTGAGTATCTCCTGTTTCATTTAGAACTTGCAACCTAAAGAACTACCCCCTGTTTTAATCTGAGCTTGCAGCCTTCGTGAGCTTCTCCGGTTTTATCCAGAGCTTGCAACCTTGGTGTGAGCATCTCTTGTTTTATCCAGAGCTTGTAGCATTGGTGAGCTTCTCCTGTCTTATCCAGAACTTACAGCCTAGAGAATGGGAATGGCTCATGATTTGACGCAGGTGAAATCTGCTCCAAATCTGCATCTGAGGTCACTGGCAGATCACCTGCGTTTTCGATTTTTTTTTTTTTTTTGTCACTTGAAATAAAGCTAATTGAAAGTTGGCTTCTGGGAAGGAAAAAAGTGTTTTCTTGTTTGCAGATATATTTGGGTATGTTCCCACAGTCAGTAAACGCTGCGGGTTGGACGCTATATACATCCGCAGCGTCCAGCTGTTACAGAAAAGTGGATGGGATTTCAAGAAATCCCTTGCCCACTATGCATGCACCGATGCTGGTGGCTCACTCGCATAGATGGACATGTGGTGCGTCTTTCCAGACCACAGCATGTCAATTTATGTAGCTGCGTAAGTTACCCATTTACTATCATTAGATGTGGTAAAACCGCATTATCTTTCTAGTCACATGTGTATTAAGTGATGATAATAATAATAAATTTTATTTCTATAGCGCTGACATATTCCGCAGCACTTTACATTTCAGAGGTGACTTGTACAGACAATATACATTACAGCATAACAATAAACACATAGATCATAACAGATACCAAGAGGAATGAGGGCCCTGCTCGCAAGCTTACAATCTATGAGGAAAAAAAGGGGAGACACGAAAGGTGGGTGGTAACAGTTGCCCTGATTGTATGGTATTGTAAGTGCGGGAACGCAGCTTAGTACTCGTGTACTAATTTAAATAATGGTAAATCTTGTGGCACAGCCGGATGTACACGACTCAGGAAGTGGAGGAAAGCACAAGAGACAGGTCCCCTCCTTTTTTAATAAATAATTTTAAAAAAAAAGCGTGGGGTCCCCCTGTATTTGTTAACCAGCCAGAGTAAAGCAGACTACTGGGACTGGTATTTTAGGCTGGTAAGGATACAATATCCATGAACTTTACTAGCCTGAAAATACCAGGCCGCAGCAGTCTGCTTACCTTGGATGGTTAGCAAAAATGGTGGGACCCCCTCAAAAAAAGTGTGGGGTGGTCCCCCTATTTTTGTTAACCAGCCAAGGAAAAAAGCTGACAGCTGCGGTCCTGGTATTCTCATGCTGGCGAGGACCATGGATTTTGGCCCTTACTAGCCTAAAAATTGCAGCCCGCAGCCACTCCACAAATGGCGCATCCAAATATGCGCCAATTGTGGCACTTTACCTGGCTCTTCTCACTTGCCACGTAGCGGTGGCAAGTGGGGTTCATATTTGTTGGGTTGATGTCACCTTTGTATTGTCAGGTGACATCAAGCCCACGGCTTAGTAATGGAAAGGTGTCAATAAGACACCTATCCATTACTAATCCTATAGTTTTACATGGTAAAAAAAACACATAGCCAGAATAAAGTATTTTAATTGAAATAATAACACAGACTCCTTTAATAGATCTTAATTAAACCATACTTACTGCATCTCCTATTCCACCGACGCCCTCGTTCTCCTGAAGGAAAAATAAAATAAAAAAGCAACAGTATACCATACCTATCCGCCGAGAAGATATACAATACTGTCCCACGACGAGTCCAGCTCTGCTTTATCTGGATACCTTTGGCTGAAAGGTAGCATTATGCCACCACTCAGCCTGACATCCAGACACAGCAGAGCTTGCAGCTGATCACCAGAGATAGCTCGGTCACGGGCAGTCACGTGCACTGCAGTTCTCACGGTCAGCTGACCGTGAGAACTTGCCTAGTGACCGGAGATAACCCCGTCCCCAGCGGTCACTTGCATGGCAGTTCTCGTGATCAGCTCAGCTCATCGCGAGAACTGCACTGTACGCAAACTTCCAGCTGAAACAAGGTGCAACATTATTTAAATTAGTACACATGCATTATAAGCTGCGTTCCCGCACTTAATACATATGTGACTAGAAAGATAATGTGGTTTTACCACATCTAATGATAGTGAGTGGGTAATTTACGCAGCAGAGACGTAGCGTCTCTGCTACATAAATCGACTTGTTGCGGTCTGGATAGACACGACGCATATCCGGTTACACAGGGAAGCCGGAGGTATCTCAGGACACATAGTGGAGATGGGATTTCATGAAATCCCATCCACTATGCTGTAACATCTTGTCGTTGCGGGTTTGACGCTGCGGAGGTACGGCACGTCCAACCCGCAGCATTTACTGACTGTGGGAACATACCCTAATAGATTTGGAAGATTTTTATAGTACGAGTGCTGGAGATTTTTATTGAATGCAAACAATCTTATGGAGATGGATGGAGAAAAGTTATGGGTCAAAGTAATTAAATTCAAATCGAGTGTTTTTTTTTTTTTTTTGTGGGTGTACAACATGTGTGGGTGCTATAATAAAAACCCACAACAGATTTTGCAGTACAATATAAAACCTCATAGCTTAAATGGATTTTCCTACTGTGATCGATGATGAGATGATTGTGCTCACGTAGGCCATTCAGTGTCACTATCTTTGCTTTTCAGGCACAACGCTGTATTTTTGTTAGCAGCTGTGCCTGTTATTGCAGTTCAGTGTGAATGGGACAATGAATTTTCCAAAGCTCCTTCAGTCTGCTGATTATTGTGGATCCTGTATCCAGCATCCAAACTGATACGATTGCGAATCCTAATAATATTCCATTAAAAGCAAAGTCCCAGGAAAAATCTAGTGGGTTGAGACATTGCAGATTTTTATGCTTTTGCTTTTCTTTGAAAGTATAAATCCAAATCTGCAACATACTGTAGACTTGAAAATTCGCAGCAGAAACATTTCAAGGTGTCAGTTGGCGACAATGAAAATCCACTACAAAGCTGGCATGTCTGATTATGATCCATTGAGGACAGTTTATGAATGGATAAATGAGAGCTGTGAGCTAATTGGCCATTACTTTCCCCACCAGATTTCTAGCGTAGAAAGATTTGAAACGTCGCCAAAATTTCTCCACAACTTGGAGTTGCGCCCAAATGTTGCCACTTTTGACATTTTCATACAAGTTTTGTCCAGCTCTGTCAAAATGGGCAGGGCTTGGTAAATTCATGACAAGTGGCAGCATTCACTGCGCTACAAGCCTTACTCCAGTCCTTGCCTGGAGTGAGATTGTGGCATGGTGCGCCCAACCTCACCTCACTAGATTCATTAAAGTGCTAGAGGTTTCTTTCTCCACAGTGCCCTCTTATCAAAACAGGTGAGGAAAAAAAGCTGGTCTTGAAGAATTGGGGTCCTGTTTTTTTACTAACAATCATAAGGAGCCAAAGGAATTCTGTTTTTTTTCGTTTTAGCAGCATGATAACTGGCATCTGTCGTAACTGACTACATGTTACTACTCAACTCGCTCATTGCGTGCAGTTATTACCAGGCGCTTTTGCTTGTGTTGTTCCCCTATGTATATTACATGATGCATAACTGCTTTGCTTTTTAGATGATGCAGAATAATCCACTCTTTGCTGGAAATCCTCAGCTTCAAGATCAAATGCGACAGCAGATGCCTATTTTCCTACAGCAAGTATGTTTAAAGTGGTTGTCCCGCCATTAAATATATTCGTGATATAGATTATAACAATGAACAATTTCTGTAGTTTACATGCTGCAAAAAAAATTGAAGAGTGATGAGATTTTCTTACATTGTGTAGTGCCACCTGGGGTTCAAAGTGTATAGCAATGTGTGTATTCACTTAGAAGGGTTATCTGGGACTTCTGTATTTTAATTTAATTTTTTTTTGATGGGGCTAAGAGCTTAGGTAGTAGCTAAGTACCTGCCTGATCTGTCCGGCATTGATCTCCACTGGCTCAGAGCGGTCACAGAGACAGCTCCTGTTGGCGATTTTGTGCTATCATGACAGAGCAGTTTTTTCCCCACTTTGCTTTGTTGACTGGGTCACTCTGCTGATTGACAGCTGGCTCTCTCCGCTGCATAACTATAACTGCGGGGAGCTAGCTGCCAATCGGCAAGACGTCGGCAGTGACACCCTTTCAATTGTGCAGACCGGTGGAGGAAGAGCTGCTCTGTTGTTATGTTAAATGAAGCAGCATGAGCTGTACGTAACCGCTCTGAGCCAGAAGACTGGTGCAGCAGAACAGCAACCACCCCCGTAAGAAAAAGTACAAAAGTCTTGGATACTCCTTTAAGCTTTCTCAACGTTTGCAAAAAATTTTCATTTTCCCTAATAAAAGCTGTAAAAAAATAAATTTTTGGCAATAATAATAAAAAATGTCCTTTATTTCTCTTTCCACAGCTACTGTGCACATGTATAATTTGATCTGAATCTCAGACACTTTTTAATTTGACCTTACTTTTAGATATCCTGCAAGATATGTTAGGGAACAGTTGGAAGAGAGTATTGACAGCAACATCAGACTACAAAGGGTTTGTTTGTAGTCTGTTGCCATGGAGACACATAGGTCTGCTTTAGAAAGGCCAGTACTCTTCTTAAATACTATCTGCAAAGTAGTTTCTTTTTTTCACTAGGTATGTGAAAGCATTAATAGATTTGTTTGTTGCTGCAATCATTTAAATTGAATAGGCATTGCTCATTGATTATTACTTCTCTTTGCCTTCTAGATGCAAAATCCTGACACATTATCTGCCATGTCAAACCCCAGAGCAATGCAGGCTTTATTGCAGATCCAGCAGGGTTTGCAGACTTTGGCCAGAGAAGCTCCTTCACTTGTTCCAGGGTAAGCTGACACTAAATTATATAAAAAATACAGGTTTATAATAAATGGCTACTCAACAAAGTTATACATTTTTTTTTTATCCAAATGATCTGAATATAGTTTACTTTTTCAGGAATAAATTAAATTCCCTGAATATATGATGGCAAACTTGAGTATAAATATATGTGGTTGTAGTGAGTGAGACTCAGACTAGATAATAGCTTGTTACACATTCCGTCATGTAAAATGACCCTTAAAGAAGTTGTCTGCTACTAGGACAACCGCTTTTCATTCCCCATTTTTGACCTCGATAAAATAAAATACTCCCCTCCAGTGCCGGCACCGTTCTAGAGCTGTCGGTACTCATTCCCTGGGACTCTCATGAGGTTAAGGCACATGAGCCTAGTGCCTAATCAGTGCTGGCGTCACTGTCTTTTCCTTCGGACATATACATAATCAAGGGGAGGTCAGAGAGCAGCCACAGCTCTCACTTCATATTTAAGGAGAAAAGGACGCCAGCTCTGATTGGGCACTTGGCTCACGTGTCCTAACCTCATGAAAGACCTGGGAAAGTGAGTTCTGACATTTGAACGGCGTCAGCACGGGAGGTGAGTATAAGTGTTTTTATATAATCAGGGCCAAACATGGAGGATGAGAATGGGTTGTCCTAGTAGTGGACAACTCTTTTTAAGTTTGATTTTGTTGATAGAAATCAAAGTCTTAAGTTTTTTGTTTTTTTTTTCCTGTTACATCTAGGACTACCGGTTTGGGTGGCATTGGAGGCACTGCCAGCCCAAATCCTGCACCTGTGACCACTTCAGGGTCAACTGAGAGCGCAAGTCCATTGTCTGGAATATCTGAACCTGGTCACCAGCAGTTTGTACAGCATATGCTTCAGGCCCTTTCTGGTGCTAATACGCAGGCAAGTAGTCCGACATACTTTACAAATGTTAGTTTCTTTGGTGTCTAGAAAAGGATAGATGTCTGTGGACACAAAATGTGCCAATCTAGCTCATGAGTTTTGGGCCACTTCACATCTACAGAAATAATGTCATTAGTTGATGATAAAATCAAGGATAGTGGATGACTTGTTTTTAACATCTGTTTGCCTTTTTGTTAATTTTCTATCAATGTCTATATAATTATTTAAAAAAATTGAAATCTTTCAGTTTCCTCTTCATTTTTCTCAACATAGTCTCAAAGGGGAGGAGGCTTCTTGTTCTAAAGAAATTACTTTTCATCGATTAATTTATTTTCCTTTTGTCTATTCTGTGGATAAAATATACAGTTTTATTATACTCACTGTAGAATCTTTTTTTGTAGCCTTCATGGGTGAAGGGGAGGTGGAGGACAAATGAACCATGGGTTGTATGCTGCTACCTGGAGTCTGATGATAAAGAATAAATCTTACAAAAAAAAAAAAAAAGCTGATTCCTCCCCAACTGGCTACATCTAGACAGCAGACACCCATCTATTCAGTTAGTGCAAAAGCAGTGGGAGGAACAAAAGCCAAGATCCGTGTTCCTCTCTAAAGGATACAAGAAAGATTTTACAATGAGTACTGTTTATTTTTCTCTCTCATCATTGGGTGACACAGGCATAATGGAACATCCTAAAGCTGTCCCTGGGGTGATAAAGCTAATACCAGTACTGCAGAAGGAAGACTAGAAATCCCTCAGATTACCACCTTAGCAATTGCCACTTGTAGTACCCTTTTGCTAAGACATGCATCTCTGAATGCAAATGTAAGAGCTCCACAAAGTTGTGGGCAGAAGACTCTGTAGCAGCCCTATGGAATAAAAGAATAGACACCTGCAGGATTCAGACCCAGACGGCTTCAACCCCACCAGGGAAGAGAGCCATGCCCAGGCAGGGACGCCCTAACTAAAGGGTACTTCATACTAAGCGAGATCGCTGATGCGTCACCAATTTTGTGACGCAACAGCGACCTCGCCAGCGATCTCGTTACGTGTGACACTTGGCAGCGACCGGTCCCCTGCTGCGATGTTGCTGATCGTGCTGGAATGTCCTGGGCCATTTTTTGATTGCTGGTGTCCCACTAGCCAGCATGCATTGCTGTGTTTGACACTGACGAACGATCTCGTTAGCGACTCAGAAATCATGGACGCAGGCAGGAGTCGTCAGAATCGCTGCTGTGTGACACTAAGCGACGCACCAGCGATCCCGCCGAGATCGTTGCTGCGTCGTTGGGTCAATTTGACTGTTTGACAGCTTAGCTAGCGACCAGGTCATATCGTTGTCGGGATCGCTGGTGCGTCGCTTAGTGTAACGTTACCCTTAGACCAGTCTTCTGGGTTAGCAGATTGAAATCGGAGAACAATGACAGCCCTAGAGGCAATCTGAGTTCTGCCAGAGCATACCAGTATGCCCCACGAGGTAATCAAACATCCGAATAGAGCTGTGAGAGACGGATTGCTGCACAGCTTTTACTACATCAGATTGTGTAGGAACCTTTCTGGGAGCGGCCAGGACAGCAGTCTCTAATTAACCCCTTCACTACCAAGGGTGGTTTGCACGTTAACTCCCGAGCCAATTTTTACAATTCTGATCACTGTCCCTTTATGAGGTAATAACTCTGAAACGCTTCCATGGATCCCGGTGATTCTGACATTGTTTTCTCATGACATATTGTACTTCATGTTAGTGGTAAAATTTCATTCAAATAACTTGCGTTTATTTGTGAAAAAAATGGAAATTTGGCGAAAATTTTTAAAATTTCGCAATTTTCCAACTTTGAATTTTTATGGCCTTAAATCACAGAGATACAGCACACAAAAAACTTGATAAGTAACATTTCCCACATGTTTACTTTACATCAGCACAATTTTGGAACCAAAATTTTTTTTTTGTTAGGAAGTTATAAGGGTTAAAAATTGACCAGCGATTTCTCATTTTTGCAACACTATTTTATTTTTACGGACCACATCACACTTGAAGCCACTTTGCGGGGTCTATATGATAGAAAATACCCAAAAGTGACACCATTCTAAAAACTGCACCTCTTGAGGTGCTCAAAACCACATTCAAGAAGTTTATTAACCCTTTAGGTGCGTCACAGGAATTTTTTGAATATTTAAAAAAAATGAACATTTAACTTTTTTTCACAAAAAAAATACTTCAGGTTCAATTTTTTTTATTTTACCAAGGGTAACAGGAGAAATTGGACTGCAAAAGTTATTGTGCAATTTGTCCTGAGTACGCTGATACCTGATATGTGGGGGGGGAACCACTGTTTCGGCGCATGGCAGAGCTCAGAAGGGCAGGAGTGCCGTTTGACTTTTTCAATGCAAAGTTGGCTGGAGTTCAGATCGGACGCCATGTCGCGTTTGGAGAGCCCCTGATGTACCTAAACAGTGGAAACCACCCACAAGTGACCCCATTTTGGAAACTAGACCCCCCAAGGAACTTATCTAGATATGCGGTGAGAACGTTGAACCCACAAGGGCTTCACAGAATTTTATAACGTACAGCGGTACAATTAAAAAATCATATTTTTTCCACAAAAATGATGTTTTCATTCACCCCCAATTCTTATTTTTCCAAGGGTAACAGGACCCTAAAAGTTATTGTGCAATTTGTCCTGAGTACGCTGATACCCCACATGTGGGGGTAAACTACTATTTGGCGCATGGCAGAGCTCTGAAGGGAAGCAGCGCCATTTGACGTTTTTGGCTGGAATTGAGATCGGACACCATGTCGCGATTGGAAAACCCCTGATGTACCAAAACAGTGGAAACCCCCCACAAATGACACCATTTTGGAAACTAGACCCCCCCCAAGGAACTTATCTAGATGTGTGGTGAGAACTTTGAACCCCCCAGTGCTTCACAGAAGTTTATAATGCCTGGGCGTGAAAATAAAAAAAATTGTATTTTTTCCACAAACATGATCTTTTAGTCACCAATTTTTTTTATTTTCCCAATGGTACCAGGAGAAATTGGACCCCAAAAGTTGTTGTCCAATTTGTCCTTGAGTACGCTGATACCTCATATATGGGAGAAAACTACTGTATGGGCACACGTCGGGTCTCGGAAGGGAAGTAGTGACGTTTTGGAATGCAGACTTTGATGGAATGGTCTGCGGGTGTCATGTGCGTTTGGAGAGCCCCTGATGTACCTAAACTATTGAAACTCCCCACAAGTGACCCCATTTTGGAAACTAGACCCCCCAAGGAACTTATCTAGATGTGTGGTGAGCACTTTGAACCCCCAAGTGATTCACAGAAGTTTATAATGCCCGGGCGTGAAAATAAAAAAATGATTTTTTTTCCACAAAAATGATATTTTTGCCCCCAATTTTTTATTTTCCTAAGGGCAACAGGAGAAATTGGACCCCAAAAGTTGTTTTGCAATTTGTCCTGAGTAGGCTGATACCCTATATGTGGGGGTAAAACACTGTTTGGGCGCATGGCAGAGCTTGGAAGGGAAGGAGCACCATTTGACTTTTTCAACGCAGAATTGGCTGGAATTGAGATCAGACACCATGTTGCATTTGGAGAGCACCTGATGTGCCCAAACAGTGGAAACCCCCAATTCTAACTCCAACCCTAACCCCAAAACACCCCTAACCCTAATCTCAGCCCTAGCCCTAACCCTAATGGGAAAATGGAAATAAATACATTTTCTTTTAATTTTATTATTTTTTCCCTAACTAAGGGAGTGATAACGGGGGGTTTGATTTACTATTTATTGCGGCTTTTTATGTTTGGCAGCTGTAACATGCTAAAAGACGCTTTTTATTGTAAAAATAGTTTTTGCATCACCACATATTGAGAGCTATAATTTTACCGTATTTTGACCCACTGAGTCATGTGAGGTCTTATTTTTTGTGGGACGAGTTGACGTTTTTATTGGTATCATTTTCGGGCACGTGACCTTTTTTGATCGCTTTTTATTCCGATTTTTGGGACGCAGAATGAACAAAAACCAGCGTTTCATGAATTTCTTTTGGGGGGGGCGTTTACACCGTTCGGCGTGCGGTAAAATTGATAAAGCGGTTTTATTCTTTGGGTCGGTACAGTTACAGCGATACCTCATTTATGTCGTTTTTTTATGTTTTGTCGGTTTTATGCAATGAAAACTATTTTATATAAAAAATAATTATTTTTGCATCGCTGTATTCTGCGAGCTATAACTTTTTTTTATTTTTTCGCTGATGATGCTGTGTGGCGGCTCGTTTTTTGCAGGACAAGATGACGTTTTCAGCGGTGCCATGGATATTTATATGCTTCTTTTTGATCACGCGTTATTGCACTTTTTGTTCGGCGGTATGATAATAAATCATTATGTATTGCTTCGTTTTTTATTTTTAATTTTTAAGGGGTTCGCTAAAGGGGTTAACTAATGGGACAGTTTTATAGGGCAGGTCGTTACGGACGTGGCGATACCAAATGTGTACTTTTATTGTTTTTTTTTTTTATTTCCAAAAAATGAATTTATTTGGGAATATTTTTTTTTTTTTTTCTAATTTATGTAGCGATTTTTTTTTTTTTTTTTTTTTTTTTTTTTAAATTATTTTTACACTTTTTTTTTTTTACATTTTTTTAATTTTATTAGGTTGTCCCAGGGGGGATATCACTGTCCTGTGACAGATCGCTGATCTGTCACATCACAGATCACTGTGACAGATCAGCGATCTGTCACAGGCAGTGCAGCAGGCTTCCTCGTGCCTGCGCTTTGCAGGCACTGAGGAAGCCGGCTCCCTGCAGGCCCCCGAAGGTCCCCGTCGCCATCTTGGATCCGGGGACCTGTAGGTAAAGAGACCCCCGCAGCAGCGCTGCACATTGCGCTGCTGTGGGGGGCTCAGGGAAGCACGGAGGGAGCCCCCTCCCTGCCGATGCTTCCCTTTAACCCCTGGTACACCGCAATCGTGTTTGATCGCGGTGTGCAAGGAGTTAACGTGTCGGGGGCGGTCCGTGAGCCCCTGACACATTGTGCCGGGTGTCAGCTGTGATAATAAGCTGACACCCGGCCGCGATCATCGGCGCTCACCACGTGGGCGCCGCTGATCGCATTAGACGTAATATTCCGTCCATGGGACTTAGGGCCCAGGTCACATGGACGGGATATTACGTCCAATGTAGGAAAGGGGTTAAAGAAAGGCAAAGAACACACTAAATCCATGTTCACACATTCAGTATTGGGTCAGTATTTTACATCAGTATTTGTAAGCCAAAACCAGGAGTAGAACAATCAGAGGAAAAGTGTAATAAATTCATCACCACTTTTACATTTTTCACCCACTCCTGGTTCTGTCTTATAAATACTGAGGTAAAATACTGAACATGTGAACAGGGCCTAAGGAGAGATGAGGGAGCTGAACGACACCACTCTGTCCCGGAGAAAAAGAGACAAGTGGGAGCCCCCATCGGAACCTCACTGGGCTTTGGGAAGTCTGACTTCCATCTTTCACTCCATACAATTGCACCATGCTACTATGGGGGGAGGGCCCGGTGGGTAGGAGTCAAAAGCAAAGGGACCAATCGTCCCAGGTACCTGATTGTTGACTGAGTCAAGGTATATGGTCCTGCCATTCTGACGACAGAAGATACAAGCTGACAAGTATAGGCTGTACTCGCCAAAATTTCAAGACACCGAGTAACTTCCTGCCATAAAAATTTTCGGCCATGCAGGGCTTTTGTCAAGCCAAGAAAAAAAAAAAGTGTGCACTTTTTTTTTTGGCTTGACAAAGGACCTGCAGGGTTAAACCTTTGCTAATTTTCCTCTGTGTACATTGCTGTCAATAAAAATAATTTTTGTGGAAGGAAGATACCCGATGCCTTAAGGTTTTGGAGCACGTGCAATGTTTACAACCTAGTGGAGGGGCTGTACCAAGTATGCACAGGACACGGAGTGGTGCATGGGATACACCTTGTTTCAGGCTGTGCTTTCCGTCACTCTGGGGTGAAAAAGTGGCATCGTTCTATTGTTACCCATAATAACGAATATTTGGGCTCCTGAAAACAAAGGGAAAAAATTACTAACCATGGCTAAGATAGGTTTGCTGTTCAGACCTATGTCTGCTTCTGAATGACACTAAGCTACACTGAGCAGTTGGGTATTGGCAGCCCAGGCACAGCCTTTTGGGGAGGAGTCCGTTTTATTTCTAATATGTATTCTTAGTATCAGCCTCCAGGTGGCAGCACATAACCCATGGTTCCTGTGTCCTCGAATGAAGTGAGTGATAAATGAATGTTTTCTTGGCATAACCCATACAAAAGGAAGTTTCTAATCGTAAATAAGTCCGCCAAAGTTTAATATTAACAATTTGCCAATTGACAAATTAAAATTGTTTGGGTCATACCTTGTAACCGAGGCCCAGTCGGATGGTGACATGCCCGGGGTCTCCGTGCTGCTACAATGCCAGGGGATAGGTTGGATTCTACTGTGCATTTGTGTATATCCTTCAGGGACTTCATTATATGATCTGCTTTATTATCAAAGACCAGTAGGCATGTTCTGGCTTATTAAAGGGGTTTCCCACTACTTATTTATATATATATATATAAATACTTTTATATATATATATATATATATATATATATATATATATATATATATATATATATATATATATATATATATATATATATTTAAAAAAAAACCACATGGTTTACAGCCTTTTCCTTATAGCACTGCTCAGGGCCTCCATAGGTCTCTTGGCCACCTTGTACTGGTGGGATGGTTTTTGCCCACTGCAGCCAATCACTGGTCACAGGGGTGAAAACCACATTGCTGAGGAGCCTGAGCAGTGCTATAGAGAAGCCACTGTAGGTTTTCATTCTTTTATTGCTAGTCCTTTCTTGATGTGTAAAGTGGTGGATGTTTGCTGCTGCTGTATTCTCTCCCAGTTACATTATCTGAGTAAGTCTAAAGGTAATTCTGGTGAACTAGCGGTGGCTGTAATCGCTTATTTCTTCTTTTCTCGCTCATGTCTTTAGAATCCAGAAGTGCGATTCCAGCAGCAGCTGGACCAGCTCAGTGCCATGGGATTCCTAAACAGAGAAGCAAATTTACAGGCTTTAATAGCAACTGGAGGAGACATCAATGCAGCTATTGAACGACTACTGGGATCCCAACCGTCATAGCGACCCTTCTCAACACAGAAGAAAGTGTAATTTATTTTTGATAATGGCTTTTAAGTCCCGATAAACCACCTGCTTTATTTCAGTTTGACTCCTGGAATTCATTGTCCTTACAAACTAATGAGTAATGTACGTTTGGATGAAGTGCAGTAGTTATCTGAACTGTGGGAATCCAAGCTTTTTCATTTGAGCATATTGCATGCATCACAGGCCATCTCTTCCCTATGCTTTATTGCTTGTGATTTTTCTTTTCTTTCTTTCTACATTTTTTTCCTTTTATTTTTTTTTTTTTTTTTTTCAATGCAATTGGGTAAACAGGTTTCAACTAACCGTTTAAGTCGAGTCATTCGCTTTAAATTCCTAGCCTTTGGTAGTAATTTATATAGAATACAATAACTATACCGAAATGAATAAGGTTCTAATTAGTGATCCAGAATCGCTTTTTGTGACTACAGCATGTATTTTTGATAGCATAACGCTGTCCGATTCACACTGCTTGGTTTTCATTTAGCGTTCTACTTTTCTCTGCCTTCTTTACCATAAACATTTGCATTTTTCAGCAGTACGTCTAAGGTAGTCATAACTGCGCATCCACACACCGGATAAGGTAATCCATTATGTTTAGGAAATTGTGAAGTTAGCAAGCCTTTCAGAAAGCACTGTCAAGGTGAAAGTGACCGTAGCAGCGATATTCCTATGGACAGTGTAGATTTTAGCAGAAGCATTGTAGAAGAGAACACATATGTCTACGGCAGCAAGGCCTTTTGTGGTGGCCTCTTTTTTTTTTTTTTTTTTTCTTCCTTTTTAAACATTAAGTAAAGTCAAAACTTGACCCGCAATCTTGCCAAGTTTGTATTGACACAAGCAGGTAGCACCACAGTCCACTTCTTCTGTTTCATGTGACTTGATTTCAGGATGCGAGAAAGTGTCATGTGCTCTAATTTTTAACCACATTGTACAAACTGATTATCCTGCGTTTTTATTAGTAGTTCTCTCTCCTGTGCACAGGTAATAAATAAATGCCAACAAGTCTGTTTCCTTGTTTTCTTTTCTTTCCTGCCTCACTCTATATCTTTTCAGGTTTTTATTTATTTTTTTTTTTTTGCAGCTTCACAATTTTAGATAGAGAAGTTTGTTCTACAGAAACTGAAGGAGCTTCATTTAGTCAGTACTAAATACCCTGTTGGTTCCTTCACACAGACTGTTATCTTAAAGGGAGTCTGTCAATCCCAAAATGACAACTAGCCCCTTCACGACCTAGGACTTATCCATACGTCCAGGCTTGGACGTATGGATATGCACAGTAGCTGTGCACGTACGATCACCGCCTGGTGATCAGCTGATATCAGAGCTCACACCTGTCACTCACTGCCAGGAGCAGTGCTCACACATCCAAAGCTTCTGGCAGATTAACCCCCTAAATCCAGCAATCAATATCGATTGCAGCATTTAGAAGGCAGGCAGCGAGGGGGGCCCCCCTCTTTCCTCCGAACGGCGCCCCTGCGACGCTATCGCAGGGGCCGATTGTTGCCATGATGACCCGATGTCGTCATGACAACATCCGGGTCAGCAGACTAGCAAGTTGGTTAGATGATGCGCTGTGCATGATTTAATTAACTTGTCAGTGCAGTTACAGTTGTGATCAGAGTTTCTGAAAGTCAAAGTCCCATAGTGGGACTAGGTGTAAAAAAAAAAAAGTTGCAACAATATTTAAAAAATAAATCCCAAAATAATAAAAATATACTGTACCCATAAATATTTTTATGAAAAAAAGTACATGTGTGCTATCGCTGAGTGCAGAATGTGAACACCGTAAAAAAAAATAAAATGAAAAACTATGCTTTATCATCATACCGCTGAACAAAGAGTGGAATAAAATGCGATCCATAAAGACAAATGTAAATAAAAATGATATTTCTGAAAATGTCATCTTTTCCAGTAAAAACCAAGCCATCCGCTCGATCAGCAGAAAAATAAATGTTATAGCTCTAAGAATAAAGCGATGCAAAAAAAAATAATTCTATAAAATTGTTTGTGTAAAAGCGCCAAAACATTAAAAGAAAAATTATAATTGTATCGCTGTAATCGTACTGACCCAAAGAATAAAGTTGCCTTATCAATTTTACCACATATAGAACAGCATAAAAAAACTAATTCCTGAATTGCTGGCTTCTTGTTCATTCTGCCTTCCAAAAATCAGAATAAGAAGCGATCAAAAATAGTCGTTTGGTACCAATAAAAACGTCAACTTGCCCCTCAAAAATTTGACTATCGGCCGAAATATGGAAAAATTCTAGCGCTTAAAATATGGCGATGCAAAAACTTATTTTTGCAAAAAAAAAGCTTTGTGTGTGACAGCAGCCAAACATAATGATTGTTCGCCTGCTGTTGAATTGTTCATTCTGTCTTTCAAAAATTGCAGTATGGATCGGCTCACATTTATCCTGCACTGAGCGCTTACACCGGAGTCTTCGTGTAAACGTCTGAAATTCGTGATTCAGGCGAAACTTTCTGCAGATGATTCCTTATAATGAGGCAAATGGAAGCACTGTGGACGCCGTCTGACTTGTGATCTGGTGGTGTCTGTCTTTTTAGACATGCATAAAAGTGCAGTCTGCCAGTTTTGTGCACCTCTGGAAAAAGGACACCGCTGAACAGAGGCCAGAGGAAGAGCAAAGTAACTCTGCTGCTGGAGTTTCATCTGCATCACGTCACTTACAGATTTAGATGGAAACTCTGATATAAGTGTTCAGCTTAGAGTGACAGATAAATGTGATCACAAATGTTATGCTAACAAAAGCTTCAAATCAATCCACAAAAAAAAGCCCCCACCCAGGTCCATCATCTGTCAATGGAAATATTGGGGGCTTCCACGTTATTGGTAGCTCAAAGGCTCTGGAAAAGCAAAATGGCTCCTCACCCCCCAAAAGAAATTCTGCATTCCCAAATCCAAATGCCCCCTCCTTTCTGTGCCCCAGTGTGCCTAAATATTTAGCGTCCATATGTTTGGCATTTCTGTAGCTATGAGATCCCACCTAATTTATGGATGTGTGTCTCCAGAATGATGAGCTGGTCACTACAACGGTAGTTTTCATTTTTCTTTCAGCAATATACACTTCTTGATTCTGGAAAACACCCATGGAGTCAAAATCGTCATGACAGCTGTAGATAAATTCCCAAAGGGTTATAACTTCCAAAACGTGGTTACTAGATGTTGGGCGTGGGGTCTTAGAGCTCCGGCATATCTACTGCTCTGTAAGCGGCTCACTGCGGCTTTATAAGCCAAATCGATCTCATAAGTTACCGAATCATCAGTGAAGGGCATGCCAAGAGGCCGGTCCCCTGGCCAAGTTAACAGACTTTGCCATGGAGGCTGAAGCAACTCACCCAGGCAAGATGGTGCCGTCTCCTTCCTCACTCTCTCCGTGCAGAGCACCAGACGCAGCACTGAGAGAAACTGCTGAGAAGGCTGACATTTGTCTGACAGAGAGAACCATGTAGAAACTGATAAGCTCGCTCAGAGCTTCTCTTCAAGAGGATTTTAAAGGTATGCTGGCTGTACTTTAGAAAGATATGGATGCACTATGGGAACTGTTGTGTCCCACGAATGGGAACAACCTGTAATGTATATTTCTCTGTGTTTAGTTTTTCCTCCAATCAGCAAAATTCCCTGTTGTTGCTAGGTAGAATTAGACTGTGTGAAAATTGTTCTTATGTCCCTCCTGTAGTTACGCTCTGTATTAGGTTGCTCCTCCCTTCTTCAGTTTAGCCTACAGCAGCCATTACTCAAGACTTGTGTACTCCCCTGTACAGATTACCCCTTTTTACCTACTGTCCATTGTAAACTAATACAAGATTTTGGAAGAAAACAACATAGTTTCTCCTGGTCTTTGTACAGTTGCATTGCCGGTGGAGTTAAAACTACTGAGGACACCTGGTGGTGTGAGTACAAGTTATACAGTTATCTAAGAAGCTGATGGAACACTTGGGATTACAGCCAGCAGGAAGAGTCAGAATAGGAATGCACAGCACATAGTGAAACTAAAATGGCAGGATATGTAAATTCATACTATCTGATGCTAATATTGCTATGGAGGAAGAGATCTCCTTTCTGAAATCTAAGATATGATTTAGAGGGTAGATCCTGATTCAATAATCTGAGATTATGGGGTAACCCTGAGTCAGTTAAAGATTGTGATTTACAAAACTACTTTCAAGATCTTTTAAAGGAGGTTATACCAGAGACCGACTGGCGTACAGAATTCATAGGGTTCCTTAACCTAAGAACCTCAATCCTCTGGCTGCTAGAGATACCTTTGCTCGTATCCACTTCTATAAAACCAAGGAGATCTTTTTACACAACTGGAGGGGGAAAGCTGCTCTGTCCTCCCCTTTTCAGAATCTTGCCATATTTTCAGACCTCTTGGCTGTGACATTGCTAAAAAAAAAAAAAAATTTGTATGGGTAGCCAAAACTTTGAGACATTTCTTACAGATGGGGTTTTCCTGTGAAAATGATTATCATCTCGGTTCTGCACATGTATGCTCCACTGTCTCCCAAGTAGGGAAGCTACACCTATGGGATCTTCAATCTGCGCCTATAGACCATCAAACAGTGAAAAACCCTGCACAGAACTTGAATATGGAGTGGCCTGATTTGGTTAATAACTGCATATTTTGGTTCTATTTACAGGTCTAACATGTATACCTCGGTTATGTTTCATAGTTGGCCATTACTTTATGCTGGAGCTTTCCACGTTCTTTGCCTACGAACTCTGTTACATACCCCCAGGTCACATGCTTAGTGAGCACTGTTTTTCTCTGGTTATGTCTGCCTTATCAGGCATGTTTTTTGCCTACTGTTAGTTTTTTGTAGCTTCCTAGCTCTGACCGATGCATCTCTAAATATGTCCTTTTATCTTGTTTAATAATGGGTAGTCTAGTACTGTCTTTGAACGTGTAGGGCCTGAACTCACCTTTTAAGAGATCACTATTATGGAAAGAATTGCTTAAAAGTCATTGTGATATTGCATGTGTCCAAGAAACTCGCCTCCGCAAGGAGGATAGTTTTCGACTTCATCATAAAAAGTTCCCTAGATTTTTTTTTTTGGTAATGGGATAGATAAGATGGCTGGAGTCTGTATCTTTGTAAAGGACTAGGTCTCCTTTATGCTGATTGACACTGTAGTTGACCCGTGTGGAAGATTTTATTTATTTTACTCATAAATAGTGCCATTAATTCCACAGCGCTTACAGACATTATTGGCACTGTCCCTGATGTGGCTCATAATCTGAATTCCCTATCAGTATATCTTTGGAGTGTGGGAGGAAACCCACGCAAACATGGGGAGAGCATACAAACTCCTTGCAGATGTTGTCCTTGGTGGAATTTGAACCCAGGACCCCAGCGCTGCAAGGCTGCAGTGCTAACCACCATCTTGCAGCGTCATGCTATTCCATCCGGTTTTCGTTTAGTTGGACCATCATTTATTTTTCAACAGGACAATGACCCCAAACACACCTCCAGGCTGTGTAAGGGCTATTTGACCAAGAAGGGGAGTGATGGGGTGCTACGCCAGATGACCTGGATTCCACAGTTACTAGACCTGAACCCAATCGAGATGGTTTGGGGTGATCTGGACTGCAGAGTGAAGGCAAAAGGGCCAACAAGTGCTAAGCATCTCTGGGAACTCCTTCAAGACTGTTGGAAGACCATTTCCGGTGACTACCTCTTGAAGCTCATCAAGAGTGTGCAAAGCAGTAATCAAAGCAAAAGGTGGCTACTTTGAAGAACCTAGAATATAACACATATTTTCAGTTGTTTAACACTTTTTTGCTAGTTATATAATTCCACATGTGTTAATTCATAGTTTTGATGCCTTCAGAGTGAATCTACAATTTTCATAGTCATGAAAATAAAGAAAACTCTTTGAATGAGAAGGTGTGTCCAAACTTTTGGTCTGCACTGTAATAAATATATATATATATATATATATACACACTCACTGGCCACTTTATTAGGTACACCTGTCCAACTGTGTGTTAAGACTTAATTTCTAATCAGCCAATCACATGGCGGCAACTCAGTGCATTTAGGCATGTAGACATGGTCAAGACAATCTCCTGCAGTTCAAACCGAGCATCAGTATGGGGAAGAAAGGTGATTTGAGTGCCTTTGAACGTGGCATGATTGTTGGTGCCAGAAGGGCTGGTCTGAGAATTTCAGAAACTGCTGATCTACTGGGATTTTCACGCACAACCATCTCTAGGGTTTACAGAGAATGGTCCGAAAAAGAAAAAAAATCCAGTGAGCGGCAGTTCTGTGGCCGGAAATGCCATGTTGATGCCAGAGGTCAGAGGAGAATGGGCAGACTGGTTCGAGCTGATAGAAAGGCAACAGTGACTCAAATTGCCACCGTTACAACCAAGGTAGGCAGAAGAGCATCTCTGAACGCACAGTGCGTCGAACTTTGAGGCAGATGGGCTACAGCAGCAGAAGACCACACTGGGTACCACTCCTCTCAGCTAAGAACAGGAAACTGAGGCTACAATTTGCACAAGCTCATCGAAATTGGACAGTAGAAGATTGGAAAAACGTTGCCTGGTCTGATGAGTCTCGATTTCTGCTGCGACATTCGGATGGTAGGGTCAGAATTTGGCGTAAACAACATGAAAGCATGGATCCATCCTGCCTTGTATCAACGGTTCAGGCTGGTGGTGGTGGTGTCATGGTGTGGGGAATTTTTTCTGGGCACTCTTTGGGCCCCTTGGTACCAATTGAGCATCGTTGCAACGCCACAGCCTACCTGAGTATTGTTGCTGACCATGTCCATCCCTTTATGACCACAATGTACCCAACATCTGATGGCTACTTTCAGCAGGATAATGCGCCATGTCATAAAGCTCGAATCATCTCAGATTGGTTTCTTGAACATGACAATGAGTTTACTGTACTCAAATGGCCTCCTCAGTCACCAGATCTCAATCCAATAGAGCATCTTTGGGATGTGGTGGAACGGGAGATTCGCATCAGGGATGTGCAGCCGACAAATCTGCGCCAACTGTGTGATGCCATCATGTCAATATGGTCCAAAATCTCTGAGGAATGCTTCCAGCACCTTGTTGAATCTCTGCCACGAAGAATTGAGGCAGTTCTGAAGGCAAAAGGGGGTCCAACCCCTTACTAGCATGGTGTACCTAATAAAGTGGCCAGTGAGTGTATATTTATATTTATCGGTCGTCCATGACAGCACCACCTGAGAGAGGGGATCCGCCCTTCAGGAACAGGAAACCTACAGATACAAAAGGGCGGCACCTCTCCCACGCATCAGTTGGTTTCCTGTTCCTAGAGGACGGGACTTCCTTCAGATCGTCCATCATGGAGTCGCCGAGGGATTCCCAGGCCGGCTGACCGACCCAGGTAGCGAGGGGGTCTCCTACCTCGGTCAAGCTCGGCTCCCTGGAAGCGCCACGGTGGGGCCGGGCAGGTCTCCACGACTGTGGTGAGAGCAGGTGGGAGCCAGGGGTCCGGTGGACAGCCGCCTCCATATTGCCGCACCAGGAGGTATGTATGACCCGGGCCCCTCCTGGTGCGCTCTCCCCGTGTCCGCTCTCCAGACGTGGCGCCCGGTCGGCGGCGCAGGCCGGCGCGCATGGGGGCTGTGGCCTGGCCTGAGCCGGGGGGCGCCGTGCCTGCTCCTTCTGCGCATCCCCTGCAGGCCTCAGACGGGTGGCGGCGGGGCCGGGGACGCCGAAACCGGAAGTCGGGTGCCGGCCGGCTTCCGGCGTGCGCCGCGGTCCTGGGCAGCGCGCGGTGGCCGGGGAGGACCGGAGCTTGCGGGGGGAGGGTCCCAGGTGGGGGGTGCACGCGAGAACCCTGCTGACCCGGGCAAGGAGGCCTTAAAAGGCAGGAGGTGACGCTGCTGGGGTGCTTCTGAAGGCCAGCGATGGATACGACAGAAGCCCCCTTAGAGCAGCTGGACGAGGTGCAGGAGCACCCACAGAAACAGTCCACAGTGAAACCGCATGCGAGTGGCCAGCAGAAGAAACAGAAAGGGACGGGCGAACAAAGCCACAGAAGTTCCTCCAGGCTAAAGGACCCTCCTGCCTCCCTCCGTGATCCGGTAACTGCCTCATCTGCATGGGTAAGAGATCTCCGTGAATGTACCCTGATGCAGTGTTCCCTTATGTTTTGTTCGCAGGGGAGGAAAGCTACGGGAAAACAGAAGCACAGGGAATGTGCCTTCTGTAGTTGCCCCTTGCCGGACGGCCACCCTAAAAAGTTGTGTCAGCCATGCGTGAGACAAACGGTAGGGGTGGAAGGGGACGTTGGCCCTGGGGTAGATTGACAGGCCCTTACACTCTCCCCCGTCCATACAGGTAGCGGAAGAAACGCCGGACTTCACCACAAGCCTGAGGGACATAATCAGGACAGAGATGAAGGCCCTATCTAAAAAGGATTCCTCTAGGGGAAGAGAATGTAGTTTCTCAGGTTCAGAGTCCTCGACCGCCCTAAGGATCGATGACTCTTCAGATTCCCTGGCCTCCACTTCAGAGGAAGACTCGAGTCAATTCTGCTTCCCCTTAGACCAGATGGATAAGCTAGTTAAAGCAATAAGGTCCACCATGGGGGTAGCAGACACAAAACCGGAACTTTCAGCTCAGGACGTGATGTTCGGGGGTCTAGATCCCAGGAAGCGGAAGGCCTTTCCATTAAATGATAAAGTTCAGAGCCTAATAGGGAATGGAAGAGACCTGAAAAAAGAGGCTCCTTACCTCCGGCCTTCAAACGGAGGTACCCGTTTGACGACCCAGTGGTAAACAGATGGGATAAAGCCCATAAACTGGACGCGGCAGTAGCCAAAGCCTCCAAAAAATCCTCCATTCCCTTCGACGACATGGCCTCCTTAAAAGACCCGTTAGATAAGAAAGCAGACTCCTTTTTGAAGGGAACTTGGGAGATGTCAGCAGGTGCTCTAAGACCAGCGATAGCTGCCACATGTACGGCCAGATCCATGATGGTCTGGCTAGACCAATTGGATTCCCAACTAAAGGACGGAGTGTCAAGAGCTTCTATCAGGAAAACGCTGCCAATCATCCAAAGTGCGGCAGCTTTTTTGGAGGATGCTTCAGCGGACTCTGCGAGGATGGCAGCCAGAACTGCAAGTTTATCTAACGCAGCTCGAAGGGCCCTTTGGTTAAAATGCTGGCCGGGAGATATCCAGGCCAGATCACGGCTCTGCTCCATTCCATGTGAGGGCGAATATCTGTTTGGCCCAGTCTTGGATGAACTCTTAGAGAAAGCCGGGGATGATAAAAAGAAGTTCACCAGTCTACCGAATCCTTCCTACAGACGTCCCTTTACCAAGAAAGGCTATTTCCGTAGAAGGCCGTCCAGAGACCAGGGCAGATGGGAGGACAGAAGAAGGAGAGGTACAGGCTTCATGTTCGGAGGAGGGGGGCGTCAAGAAGGTCCAGCACGTGACACTAAAAAACCTCCCCAATGACTAGTTGCCCCGGCAGGGGGGAGACTAGCTGCCTTCTACCCAGCCTGGTCCTTGATTTCCAATAGTAAATGGATACTGGGGGTGATAGCTGCGGGTCTACGCCTAGAATTCGCCCGGGTTCCCCAAGATCGATTTAAGGTCACCCCGCTCAGGTCTTCCACACCAGAACAAGCTGCCCTGGAGGCCGAGGTGCATGATCTCTGCCGTAAGAGGGTCCCGACGGTGGTCCCAGAGGGAGAAACGGGGAAAGGGTTTTACTCCCCCCTGTTCTTGGTCCGCAAACCAGACGGGTCCTTCAGAACTATAATAAACCTTAAATCCCTCAACAAATTCCTCGTCATACGCCCGTTTAAGATGGAGACAATTAAATCAACAATAAAATTACTGTTTCAAAACTGTTTTATGGTGGTCTTAGATTTAAAAGACGCTTACTACCATATTCCCATTCATGCAGCCCATCAGCGGTTTCTCAGAGTGGCGGTTCAGCTAGATGGGTCAGTCCAACATTTTCAATATGCGGCCCTCCCCTTTGGGGTGGCAGTTGCTCCCCGTGTGTTTACCAAAGTTGTAGAGGAAGTTATGGCCCATCTACGTGAATCGGACATTCTTGTGATCCCCTACTTAGATGACTTCCTGATCGTAGGGAAAACAGCAAAACATTGTCTGGAACAACTACAAAGGGCAATGTCTGCCCTAGAGGGGTTAGGATGGCTGCTTAACATTAAAAAGTCTCGGTCACAGCCGGTGAGAGTCCAACAGTTCTTGGGCCTGATCCTAGACTCTGAGAAACAGGAATGCCGTCTGCCCCCGGAGAAGCTTGTTCGCCTACACCATCAGGTCCTGAACGCTTGCAATAACCCTACCATGTCCCTCAGGAAAGCCATGTCCCTTCTGGGTTCCCTCTCGTCCTGTATCCCGGCAGTCCAGTGGGCACAGTTTCATACAAGAAAACTGCAGGGCGAGGTCTTAAGGCATCAAAGAGTCCTTGGGGGTTACTTGGAGGGTCAGCTAACCTTGTCCCGAAACACAAGGGAGTCTCTAGAGTGGTGGCTAGTCAAGGATAATTTATCCAAAGGGGTCCCCTGGGAGTATGACATATCCCGCATAATCACCGCGGATGCTAGCCCTTCCGGTTGGGGGGCTCATATGGGTGAGATTCTGGTACAGGGCCTATGGGAGCATCATCAGATAGAAATGTTATCTAATCTGAAAGAGTTGACAGCGGTAGAGCAGGCAGCTAAGGAGCTACTTGTGTATCTACAGGGCCATCATGTGCGAGTGTTCTCCGACAATCAGGTCACCGTGGCTTATATCAACCACCAAGGCGGGACTCGTTCCAGACCCCTGATGAATGTGGTAGAACGGTTGTTCCGGCTAGCAGAGCAGCATTTTCAATCTTTAACAGCTCTACATATAAAAGGGAAGGAAAATATCACAGTAGATTTCCTAAGCCGCAATCCACTAAAACAAGGAGAATGGTCCCTAAGCACCTCCATCTTCGACCTGATTGTACAAAGATGGGGACAACCAGAGGTAGACCTCTTCGCTACCAGGGAAAACAGAAAATTAAAACAATTTTGCTCCCTAAATCCCAGAGAGAACCCCCTGGCGGTAGATGCCTTTCTGATAAAGTGGGACTTCGGGCTAGCATATGTGTTCCCTCCCCTATCGCTACTACCCCTGGTGATGAAGAAAATCAGGAGAGACAAAGCAAGGGTGATAGTTATCGCTCCGTTTTGGCACAGGAGGGCTTGGTTTTCTTTCCTCAGGACCATGTCAGTGTCCGACCCTTGGGTCCTTCCGGACATCACGAATCTCCTATCCCAGGGCCCTGTGTTCCATCCTCAGGTGGCTGGCCTACATCTGACGGCGTGGAGTTTGAACGGACACTACTGAGAGAAAAAGGCTTCTCCCCAGACCTGATTAGCACCCTACTTAAAAGTAGAAAAGTCATCACCACCAAAATCTATGTCAGAATTTGGAAAAAATTCCTGCAGAACTCTGGAGTGGTTGCTGGCGCTTCAGCACCTGTAAACCAAATCTTAGCGTTTCTTCAGAAAGGTCTGGATATGGGGCTCTCCACTAGTACCCTTAAAGTACAAGTATCAGCCTTGGGGGCCCTCTTTAGCTGCAACATCGCGGGTAATTACTGGATCAGTAGATTCATTAAGGCAGCAGGTAGATCCAGGCCAATAGCGAAGGATAGATTCATGCCGTGGGACTTGAACCTAGTCCTCACGGCTATGACAGAAGCCCCATTCGAACCTATCTCATTAGCTTCCATAAAAAACCTGTCCCTCAAAGTAGCCTTCCTGGTAGCTCTAACCTCAGCTCGTAGGGTAAGCGACATCCAGGCATTATCTAGACGTCCTCCTTATATACAGTTCAAGGACGATAGGGTAATACTCAGACCTGATCCGGCATATTTACCTAAGGTAGTTTCCAGCTTTCATAGGACACAGGAGATAGTCCTTCCATCTTTCCTCCCTAATCCGGCTAATGAGAAGGAAGAGAAGCTTCACACCTTGGATGTTAGGAAATGCCTCATAGAATATCTGGCAGTTACCGATCCCTGGAAAAAACATAATGCCCTGTTTGTCTCTCATCATGGCCCTAGGAAAGGTTGTAGAGCGTCAAAAAGTACACTAGCCAGGTGGGTTAGAGAAGCGATCTCAATAGCATACACCTCAAAAGGCAGGTCGCCACCCCGGAAGCTGAGGGCGCATTCCACCAGAGCCATGGCGACCTCGTGGGCCGAAAGGTCAGAAGTGTCCATTGACCAGATATGTAAGGCGGCTACTTGGTCCTCTCCGAGCACCTTTTATAGTCATTATAGGCTAGACTTTGGTGCTTCCACAGACCTCTCTTTTGGTATAAGGGTACTGCAGGCTGTAGTCCCTCCCTAAATAGTTTTACTCTCTGTAATTCTCTCAGGTGGTGCTGTCATGGACGACCGATAAAGTCTTAGTTACTCACCGGTTAACGGTGTTTTTCGGAGTCCATGACAGCACCCGTATAATCCCTCCCTTTAGTTTAAATTTGGGTGTGCACTTCTTCCTCTTGTATGTACACTGGTAAAGAATAGTTGTGTAAAGTACTGTATATAATTTTGCTATTAACCATTGTGGTCCTCTTGTGCTCTGTAATCCAACTGATGCGTGGGAGAGGTGCCGCCCTTTTGTATCTGTAGGTTTCCTGTTCCTGAAGGGCGGATCCCCTCTCTCAGGTGGTGCTGTCATGGACTCCGAAAAACACCGTTAACCGGTGAGTAACTAAGACATATATATATATATATATATATATATATATATATATATATATATATATATATATATATACACACACACACACACTCTGTATATACAGGGGTTGGATAAAATAATGGAAACACCTAGAAACATCAACAAAAGATAGTTTAATATGGTGTAGGTCCACCTTTTGCGGCGATTACAGCCTCAATTCTCTGGGGTATGGATTCATACAAGGTGTGAATTGTTTCCAAAGGAATTTTAGCCCATTCTTCAGTTAAAACATCCTCCACTTCTTTGAGCGACGATGGCTGCGGAAATCGACGTCTAACTTAAATCTCTAAAATCGACCGTAAATGCTCAACAATGTTGAGGTCTGGGGATTGTGGGGGGCCAGATGAGATGCTCAACTTCATTGGAATGTTCCTCGTGCCATGCTTGAACGATTATAGCTGTATGAATTGGTGCATTATCATCCTGAAAGATGGCGTTCCCCTCCGGGAACAGTGCTTGAACTATAGGATGCACTTGGTCGCCCAAAATGCCTAAATCTCGGCTGTTAATTCTTCCATGAAGGGATATCATTGGCCTGGCGGATCTCCATGAAATAGCACCCCAGATCATCACAGAACCTCCACCATGTTTTACGGTTGGGAGAAGGCAGTCTGGATGGAATGCTTCTTTCGGCTGTCTCCAAACGTACACTCGGCCGGAGGTCGGAAATAGGGTAAACGATGAGTTGTCTGAGAATATCACATGTTTCCACTGCTCGAGGGATCAATTCTGGAGGTTTCTACACCACTCTAAATGCTTGGAAACATTTGTCATTGAGAGCAGTGGTTTTCTAATTGCAGCTCTTCCGTGGAATCCAGATTTGTGCAGCTCCCGACGAACAGTTTTCGTGGAAACTGGGTTCTGTAGGTGTTCATTGAGCTCAGCAGTGATTTTCGGAGCCGTGGTCTAGCGATCCTCTCTCACAATTCGCTTTAGAGTCCGACAGTCTCAGTCAACTTCGACTTTCGGCCGGACCTGTGCTTTGCTGTGGATGTTTTTCCTTCTCTTCCAAACGCAGTCATTACTTTGGAGACAGTACCTCTTGACACGCCAAGCATTCTGGCACTTTGTTACACTAGCGCCTGCCATACGAGCACCAACAATTTGGCCTCTTTGATAATCCGAGAGGTCTGCCATTGGTATCAGGTTCTCATCAATGTTCTTACAATTCTGCAAAACAAACAGTTAATTTACATATATCACAAACACAAATAATCAACTACAAAACATTACCATATGTCACGGTTTGCATGTTTTATAACATGTTCGAAGATTATGATGCCAAAACGTTAGGTGTTCCCATTATTTTGTCCAATCCCTGTATGTATGTGTATTAGGGTGACCGGATCTCATATGGGGGGGAAAAAATGTCAGAATCTTGTTCGTCTGGACCCCACAAAACGATTCCCCTTTCCAGATATTGAGAGAGCCAAAATTTGAGCTCGATCAAACGACGTTAACCCGTGCCGCTCGTCGCTCAAAGTTTGAAAAAATCCAAATTGAGGTATTTTAAGATTTAGGTATTTTGCATAGTCTGTTAGACTATAAAGAATGTGACAACAACATTGCAGAAATAGCCCTGACCAAATTTTCGAACCATTTGTGGTATTTGAATGCAGAGTTGGTGGGATTATCGTTTTTTGATCCCACCATTACAGACAATGAAAAGTTGTTAATGGCTAATAAATTGCTCAGTAGCACAGATGAACCATCAGAGCACGCTAACCTACATGAGTTGATAATTTTACATAGCTATCTAATCTATTCTAGAGCTTTTGTTAAAGTAGTTTTTGAAACATCAGAATATAATGCTCGGCATTTGCTTACAACTTGCAGGACATATTGCTTTTGTTCTTCATCTTTTGTCAGAAGGTCGTTAAAGTCGGTTACTTCCTACCTCTTTTAATTTTTCTTTCCTAACTTTTGGATTTACAACCCTAGCGTGCTCTGATGGTTCATCTGTGCTACTGAGCAATTTATTAGCCATTAACAACTTTTCATTGTCTGTAATGGTGGGATCAAAAAACGATAATCCCACCAACTCTGCATTCAAATACCACAAATGGTTCGAAAATTTGGTCAGGGCTATTTCTGCAATGTTGTTGTCACATTCTTTATAGTCTAACAGACTATGCAAAATACCTAAATCTTAAAATACCTCAGTTTGGATTTTTTCAAACTTTGAGCGACGAGCGGCACGGGTTAACGTCGTTTGATCGAGCTCAAATTTTGGCTCTCTCAATATCTGGAAAGGGGAATCGTTTTGTGGGGTCCAAACGGACAAAATTCCGACATCGATTTTTTGTGGTCACCCTAATGTGTATGTGTGTGTGTGTATATATATATATACAGTGGGGAAAATAAGTATTTAGTCAGGCAGCAATAGTGCAAGTTCCACCACTTAAAAAGATGAGAGGCGTCTGTAATTTACATCATAGGTAGACCTCAACTATGGGAGACAAACTGAGAAAAAAAAATCCAGAAAATCACATTGTCTGTTTTTTTTTCATTTTATTTGCATATTATGGTGGAAAATAAGTATTTGGTCAGAAACAAAATTTCATCTCCATACTTTGTGATATATCCTTTGTTGGCAATGACAGAGGTCAAACGTTTTCTGTAAGTCTTCACAAGGTTGCCACACACTGTTGTTGGTATGTTGGCCCATTCCTCTATGCAGATCTCCTCTAGAGCAGTGATGTTTTTGGCTTTTTGCTTGGCAACACGGACTTTCAACTCCCTCCAAAGGTTTTCTATAGGGTTGAGATCTGGAGACTGGCTAGGCCACTCCAGGACCTTGAAATGCTTCTTACGAAGCCACTCCTTCGTTGCCCTGGCGGTGTGCTTTGGATCATTGTCATGTTGAAAGACCCAGCCACGTTTCATCTTCAATGCCCTTGCTGATGGAAGGAGGTTTGCACTCAAAATCTCACGATACATGGCCCCATTCATTCTTTCATGTACCCGGATCAGTCGTCCTGGCCCCTTTGCAGAGAAACAGCCCCAAAGCTTGATGTTTCCACCACCATGCTTTACAGTAGGTATGGTGTTTGATGGATGCAACTCAGTATTCTTTTTCCTCCAAACACGACAAGTTGTGTTTCTACCAAACAGTTCCAGTTTGGTTTCATCAGACCATAGGACATTCTCCCAAAACTCCTCTGGATCATCCAAATGCTCTCTAGCAAACTTCAGACGGGCCCGGACATGTACAGGCGTAAGTAGTGGGACACGTCTGGCACTGCAGGATCTGAGTCCATGGTGGCGTAGTGTGTTACTTATGGTAGGCCTTGTTACATTGGTCCCAGCTCTCTGCAGTTCATTCACTAGGTCCCCCCGCGTGGTTCTGGGATTTTTGCTCACCGTTCTTGTGATCATTCTGACCCCACGAGGTGGGATTTTGCGTGGAGCACCAGATCGAGGGAGATTATCAGTGGTCTTGTATGTCTTCCATTTTCTAATTATTGCTCCCACAGTTGATTTCTTCACTCCAAGCTGGTTGGCTATTGCAGATTCAGTCTTCCCAGCCTGGTGCAGGGCTACAATTTTGTTTCTGGTGTCCTTTGACAGCTCTTTGGTCTTCACCATAGTGGAGTTTGGAGTCAGACTGTTTGAGGGTGTGCACAGGTGTCTTTTTATACTGATAACAAGTTTAAACAGGTGCCATTACTACAGGTAATGAGTGGAGGAAAGAGGAGACTCTTAAAGAAGAAGTTACAGGTCTGTGAGAGCCAGAAATCTTGATTGCTTGTTTCTGACCAAATACTTATTTTCCACCATAATATGCAAATAAAATGAAAAAAAAACAGACAATGTGATTTTCTGGATTTTTTTTTCTCAGTTTGTCTCCCATAGTTGAGGTCTACCTATGATGTAAATTACAGACGCCTCTCATCTTTTTAAGTGGTGGAACTTGCACTATTGCTGACTGACTAAATACTTTTTTTCCCCACTGTGTGTATATATATATATATATATATATATATATATATTATATACACACACACGGTAGTCCAAAAGTAGGTGGACAGAAAATAACATTTATTTTGATTTGTACGCTACTGTTCAAAAGTTTAGGGTCACTTTGAAAGCTGCAAGCGCCTGGTTTGTAATGCAATATCTTCATAGGTGTATAGAGGTCCATTTGCAACAACCATCACTCCAGTGTTCTTATGGTACTTTGTGTTTGCTAACTGTGTAAGAAGGCTAATGGATGGTTAGAATACCCTTGAAAACCCTTGTGCAAGTATGTTAGCACAGATGAAAACAGTTTGGCTGATTAGAGAAGCTATAAACCTGACCTTCCTTTGAGCTAGTTGAGAACCTGGAGCATTACATTTGTTGGTTCCATTAAACTCTCAAAATGGCCAGAAAAAAAGAACTTTCATGTGAAACTCGACAGTCTATTCTTGTTCTTAGAAATGAAGGCTATTCCATGTGAGAAATTGCCAAGAAACTGAAGATTTCCTACAACTGTGTGTACTACTCCCTTCAGAGAAGAGCACATACAGGCTCTAACCAGAGTAGAAAGAGAAGTGGGAGGCCCCGCTGCACAACTGAGCAGCAAGACAAGTACATTGGAGTCTGTAGTTTGAGAAATCGACGCCTCAACTGGCAGCTTCATTATATAGTACACGCAAAATGCCAGTGTCAACGTCTACAGTGAAGAGGCAACTCCAGGAAGCTGGTCTTCAGGCCAGTGTGGCAAAGAAACAGCCATGTCTGAGACTGGATAATAAAAGGAAAAGATTAATATGGGCAAAAGAACACAGACATTGGACAGAGGAAGATTGGTAAAAAGTGTTATAGCAGACGAATCCAAGTTTGAGATGTTTGGATCACACAGAAGAACATTTGTGAGACGCAGAACTGAAAAGATGCTGGAAGAGTGCCTGACGCCTTCTGTCAAGCATGGTGGAGGCAATGTGATGGTCTGGGGTTGCTTTGGTGCTGGTAAAGTTGGGGATTTGTACAAGGTAAAAGGGATTTGAATATGGAAGGCTATCACTCCATTTTGCAACACCATGCCATACCCTGTGGACAGCTCTTGATTGGAGCCAAATTCATCCTACAACAGGACAATGGACAAATTATGCAAGAACTATTTAGGGAAGAAGCAGGCAGCTGGTTTTCCATCTGTAATGGAGAGGCCAACGCAGTCACCAAATCTCAACCCCATTGAGCTGTTGTGGTATGCAAAAGGTGCCCATCAAGCCAAACCAACTTGTGGGATGGGCTTCTGGAAGCATGGGGTGATATTTCTCCAGATTACCTCAGCAAATTAACTGCTAGAATGCCAAAGGTCTGCAATGCTGGAATTGCTGCAAAGGGACCATTCTTTGACGAAAGCAAAGTTTGAAGGAGAAAATTATTTTGAATAAAAATCTTTTTTTCGAACCTTGTCAATGTCTGGACTAGATTTTAAATTTATTTGGCAACTCATTTGATTAATAAAAGTATGAGTTTTCATGGAAAACACAACATTGTCTGGGTGACACCAAACTTTTGAACTGTAGTGTATATAAAATTATATTTACTTAACACAAGCATAACATTGACAATTAAATTCTAATCTGAACAATAAGGCTATGTGCACACGTAGCGTTTTAAAACGCTCACTAAAAACCGGACTCCTTCCCAGAAATCGTGCGTTTTTTCCCGCGCGATTTCACCGCGATTTTACCGCGATTATGATCGCGATTTTGCCGCGATTTTCGCTTGCGTTATTCAAGCACTTTCCAAGCGATATTGAGGCCGCCTATGCGGCATCAATAGTAAAAGATAGAATGTTAAAATGCTAAATAAAATAAAAAAATCGGGGTATATTTACCTTCCGGCGTCCCGCGCTGCATTCCCGGGGCCTCAGCGTTCCCAGTAATGCCTTGCGAGACCTGTGATGACGTAGTCTCGCGTTGCTATAGCGATCTCGCGAGACCATGTCATCACAGGTCCTTGCCGCAAGGCATTACTGGGAACGCTAGGCCGGGAATGCAGCGCGGGACACCGGAAGGTAAATATACCCCGATTTTTTATTTTTTATTCTTTTTTTTACAGGGGTATGGTACCCAGGGCCTGGAGGACAGTCTCCTCTCCTCCACACCGTGGGTACCAACCGCACATGAGATGCTTAACTTAAGTAAGCGATTCTCATGCATTCCTATGGGTGCGGAATCGCGGCAATTCTTTGCGATTCCGCACAAAAGAATGAGCATGCTGCGATTTTTTTTCCGCGATGCGATTCCGCCGCGGAAAAAAAGCGCAGCATTAGCACAGCATGTGCGGAATACCATAGGAATGCATGGGGGGCGTTCTGTACACGATTTTTAAGCGTTTTTGCGCCGAAAATCGCGGCAAAAACGCTTAAAAATCGCTACGTGTGCACACAGCCTAATACAAAAGCCCTTAAATTTTATCAACGCAGGTGCTTAAACTGTTTTCCATCACAATTTGCAAAGCTTTGAAGTCTGCCTCTTACACTTCAACAAACATTTTTACACAAGTCTCTATGGGTATTAAATTCTTGAAATGCATCTCTTATGTAATTAATCAAATCACTGACACTTTTTGGTTTTAGAATATAAACTTTGTCCTCCCCAAAAGAAAAACTCCATTGGGGTCAAGTCTGGTGAACGTGTCTGCCAATCAAGTGGGCCTCTTCGTCCAATCCATTTATTAGGAAATGTTTCATCAAGATACTCGCGGACTACTCTTGAAAAATGTGGAGGGGCCCCATCTTGTTGGAAATAAAGGGCATTGGAATTAGGCTGTTGCTGTAACTGGGGAACAGCTTGATTCATTAGAATTTCGAGATACTTATCTCCTGTGACTGTTCCATAAAAAAAAATGGTCCAAAAACACCTAAACTTGAAATACCACCCCAAACACTGACACCAGGCTCATTTAGTTATTGCTCTGATGTTAAATGCATGTTCTCATTATACCGGTAAATACAATTATGTCTGTTAATATGGCCAGATAATCTGAAAGAAGCTTCATCACTCCACAAAATGTTATCTAAAATTACTGGATTTTCTTCAGTTTCGTTAAGCATAATCTCACTAAATTGCAGCCGCCTGTCTGGATCATCCGCCAATAAACCATGAATTAGACGTGGACGATAAGCTTTCCACCTAATAGATTTCAGGATTCGCATGATGGAAGCTCATGAAATTCCCAATTCTAGAGACTCTTCTGGTGGACTTTTTTGGACTCTGAACAAATGTTTCAGCAACAAGTTGTTTATTATTTTCTGTACAGGCTGTTTTGGGTCGACCAGTTTTTGGAGCATTAAGGATTGAGCCAGTGGCATCGAATTTGTCATGAATGTGGTAAATGGTTTGTCTCTTTGGGACTTGAGTACCAAATGTTTCAACCCAGTTTGCTCTAACTGTTTCAGCATTTTGAGATTTCCAATAATTTTTTAAAATCCATTTTCTTTGATCTGTATTTAAATTATTTGCCATCATGGGTTATCTGAATTATCTGAAAAGAAAACAGATTTGGGGGAGATTTATCTGTGAAAACTGGATCTGTGAAACTGACTCAGTTGCCCTTAGCAACCAATAAGATTCCACCTTTCATTTTCGAAAGTCTGCGAAGAATAAAAAGTGGAATCTGATTGGTTGCTAAGGGCAACTGAGTCAGTTTCACTTTACACCATGCTTGATAAGTCTCCCCCTTCATAACCCTATTACACATACTGTCCACCTACTTTTGGACCACCCTGTATATGTGTGTATGTATGTGTATATATATGTGTGTGTGTGTGTGTGTGTGTGTGTGTGTGTGTGTGTGTGTGTGTATGTATATATATATTATCCTTACATGTAAACTTAATGGCGTGATCTATGCACCAAATTCAGCCCAAATTACTTTAGCCAAAAAGCTCTTTCAGAAGGTAACAGACATCTAAGGGCTTTCAGGTAATTTGCGGAGATTTTTATGTCCCTTAGGCCAGGTTCACATAGCGTTAATGCAGTCCGCCTAATGATGCGATCCCGCTAGCGCAGATGCTTCATCCGCACTAGCAGCGACGGACCCTCGGACGTTGCAGACCGCGTCCAAGGTCCATCACAGAATGACGGCACATCGCTAACGCATGCAGATTATGACATGCGTTAACGATGCTCTCGTCTATAGCAGTGTATGGGTGCGTTAACGCATAACATAGCGTTAATGCTGCTGTGTAACTGATGCGTTAAACGCACCCCCTAAACACAATATGAACCCAGCTTTACTCAACTAGATTCAACAGCTCCTCTCGTAAAGGTGACAGGAAAGAACTGGGACCTATAGCTGATGAATTCCATCTTCATGATATTTGACGCTATCTACATGTGAATGACAGAGATTATACTTTTTTTTTTCTAACAGACATCATACTTATAGCAGAATTGATTTTTTTCTAGTGCATAGTAAGACCTTACTCCTTTGGTTGCCCATATAGGGCTTATCTCCTGACCATGCTCCTGTAAGAATTTACAGACCCAGTCTATTGGGGTCCCCCCCTTCTTGGCGGTTAAGCATAAATCTGCTGGTCAAGGACAGTGTCACCAGCAAGCTTTATGAAGAAATGGAGAACTACTTTGAATTTAATGATAGTGGTGAAATCTCTGTGGCTAGCTCATAAAGCTTTCATAAGAGGAGTATTTATTAAGATTGCTTCCTTTGAGGAAAAAAAAAACAAAAAGTTAAGTCTATTGCTGACCTCTTGAGGAAAATTGGGAAATTGGAGGTAGTAAATAATAATTCCCCCTCTACAGCCATATATCAATAGATCTTGTCCTGTAGGTTGCAGCTACGCTCTTTTATCTTCATATGGAAAAAAACCTCAGGAAAACAAAATCCCAATTTTATGCTTTGGGCGACAGGACAGGGAAACTTCTTGCAAGGAGAGTAAAAAACAAGAAATAAAAAACAAAATTGAATATCTTGAAGGCTTGCAGGACACTAAAATCCGTAATCCAATGGATATTGTGGAGGAACTTGCCTCTTATTAAGGGCATGTCACACTAAGAGATATCGCTAGCAATATCGCTATAACTAGTGACGTTATAGCGATATTGCTGGCGATATCGCTGTGTCTGATACTTACCTACGACCCGCTCCCCCGCTGGTTATCACTGATCGCGCGAGAACGTTCAGGACTGTTTCTCGTCGTCAGCTTCCTGCGGCGCTTCCTGCTGTGAGGACGAGCGACTCGTGGAGCCGGGCGGGAGGACGCAGGATCGCCCCGTCTGAAAGGTAAGTAGCGACCCCCGACCCCTGCGATGTCGCTGGTGAGATCTGCCTGTGTGGCAGCTCACTAGCGACCACTTAGCAATGTACCAGCGATCCTGACCGCGTCATATCGCTGGTCGGGATCGCTGGTACATCGCTAAGTGTGACAGTACCTTTACTCTCAATTATACAACCTTAAGGATGATCCCTGTACATTGCAATAGACTCCTATAATTCAAAACTACTTGGATAGATTAAATTTACGTAAAGTGTCTGAAGACCAACTTCACTATCTTAATGAACCATTCACCTTGCAGGAGGTCTTAGACACTATTAAGTCCTGTAAATCCAATTCGGCTCCTGGTCCTGACGGCCTCCTGAATGAGTACTTTAAACTTTTCACTAATTTGCTTGCTCCATATTTACTTGGATCATTTATCGTATTTTTTGGACTATAAGACACACCTAGGTATTAGAGGAGGAAATTAGGAAAAAAAAATTGAAGTAAAAAATGTCGTCATTTCTGTACTTGATATCCCCTATCCTGGTATATATAGATGAGAGTGTAACGAAGGCGACCGGAGTGTTAGTCCTGACCAAGTTCCACAAAACACAGTCCACAGGCACCCTGGCTTCTTGTACATAAAACACAGAGATGGACCGGACGGACACAATCCTCAGGCACAACTTGCAGTCCAACAGGGAATGAACTTTAATAACAGAGATGACGTGAAATGCAACACTGGTTTCCTGCTCTCGTTCTAGCAATGTCCACGGCTGTACCCACAACAGCAACGGTAGCAGAAACAAAGCAGTAGTCCATATGCCAGAATCTGAACACTTCAAGTCCCTTCGGCAGGGCACCCATGAAATCCTGTGCCCGTGTTGCTGTCCTAAAGTCCCAGAACAACAGATTCCTCTCCTGGGGTCTGACAATGCTCTGTATGTTACTGCCGTCCTTAGGTTCCGGGGCAGCAGATTCTATCCCCTCCTGGGGTCTGGCAATGTCCCGGCTGTAACTGCATATCTGCCCAAGGCAACCGTGCCTGGGCTACTGCCTGTAAGCAGCAGCTTCCTGCTGCCTTTGTGCTGCTGGCCCAGCCCACCAGATTAACCTCTACTTTCCCTAACTCTAGCAACAGCAATTGAAGCAAAACTCCGCAAAACACACAATACAGACATAATGCAGTATAATACATATGACAGCACATAGTTAACACATGAAACATAACATCTTTAGCTAAAGTGCAGGGAGGCCACACGGAAAGGAGAGAGGGAGAGCAGAGGTCCTCCGCCACCTCCTTATAAGCGCAGTGGTGCGTTCATCATGTGAATGTGAGCACACATAATGTGGCTACAGATGCAACCTGTCAATTAATGTGAGCAGCCATATGTCAGAATGCTGACTCCTCACTGAATCTTCTCGCCCACCACATTTCTGGGTGCAGTGAGTGATTGTTCACAGACAGGCAGGAGCCAGGTATCAGAGCACAGCCACATTGGAAAGACCGCAATGCTGAGCCTATGCAGTGTCAGTGCGCAGATGCAAACATGTAAAATTACATGACCCAGCGTTCGCTCTCCGCTTCAGAGAATTGTCAATCACTATAAGGTACTGGTTTATTATAAAGATAGGAGGGCATGTTGGTGCACCAAAGCATAGGCCACACCAAGCATGCACTAAGCACCCTCATTTGTGTGCCTCAAGTTGATTTTTACTAAAATTTCACGTTAAACTATACATGACTAGTATGATTCATATAGAGGATAGGTCACATGTGAATGTTTAGGCAGCTAACCCTTTTGGATGTGACAGACTGACTTAAGTATAAGGAGCCATTGTCTGCAGATAGAAGCTTTTTCTTTTGGGGAATGTTATTTGAGAAATGATCTAGCATAGCAACAGAAAATGCAGCCACCGTTTATTTTTATTTTTTTTTTTAATTCTAAATATTACATTCTTAATACTGTGTTGTATCCATCCTACTGAATGCAGGGTAAGGTCTCGGGTAGTGTGGCAGAAAAGCAAGTTGAGGAGCTAATTTAGTGTAAACTGTTACATTGTTTTGTGAGTATAAGGCTGGGATCACACATGCAAGAAACATGACCAAGTCTTGCATCTTAAAGGGAATCTGTCACCTTTTTTTGGCCTATGAGCTGCCGGCATTGACATCAGGGGCTTATCTACAGCATTCTGTAATGCTGTAGATAAGCCCCCGATTTAACCTGAAAGATAAGAAAAACACATTAGATTATACTCACCAGAGTGGGCGGTCCGGTCCCTCCCATCTCCATGCGATGCCGTCCTCTTCTTCCCTTCCTGTAGTGGCTCCGGCGCAGGTGCACTGCTCTGCCCTGTTGAGGGCAGAGCAGAGTACTGCAGTGCGCAGGTGCCGGGAAAGATCAGAGCGGTCCGGCGCCTGCGCACTGCAGCATTCTGCTCTGCCCTCAACAGGGCAGAGCAGTGCACCTGCGCCGGAGCCTCTACAGGAAGGGAAGAAGAGGACATCACATGAAGATGGGAGGCGCCGGAACCCAACACCCATCGGACCGGACCGCCCACTCCGGTGAGTATAATCTAAGGGTATGTGCACACGCTGCGGATCCGCAGCGGATTTGGCCTCTGCGGATCCACAGCAGTTCCGCAGACAGTGTACAGTACCATGCTACAGTACCAGTACCATGTAAATCTATGGGATTTACAATCCGCAGTGCACATACTGCGGTTTTTTCGCCGCGGAAAAGCTGTGGTTTTAAATCTGCAGAAAGAATTAACATGTCAATTCTTTCTGTGGATTCCGCTGCGGTTTGATACCTATTCCATTGTCCAGGTGTCAAACCGCAGGGGAAAACCACTGGCCAATCCACAGGAAAACCGCAGGTCACTTTACCTGCGGTTTTACTTGAGGATCCGCACGGAAAAATCCGCTGGTGAATCTGCAGCGTGTGCACATAGCCTAACGTGTTTTTCTTATCTTTCAGGTTACATCGGGGGCTTATCTACAGCATTACAGAATGCTGTAGGTAAGCCCCTGATTTCAATGCCAGCAGCTGATAGGCCAAAAAAAGGGTGACAGATTCCCTTTAATACCGGGCACTACTCGGGAGCGGAGCGTGTGGCTCCATGTATTGCTATGTGGCCGCACGCTCCAATCCAAGTGCCGGCGGCAGTGCCGGGTATTAAGATGCGAGACTCGGCCGTGTTTCTTGCATGTGTGATTCCGGCCTAACTGGTGTTTACCTGCAAATCTACCTGGGAGTTAATTATAAATTTGAACCTACAATTTTGCAGTTATCCAGCAACATGATCTCAGACAAAATCATATTTTACACATTATACTGAATGAGTTTTTTTTTCTAAATAACAGGTATTCAATGTAGGTTTCTATTTTGATTCGGTGTAAGTGGGGTTTCCTGTAACCTAAAAGATGAAATATTCCATTAATGACCACAAGAGGGTATTCTTACCCTATTCTTCATATCTGGGTTGCCTCCTGCTTGACCTATTACATGTATAATTCCTTGTTTCATTGGAATAAGGGTATGTGCACACTGAGTCTGTGTGTGAGCTTTTTAGGAGCATGAACTGAACGGTATGCCAAGTTTTCGAGGAGGATTTTGAGAGGTTCCACTCAATTTCTGCAAAAAATAAAAGGTGTCCTTTTTAGGACATTGCAGTGAACACTATGAACAAGAAAAATAACTGCTCAAGTCCAGGCTGAATTAATTCCAACTGCATATTAAACTTTAACCCCCTTCACAACCTTGGGATTTTCTGTTTTTGCGTTTTCATTTTTTGCTCCTCTTCTTCGTAGAGTATTTTTTTTTAATGTCAATATGGCCATATGAGGGCTTGTTTATTTGCAGTGTGAGTTGTACTTTTGAATGACACCATATACTGTACTGGAAAATGAGAAAAAAATCCAAGCATGCTGAAATTGCAAAAAAAAAAGTGCAATTCCATAATTATATATTTTTTTAATACCATGTTCTCTAAATGTTAAAACTGACCTGTGACTAGGATTCTCCAGGATATTGTGAGTTCACAGATACCAAACATGTATAAGTTTTGTTTTATTTTTGTGGAGAGAAAAAATTCCAAAATTTATAAAAAAAAATAAAAAAAATTCAGGGATCCATAGCACTTCCATTATTCAGGATCTGGGACTGGGTGAGAGCTTATTTTTTGTGTCCTGCGCTGACGTATTTATTGATCTAATTTTGGGGTAGATACGATGTTCTGATCGCCCGTTATTGCAATGTTGCAACAACCAAAAAAATCTGTTAAGCTCTCTGGACAGGACACTGATCTCGCTGAGAATCTGCCTCCAGGGATTGTTTTACATGAAAGGTGAGATACCAGTATGATGTGTAATGGCCGCTCTCTGCTCTCCTGATCTCACTGCAGAGCTGTGTGTGATTATACCTGACACTTCTGCAGGTTCCTATCAGCTTCAGCTTCCATATCACAGGAAGACAGGGTTACAATATTGTTGCAATACAGCAGAGCTGTGAGAGCTGCAACAAATGTATTTGTAAGTAGAAAAAGGTCAGTTTTACATATCTGTGTTAGTTACTTGTGTCACAATGGTAACTCCCCTTTCATGTAAAATACTCTCTGGAGTCAGATTTTCATGCAGATCAGTGTCCTGCCCATAGTCCTGAACAGCTCATTTACATATAAGAAAAACCTGGATTTATCTGGAAGAAGACATCAAATGCCAATATCAGTGTATCATTTTATTCAGCTTCCTATGACCTACATGCCCATATAGACAGCTCAGGAGGGCTGATCTTACAGACCTGAGGCCCTTTAAGTATATACCACATATTCATAGGCTCAGACTTATCAAGACTGCATGCCAGTGTTAATGAAGGGTGTGTTGGAAAGAAGCAACATATTTATTAACACATGTGCGCCTTTTAATTTTCACATATTTCAGCTGACATGTGCCAAAGGAAGAGTAGTACCTCAGTCTAGTGATGAGCGAGCGTGCTCTGTTGTGATCAGAGTATCGCGAGAGCTTGAGTAATATGTTCTAGTCCCGGGGACTAGAACATACTGTAGTAATAGAGCCTCCGCGATACTCGGATCACACCCGATCGCGCTCGCTCATCACTATGCCAGTCGTCTCTGTCATAATTAACACCACCACTTTTGCTGCATAAATTATGATTTTATCATGTGTGCCGTTCCTTAACCCCTCCCAGCTAAGCTTCTCATACTTTTTCGAAAAGTTAGCATAGTTAGACCATCACAGAGTCTCATTTGATGTAATGCCCATGAGACATCACAGAGAAAGAAATAGCCTTACCCACCCCAGGTCAGTTTATCAACGCATTAGCAGGATGTAGTAGATCCTTATCTTTGTGCCTCATCTTTGTGCATTTTTAATACGAGGCATCCCCTTCCCCAAAAATTGGTAGGTTGTGAGTGGTTGATCTATCAGTATTTTGCACATGTGCTGCCCCTGCCTTTATCATGGGGGTCTGCTGCATCCTGCTAATGCAATGATAATATGACCTGGTGTTGGTGAGGCTGTCTTTATCTGTGATGTTTTTTGAATTTTTGCCCTACTGTTAGCCGTAAGGCCTATGACACAGCAACATTTCGGAATAATCTCGAATGTGATCCCGAAATGTTTTTGTTAATTTGCCTATAATTCTGTGAAACCAGAGTTCCATGCTGTAATACAAGATTTGTCGGCTGGATAGCTGGGTCCAAGAAAGGACTTAAGGCTCTTTGAGGTGTCAGTTTTTCAAGTCTTGGAACAATCTCACCTACGCAAGTCTATTGGTCTGTGAAGAAATTGGACAGCATCTGTGTCGTATTAGAAGGTTGGAAAACCTTTTATCATTTTTTTTTTCTTCACGTAAAGCTGATGAAACTCTGATGGCAGAAACTGATAATCTGACCAGACAAAACAAACACTTGATGACCATCTTTTACAGTCGAGAAAAATGACTGATGTCTGAAGGAACCCTTAGGCTGCATTCATATAACATTTAATTTCTGTATTTATGATCCATCTGGCGAGCATAAAAAAGCCTAAATAAAACCATGAGTTTGAGCACTCGAATGGTTTTATTCTTCCTATAATGCGATCAGTTTCCATCCGATTTATCTGTTTTTTTTTTCCTTTTGCAGCCAAAAAAGACGTGTCTGTTCCATATACCGTAACTTTTTTTTTTAAAATAAAAAATTGAAAGTCTTAGGAGAAACAGATCATAATGGAAAAATCATCCGTTTCATGGAGCCATATTTAATCACTGCACATGCTCAAATCATGGGAGATGATAAAGACACTTGTAATAAAAATGGATACAAAAATGAACTCAAAATTTCATTTTTTTAAATGGATCCATCAAACAAATTAATTTATTGAAAGGAGAACTATGACTTCCATCACATCTTTAATATTTTAAGGTTTGTGTTTTTGGCAGCTTGATCAGAAGTATGAACAGAGCCTAATAGTATGTTGGCCATTCATCTTTGCAACTTTAATAATAAGGCTGGCGTCACACTAACCTGCGCAAAATACGGTCCGTAGTTTACTTGCGTAATACGGATGAATGACCACTAAACAGTGCTCCGTAGGTCATCCGTAAGCCAGGTGTGGTCGCGTATTTTGCGCATGTGTGCATCCGTATGTAATCCGTGTGGCGAGATTTTCTCGCAGCCTTGCAAAATGGACATTTAACGGTTTTCAGGCCTGCAAACAATTTAAATCATTAGCCTGCACCCTATTTAGACACTCAGAAACAGGTGGCTGCCTACATTCTGTACATTTGTCACCTTGCTTTCACGAGGGGTGTTGGTGTTCTTTGTGCAGCATGGCAGAGGGTCTGACATTCAATACAACTGAGCAGGTTCTCTTTAACTGGCTTTTGTCACGGCGCTTTGGCCAACCATATCCTGTGATAGTGGATCCGCGGAGGAGGAGACGCATGTGGGTACATCCACTTTTGAGGCAAAGACTCACAAGAGGTCATTTTCACCGCCTCTATTCGTCTCTGCGGGAGCATCCGGAGAAATTTTACCAGTACTGTCGAATGAGCATTTCCACATTTGATCGCCTCTTGGAGACAGTGCGCCTTGGGATCACCTACCAGGACACAAGGATGCGCAAAGCCATATCTGCAGAGGAGCGACTTCTACTCACAATACGGTATGTACTACACAACCACATTCTCTATGTTCATAATGTCTGTGTTAATTTATGTTTTTTGGCCTTCTTGGACAAAGTTTAATACCCTCATCTTCCTCAAAATATGTTTCACCTGACACAGCAGAATGTTACATCTAATATGTCCTGCATATCACTTAGTCATTGTGCCACCAAATATGTGTGTGTTGTTCTCTCTCATTTCCTAACAAGTTTGGTCGGCATGTAACTGATTTTTTTTTACTTTAGCCATTCTAACCTGTACTATTTCTGTTGTTCTACAGCTTCCTGTCCACTGGCCTGTCTTATGCCGCCCTCCACCATGAGTTTCTCATTGGAAAGTCAACCATTTCAGGCATAGTGAGGTCTACATGTGCAGAAATCTGGACAAGACTCCATCAGGTGGTCCTACCCGAGCCCAGGATGGAAGACTGGTTAAGGATTTCAAGGGACTTTGAGGAGGACTGCCAGTTTCCAAATTGTATTGGGGCCCTGGATGGCAAACATATCAGGGTGCGTAAGCCACCGAACCCAGGCTCCCAATTCTTCAATTATAAACAATACTTTTCTGTTGTATTGTTGGCTCTGGTAGACCCTCAATACAAGTTTATAATTGTTGACATTGGGGCCTATGGAAGGACGGGAGACTCTAGAGTCTTCAATACTTCCATAATGGCTCGGCGGCTACGCATCAACCAGTTGGATCTACCACCACCATGCCAGCTACCAGGCTCCCCCGAACAATCAGTCCCTTATGTCCTTGTGGCAGATGAGGCCTTTCAGTTATCGCGCAATGTCATGAGGCCAAATCCCCGGCGCAACCTTGACCACAGGAGCAGAATTTTTAACTTGCGCCTATCATGTGCTAGGCGACTGGTGGAGTGTTCCTTTGGGATTCTTTGTGCCAAATGGTGAGTACTCATGTCTGCCATTCAGTTGAGTGAGCAAAATGTGAATGAAGTTGTGAAAGCCTGTGTTGTTCTGCATAACTTCACCAGGATACATGATTGCTCCTCCTCTGATGGTGTTGTGCGTAGGCTGGACAATGTGTGCAGGGTGAGACCACCTATGAACCCTCAACGTAGACCGCTCTCTGGCCTAAAAGTGCGTGATATTTTCACTAATTACTTTATCTCACCTGAGGGGGCAACTTCTTGGCAAGAGCATGCTGTGTCTATGTTATAATTTTTTGCTTTAAGTGTGTCAAAATATATATTACTCAAGCCTTTATGATTCTATGAGTGTTTCAGTGCATTGGTTGGTGTCTGTTAGTATGTTGTGAGGGATTGTGAAAAATCACACAGAGACGTTAAGTAGAGTAGACAAATATTTAGTTTTGCCTTTTTTTTTTTTTTTCGCTAAAAGGCAAACATAATTTTGCCATAAGACAAATTTGGCAATGGCCAAAATGACCCTTTGTGCCTTCTTTAACTTGTTGTAAAATGAACATTACAGAACAAAACAGCCACAAACATTAGGCAAAAAAAACATTGCTGCAACACTAGATTAACCTAGATTTGCCAACAAAAGGTGAGCTCCATCACCAAAATAAAGGCAACGAGATAACACTCACATTTCCACATAATGTTAGCCAAACATAGAAAGATTCCACCATGACAGGCAAGGCTACCTCACAGCTTTCACACAGATATTACCTGTCTGTAGACCAGACAATATTTAAGCATGCTATACCGGAAAGGATGAAAATACAAAACTCACTTGTTAAGACATAGAGAAAGCGGGTTATTCTGAATGCTTGTCGCCTAGAAATTTTGTACTAGAGATTGCTAACAAAAAGGTGACTACTTAACTAAGGCCAGCACGCCTTTCCTATGCGTTAGCAAGTGAGTAGTGTATTTTCATCCTTTCAGTTTACAGCATAGCGCATTTAAAGATTCTCTTTTCTACACACATGTAATATCTGTCTGAAAGGCGTGAGGTAGCGTTGCCTGTCATGATGGATTGTTTCATATGTTTGGAAAACATTGTTTAAAAATGTGAATGTTAAATTATGTTATAAATGTTGGTGAAGGAGAACACCTGTTTTTACATTTAGATTAGGAGCACCAGTTACATCTGACTGGACATCTCCAACCATCAGAATCATAAATCCTCATATGTTGGGGAAGGGGAACGTGGATCAACAGCCTGTGGGTGCTGCAGGACACTGTGGCCAACATCGCCCTGTGTGGGGCCATACTGTTGCCCATGATGCTGGAATTGTCCAGCCTCCTGGGACTGTTGGGGATACTGGCCAGAGTACTGATGATGGTGAGGGGCTTCTTGTTGGCTCTGGTAGGCCCGTGGCTCATACCCACCAAGATAGCAAGGTCGTCCCCAACCAGGTTGGGACCAGCCTCCAACACTGAGTGGGTACAAGTGGCCATATTGGTGGGGTTGGCTTGAGGAAGACATTTGGTGCTGTGGTATAGATGGTTGGGTAGGGGGAGGAAGGGGTTGAGGTGTTGGCCCACGTATTAGGGGCTGTTCAGACCCTGCTTGAGCAAGCATCTGTGTAGATGGTCTCATGCGCATTAAATTTCCTGGTGAGAGCTGCCACCTCTCCAGAAATTCAAAAACTTCATATGGGGTATTGGGGGGTGCTTGCATCAAGCAGGATCTGAATACATCCCCTAATGCGGAGCCTGACCTCACGGGTAAGGGCACGGAGATAAACGGTGAGGCTACGTGCATAGGCCTCCTCACCATCATCTGTTGTTACTCTGGACAAATAATTTAGCACCCGTGTCCACATTGGTCCTGCTCTCTTGAAGAGTGACCTGGCGCCGCCTTCTTGTTCGCCGTGATGCTACAGCAGCCTGTGGGGAGGACCTGATCTGGGCAGTTGGGCTGCTGCTCAAGTTGCCCGGCTCTTCCAGGATGGGTGAGGTGGCAGCAGCAGACCGTCCTGGTGGTGTGGTGTGTAGGGCAGCCATTGTGTGGTCTTGTGATGCCTCATCTTCAGCCATCCTTCTTGTAGGGGGAGAAGATGGGCCAGCCACCTCATCCCCTACAGGATCTATAATGGGCTCTGCCTCTGAGGCCGTTCCTCGATCCGTAAGGTTGGATTGAGTTCTGTTATGAAATAGAACAGAGGCAAAAATAAATCAATATTTTTGTCTCTGTAAAGTATTTGTGTAATGTATTTGTGTAATGTGGTGTGAGGTATGTACTTACGGTCTCAGATCCAGAATTGGGGCGAGGAAGTTCAGCCGGTCATAGTATATATATTTTCTCTTCACATGCCCAGCATCCCCACTCCTGGACCGCTGCTGGCGTTCCCGGCGGAACTGGTCCCGGATGCTTCGCCAGCGTTTCATCACATCTTCCACTGCAATGTGACAGGAAAGATTGTCAAAATCACATATTTGAGAGGTCACATTTTCTAACAGTAGTCTAGGCATGGGGCCTTCTGGGGTGTGCTTTCTACCCATGGTGGCATATGTAATTGGGCCGATACACAGGGTCTCATTAGCTACACTGAAACTAATTTTATTGGCTAGGAGGATGAGGAGCTTGTGGCTTAACCCCTAATTATGGCTGTGTGAAGCCACGTGTCACATCCAAATGTAACGGCCTCATGAGGCTAAGAAAATTACATGCCCAGGAAGGGGGGTGCTGATTGTAGAATCATTTTTAAGCGCGCACTAAGGTTAATGATGTTTTTATGGTTGCACTTACGAATTTTATGCTGCTCATCACGTGGTCTGTCGCCAAAGTCATGGTACATCTGGCGACAGATGCGCCTCCTTTGTCCAGTTCGCATAATTTGCATCGTGTGGGTCCCATATTTCGGGACGCTCCTGCACCAGCACAATGAGCATCTCAACATTAATATATGTGGACGCCATGCTGCTGCTGTACTACGTGGAGGCGTACTGGATGTCTGGAGCGCTTTTTGAGCTCATTTGCATGTCTAGGCTTCCTGATGATGGATTGGCCCATTTCCTGTCACCAGCCAAAAGACCTGCGTATTGCTCGCAGGTCACACGTGTGTTCCGTGTGTAATCCGTATTTTTTGTGCACCCATTGACTTGCATTGGCGTACTACGGGCGTAGTACGCTGACAATCGCAGCATGCTGCGATTGGCACGGAGCGTAGGATACGGATGAGAAATTATGCCTGGTGCGAGTGACCCCATTGAAAATCATTTGTCCGTGTGTAATGCGTGTTTTTTGCGCCTCTCACGCGCCCGTATTCCTCGCCAGTGTGACTCCGGCCTTACAGTTAGAATCAAAACCAATCTTTGGGCCAGTTATACAGTGGGTGCAGAAAGTATTCAGTCCCCTTTAAATTTTTCACTCTTTTTTTAATTAACCAAATGGCTGCAATGAAACAAAGTTATGTACACTCTGCACCCTTGACTGAAAAAAACAAATGTAGAAATTTTTGCAAATTTATTAAAAAAAGAAAAACTGAAATATCACATGATCATACGTATTCAGACCCTTTGCTCAGACACTCTTATTTAAGTCACATGCTGTCCGTTTCCTTGTGATCCTCCTTGAGATGGTTTTACTCATTCATTGGAGTTCAGTTGTATTTAACTAAACTGATAGGACTTGATTTGTAAAGGCACACACCTGTCTATATAAGACCTCACAGCTCACAGTGCATGTCAGACCAAATGAGAATCATGAGGTCAAAGGAACTGGCCAAGGAGCTCAGAGACAGAATTGTGGCAAGGCACAGATCTGGCCAAGGTTACAAAAGAATTTCTGCAGTACTCAAGGTTCCTAAGAGCACAGTGGCCTCCATAATCCTTAAATGGAAGAAGTTTGGGACCACTAGAAGTCTTCCTAGACGTGGCCATCCAGCCAAACTGAGCAATCATGGGAGAAGAGCCTTGGTGGGAGAGGTAAAGAAGAACCCCAAGAGCACTGTGGCTGAGCTCCACAGATGCAGTAGGGAGATGGGAGAAAGTTCCACAAAGTCAACTATCACTGCACCCCTCCACGAGTCAGGCTTTTATAGCAAAGTGGCCCAACAGAAACCTCTGCTCAGTGCCAGACATATGAAAGCATGCATAGAGTTTTCTAAAAAACACATGAAAGACTCCGAGACTATGAGAAATAAGATTCTCTGGTCTGATGGGACGAAGATAGAACTTTTTGGTGATAATTCTAAGGCTACTTTCACACATCAGGTTTTCGGCGTCAGGCGCGATCCGGCGTCATGCCGGAATGCCGGATGCGGCAAATGTTTTGTAAAACCTGATGTGCCGGATCCGGTTTTCTGCCGGATCCGTCTTGTTCATGACAGACAAAACCAGATCCGTCTCATCCGGTTCATCCGTTTTTCGACGGATTACGCCGGATCTGGTTTTTAAAATTGACCCTTGTGGCCTTCTGAATGGGATTGGCTACTGGAAAACTATATATAGCATGTTCCTACAGCCCTTCTTTGACAGGTTGTAGAGGAGAAAGTGCAGGTTGGAGAGAAGAGCAAGTTACTGGCGAAGATGGATGTTGTCATTGGAAATATTACCACTAGAAGTTCTGTGACGGTTTCAGTAATGAGGGACAATTTTGCACTATACTTTATGTCACCACAAGGCAGAGTACACTGGCAGGATGACAGAGTGTGAAAGATTTGTGCCCTAACCAAACTTGTGTACCTTCTGGACCAACAGTATATACCTTTGCCAACCAAAGTTGGCTATCTTGTCATGGTCTTACTATTTTTAGCTTTAGGCCACAGGTGTGTACCTGGTTGTGTTTTATGCAAAGTATTTCACCTTTTAACAAAAGTTGTGTACATTGTTAGGAAATCACCAACAATAAACACAACTTTTCAGGTGAAATACTTTGCTTCAAACACAACCAGGAACACAACTGTGGCAAAAAGCTAAAATTTACCCACAGTTATATACCTGGTTTTGAATACCTTTTTACCTTTTAAATACCCTGTATTTAACCTTTTTTTTAAACATATTTCGCCGCAGAAAGAAATGACAGACAACCAGTGTAAACAATAATTTAACTTTTATTTAAAATATTTTTTTTTTGTGTAAACTGTTTTTAAAGTTAAAAAAACTTTTTTAATAAAGGTTTGAAACCAACCAAATGGGCATTTTTATTACAAAAAAAACATTATAACTCGGTGTAGTGTGGGGTGGAAATACTGCTGGAGGGGCTGCGGGACACTTCGACAATGGGAGTGTGGAGAGAGGACTGGGATCGTGGTGGGGAAGGAACAGTTAGAGGTGATGGTGTGGAAAAAGCTACAGAATGGGTGGACATGTGGGAGGCAGAAGAGGTGGTGGGCGGTGGAGTGGAGGGTTGGGCAGGGACTGTAGGAGCAGATGATGTTGATGGAAAGTTGTATGGGGAAGGAGTTTGGTACGGGGAAGGAGTTTGGTACGGGGAAGGAGTTTGGTACGGGGAAGGAGTTTGGTACGGGGCACGTTGCTGGAAGTGGGGAGATGTCTGGTACTGGGGAGGTTGCTGGTACTGGGAAGGTTGCTGGTATGTAATAGGAGGGGGAGGATGGAAAGTGGCTGGAGGGGGTGCAGATGTAATAGGAGGGGGAGGATGGAAAGTGGCTGGAGGGGGTGCAGATGTAATAGGAGGGGGAGGATGGAAAGTGGCTGGAGGGGGTGCAGGTGGAGGAACTACAGTGGTGGGAGGTGGAGGTTGGGAGGTAACCTGCTGTAGAGCACCGTGGCACGAATGCATTACATGCATCTGCTGGGTAGGAGATAGTGTTGCCATGCGCTCCACAACAGACCTGAAAAAGGTGTGGTTTGGCGAAGATCTTGCTTCTGAATGCATGGTTTGCAGAAGTGTCTTCACCTCCAGAATGCTGGAGTTGATCTGCTGAAAGCCTGCGGAGATTTGCTCTGACAAGACTTTTAGACAGTTCTGGAAAGATGCATTCAGATGCAAGAACTCTGGCGCATAACTCTTTTCCTGACACCTCTGCCGCTGCCGCCCAGTACCCGCAGGTGTACTAGAGGTGGCAGGGGCAGAAGGGTGGGGTAAAGGGAAAGCGATCTCCTCACCAGCAGCTTCATGTAATGTAGGCGGCCACGATGCTCCTGTGCTGGTGGATGGGACAGATGGGTCGAATGTGTGGGAAGGCTGGGAAGGTGCAGATGTACCGGGGTGGTCGAAGTGTCCCTCGGTGCCGGTCTCCTCAGGGATCGCCTCAGAAGGGTCCAATCGTGCAGGCTCCCGAGTGCTGCTCACCGTGCTGTGGAATAAAGAGAAAAAAAAACAATTAAAATACTGACATGGTATGGCCCTGGCTGAAAAAAAAAAGTTACATCTAACATTTTTTTTCACATGTGGTGTGTAATATTTACCTTCTAGTGACCATTGTTTCCCGGAGGAACGACAGGGCTTGTGCGTACTTGTACTTGCTCCTGCGTCCTGCAGATCCACTCGGGGCCCGCATCTCTTTATTGAACTCCTTCTTGAAACGATCCCTCACAGACCGCCACCGATTCACAATTCTGTTCCCTGAAACGAGAAAGGAGTGGTTAGTATACAACATCAGTGTTTCACAAACTCCAGTCCTCATGGTCCCCAGGGGTCATGTTTTCAGGATTTCCATAGTAAATAGAAATCCTGAACACATGATCCGTGGGGACCACGAGGACTGGAGTTCGGGAAACACTGGTTTACATCAAGCAACCGGTACTGTATATACTTATGCTCTTTAATCTGGGCCCGAACATCGAGGTCCTCCCAGCGGCCCACAAGGAGCGAACAGATTTCCTCCCAGAGTCGTCGGGTAACGATAAGGTCAGCGTGGCGGCGGTCAGCCATATTCCAGAGCGGCTCCCTTTCTCTGACGAGATCGATGAGGTGGTCCACATCGAGTCCTCCATCCTCACCGTCAGAGTTGGGAGCACGCTGTGAAGGCTGTTAAAGAAAAAGACAAAAATAACATAATTAGCCTCCACAAAAGAAATTAAATAAAAAGTGCAAAAAAACAAAGCAAAAATATTTATACTTACACGCTGGTGACAGCCGCGTTGCTGTCACCGACGACCCTGGGAGGCACTGCGAGGACCTCTTGGCCGAGCACCAGATTGGGAAGACTAGAGAAGAAAACAAAAAATGTTATGTCTTTGGATGTAGGCATTTGTTTGCTGTGTGTGGTCTGCAGAACATTGTTTTCTATGTGTTGTGTGTAGTGTGATGTTGTGTTTCTGCGTTTGATGCAAAAAACTTACCAATTGTGAGCCCACTCCAGGTGTCTGTCCACCCCTTCCTTCTTCTTCTGGGAGCTCCTCTTCATCTTGTGAATCCTGTTTTGAAATAAAAGGCAATGAATAGACATATATTACAGAGATGATGGATTTTGGAAATAAAAACTTACCGTCAAACGCTGACGATGCGAGGGAGGGCTCCCAGAAGATGATGTGCTGTCTTCCTGGTGGCCACACTCCATGCCTGTGGGTGGTGTTCCAGCTGCTGCCATTGCTGCTGCTGCTGCTGCATCTATTGGGCGGCTGTTGAATAAAGAGAAACAAAGGGCCAATGAATATCTTGATATTCAATAGCCCTAGTTTGGAGGAATGGGGGATTTGATAATTACCGTCTCTCATCTGCTGCTGGCCTCCCCTCCTCAGCATGTTCCATTTGCTGCTCCATTTGGGGTGGTGGTGGTGCTGATGGTGCTGCAGTGGTCTCCTGCCTTCTCCTGCTGCGCTTGGTTGCTTTCTTGGGTGGCATGTTGGGTGTGGCTGTGGGTCCCACTGTCTTGCTTTTATATATGTCTTGTGGGCAGAGCTACTGAGCATGCTCAGACCAAAAAAACCGTATCTGGCCACCGGATCCGGCTTTCGCCGGATCAGGCGCATTGCGGCGCTCATAGGCTTTCATTGTGTGAAAAAGACGGACGCGCCGGAGACAAAAAACGTTACAGTAGCCGTTTTTTCCAGACGCCGGATCGCGACACATTGCCGGATCCGGCGAAAACCGGATGAAACGCATGGCCATCCGGCGCAAATGCAAGTCAATGGGGGGGAAACCGGATCCGGCATTGCATTTCGCCGGATCCGGTTTCTGTCAAAAGCGCCGGATCGCGCCTGACGGCGAAAACCTGATGTGTGAAAGAGGCCTTAGTGGTATGTGTGGAGAAAACCAGGCACTGCTCATCACCTACCCAATACAATCCCAACTGTTATGAATGAGTCACCGAAGAGGATGGCAGGAACAGGCTAAGCCACCAGACTATGGCCCGTGGGCCACATGCGGCCCGCAAAGGACTTTTATCCGGCCCCTGGCCAGGCCAACATTGAACTGCACTGATTACAGGGCCGGCGGGCGCTGTAATCGCGGGCGGGACGAGGCGCCGAGGAAAGGCGTTGTGCAGCCATCCGTATGCAGCACAGTGCACACAGACGACGTGATTGTCATCACGCCGCCTGCGCGGCCTGATGACGTCACGCCGCCTGTGCCGGAAGAAGACGGAGATCAGCAGGCGCCTCTTCAGAGCAGCGGGGGACATAGGTGAGTACTGTTCTTTTTTCCTTTTTAACGCCAGGTCCTATTGGGGACCTGTGCTGTTGTGAATTCGCTTTCTGGCCTACTTCTGGTTACTAGTGAAGGTAGTAGAGCTGGTTATATTGACAGAGGGGTCGCGAGTTCTCTTTCCAGGCTCCCTCTGGTGGTTACTGGAGGTAATGGAGCTGATCTAATTAACAGAGGCCTGCCACCTGATAATGAGGAGGATGACTGGAGATCTGGAGTTTCTGACTGGATTTAAGACAGCCGACTCCCTCTATCCCTGCTGGGGATTTTTTCCTGCCTCCTGAGGTTTTAGTTTCCAGCTCAGTCCCTGCATGCTCAGCTAAGTGTTCTTTTGCTATTATTCACATTTGATCTGGTTTTGTCTATTTCAGTTTTGTGTGGTCAGCCAGCTCCGGCTGGGACTGCGCTGAATTTCCATCCTTATGTTACTGCTTGTGCCAGTTTGTTTTTGTCCCATATTAGATTGGCCTCTTTTTGCTCTGTTTTCAGAATATACCAGAGTGCTGATATAGTGGGCGAAGTCTGGTGACTTCAGTATTTTTCTATCAGACGTGTTGGGCATTTTTTGCAGGGTTTTTTGCGTGATTGCAGACAGAGTCTTTCCTTTCCTGTCCTGTCTAGTTAGTGTGGGCCCCATCGTTTGCTCATTTTTTTCCTACCTGCGTTTGTGTTTTCATCTTGTCTCACCGACAATATATGTTTGGGGGCTATCTATACCTTTGGGGTCTGCTCTGGGGCAGTTTAGATTTCCCCTTTCTTGCTTTAGGATTATTTAGTTCTCCGGCTGTGTCGAGGCATCTAGGGTCATCATAGGTATGCTCCACGGCTACTGATAGTTGTGTGGATGGGATCAGGGGTCTGCAATCCGCTTAGTTACCAACCTCTCTAGTTTTCTGTGGCTTAGCTTGGGCTTGCTTTCCTCCTCGGTGACCCAATCAAAACACAGTGGTGCCTAATGGGGACCTGTGCTGCAAAATGGGGACATTTACCTGCCTATTGTGGACCTATGCTGCCTACTGGGGACATTTACCTGCCTACTGGGGACCTGTGCTACCTTTTGGGGACCTGTGTTACGTATTGATGCATTGATGGGCACTAATCAGGCTGCATTGATGGGCACTGATCAGGCTGCATTGATGGGCACTGATCAGGTCGCATTGATGGGCACTGATCAGGCCGCATTGATGGGCACTGATCAGGCCGCATTGATGGGCACTGATCAGGCCGCATTGATGATCACTGATCAGGCCACATTGATGAGCACTAATCAGGCTGCATTGATGAGCACTGATCAGGCTGCATTGATGGGCACTGATCAGGCTGCATTGATGAGCAGTTCTGTCTGTATGTCTCTGTGTGGGCAATTTTATTGCTGGTATATTGTTTTTGTAGCGCTGTATATATGTTGGTATTTTACTAATAGCAATTTTGAATCCCTAGGAAACAATGATATCAAGGTAGAGAAAAAATTGACTCGAAGTGAAGGATATTCGAAGAACCCAAAAAAACGGTAAGTTTGAAGATTTAACTTTACTTCTTCATTTTTAATATTGTATTTGTTCCTATTTTGTTTTATTATTTCTAAATAAGATATGTGCAGTGTGTATAGGAATTTGTTCATAATTTTTTAAACTATATTCCGGCCCACCAATGGTCCGAGGAACCGTGATCTGGCCCCCTGTTTAAAAAATTTGAGGACCCCTGCCCTAGACGCTTCGTCACAGCCGGAGGACTAACTAAGCCTAAAGACCGAAAGATGAAATCTAAACTGCCCCGGAGCAGATCCCCAAAGGAATGGACAGCCCCCAAACATATATTGTCGGTGAGACAAGATGAGACACAAACACAGGCAGAGAACAGACTGAGCAAACGGTGGGGCCCAAGCTGTCTAGACAGGACAGAAAAAGATACTGTCTGCAATCACGCACAAAACCCTGAAAAGGTCCAACACTTCTGATATACAAACAAAACCTGAGATCACACGATCTCACCCCCGCTAGATCAGCACTCTGGTATAAACTGGCAGCAAGCAAAAAGATACTAACATAACAGGGGACTGAAGAAGCTGCAACATATTAAACAGGGCCCAGAGCTGCCCCCAGCAGGGAGCACGCTGAACCCTAACAGCAAAACAGAAAGAAAAAAAAGACACAACCAGATTAGGCTACTTTCACACTAGCGTCGTGCACTGCACGTCGCTATGCGACATTGCAGCGCACCGACGCATAGTGTGGAAGCGCCGCACAACGGGGGCAGCGGATGCTGTTTTTCATCGCATCTGCTGCCCCATTGTGAGGTGCGGGGAGGCGGGGGCGGAGTTCTGGCCGTGCGTGCGTGGTCGGAAATGCTGCAGACGACGCACCAAAAAACGTTACATGTAACGTTTTTTGGCGGCGACGGTCCGACGCAACCGTCGCATGACGGCTGCGACGTGTGGCAATGCGTAGCACTGCGTCGTTAATAAAAGTCTATGGAGAAAAAACGCATCCTGCAAGCACTTTTGCAGGATGCGCTTTTTCTTCAAAACGACGCATAGCGACGTGCAGTGCACGACGCTAGTGTGAAAGTAGCCTTAGATGCAAAGGATTAGCAACAGAATCACTTAGCTGAACATGCAGATCAGGCAGGGGACAAAAGAGCTCCAAATGCACACAGAGGAAAAAAATCACCAGCAACCTTCAAGAGCAGCCAGCTCCATTATATGCTCCCAGCCAGCAATCATCATCGTCAGGTGGAGAACCTCCATCCACCTGGCCAGCTCCACTACTTTCAGTAACCACCAGAGGGAGCAGAGGGAGCTTCGGCTCAGAAATCCGAGCAAGGGAGTTCACAACACCCAACATTGAAACATGGTGGTGGCGGCATCATGCTATGGGGTTGTTTTTCAGCTGCAGGGACAGGACGACTGGTTGCAATTAAAGGAAACATGAATGCGGCCAAGTACAGAGATATCCTGGATGAAAACCTCTTCCAGAGTGCTCTGGACCTCAGACTTGGCCGAATGTTCACCTTCCAACAAAACAACAACCCTAAGCACACACAGCTAAAATAACAAAGGAGTGCCTTCAGAACAACTCTGTGACCACTCTTGACTGGCCCAGCCAGAGCCCTGACCTAAACCCAATTGAGCATCTCTGGAGAGATCTAAAAATGGCTGTCCACCGACGCTCACCATCCAACCTGACGGAACTGGAGAGAATCTGCATGGAGGAATGGCAGAGGATCCCTAAATCCAGGTGTGAAAAACTTGTTGCATCATTTCCAAGAAGACTCATGGCTGTGCTAGCTCAAAAGAGTGCTTCTGCTCAATCTTGAGCAAAGGGTCTGAATACTTATGACCATGTGATATTTCAGTTTTTCTTTTTTAATAAGTTTTCAAAAATTGCTACATTTCTGTAATTTTCAGTCAAGGTGGGGTGCAGAGCGTACATTAACGAGAAAAAAAATGAACTTTTTTGAATTTACCAAATGGCTGCAATGAAACAACGAGTGAAAAATGTAAAGGGGTCTGAATACTTTCCATACCCACTGTATTTATCTTTGAGAATATCAACATTCTTCATAGACCTACCTGTTAAGCATTAGCTCGTTTTCTGTGGACAACTCCTTTATCACCTTTTCACTGAACATATGTAGTGGTCTGACCTCTAGGCCTTGCACCAGTCAGCATAACATGGACGTTTTAGTCTCTAAGGCCTGTTTCACACTTCCATTTGTGACCATCAGTCAAGATCCGCCGATTTGAAAAAAAAACGGATCCGCCATTTTACTTGGCGGATCCGTTTTTTTCCTCATAGACTTGCATTATCGGCGGATCTTGACGGATGGTTGTACGTTCGATCCGCTTTTGTACGGATCCGCCAAGATTTTGGCGTCTGCTCAGTGGCCCGGGCGGAGCATGTAACGTTATTTTGTTCTCCGGATCCGCTATTTACTAAATTAGCCCGCATTTCTGTCTGGCTGCGGGATAAAATTCTCTCTCTCTCCTCCACGACATTCCCCTCCACATCGCCGCTGCTGATCTCTCTCCTCCACATCGCCGCTGCTGTCCCGTGAGATCTCTCTCTCCTCCACGACATACTCCTCCACATCGCCGCTCCTTTACGGCATCTTCTCCACGACAGCGCACCTACTGATGCCGCGAACACCGCTGATGTTCCCACTACTTCACCGCTGCTGATCCCGCCGTGCCCACAGCTCCCGCGTCACCATGCCCGCTCCCGGACTGCGCTACATCACCGGTATTTTTCCTTTTTTTTTTTTTCACAGACGCGGTTCCTTTAATTTTTCAACTTCAGCGGATCCGTACATCCGCCGATCCGATGCCACCCGTTCCTGTCTGAAGTGTGAAACAGGCCTAAGGGGCATTTTTATTCCCGTTACAAAATAGAGCAGCAGATCAGATGCCCAATAACTGCTTCATTCTGTCACGACTCTGTTGTTGGTTGTCTCAGGACCAGGGACTCCTTCCCTGTCCCTAACGCTAGGGGCACCCTAGCTCACCCTCTTCACTGGATTACTTCTGATAGTGAGGATGCAGGGACCACATATCCACCCTCTGTCTGCACCCTTCCCCCACCCAGCAAAGAGGGGAGTAGTAGTGTACCGTAATACACCTACCAGACTAACAAGATAATATGAACAGGGATAACGAAAGATACCAAACATACAAATATACTAACGCAAACAACAGTGGAATGCACCAGGGAGTGGAGGTTGGGATTAAACCAAAATAGGAGAAGAAAGAGAATTTTCACTCACTCAAAACCTAGCAATAGTCACAGATAAATCCACCAAAAGTTTTCTCCAATAATAACCACCAACCTCCAGCCATGCAGCATAAGCTACTCTGACAATGAGTGCTAGCCAGGGCCCAGATTATATAGGAGGTGGGAGTGGCTAACAGTGAACAGCTGAAAGCCTTAATGCAGGAAAGATTCCAGGAGCTCTCAACTGAGCAGATTAACCCCTGCAGTGCTAAAAGAAATTTACACTGTTTAATATGAAGGTGAAGTTCTTCTAATCAGTGCAAGAGTAGGTGAAATCATATGCTGCGGTCTTCTGGCTCCTCTCTGTCATGGTAAACCCATGACACTGTACATTTCCATGCTCTGTTTTCCCCGTATTACACAGTAGCGGCAGACACTGTATGTGTCCATGCTCTGACCTTCACTATTACACAGTAATGCCAGACACTTTGTCCATGCTCTTTCCTCCCAGTATTACACAGTGATGGCAGACACTGAACATGCCCCATGCTCTTTCCTACACTATTACACAGTAATGGCGGACTCTGTGTGTGCCCATGCTCTGTCATACTGTATGTGCCCATGCTCTGTCCTCCTACTATTACACAGTAATGGCAGACACTGTATGTACCCCTGCTCTGTCCTCTGAGTATTACATAGTAATGGCAGACACTGTATGTGCCCATGCTCTGTCCTCCCACTATTACACAGTAATGGCAGACACTGTATGTGCCCATGCTCTATCCTACACTATTAACACAGTAATGGCGGACACTGTATGTGCCCATGCTATATCCTCCCAGCAGGGGCATGACAACCGTGGTCGCAGGGGTCGCAGCTGTGCAGCTCATTGCTTTGAGTGGCTGTGTGCAATGGCTGCACACAGGACCTGTGATTAGGTCACAGGAGGGGAGGAGTCAGTGGTCACATGATCAGGAGCCTCATGTATGCAGGACTCTGCCGACCTGGTTGTCATGGTGCTGGCTGGATGAGGGTAAGATTATGTGTGGGGTAAAGAGGGGTTTGCAGGTTGGACGTAGCAGAGCCGTGTGTGTTCGAGGTGTACGGAGCGGAGCCGCATCTGTACGAGGTGTACGGAGCGGAGCTGCGTGTGTACGAGGTGTACAGAGCGGAGCCACGTGTGTACGAGTTGTACGGAGCTGAGCCGCGTGTGTACGAGTTGTACGGAGCTGAGCCGCGCGTGTACGAGTTGTACGGAGCTGAGCCGCGCGTGTACGAGTTGTACGGAGCGGAGCCGCACGTGTACGAGGTGTATGGAGTGGAGTTGTGCGTGTATTTTGGCATGGGGGGCCCCCATTTGAAAGTTCGCACCAGGGCCCATAACTTTGTAGATACGCCACTGCCTCCCAGTATCACATAGTAATGGTGGACTGTATGTGGCCAAGCTCTGTCCTCCCACTATTACACAGTAATGGCAGACACTGTATGTACCTATGCTCTATCCTCCGAGTATTACACAGTAATGGTAGACACTGCATGTGCCCATGCTCTGTTTTCCCAGTATTACACAGTAATGGCAGACACTGTATGAGCCCATGCTCTGTCCTCCGAGTATTACACAGTAATGGCAGACACTGCATGTGCCCATGCTCTGTCCTCCCACTATTACACAGTAATGGTAGACACTGCATGTGCCCATGCTCTGTTTTCCCAGTATTACACAGTAATGGCAGACACTGTATGAGCCCATGCTCTGTCCTCCCAGTATTACACAGTAATTTCAGACACTGTATGAGCCCATGCTCTGTCTTCCCAGTATTACACGGTAATGGCAGACACGGTATGTGCCCATGCTCTGTCCTCCCACTATTACACAGTAATGGTAGACACTGCATGTGCCCATGCTCTGTCATCCCAGTATTACACAGTAATGGCAGACACAGTATGTGCCCATTAGGGTGACCGGATCTCATATGGGGGGGAAAAAGATGTCAGAATCTTGTTCGTCTGGACCCCACAAAACGATTCCCCTTTCCAGATATTGAGAGAGCCAAAATTTGAGCTCGATCAAACGACGTTAACCCGTGCCGCTCGTTGCTCAAAGTTTGAAAAAATCCAAATTGAGGTATTTTAAGATTTAGGTATTTTGCATAGTCTGTTAGACTATAAAGAATGTGACAACAACATTGCAGAAATAGCCCTGACCAAATTTTCGAACCATTTGTGGTATTTGAATGCAGAGTTGGTGGGATTATCGTTTTTTGATCCCACCATTACAGACAATGAAAAGTTGTTAATGGCTAATAAATTGCTCAGTAGCACAGATGAACCATCAGAGCACGCTAACCTACATGAGTTGATAATTTTACATAGTTATCTAATCTATTCTAGAGCTTTTGTTAAAGTAGTTTTTGAAACGTCAGAATATAATGCTCGGCATTTGCTTACAACTTGCAGGACATATTGCTTTTGTTCTTCATCTTTTGTCAGAAGGTCGTTAAAGTCGGTTACTTCCTACCTCTTTTAATTTTTCTTTCCTAACTTTTGGATTTACAACCCTAGCGTGCTCTGATGGTTCATCTGTGCTACTGAGCAATTTATTAGCCATTAACAACTTTTCATTGTCTGTAATGGTGGGATCAAAAAACGATAATCCCACCAACTCTGCATTCAAATACCACAAATGGTTCGAAAATTTGGTCAGGGCTATTTCTGCAATGTTGTTGTCACATTCTTTATAGTCTAACAGACTATGCAAAATACCTAAATCTTAAAATACCTCAATTTGGATTTTTTCAAACTTTGAGCGATGAGCGGCACGGGTTAACGTCGTTTGATCGAGCTCAAATTTTGGCTCTCTCAATATCTGGAAAGGGGAATCGTTTTGTGGGGTCCAGACGGACAAAATTCCGACATCGATTTTTTGCGGTCACCCTAGTGCCCATGCTCTGTCTTCCCAGTATTACACAGTAATGGCAGACACTGTATGTGCCCATGCTCTGTCTTCCCAGTATTACACAGTAGTGGCAGACACGGTATGTGCCCATGCTCTGTCCTCCCAGTATTACACAGTAATGGCAGACACTGTATGTGCCCATGCTCTGTCTTCCCAGTATTACACAGTAATGGCAGACATGGTATGTGCCCATGCTCTGTCCTCCCAGTATTACACAGTGTCGTTAAACAAATATTCAAATAGAACATCATATATGACGGAGGCTGGGAACCATAGAAACTGTTACGTTCCCCCACACAAATAAAGAAAATCATAAGAAGGTAAAGTACTCCTACAATCTCAAAATAAAAGAACAAACTATGGAGTAACCACGAACCACCAAATTGAATAAAGAAACTATGAATTTTATAATGAAAACACATTACAAATAAATGACATATTAGAGTGAGGTCTCATATAGGAGGAATGATAAACTGAAAACTTATCCATATAATGTATAACCCATGGGATTACGTATAATTGGGCACGACAAATAAATGCAAATATGTGAGGTATATAAATAACATTTTTAAAGTAATAACCAACAGTGTAGTTATAATAGACCATATACCGTTCGGTATGACATATTGCACCATTTGTAATCCAACCAAAAAGGCAAGAAAAGAGAGATATAATATATCTCAAATACTAACCTCAATTGCACCCAAATAAAGTAAGAAAATAGATGTAAGTCACAGCAAAATACTAAAACTTACCCATGGTATGTGAGATAGGAGTTCTTCACACTGCCCTGACACACGTTTCACTTTAGCTTTCTCAAGATGAGGTGCTTGAATTATCTTTATATACCCCACATATTTGTATTTATTTGTTGTGCCCCACTATACCTAATCCCTGGGGTTACACATTATATGGATAGGTGTTCCCTTTATCATTCCTCCTGTATGAGACCTCACTCTAATATGTCATGTATTTTTAATGTGTTTTCATTAATAAAATTAATTGTTTTTTATTCCATTTGGTGGTTCATGGTTACTCCTGGAGCCACGTGGGAGTGTTCCCTTTCCCAACATACCACAGAGACTGTCTCTCATGTCCAGGTATTTAACCAGGACCATGCGATGATCACATGATTGTGACATCACCGCAGTTCCTGCTAGTACACATGCCGGTGTCGGCTCTGCAAGAGGGGATATGGTCAGCACCCTCCCTCCCACTCGACGGGTGCTCATGTAGGAAGATGGACCAAGCTAGGGCTGCTTATTGCGTGTCCGGGTTGGATCTGTCGGGGCTGTCACCATTGTTGCTGGGGGAAGGTCTTTCTGACCGGAGCAGACCTTTGCACCTGACTGTAGGGGGCGGGTTGGACAGAGGGCGTGAAAACAGGGCTTCTGGCGGGAAGACTGTGTACATGCGAGGAAAAAGTTTAGCCTGTCTCTGCTGATCCACGTCAACCAGCAGACCCACTCTGCAACCTGTCCTCCCCTGCGCGCGAAGACTGTGCACAGACAGAACTGAGTACCCTGCAGTCTTCTGAACTCGAGAGCCTCGACCGGTCAGCACTCTTCACGGTATCCGACAGACGACACAGTACTGACCTCGCGGTACACGCTGATTCTGCAGGCTCTGCCGTGGCATCCTCCCAAAACTTTGTGTGTCATTTGCTGTGCCGCCATCTACCTCTCGTACAGCACCGTGTTCCAGAACCGGGAGACCTCGTCTGGAAAGGCCAGGATACGCCGCTTCAGTACAGACACAGTGCTTCAACTTCATCCGGGACTGCTTCAGAGACGTCTCGCGCCATTTACGCCGCCATCGTGGAATCTTCCAACCACTTTCATCCAGGAGCCACAGCCTGATAAGTTGACTTGTTTTATTTCTACTGTTAATGTCGCACCCCCCACCATTGACCCTTCCTGCATTTGTATATCTCCATATCCCTGCACTCCCTGCATGGAGTATTTACTGTTTATATTGTTCTGCATAAAGAACCCGTTAGCTCTTGCTCTGCCTCCTGTCGTCACTGCATCCCGCATTCCTGCTAGTACCTTACACTCACATAAAACCAGCCCATTGTAATTTTAAAATTAACCCTCTCAGCACTCAGCATGCTGGTTCTAAATCACTGACTGTAGTATACAGTCAGTGATACTTATCTCCCCTCATACTCTGTGCCAGTGACTCTGTCACATATTCCCCCCTCTGCCCAAAGTTGCGGGTTTTGGCACCTTCAGACACTAAGCAGGGAATTCGGGAGAGAGCATCTGCATTGACATGTAACTTCCCTGGCCTATGCTCTACCTTGAATGCGAAGTCTTGAAGGGCTAAGAATCCCCTAGTCACTCTGGCATTCAAACCTTTCTTCTCTCTCAACCATCTCAGAGGGGCATGATCCGACACTAACTTAAATCTACTGCCTAGCAGGTAGTATTTCAGTGTGTCTAGGACCCATTGTATAGCCTAACACTCCTCATCTATGGTGTAATTCTTCTCGCAAGAAGAGAGTATTCGGCTCAGGTATAGGATGGGATGCTCTGCTCCATTTATTTCCTGTGACAGCATGGCTCCCAACCCAACTTCTGATCTGAGGCAGTGGTCTGGACCACAAATTCTTTGCTAAAGTCTGGTGCAGCTAGAACTGGATGCTTGCACAGAGCCCTCTTGATTTCTTGAAACGCCATCTCTGTATCAGGAGTCTATTTCACCATCGTTGACTTGGAGCTTTAATGGCAAAGTTCTGAATAAATTGCCGGTGGTACCCCACAATCCCAAGAAACACCCTCACTTGCTTCTTGGAGAGCGGTTGCGACCACTCCTAGATTGCCTCTATTTTATTCAACTGGGTCTTGATTTCGCTTCTCCAGACAATGTAGCCTAAGTACCTTGCCTCTTCCTTCCCTGTGGCTCACTTCTAGGGATTTATGGTCAATCCCACATTCCTCAATGCATAGAGGATCTCCTATACTTTGGGGTGGTGCAATATCCAGTCAGAACTAAAGATGACAATGTCATCCAAGTAGGCGGGAGCATAAGTCTAATGTGGAGCCAAGATCCGATCCATCACCCTCTGGAAAGCAGGTGGGGCCCCTTGCAGTCCAAAGGGCATCCTGGTGTACTGAAAATACCCATCCGGTGTCAAGAAGGTGTCTTCTCCTTGGTGCTTTGGGACATGGGGATCTACCTGTACCCCTTTGTCAGGTCGAGAGTTGTGATGTACCATGCGGGTCCCAGTCTCTCAATGAGTTCATCCACATGTGGCATCGGGTACGCGTCAAAACAGGACTCATTGAGCTTGCGGTAGTCGTTACAAAACCGCCATTGGGCTTCAGTGCGAGGATGATGCAACTTGACCAGCCACCCCATAGTCCAGCTTTTCACCTCCTTGGAGATTTTCTCCTGGCATGCTTCAGTGATTGTGTAGGGTTTGAGGTTTACCCTTACATAAGACCTGTGTACACCCTGGCAACTCCGATAACAGGTCATGGTTCTGATGCAGCAGTTCTCAACATTGTTGCTTCTGGGCCAGCGTTAGTGTCTCAGCAATCACAACTTCCTCGATCTTGGTTTCAGGACGGACCCCTAGGCAAGGAGCTTCCATGGTTCACATGGTATACCTGGTGCGGTTTCCTGCGACCGGGCTGGTGTACCTTGTAATGCACGTCCCCGAGTTTTTCCACGATCTCATATGGGCCTTGCCACTTTGCCAAGAATTTTCTCCCCACTGTAGGGATAAGTACTAGCACCGGGTTGGAATTGCAACAGCCTCGCGGATGGGATGTACAGTTGTGGCCAAAAGTATTGACACCCCTGCAATTTTGTCAGATAAATGAAAAAACACAAAAGAGAATGAAGCAAAAAGCAAAACATTGATCATTTCATACAAAACTCCAAAAATGGGCCAGACAAAAGTATTGGCACCCTCAGCCTAATACTTGGTTGCACAACCTTTAGCCAAAATAACTGCAACCAACCGCTTCCGGTAACCATCAATGAGTTTCTTACAATGCTCTGCTGGAATTTTAGACCATTCTTCTTTGGCAAACTGCTCCAGGTCCCTGATATTTGAAGGGTTCCTTCTCCAAACTGCCATTTTTAGATCTCTCCACAGGTGTTCTATGGGATTCAGGTTTGGACTCATTGCTGGCCGCCTTAGAAGTCTCCAGTGCTTTCTCTCAAACCATTTTCTAGTGTTTTTTGAAGTGTGTTTTGGGTCATTGTCCTGCTGGAAGACCCTTGACCTCTGAGGAAGACCCAGCTTTCTCACACTGGGCCCTACATTATGCTGGAAAATTTGTTGGTAGTCTTCAGACTTCATAATGCCATGCACACGGTCAAGCAGTCCAGTGCCAGAGGCAGCAAAGCAACCCCAAAACATCAGGGAACCTCCGCCATGTTTGACTGTAGGGACCGTGTTTTTTTTCTTTGAATGCCTCTTTTTTCTCCTGTAAACTCTATGTTGATGCCTTTGCCCAAAAAGCTCAACTTTTGTCTCATCTGACCAGAGAACATTCTTCCAAAACGTTTTAGGCCTTTTCAGGTAAGTTTTGGCAAACTCCAGCCTGGCTTTTTCATGTCTCGGGGTAAGAAGTGGGGTCTTCCTGGGTCTCCTACCATACAGTCCCTTTTCATTCAGACGCCGATGGATAGTACGGGTTGACACCAGCGTCGGATTGGCCCACCGGAGAACCGGAGGATTCTCCGGTGGGCCCTGGCATCTGGTGGGCCCTGGCACCTGCTGGCATACAGGGCCAGCAGTTGCCTAGGGCCCCCGCTGCTCCAGGGGCCCCCAGCCAGTGGTGTGTCGCACACCATGCAGCTGCTATGGGGGCCCCTGCCAGCGGAGCAGCAGCGGGTGTCAGGAGGCAGGAGCCCCTGTCCCCGCTGCTAAAGAGAAATGAATATTCACTGCGAAGCAGTGAATATCATTTCAGGTCTCCACCCCCCAGAGGCCCCGCCCCCAGCCCAGTAAGCTGCTCTGCATCAGGGCCGGCGCCGCCCTCAGTCCTCTCTGCTCCTGGCTCACAGCCAGTGTGCGATGACGTCACTACATCGCGCACCCGCTGTGTGTCTGGCAGAGGGGGCAGCTCCTGACACTGAAGCCGGGATCAGCGTGGGAGCGAGGAGGAGAGGTGAGTATTGTGTTTTGTTTTTTTTTTTTTATATCTCTCTCGCTCTCTCTATCTGTCTCTCTCTCTCTCTCTATCTCTATATATCTCTCTTTCTATCTCTCTTATATCTATCTGTCTTTCTATCTCTATCTATTATCTATATCTATCTATCTCTATCTATTATCTCTATCTATTTATATATCTATCTTTATCTATCGCTCTATCTTTATATCTTTCTATCTCTATCTATCTATCTCTATATCTTTCTATATATATCTCTATATCTAGCTATTATGTCTATCTATCTCTATATCTATCTATCTTACTCTATCTCTATATCTATTA